>NC_137794.1:39267443-39887443 GCF_963383645.1 Muscardinus avellanarius | reverse complement strand
CACGCTGCAGGGACTCAGAGTGGAACTCAAAACCAAGAAGAAATAAGCCAGCCTCACGGCCGAGGGCGTGGTAGCGGCACCATATTGCCACCGGTGGCAGCAGCAGCGAATTCACCGAGTCCAGTACAGCTACATCTGCGAACTCAAGAACAGTGAGTCAAATTGCGGGCCCCAGAGGAGAAATCCCAGTACTGTACTCCCTGGGACTTGACCCAGTGGGGGAGTGGCGGTGGCAGAGATATCACACCATAGGAGAATGGGCAACCTGGCACCCCCCACAGTCTAAAGCAGCCTCTATCGACTCCCTGGGTCTGAGACTCTGCGATACAACCCAGTAAAGGAGTAGTGGGGTCTGAGATACTACAGACTCGAGATCCAGAGCACCTTAACTGAAGTCATAGTGACCCAAGGGAAGAACCCAGAGAAGGCACAAACTTCCGAAATCATGGGAAAGAGGAATAACACTGGAGCAATGAATGCCCACAACCCCACAACATCAGAACCCGATAAAACAGAAAATCAGAGATTTCTAGAAGATCAAATCAGGAAAATAACAGTAGAAATAATAGAGGTGCTTCGAAAAGAACTCAGAGAGAGCCAAAAAGAGATAAAGGATGCAATTAATGAAGTAAAGGCCTCAATTCAAAGCACAAACAACCGATTAGACCACATGGAGAACAGAATCTCGCTCTTTGAAGATGATCAATCCAAAAATGAACGCATAGTTTCTAATCTAGAAAAAAATATCTGACAGCAGGAATCTGACATTGAAGAAATATGGGCCCATTTTAAGAGAGCTAACCTAAGAATAATCAGAATAGAGGAGGGAAAAGAAAGTGAAACCAAAGGGATCGAGAATCTCTTCAAGGAAGTAATAGCAGAAAATTTTCCAAACATAGAGCAAGAGGTTGATACACAGGTCCAGGAAACTTATAGAACTCCCTTTAAACAGGATCAGAGAAGAGGATCCCCACGCCACATAATTGTCAAAATGACCAATGTGGAAGCCAAGCAGAGAATCTTAAAGGCAACAAAAACAAAGGGCCAAGTGATATTCAGAGGCAAACCAATTAGAATCACTCCAGACTTCCCAAACCAAGTCATGAGAGATAGAAGTGCTTGGAGTAACATATTCCAAACTCTGAAAAAAAACAACTTCCAGCCAAAAATTTTCTACCCAGCAAAACTTTCTATCAAATTAGATGGAAAAATAAAAAGCTTCCATGACAAACAGAAACTGAAGGAATTTATGTCTTCAAATCCAGCGCTAGAGAAAATACTCAAAGAGATTAACTACAAAGAAGAAATAGGTAACACACACCAGAACCAGAGAAACAAGATTTTCCATCCAACAGACAACTAAGATTGGTTATCTGTGGAGATTCATTATTTATGTTAGTCTTTTACCTATCTCTGAAGGGTATTGTTTGCCTTTATTGTTGTTAATTTTTAGGATTTCTAGTTGGAATATTCATATACCTTCAGATATAGCATTTGGGAATATTTTATCCCATTCTATTAGTAATTTTTAACTCTGTTTACATTGTCTTTGGATATAAAATAATTTTTTTTATTTTTTAGGGAGTTTGTATACTCTTCTGTTGCCTGTGCCATTGAAATCATATCCAAGAAATCACTGCCAATTTCAGTGTTGTGAGGTTTTATGACCCAGATTTTCTTCTAAAAGTTCATAGTCTTAAGATTTATATTTAGGTGTTTTATCTATTTGGGTTAATACTTGTATATGGGATTAGGTAAGGGTCCAATTTTATTCTTTTCCATGTAATTATTATTTTTCAACAATATTTAATTAAAAGATTATTATTTCCACCACCAAATGTTTGTGGAAACCTTGTCAAAAATAACTTGACAATATAGGGAAGAATTTAGCTCTAGGCTTGTATTTAACTCCAATGGTTTATATATCTGCCTTTAGAACTACACTGTTTCAATTATTGTAGCTTTATATGGTTTGAAATCAGAAAATATATATCTTCTAGCTTTGTTCTTTTTCAAGATCGTTTTGGGTATCTAGAATCCATATTCCATATTAGGATAGATTTTTTTTCTGAAAAATAAATATATAAATATATGATAATTTCACCTAAAAAACAGAAAAAAATATGCTCTGGTAAGAAAGAAAGCAAAAAGAAATATTGAAATGTTATCTTTAAGTCATCAAAAGCTTGGTATCAGACAAATGAAACAGTTATGTGAGATTATCATTTTTAATTTTGGATAAATTGCTATAATACTAGATGTCAACCACTAAGCCAAGCATGGGAGGGAGGGATGGGGAGAGAATGGGGTGGGGATCAGGTGGGGGCTGACTGGGCGATGTGTGCATATATGTCTACAAAAGTTTGTATCCCACTCTGATGTATGAATACAGTGCACCAATAAAAAAAAAGAATGTAAAAAAATATAAATAAATAAATTGCCTTTATTTCCCAGGCACCAATGGGGCTGATCTCTGCAGTTGGTCTTCTTGGAGATGCTCACCCATTTCCTTCACATATATCTCTGTTCTGCACCTCCACACACGGTGAGGATATCAGGGTCAGGACCACCAGGAGTACTTAGCTCTGGCATTTTGACTTCTCTGCCCTGTGTCTAGTTCGCTATTACTCACCTCACAGTAAAATTATAATAAAATTATTGGCATACTGGGCACAGTGGTGCATGATTGTAATCCTAATATTAGGAGGCTGAAATAGGAGGCTCGCTGGTTGGTGGCAAGCCTCAGCAACTTAGCAAGATTTTGTCTCAAATTAAATTAAAAAATAAAATAGGTCTGGCTTGGTAGCTCAGACGTATAGATTCACTGTGTTCAATTCCCAGTAAAACATACACATACACGTGTGCACACACACACACACACACACACACACACACACACACACACTATTGGCTATTGTCATGCTTGTCCTGGATAAAAATTGTCTTTAAAACACACTACATTGATCACTCTGTTGGAAGGATAAAGAAATAATTGGATTATGTTCCCCAGGCAAATGATGATAATGGTGACAACAGTGACCGAGAAATGGCTAAAGTTACTAACATTTATTATATGTCAAACACAATTCTTAACAAATTTATGTTTAACTTATTTAGTTCTCAAAGCAACCTAGTGGGTGCATATTTTAACCCCACCTTATATTTAAAGACCAAACATGCACAGAGAGGTGAATTAGGTCATCTGCCCCAAGCTAGTAAATTTTATTTTATTTTATTTTATTGTGGTACTGGGGATGGAACCCAGAGGCCTTCTACCTCCGAGCTCCGCCTCCAGACCTATTTTATATTTAATTTGGAAACAAGGTCTCACTAAGTTGCTGAGAGCCTCACTAAGCTGCTGAGGCTGGCCGCAAACCTGCGATCCTCCTGTCTCAGCCTCCCAAGTACTGGGATTACCACGCAGGCTTGCTGGTAAATTTTAGAACTGTGAGTTTACTTCTGTGCTACAAGGCAGACAGTGTGAATAAAGGGAGGGGGCTGGAGCCAGGAGGGGACTGGATGATAGGGACAGTCAGGAAAGGGGCAAATGTTTCCTGCGCAGGAGCCCACGCCTCTTGCCTCCAGCCGTGTGACCATGAGGAAAAATGGACGCCCTGTTGCTGAACTTGCTGACGTCTTTCCAAGGAATACAGATAATCTGCAAATTTTCTCAACTTTAAAGGGTTCACTAAAATTCATTCTTTGACCTGAGTGCAATGCTGATTTCTGCTATGGAAGAACACAGTCTTCAAACATGAGGTGTTTTTTTTTTTTTTTCTATCAACACGAAAAGTAGAGGCTCCTGTCAAAACGTAAGTGCCATAGATATCAGGTAATTAGTAAAATGGGGAGGGGAGCGTGCCAGGTTTTCTCCATTCTCTTTTGGCTTCAAGAACGTTCTCTTTCTATTTTCTCAAGTCACAAACATCTGTTTGTGACCATCCAGCTAATTGGGCCCCATTGTGTGTTCTAATGAGGGCAGCGTGAGCGAGTGAGGGGTTTAATGCCCGTGGAAACGCATGTTTCTAATTGTGCATCCCGGGAAGGTGGAAAGGTTAAAGTCCTGAGCTGCTCGGGCGAGTTCTGGCCAAGAGAGAGGACTTTGTTGTTTCACATTCCATCTCTGTCGTTGTCACTGAGATGTGCTTTTAGTTCTACCATAGCATCGATTGCCAAGGGGCTCTGCTATTACATTCTATTATCGTGCCATTTCTGCAGGAGGCGAGCCTGTTCTTACAACACAATGACAGTGTGCAGGCGACCATAATTGCCCCTTTCTCCGCTGCACTACCCAACATCTTGTATACAGCTGTGAATGGCTGCATTAGTGCCAATTAATCTGGGGTAGGTTTATTGAAGGAGGGGGGTGCTATGCAATACAAAAGAATAGTCCTCCATTTCCAAGTGGTGTTTCTAGAGACGGAACAGGGACTGAAAGGGGCGAGTGGTCAGATGACAAGGCTGTCAGTGATGTGTTTTGGTGGGGACTGGCATCTCTCAACCTTTCTATTCATCCTGCGCTCCCAAGAAAGCATGGAGACCCGGTATGAATCAAAGAACCGGGCTTGGAGTTTCTGATCCACAGGATTAGTGCTCAAAAAGTGTGGCTGTTTGAAGATGTTTTAAAGATCTTCCCCTCCTCCTCCTCCCCCTCCCATTCCTCCTCCTCCTCTCATCCTGCCTAGGGGCTACAAAAGATGAACTATGGGCCAGTTTTTTTGTTTTTTTTTTTTTGGTGGTACTGGGGTTCCTGGAAACCCTTCTACCTCCGGGCTACACTCCCAGACCTATCTTATATTTTTATTTGGAAACAGAGTCTCTTAAGCCAGTGCAGCTGGCTTCGAACCTGCGCGATCTTCCTGTCTCTGCCTCCCAAGCACGGGGATTACAAGAATGCGCCACCACACCCAGCAATGGGCCAGTTTTGAGAGCAAGGTTAAGCTGATTGAGTTTTCACCCTGTTCTGCCATTTCTTAACTGTATAACTTTGGATAAGTCACTTAACTCTGGTTTTCCACTTCTGTAAAGTTAAAATAATTTTATTTACATGGGAAAATTGTATTTTCAGGGTTTTTGTAGGAATTACATAGGATTAACTGAAATTTGTGCATGTAAAGCTTAGTGTCTAGGACAACTTTAAGCAAATGTTTGCCATTGTTATTGTTGTTGTTGTTGTTATTATTATTATTATTATTATTATTATTATTATTATTATTTTGTTGCTATTGTTGTTGCAGAACTATCTTCCTGATTAGATGGTAGCCCTGTGAAGGGTAGAGTGTAAGGAGCACTGACATTAAATGTGAATAAAGTGGACATGACAGACATTCAAAAAATATCTTAGTTGGCTGAGTACATGATACTTCTTTTAGTGTGAGGCAAATTATTTTTTCACATGAAAGGTTCATTTTGTTCGTGGTAGAGGAGTGTTGTAGAGATACTGATAAGAAGTTAGAGTCTAACTTGTGTAATACGGAAGACAGACTTTTGCCTCAGGATATTTACTTACATCAGGATATTTGCTTACATCAAACCAAAATCAGTTTATAGACACAAGAAATATACCACTGAGCTGGACATGGTGTGCATGCCTATGATCTCAGTCCTTGGGAAGCTGAGGCAGAAGGATTGCAGGTTTGAAGCCAGCCTCTACAATTTAGCAAGGTTCTCAGCAACATAGTGAGACCCTGTTTCCAAATTTTTAAATAAGGTTGAGGTTATAGCTTGGAGGTAGAATTCAACGCCCCTGAGTTCAATCCCCAATACCACACACACACACACACACACACACACACACACACACACAAATACACTAGGGAATTCTTTCTGATTTTGGATGTGTGCTCCTGTGGTTCTTTGAAGCATGGTGACAGTGGGTTTTCCTCTCTGGCAGGACATCCTTTCTGAGCATCGTGGGTTGGTGGGAGGCTGGACTGGGGTGGAGCTTTTAACAAACTCAAAGCATGTCCACTTAAAATGTTCACTGCTTCATATTAATGTTAATATGTTAATTTTATTCAGAATATGTAGAATTACCCAAACATCAAGGAAAATGATCTGTCATTCTTACTTTACAAAGCAAAGGGTGCTTCCAACACAAAAGCAAAGAGTGCTGGCAAAGCCATGATGAGCTGAGGAGCCCAACAGTGGCCTCCCAGGAGGGAGACGCTTCTCTAGCATACAAGGCAGGCAAGTGGAGCCTTTTCCTTGCTTATTGATCTTTTAACTTAAACCCACAAACTACCTCTTTCAGTTTGCTTGACCTTTATCTTCCACTTTCCACCCACAGGAGGGAGGATGATGATATTACATTTCCTATCTTGCAGGTGAGCACGCTTTTCCTTTAAGCAACAGACCAGGAAGTCAAAGTCAAGAGTACAGAGGTAGGTCAAGTACAGCAAACAGGCCCTGAACCCACCTGCGAGCAGGTAGGAGGGAAAGGAGAAATAGGAATGGAAACATGAAGAAGACAAAGGAAAGACAATAGGGGCAGTGTTTTGATCCTTCCTTTCTCTCCTCCTCCTCCTCCTCCTCCTCCTCCTCTTCCTCCTCCTCCTCCTCCTCCTCCTCCTCCTCCTCCTCTCTCTCTCTTACTTTCTTCTATTTATCTTTTAACTCTTTTCTTGGATGTATTATGCCATTCACACTAATTTGTTTGCTTTCTAGTATCTAGATTTTTGTTGATTCTGTCTTTCCCCTTTATCCCTTTGTTCCTTTGGGTCATTCTAATAGAATTTTTAGAGGAACACAATAAAGTAGAACAAGCTTCCATCCTTAACTAGAAACAAAGACATCTTTTTTTTTTTTTTGGTGTGGTACTAGGGATGGAACCCAGGGGCATTCTACCTCCAAGCTACACCCCCAGCTTTATTTTTTATTCTTTATTTTGAAGCATGGCCTCACTGAGTTGCAAAGGACCTTACTAAGTAGCTGAGGCTGGCTGTGGACCACAATCCTCTGGTCTCAGCCTCTCGAATACTGGGATTACAAGCATGGGCCACCATGCCTGTCTAAAAACATCATTTTTTATCTTCACATTTTTCTGAAATTCTTCTGAGGTATTCCCCTGAGTGAAACTGGATTGATTATAGTCAACTATAATTTGAGCTATACTTTCCTTCTATTTAGTTTCATAGCTAAAAAATTTTTTTTTTGTGTGTGTGTGTGGGGGGGGAGTTACTGGGGTTCCTGGAAGCCCATCTACCTCCGGGCTACAATCCCAGACCTATTCTATACTTTTTATATTTGGAAACAGGTCTCTTAAGCCAGCGTGGCTGGCTTCGAACCTGCGCGATCCTCCTGTCTCCGCTTCCCAAGTGCGGGGATTACAAGTGTGCTCCACCACGCCCGGCTCTTAGCTAAAATTTTAATGTTCTATAATTCTCACATTTTTTCGCTACATGGAAACTAATTTAGGAAACACATTAACCAAATTCTAGATTAAAAATTAGTGGGAACACAGCAAGAGATGCTGTGTATCATGTGCCTTGTATAATTTTGTGGTAGAAACAGCAAAAGAATGGATCTCTATCTTGTCTCTGCTACTTAACAGCAGAATAAACAGAATCCCTTTGAAGTCTCTATATAATAGTCATAATAAACCAATACTGCATTTAACTGAAGGTGAAATTAAGTAGGGGATGGACAGAGGGTGCCAAGCAATGTCTGATGTGTGGCTAGGACACCACAGGAGTTGTTTTATTTTCCCCCTGACACCAGGGAGAAGTGGGGAAGTGATGGCAGCTCTCAGAGGAGGTGAGAGAGGAAGGATCTAGGAGATGCTCCCTATTCCTGAGCACCCTCAACCCTTCTTTGGAGTCTACGCTTGTACCTGTGGAATTTACATGTTTTCTAATTTAGGAAATAATTCATGAAAAATGGGCTCTGGAAAAAAAGAGGACTACTTAATAGTAAACAAGAAGAGGAGAAAAAGAAAAAGAAAGATAAAGTAAAGGACACATTAGTAGACATATCATTGACAGGAGTGGTAGTGGTGGGACATCTGGTCACCCTAGGTATTAATATTGAAAATGAAAACATGCAGTTTCCAAATTGACCTTAAAACAAAGGAGAAAGCATATTCATTATTTATGGGATACTATCTGGTTTAAGGGATTATATATATTTCTCCTTTTTGTACCTTCTTTCTTTATTGCCTGATTGGTGACTTAGTAGTCCTCTCTCTAGGGGAATGGGGTGATAAAGAAAAGAAGATGAAACTTGGTCAGGCCTTTGTAATACTGGCTGGTAACTCTGGTAACAGTTTAGTGAGGGAGAAGGCAAATGAGCTTTCTTGACACCTGCTGTACCTAGTCTCCAACATGGAATATAATTGCGACTGGGTTCCATATCACTCTAAAGGAATGATACGTCACTTAAATAATTGATCTGGAGCTGGAAGTTTCTGTTTCTCTAAAAAATAATGCTGAGTTAAAAGTTGAATCACTTTCAAAAATTTGAGTTTGTCTGGTTTTAGTGGTCATTGGGGAGGCAGAAAGAACAGCAAAAGAAAGGTGAGTATTTACATGGGGACAGAGGCTATTTTCAAACGTTTAGGTAACAACGTGCTACTCTGCTCAGATAGGAAGAAGTCTGGGTTGTACACTGTTCAATAAGGGGGCTGAAGCTTATCCATTGTTGTCACCCAGAATCTTAATTATGGCCCTCAGTTGGATCTACTCTATACAAGTACTTTTATAGAGATAGGTGAGCTTCTTTCCTTCCTTCCTTCCTTCCTTCCTTCCTTCCTTCCTTCCTTCCTTCCTTCCTTCCTCCCTACCTCTCTCCTTCCTTCCTTCCTTCCTTCCTCCTTCCTTCCTTCCTTCCTTCCTTCCTTCCTTCCTTCCTTCCTTCCTTCCCTTCTTTCTTTCCCTTCTTTCTTTCTTTCCTTTCTTACTTTCACACTGGGGATTGAACCCATGGCCTCGCACATGCTAGGCAAGTGCTCAACCACTGAGTTACATCCTCAACCCCAAAGGGTGTCTTTATCTGATAATTTACTAATAAAACAAGGGTGTTTGAATATGACAGAACCCTTACCACTTATTTAAGTGATGTATCATTTTATAATCTGCAGATTATAAAACAATCAAGTATTTACTCATGAAAAAATATACGTAACAAGCCAATACTGATACGCACTGTTTTGTCTGGTATTATTTCCATTCCCCCTCCCAAAGTCATCAGCAAAACCCTTGTTATCTGGTTGTTATGTGGCTCAGAGAATGGTTCATGCATGGGTTTTGTTCAAACCAGCCTCTTCTTTCATCATCTTGTTCTACATCATTTCTGATCTCAGTGTCCCATGATGCTCTGCATCTCATTTTAATAGTCACATCCTCGTCATAAGATGAATATCCTAATTGTGGCAGTTCTCACTACACTGCTGTAGTTGCTCAGAATTCATACTTTTAAAGTGTCATCACAAGCTGTATTTCTGCAATGAATACAACTGCTGTTTCTAATTTGCTCACACAGGGCAGATTCCAAGGAGGCTGGGGTATGAAAGAGAACCTCTCTCTTTCACCACGCTGTTCTCAAACCTTCATCAGATTCTTCACTGTCTCTGGGCTCTGTCCCTGTGCTACGCACATGCTCAGGAACAGCCTGGGTTTTATACATAGCCATAGCTTTTAAAAACATGTTAAAATAATATATATATATATATATATATATATATATATATATTTTTTTTTTTTTTTTTTTCAAATATCTACCATCTGGATATTTCTCTCCCACTTTGTGAAAGTCATTGACTGAAGTGTATCTTCTGGACTGTACTCTCAAATGTCTTTCTAACTGTGGAAACACAGGGTTTGCTGTTTAACTGTTTGGGGTCCATGTGGCCAAAGGACCAGATCATAGCTCATTTAATTATTTGATACAAAATGTGATTTAAGAAGTTGTGAAATGTAACACATACGTTAAAGAACATGTGTAAGATATATGTACTCTTTGAAGAAGACCTAACCATTTATTTACCCAACACTTAGCTCCAGAAATACAACATTGCCAGTCTTTTTAAAACCTTCCTCATGTTTCTCTGATCTTATTTTTCTCTCTTTCATCAAAGGTAATAATATCTTGCATTTGAGTGAACCATTCTCTTTCTTTATAGTGTAAGTATATTTGCATATCCCTAAACAGGGCTTTGAACTTAAATTAATAGAATATGGATTCTCTTGTGAATCTTTTGCCTACCCACAATTACACTGGCATTCCTATAGTCTTTTCATTTTAATTTCCAAGTACACTATACTAACATATTTGGGTTGCTTTCCCCCCCTCTGGCACTCAGTGTTGCTCTAATTATCCTCATGCATGTCTCATGGTAAAACTATGAGGGGTGTCTCTGTCCTATAACACATATGCATATGCAATTTTAAAAATTTCCCAATTTTTAAAAGGTACTTATAGCCAGTCATGGTGGCACATGCCCGTAATCCTTGGGAGGCTGAGAGAGGTTCATGGCCAGCCTCAGCAACTTAACAAGGCCCTCAGTAACTTAGCAAGACCCTGTTTCATTAAAAAAATACAAGTGCTGGGTGTGTTTTTGGAGGTAGAATGCCCCTGGGTTCCATCCCCAGTACCCTACACACAAATAAACTAGTTTTTAAAAAGGCACTTATAACATTTTACCCTCTACCAGCAGTTTATTAGAGTTTCCATTGCTCATATTCTTATAACTTGGTATGGTCAGATTTTTAAATTTTTGCTAATCTACTTGATGTGAAGTAGTATCTCATTGTTTTTATTTGTATTTCTGCAAAATCAAGTCCATAGGGAAACAAAACTTTTTCCCAAAATAATTCTATATTAGAGTCCTTCCAAGCCAAGGGCCAATCATATGAGTAAGCAAACCCTCAAATTGCCTCCCCAATGCTGGGATTACACACGTGTGCCACCACGCCAAATTTTTAAAAAAAAATTCTTGGGACTTCCGGGAAGATGGCGACCGAGAAAAACGGGGCTTAAGAGCCCCGCTAACAACCAATCTCCATTACCACAAAATCAGCGCCTTTCATAGCCAGAAAACACCATCACCAGAGAAACAAAAAAATCACCACGCTCCAGAGAGAAAGCAGACTGAGAACAGAGCTCAGAGCCACAGAGGAAATACACCGGCCTCACGCCCGTGGACGCGGCAGCAGCGCTTTACTGCCGGTGGCAGTGGCGAGTTCACCGGACGGCTACAGCAAGCCGAGGTGAACCGCTGCAGAACAGCCAGGCGGGATTTCTCGGCGCAGGGAGCATCTAAAGCTCCCAGTGGCTGAGCTCAGCACACGCTGCAGGGATTCAGAGTAGAAATCAAAACCAAGAAGAAATAAGCCAGTCTCATGGCCAAGGGTGTAGCAGCGGCGCCATATTGCCACTGGCGGCAGCAGAAGCGAATTCACTGAGTCCAGTACAGCTACATCTGCATACTCAAGAACAGTGAGTCAAATTGCGGGCCACAGAGGAGAAATCCCAGTACTGTACTCCCTGGAACTTGACCCAGTGGGGGAGTGGCGGTGGCAGAGATATCACACCATAGGAGAACGTGCAACCTGGCACCCCCCACAGTCTAAAGCAGCCTCTATCGACTCTCTGGGTCGGAGACTCTGTGATACAACCCAGTAAAGGAGTAGTGGGGTCTGAGATACTACTGACTTGAGATCCAGAGCACCTTAACTGAAGTCATAGTGACCCAAGGGAAGAAACCAGAGATGGCAGAAACTTCCGAAATCATGGGAAAGAGGAATAACACTGGAGCAATGAATGCCCACAACCCCACAACATCAGAACCCGATAAAACAGAAAATCAGAGATTTCTAGAAGATCAAATCAGGAAAATAACTGTAGAAATAATAGAGGTGCTTCGAAAAGAACTCAGAGAGAGCCAAAAAGAGATAAAGGATGCAATTAATGAAGTAAAGGCCTCAATTCAAAGCACAAACAACCGATTAGACCACATGGAGAACAGAATCTCGCTCTTTGAAGATGATCAATCCAAAAATGAACGCATAGTTTCTAATCTAGAAAAAAATATCCAACAGCAGGAATCTGATATTGAAGAAATATGGGCCCATTTTAAGAGAGCTAACCTAAGAATAAACGGAATAGAGGAGGGAAAAGAAAGTGAAACCAAAGGGATCGAGAATCTCTTCAAGGAAGTAATAGCAGAAAATTTTCCAAACATAGAGCAAGAGGTTGATACACAGGTCCAGGAAACTTATAGAACTCCCTTTAAACAGGATCAGAGAAGAGGATCCCCACGCCACATAATTGTCAAAATGACCAATGTGGAAGCCAAGCAGAGAATCTTAAAGGCAACAAAAACAAAGGGCCAAGTGACATTCAGAGGCAAACCAATTAGAATCACTCCAGACTTCCCAAACCAAGTCATGAGAGATAGAAGTGCTTGGAGTAACATATTCCAAACTCTGAAAAAAAACAACTTCCAGCCAAAAATTTTCTACCCAGCAAAACTTTCTATCAAATTAGATGGGGAAATAAGAAGCTTCCATGACAAACAGAAACTGAAGGAATTTATGTCTTCAAATCCAGCGCTAGAGAAAATACTCAAAGAGATTAACTACAAAGAAGAAATAGGTAACACACACCAGAACCAGAGAAACAAGATTTTCCATCCAACAGACAACTAAGATTGGTTATCTGTGGAGATTCATTATTTATGTTAGTCTTTTACCTATCTCTGAAGGGTATTGTTTGCCTTTATTGTTGTTAATTTTTAGGATTTCTAGTTGGAATATTAATATACCTTCAGATATAGCATTTGGGAATATTTTATCCCATTCTGTTAGTAATTTTTAACTCTGTTTGCATTGTCTTTGGATATACAATAATTTTTTTTTTTTTATTTTTTAGGGAGTTTGTATACTCTTCTGTTGCCTGTGCCATTGAAATCATATCCAAGAAATCACTGCCAATTTCAATGTTGTGAGGTTTTATGACCCAGATTTTCTTCTAAAAGTTTATAGTCTTAAGATTTATATTTAGGTCTTTTATCTATTTTGAGTTAATATTTGTATATGGGATTAGGTAAGGGTCCAATTTTATTCTTTTCCATGTAATTATTATGTTTCAACAATATTTAGTTAAAAGATTATTATTTCTACCACCAAATGTTCGTGGAAACCTTGTCAAAAATAACTTGACAATATAGGGAAGAATTTATCTCCAAGCTTGTATTTAACTCCAATGGTTTATATATCTGCCTTTAGAATAGTACTACACTGTTTCAATTATTGTAGCTTTATATGGTTTGAAATCAGAAAATATATATCTTCTAGCTTTGTTCTTCTTCGAGATTGTTTTGGGTATATAGAGTCCATATTCCATATTAGGATAGATTTTTTTTCTGAAAAATAAATATATAAATATATGATAGTTTCACCTAAGAAAATAGAAAAAACATATTCTCTGGTAAGGAAGAAAGCAAAAAGAAATATTGAAATATCTTTAAGTCATCAAAAGCTTGGTATCAGACAAATAAAACTGTTATGTGAGATTATCATTTTTAATTTTGCATAAATTGCTATAATACTAGATGTCAACCACTAAGCCAAGCATGGGAGGGAGGGATGGGGAGAGAATGGGGTGGGGATCGGTGGGGGTGACTGGGCGATGTGTGCATATATGTGGACAAAAGTTTGTATCCCACTATGATGTATGAATACAGTGCACCAATAAAAAAAAATTTAAAAAAAATCTTAACCTATGAAATCTATCACCAAAATAAAACTGTAAGTTCAAGACCCTAAATTAAGTTGTTTGCTATGTAACAATAATAATGATAATTGTTATGTAACAATGGAGAATTCTTTAACTTCTTTCAATAAAGTTTTACAATTTTTAAAAATTTTATTAAAATTCTTAAATGTTTTTGTCAGGTTGTTTACCGATTAGTTGATAATATTAGATGCTATTGTAAATAGAATTTATTTACATATATACTAATTATGGAGTACATTATTTTATTTTTTATTATCTAATACAATATATATATTGTTGGGGCCCACTTGGCTAGAACGGGATGGGGCGGTGGCTCAAGATGGCACCTCGGCATGTTGCCAAGTCACGAGGCTCACGAGGCTGGCAGTGCCCTGAGCCTGCTCAGTGAGCCCTATCAGGCGCCCTACAGATGATCAGTGATGCAGCGCCTCGTGCTACCACCTGCCTGCCTATGAGAGGGTTAGAAATGCGCATGCCTTAGCTGTGGGAAGCTTGGGGTTGGTGGAGTGATGAGGGAGGGGTTATGAGACTGATATATATTTGCCTGTTGTGCGCATTAAAGGGGGGAAGCATTAAAGAGGAAGCATCATCAACAGACTCGGCGTTTGTGTCTTCTTTCCTGGGGCTCTGCAGGTCGGAGCCTTAGGGATGCGACAAGTGGTGGCCCATACGGAGATATGACAAATGGTGCCGAAATCCAGGAACACCGTGGGGTAAGTTCGGGACAAGTGGTGGCCCGTATGGGGAACACCGGGGAACGCTGGGGAAAAGGTTCGCAGGTAAGCGATGTAGGGACAGCGCTGTGTAGGTTTGCAGGATTTAGCGACGAAGTAGAAAGCTCGCGGATTGCGACGAAGCAAGACTTATCATGGGGTCTAAGGTTATGAAAGTCAAAGAGGCTCTCTGTAGGATTCTTTTTAAGGGAGGAGTGAAAGAAATTGGCAGCTTAAAGCAGGCATAATGATGGTAAATCAAAGAGTGGACCTATTACAAGAACAGGTCGACATCTTGGGACAGATGGCCATGGTACCATGTATTCAAAAATTGTCTGGATTATGCATAACCTCTGTGCAGTATCAGAATTTTTCCCGTGCAGGCAATCTATCCTGACAGATAGGCAGAATGCTTCTGGGAAATTGGAGCCATAAATTTGAACAGACTATGACAGAACTTTGAGCGTCCATTGTCGCGATCAAATCTACCCCCGTGGAGATTGCCTCAGTACAACAATGGATGGACCTGATACAGGGGACAGTGGGCTTCTTAAGAGATTGGGGTGGCGTGGCATTCTGGGCATTTTTTGCTAGTGGTAGTATGCTGTGTCCTGGTTGGATATATCAGGCGTATTTGACAACAAACTGTGCAACAACAGCACATGCTGGTGCAAGCTCTGGCTGCCCTTGAAGCTGGCTCATCTCCTCACGTATGGCTCAATATGCTGGATTGGTAGTCAAAGACGGGTACGATCGTCCCCGGGATCATAGCAACCTAAGACAGGGGAGTAATCATGCTATTGCTTTCCCGATGATGGGTAAGAATGATCCTTGAGGTTCAACAACCTAAGACAGGCACGGTCCTGAGCCTTAATTTAATAAAACAAAAAGGGGGAGATGTCGGGGCCCACTCGGCTAGACTGGGATGGGGCGGTGGCTCAAGATGGCACCTAGGCATGTTGCCAAGTCACGAGGCTCACGAGGCTGGAAGTGCCCTGAGCCTGCGCAGTGAGCCCTATCAGGCGCCCTAGAGATGATCTATGAGAGGGTTAGAAATGTGCATGCCCTAGCTGTGGGAAGCTTGGGGTTGGTGGAGTGATGAGGGAGGGGTTATGAGACTGATATATATTTGCCTGCTGTGTGCATTAAAGGGGGGAAGCATTAAAGAGGAAGCGTCATCAACAGACTCGGCGTTTGTGTCTTCTTTCCTGGGGCGCTGCAGGTCGGAGCCTTAGGGACGCGACTATATATATATATATATATATATATATATATAATTTTTTTTTGTAGGTCTGGGGTTGGAACACAAGGAGGGACATTTGACCTCCAAGCTACACCCCCCCCTGTCCTATTTTTTATTCTTTATTTTTGAAACAGAGTCTCACTGAGTTGCAGAGGGCCTCACTAAGTAGCTGAGGCTGTCCACAAACCGTGATCCTCTGGTCTCAGCCTCCCGAATGCTGGGATTACAAGCATTTGCTACCATGCCCGTCTTGATTTTTATACTTTTATTGTGCATTATAGTCTTATAATTTCACATCATAATGTAGTAAATAGTGATAGTGACATACATGTACACGGCAGTTGGTGAGTTTCCTGAGATGATTTTTAAAAATTGTTTTCGTACCTAGCGTTCTTATTAAATTTTCTTTTAATTAAAAATTTGTACACATTTCCTGGATTTTCTACATAAACAATTATCACCAATAAATGTTGCCAGTTTTGCTTTTTCCTTTTAAATACACGTGAAATGCAGTAAGTGAATTTTTTTTTTCTTACATTAGTGTCCTAGCTAGGACCTCCAAAACAATGGTGATTAGAAGATAATAGCCAAAGCATCTTGTTTCTTCTTTATAACTCTGGGTTTCTTTTAATAAAAGTGTTTTGATTTTACCCTTGCTTTTTATGCATGTTTTTAATATGGGTTCGATTCTAGGTTGTTCTTTGGGCCCCCTGATACCATCCTTTGCATGACTCTTTGGCTTTCCTTGCTGCTGTTGAAATCATGGAGATCAGGTTAATGGGACTCATTCTTTTCTAGGTAATATACTTTTCATTTTTGCTGTTTCCTCTTTTTTTCAAAATTTTATTATTTTTCCAACATGCAGTAAAATTGAAAGAATTTTACAGTGAAGACCCATGCCTTCACCACCTAGATTCTACCCTCACCATTTAGCACACTTGTTTTGTCACACATATGCAGCCCTCCATCTGCCCAATCACCAATCCACCTATCTTTTTGGTGTATCTCCAAGTAAATTGCAGCGTCAGTTCACTATGTCCTTAGCAGTTCACTTTGACTCTTAACATCTCTTTACTTTAGATGCTATTCATTTTGACTTTGACTAATATATATTTTATTTATTCTGGGTGGGATTTGGTGAGAATCTTAAAATTAAAAACTGACATGTTAAACTATGTTTTAAAACTAATGATTATTCTCTATGCCATTTTCTCTACAACCTCTGATTCTAATTGATCTTTCATATTTTCATCTTCTTGATCTTGTCATACAGCATTCTATGAATTTTCTTCAGATCTGTCTTCTAGTTCATAATAATTTTCTTTGAGTTTAACCCTTATTCACTACATAGCTCATTCACTGAGTTGTAATTTCATTTGTACATTGTGTGGCAATTCAATGTAACTTAGAGAAAATTAACATTTTGTATGTATATATATGTGTGTGTGTATGCCTATATATACATATATATTATGTACACTATATTATATATAACTTCAAATATTACATACAACTTCCAGAAATTATATAACTCATACATACATATATATATATATGTAATTATATAACTTCAATACATATATATATAACTTCCAGAAATGAGGCATTAAATAGATATACAGACACACATAACTTTTAGAAAAAATATCTTCCAGTTTCTTTTCAAATCTGCTTTGCCAATTCTGATAGAATTCGTTTATTTTATATTTTCTCTTTTTCTTTTTTGTTAGTCATATTCAGTGTTCTGTACCTACCTGTGATTTCTTTATCTTCAGTTTCTGCAGGCATCTGTAGTTGCTCTTCCTGCTGACACACACTCATGGTGGCCTGTTTCCTCTTGTACTGAATGCTTTCTGACTGGGAGCTCCTGTGTGGCTTCTGCTGCTTGTTTATATATAAAGCACATTCCTCCAGAACAAGGATTCATCTGCCTCTGTTGGGCATGAGGACATTTTCATCTGAGACCATTTAAAGCTACATTTTTGGTTTAGGGTGTTTGTTTGCTTGCTTTTTGACCATGCAAGTATTATAAATTTAAGCCCTTATGCCAGTCTCAGTGAGTGTGCCTTGAGGTTAGAAATATGGGGAGGCAGACATAGGCATATGTTAATGTTTTCTCTGCCTCATCTATAGAGGAATTGCTCCCGCTGGATCTTGCTTTTAGGTTGGTGTTTGCGATCTGATGCTCGCCCTGTTCATGCCACCAAGGATTGGTATGTATCTTCTGGTCAAATATTGGCCGCAGAATTTTTGTCACCTCAGAGAATTTGTGCTTTTTCATTATTTCTAGTATTTGAGGAGTGACTTCACTTTCAGATCAATGTAACCATGCATCAGTGTTATGATTCTGCAGTTCAACTAGCCTTTTTCTTTGTGCAACACTTGGAGGGGGTATCAATGTTGCTAGGAAAACCCATAATGTAAAATTTAAATGTAATTTTAAAACAGAAAAAGCTAGAGCAACTCAGTACCAAACTATGATTTCAGGTGAAAATCTCTCTGGATTTAATTTTCTAGTTGGACTGCTCCAGAGGATGAGGGCAAATAACGTAGTTAAAAGGATGAATAGAAAAATAACCGGAGAATGGAAGAATTATCTGTATAAGCAAATTTTCTATCTGCCACATTAATACAAAAGTTTCTACCATCTCTGTCTGGATTTCTCAATATACATCATAAAATTAATTTTGTGCAGGGGCCATGCTAATCTTCTCTGTATCATTCCAATTTGGATCAAAGACTTAGAAATTAGACCTGAGACTGTGAAGTTAGTAGAGGAGAACATAGGTTCAACACTACAACATATTGGCACAGGCAGTAACTTTCTCAACAAAACCTCCAAAGCTCAGGAAATTAAAGCAAGAATAAACAAGTGGGATAACATCAAACTAAAAAGTTTCTTCTCATCAAAGGAAACTATCAATAACCTAAAGAGGAAGCCTACAGAATGGGAAAGCATCTTTACCAGCCACCACTCTGATAGGGGGCTAATATCCAGAGTATACAAAGAGCTCAAAAGACTCTACACTAGCAAACAAACAACCCAATCAATAAATGGGCAAATGAACAAAATAGACACTTCACAAAAGAAGAGATACAAAGGGCTAATAGATACATGAAAAGATGTTCTTCATCACTGGCCATCAGGGAGATGCAAATCAAAACTACACTGAGATTCCATCTAACCCCAGTCAGAGTAGCAAGCATAAAGAAATCAAATAACAACAAATGCTGGCGAGGATGCGGGGAAAGAGGAACTCTTTTACACTGTTGGTGGGAATGCAAATTAGTTCAGCCACTATGGAGATCTGTGTGGAGATTCCTAAGAAAGGTGGGAATAGATCCACCATATGATCCAGCTATACCACTCCTGGGTATCTTTCCAAAGGGGTTGAATTCAGAGAACTACAGCAACATATGCACACCTATGTTCATAGCAGCACAATTTGTAATAGCCAAAATATGGAACCAACCCAGATCACCATCAACAGATGAATGGATAGCAAAACTTTGGGAAATACACACAATGGAATTCTATTCAGCCATAAAGAAGAACAAAATTATATCATTTGCAAGAAGATGGAAAGCCCTGGAGAACATTATGTTAAGTGAGATCAGCCAAGCACAGAAGAAGAAGATACATATGTTTCCTCTAATATGCCCAAACTAGGAAACACAAAGAATACCAGTGGGACTCCAGATATTGAAGGGGAAATATTAGCTAAGTTTGGATGGTAAGATAGGAGAGGAGGAAGGCCGGTCTTGATTAATGAGGGTCTACACCTGAACATGTGTAAAATTATGAATAAGACATGGTTAACCTGGACAACCATTGGTGGGAGGGGGGAAGGGAAAATTGGGGCGGGGGGGAGAGGGCACCAAATATAGTGTAAATGTATACTATTTATGTTCAATTAAAAAATTGTTATAAAAATAAATAAATAAAAAAATAAAGACAGGAGTGAGGTTAAAAAAATTAATTTTGCTACTTTTTCATATTTGTGAGGCATTAGTGAAGTATCACAAAAGATGCGTATGCAAGTGGCTCTATTCATGGGAGACACTCAGGAAATGTAGGCTGATGAGCTTCCGATAAGATTTTAAAGGCTTTTAAAAAGTAACATGTAATAATTGCACATATTTATGGGGTATGTTGTGACTTTTCAAGATAGAAATACAATGTATAATGATCAGATCAGGGTTATTTCCTTAGTGTAAAAACATCCAAAATCCTCTCTACTAGCTTTTTTGAAATATATGATTAACGTTGTCAACCTTATTCTACTGTCCTATATAGAACATTAGAAAGAATTTCTATTATTCAATTGTATCTCTATATTTGTTAACCTTTCCCTCCCATAATCTCTTCCCAATAACCTTCCCAAGCTTTGGTGACCACTCCTGTGTTCTCTATCTATGAAATCAGCTTTTTACCTTCTACGTGTGAGTGAGCACATGTGGCATTTGGCTTTTTGTGTCTAACTCATTTCACTTAACACAATACCCTCTATGCACGTTGCTACAAATGATAAAATTTGATTTTTATGGCTAAATAATATTGTATTGTGCTTATGTATTTATCACAGTTTATTTATCCAGTCACCTGTGGATTAATACCCAGGTTAATTTCATATGTTGGCTATTAGGAGTAGTGTCACAATAAACATGTGAATGCAGCTGTCTCCTTGATGTGTTGATTTTATTTCCTTCGGATATGCCCCTAAATAATATGATCTAATAGAATGTTGATAGATGCTTCCAAGAGTTTGTCTAGAGACATAAGCAATGCCCATGTGCATGTAATGGTGTCAAAGTGAGATCTTGGACTCAGTTTAACAGAGAGTGGCAAAAGGCAACTCCAGTGGAAAAGTCACTCTGAAGAAAGTGTTGTGATGGATGTTCTAAAAAATATGTCTCAAAAAAGCTCCCAGTAAGTTCCAAAGGATACGAGCTTTTAGTAACTCAAGACGGTTCAAACTTAATGGATTTTAGACATTGTCCTGATATCTCTTATTCTTGACTGCACCTTTGTCACAGTGGTCCATCTGCATCACTTCTCGGACGGCAGGAGCAAGGACAGGATATCCGTCACGGCCTGCGTTCTGTCTGACGTGTGCACGCGTAGTTTCTGTAGGGTGGGCTTTGCTTACTGAAGGGCAGCGAGCGGCTCGGGGTCACTCGGGCGCACAGCCAGGCTCCCCCAGATGCCATCCTTTCAGCTTCGGTGTGGAGACTTAGACTTGGCTCACTGAATGTGCGCCTGGATTAGCGTTGATATTTACTGGATGGGACGTTCTTGCCACAGGAGCCAAATGTTTTCCAGTTATTTTAAACTGAGAGCTTTCAATTCACGGTCATAGTTGGTTTGGCAGAGTTTGTTGCCATTAAAAAACTCTCCCATCTTGAATGAAGCTTAGCATGATTCAGAGCCGGAGTGAAGTAGGAAAACTTGAAGAAAGCCCTGGGCGCGGCTGCCTGGTGAGTCACGGCGGAGGAAAGACATCAAGGGCGCCTGTCATTGCTGCTCTCAGAGGCCTTGACTGATGAGGGCAACGGACTCCAGCAGCTCACCTGGTGGCGCCCATGGCTTGCTCAGGCGTTTGGACTGCCCTGTGGGCACCTAAGGCTAGCTCGTGGACGGCTGCTTGGGTTACCTAACTAAGGTTGCAGGAAAAAATGACCCTGGCAGAAACACACCCAAACACGCCCAGATGCACGTTGAAAAGGCAATGGAGGCGAAGGAGTAAAAGTCAAATGAAGCCAGGTGCCATGGTACAGGCCTGTAATCTCAGTACTTGGGAGGTTGAGACAGGAGGATTACAGGTTCAAGGCCAGCCTCAGCAATTCAGCAGGATCCTTAGCAACTTAGCAAGACATTGTTTCAAAATAAAAAATAAAATAGGCTACAGGTGTACTCAGAGGTACAATGCCTCTGGGTTCAATCCCTAGCAACACACGTGAACACACACACACACACACACACGCACACACGCACACACGCACACATGCACACACAAAAATGAAAAAGAAAAAAATGAGGCATCTTCACCAACAGGAAATTTCAAAGAAGTAAAAGGAAAGAAAGTAGCATAACCCAAATGAAGAGCTGAGGAAGGTTCATTAAAGAAACACTTCATGGTTTCACTTATACTTCATCTTGCCTCTGGGTAGATGAGCATGAATTAATAAATTGATAATGGGGGCTATATAACATTAAACTCCTATGAAAGGCTGGCCACCTAAATTGTTTACATTATAAGATTGAGTTATAAGTATGCCTACAAAAACATTCTAAGTACTGATGACAAAAATGAGAACCAAAGAATTCTTTAATTACATGTATTGTTTCATTATGAAAATAAACAAAGCCAGGCGTGTTGGCGCACCCTTGTAATCCCAGCATTTGGGAGGTTGAGACCGGAGGATCGCAGTTCACGGACAGCCTCGGCTACTTAGCGAGGCCCTCCGCAACTCAGTGAGACCCTGTTTCAAAAACAAAGAATAAAAACTTGGGCAGGGGGTGTAGCTTGGAGGTCAAATGCCTCTGGGTTCCATCCCCAGACCCTCAAAAAAAAATAAAAGAAAAGAATCATAATAATTTTCCTCTTTATTTAAAGACTATAATATTAGCTATAGAAGACACTAGTTCTTAGATTATTATGCTGTCTTTTTCCATCAAGAACATCTTTGTTGCCATGATTAAGAGTTGTGTCCAGCAGGCTCTGTAGTTAAGTGTTTTTTCTATGAAATGAAATACATTATTTTCTAGAACATATTAAACATTCAAAAAAGTTAGCTCCTCATAGAAAACTGAATTTGAGTACAATATTTAAATGAGATATTAAATTTTTTTTTGGCAGATAATAGACATCTTTGTGGGGTACACTGTGATTTTTGGTACATTTACACATGTAATTATTAACTCATGTTATTGTGCTTATCATCTCAAATATTTATCATCTTTGTGATCAAAACATTCCAAACACTTCCTTCTAGTTATTTTGAATTATATGATATCATATAGTTTACTATAATCTCTCTTTTGTGTAATAAGATTATTGTGTAAGAAGTAACCAGAAATTACTCCTCTCATCTGGGTGAGATGCAAGCTACATAAAAAGGAGACACGGGTTTGTTTTCTTTTAAAAACACAGTCTATCCTGTTGGAAACGGTTTCTATCCTGAGGTCATGAATCCCCCGAAATGTGCAAAATCTCATGTTAGAGAAGTTGGGGGAGGGGAAGGAGGAGGGGAGAGGGAGAGAAAGAGAGGTTTGTTGATGTCATTTTTTCTGGGGCCAAGAGCAGCAGCTTTCATCAGCTTCTCAAAGAAGTCCATGATTAAGGAGCCCTGCCCAAGGACAAGGATAGTTTTTTTCAGGTGAGCTATTTGATCTCAGGATGCTTTTTCTGCATATGGAAGCAGATAGTGTCTTATTTCTGAGTCTTTTTTAATAAGCTTTTACTAAAAAAATAGCATGCCAGAGAAATAAAATAGAGCATTCTGTTACAATTTAGGACAAAATACTAAAAGAATTAGTTTTTGGAAGCTCCCCAGGATTTCACTATATTCTGCATCTATGGCCTGTTTCCTGAGACATTAATAATCAAGGTATATGACCTCCTGATATATTTTTATTTTTTAATTTTTTTTGTGGTACTTGGGATTAAACCTTTTTAGGGTATATTCTACCTCCAAGCTATACCCAACCCTATTTTTATTCTTTATTTTGAAACAGGTTTTTCTAGGTTGCTGACAGCCTCACTAGTTGTTGAGGTTGGTTGTAAACCTATGATGGTCCTGTCTCATCCTCCCAATTACTGGGGTTACAAGTGTGCACCACCATGTCCTGTTCTATTTTTTTTTTAATATTAGCTATTTTATTAGACTAAAATAAGAACCATTTTATAGTGTATATCATTTGGAGATAAGATTAGTATCTGGGCCTTCATTTTGTTGGGGGAAAGTGAGGGCAAGCAACCTTTGTTCAGGATGGGGACAGGTTCTATCATGGGGAGGAACACACGCACTGTGCCCGGGGCTTTGTGGAATCTGGGTAGAGAATCCAGGGGAACAAGATGCTCTAGGGATGGCTGTGGCTACCACAGTGGGTTTCCTGAGCATATAGAGATAAACAGCCATGAGGGTGGTGTTGGGTTGACAGCTGGGTGGGAAGCTCAGTGTTAAACTGGCGCACAGACTTTGGACGCTGGCTGGGGCTAGAGGAGGCCTTAGGCAGCCCAGTGTGCACCTTGGGTTGGCGCAGACTCTGCGGGTCCTCAGATATTGCCCTTTCTGAGCAGCTAGCAAGAATCATAATGCATGGGGCACATGCAAAAACTAGACCTCAGACAAACTGGCATGGGAGCAGGTGGGTGCAGCTGCAGAGCTGGGCGTAGAGCTCAACAGACCTTTGCGGAATTAACTTTTCTGTACAACATGTGAACTTGTGTGATAGCTCTGGTGCAACAGAGCTTTTCTCATGAAAATACACGTTCCAGCTGGGGAAATCAAGTCACAGTTGGGTTTTTGTGGAAGAAGTTTTGATTCCAATTTATTAAAAAATTTCTGAGAGTATTACAGGCAAAGTTTAAAAAATGACTAAAAAGATATAGTCTTCCTTGTGCTGTTCTTAACCTCTTTTGTCCCTTCTAGCTCTTTATTCTCTCAGTTATCTTTATAGGTTTATTTATTTATTTTTGCTGTGCTGGGGATTGAACCCATGGCCTTGTGCTTGCTGGGAAGGCACTTCACCACTAAGCTACATCCCCAGCCATAGGTCTAAACACTGTGCTACAATCACTATTTATGAGTGTTCAAGTTAAGAAAATACCGACTAATTTTTTGTCCTGATACAAGAAGTTTCAACTCATTATTTTATTGTCCCTTGCAATTGGTACAGACTGGCAGTGTTATTTGGCCTGTATGCTGTTGGGGAAAAAAAGCAGTTTGATTCAACATTTAAATATAAAAATATAGATTCCCTACTTCTCTTAAAAAAATCATCATAGCCAGGCATAGTGGCACACACCTGTATGTAATCTCAGTACCTGGGAGGCTGAGACAGGAGTATTGCAGGTTTGAAGCCAGGCTCAGCAACTTAGTGAGACTCTGTTTCCAAATAAAAATTAAATAGCGATAGAGGTGTGGCTCTGAGGTAGAATGCCCCTAGGTTCAGTCTCCAATAAGGTACACACACACACATACACACACATGCACACACACACATACGCACAAACGCACACACACACACACACACATACACACACCTGTTAAGAGCCAGGTTTGCGTTCCATCATGGAAACAATTGGCCTCGGCTGAGTTCCGACTGTCTGCTATTGAGGGTCAATTTCCCCCAGACCTCACTATTCCTTTTTGCTCTTTAGTACTGAGTCTCAGAATGAATTGTTATCTAGCATCACCTGTCTCTTTTCCTCTTATAGAAAACAGAATATTTCTCCATACCACTGTGGGGAAATTACACATGGACGCAGCAGGTCAATGATCTTTCCTGCTTCTGGTCTATGCTGTGCATTGACTTTGGCTTCTTTGCCCTTGTTTGCATTTGCACTTGTGACCTCGATCGCTCTGCGTGCTATCCCTACAGCTGAAGCAAACTACAGATGCTCCTCTGCACATACTGGGGCTACATCCTGATAAACCTATCACAAGTTGTAAATGCATTAAAGACACCTGATCTACGAGTATCACGGTGAACACTCAAGTGCTTGGTGGCACTCTACTTGATATCTTTTTTTTTTTTTTCGGTACTAGGGATGGAACTCGGGGGCATTCTACCTCCGAGCTACACATCCTGCCCTATTTTTTATCTCACTGAGTTGCAAAGGGCCTCACTAAGCAGCCGAGGCTGTCGGTGAACACGATCCTTCTGTCTCAGCCTCCTAAATGCTGGGATTATAAGTGTGCATGACGGTGCCCGGCTCTCTACTTGATATCTTAAGGCTTACAATTTAGTTCAATTTTACTTTGTTACTTTCCAAGTATTCACACCCATAGCTCCTCAACAGTGTGTGGAATTATGAAATTTAATTATCAGCTGATTGGAACTCTAGGATGGCATTCAAATAACCTTCTCTCCCTCCTCTCTTCTCTCTTTCTTTCCTTCCTTTCTTCCCTCCTTTCTTCCCTCCTTGTTGCTTTATTATTTTTCTTTTAGTAGTCTAAAAATAAATTCATCTTGCAAGGAATACTGGGCAATGTTTGAAATAATAGTAACAATAGTGACCATAATAATAAAGCTTGCCTACCTAAGTTTTTTCTTATTTATTGCTTGTGATTTTTCCTATTTCCTTAAGAAATAGGAAAAAAAGGGCTCCTGTGATTAAGTAGGAAAAAAATAGCTGTCCTCATTAAACTAACATCTGATCTACTGTAGTTCTGACTTTCATTTCAAAGCATTAATAACTTGTCATTTGTGGAAATACTTTGAATAGTATCAGGACTTGATTGACTGCAGGGCTGTAACTCAATCACCAGCCTCTCCCGACATTGCCATCCCCAGGGGTGCCGCTGGAGGCCTCAGGAATGGCAGCAAAGTCCCCAGGCTGAATTACAGCTCCGTTATTCAATCCCAAGCCATGCTTTGTTATTTATAGTACATAAAAAAAGAGTATGGACTTTCAGAAAGAGGAAAACAATAAATCAAACTAACAAGATGACCAGCTCTAATATTAAAATGTAAAACTCTATGATGCTGAGGTATAAAGATTAATGGGCATACGATGTAGGGTCATTAAAGGTGTGATGGGCAGGAGGAAGGGTGGATTATGAGCAAGTTAAATAAAGTATTTCACTGGAAAGCAATCAGATTTTGTGGAAATTGTTAAATGACCAGCTAATAGAGCCAGTTTGTTACCATAGTGATTAAACCAAATGGTCTTTTCCCGAACACCCTTTCTTAGAAAATTCTAAATCTTGTCCTGTGACCTACAATGGCAATAACATGCAAACCTTGCTACAGTTACTGCATGACCACTGATGTCGTCTCCCAGCTAGTGCTGTCCTGGGATGGGTGGTCATGACACTTGAAAGGCCTAAAGCAAAGGAACAATAATGTGATGGTTTTCAGGAATGGCCTCCAAGTCATAAATTTGCCATGAAAAGATTTTGATATGGGTGTGAGGAAGAAATGAGAAGAACCTTGTGTTCTGACAGCTTGGATTGAGATGGAATACCAATGAAGACGCTCACATGCCGGTATCTGAGGACTTCAGATGACTGGCCCCTGTTCTTGTGTAACAAAATCCATTGCTAAAACCAATTTCTCCACATGCACCCTTTAACCTTTCCTGTGTTGTTTCTGCAATCCATTTTTACCTGGCTTTCCTCTCCCTCATTGTCCCTTCAATACTTTAAGCCTCATTTCCTGCCTAGCAGTTAATAAAAGAAAAATGTCGCCCCCATAACCTCACCCAGGCCACTCTCCCATCCCTTTAGATTTATAGATCTTTGTCTTATGGTTAGTTTTTCACCTTTGTTTAAAGTTTGTCAGCTTGTCAAACCCAGACTGTCCAAATGTCCAGGGAACTGCAAGTGGGCACCAGATATAGCAATTGAGGTGAGGTTTGTCTAAATTCAGATTCGGAGGTGCTGTCAGTGGATCCTCTGTGAAGTGAGGGAAGGCACGCAAACTAGCTAAAACAAGTCAGCATAGTGCTGGCCCACACTCACCACTCACTGTGGCTGCCCCGGCCTGCACTCTTTCTGTCCCTTCAGCCATTTGCACAGAACCCAAGAGGAACCTGCTGCTCTGCTGGATTTCACTCCAGAAATATTTCAGTGAAAGCTCAAGGGGAGTGCAACTTTGATTGCTCATGGAGAAGCAAATACTTTTAAACTCATGTGTAGTCAGGCGTGGTGGCACACACTTGTAATCGCAGCGTTCGGGAGGCTGAGACAGAAGGATGGAGGTTCAAGGACAGCTACAGCTACTTAGCGAGACCCTTTGAAACTCAGTCAGACCCTGTTTCAAAATAAAGAATAAAAAATAGGGCTGGGGGTATAGTATAGCTCGAAGATAGATTGCCCCTGGGTTCCATCCTCAGTACTGCAATAAATAAATAAATAAATAAATAATAAACTCGTACACTTAAAGTTTTGTCTCAGCATAAAGTTACTAAGTCTTAAAAAAGAATTTTAAAAAGTTGGTTTTATAAGACTTAGTTTGTAATCATTAATTGGTTGTTTGAAAACTAATGTGGTGTAATTATGAAAACATTTTTATTGTTATTTAAACTATTTTATTATTTTTTTGTGTGTGTGGTATTGGGGATTGAACCCATGGATGTCCTACTTTTTTTTGTGTGTGTGGTACTGGGGGTGGAACCCAGAGGCTTTCTACCTCCGAGCTATACTCCCAGACCTATTTATTTTATTTGGAAACAGGGTCTCACTAAGTAGCTGAGGCTGGCTTCGAACCTGTGAGATCCTCCTGTCTCAGCCTCCCAAGCGCGGGGATTACAAGCGTGCGCCACCACGCCCGGCTAGGATGTCCTACTTTTAATCCCAGCCCTTTTTATTTTTTTATTTTGAAACAAGGTCTTGCTAATTGCTGAGGCTATCCTTGAGCCTGTGATCCTGCTGTCTTAGTCTCCCAAATACTGGGATTACAGGTGTGTACCACCATGCCCAGCCAAGAAATTTTTATATTTCTACTTTTCTTGTGGATAAAGATAACCCAGGAGGGTAGTACTGAAGGGGCCTCATTTAGCTGTCTGTGTTAATTTGCTAGAGACGACATAAAAATCACTACAAACACCATAGCTCAAATGACAGACACTTCTTTTCTCATTGTTCTAGGGGTTCAGGATGAGGCGTTGGCGGGTCTGCTGGCTCTGAGGCATCTCTTTGGTTTGCCGATTGTTGGTTTTCTTCTCGCAGTTTCCTCACACGGTCTTTCTCTGTGAAAGTATATGTGTGTTGTCTTAATTTCCTTTTCTCATAAGGACACCAGTCGGCATGGATTAGAGCCTACCCTACGGGTCTCATTTGAATTTATTCACTTCTTCAAAGGCCTTATCTCCAAATAGAGTCTCATTCTGAGGTACTGGGAGTTAGGGCTTCAAGAAAGGAATCTTAAGGCAACATACAGATTTTGGTGCAACATCATCATCTTTTTATCTTTAACAAGAAGAAACTAAGACCCAGAGAGATGAAGTCAACGATCTGAGGTCACACAGCTAATTATCGGCACAACTGGTATCGGGATTTGCGCTCAGACTTTGCAATTATTGGTGCATACCTGGTCAATATTTAAACAAAAGCAAACAAATGTCATAGAGAAGAACATAAAATACCCACATTTTGACAAGTACCTGGTAAATGATTGTTGAATGACTGGCAACCTATCTTTAATTAGATATAAAGACTCATTACAGTTTCAGTGGCTTTTAAAATATGTGTGAAGATGATAAATGGATAGAGAAATAGAATAGAGAAACAGAATTGTTCAAGAGCTGTATGTTGGGAATCCTATCTTGTAAATAGTAGTCTTTTCTTTTTTTTTTTTTTTTGTGGGTCTGGGGATGGAACCCAGGGGTATTTGACCTCTGAGCTATACCCCCTGCCCTGTTTTTTTTTTTATTCTTTATTTTGAGACAGGTTCTCACAAAGTTGCGAAGGGCCTCGCTAAGTAGCTGAGGCTGTCCGCGAGCCATGATCCTCTAGTCTCAGCCTCCCGAATGCTGGGATTACAAGTGTATGCCACCGCGTCCGGCTGTAAATAGTAGTCTTTAAGGAGCTCCTTTGGTCTCTATTTTACACCCCCCTTCCCCACACACACACCAGTAGGGTCTGGGCGTTTTCTGATGGCTTTGACTGGGAGAGTTGGGGGTGGGGCTGCAAAACCTCCAACTGCAGGGACAGCAGGACAGGTAAGGGCTTCTGCAGACCAGCATCCCTCCCACTACAGGCTCCCAGCCCACCACTCAGCCTCCCAGGACTCAGATGCAGCCCTCATAGGGTGGCTTCCCTGGCAGGAGAGAGAGTTCAAGGAAAAGGTGAAGACCTTGGTGCTTGACACAAATATTGCAACTCAGGAAGGCACGGAAGAAGTACATGAGTAGAAGAAGAGTCACCAGGCACTGAAACATGGCCTTGCAGACTGAAGCCTGAAACAAGCCGTCGTGGAAACTCCTGGCTCGTACTCAGAGCTCTGCTCACAAACACCCCAACTAGTCAGAGAAGACACTGCTCACCGCGGCAGTAGAAAAGGGCATCTTGAATTAGCACACTACCAGGTTATGCCGTCTGCTTGCCTTCTGTGTTTTAAACAACTCTTACGGACCTACTCACTAGTTACCTGATAACATCAATTTAAACATTTGTTGGATAACCTGTGTGCGTGTGGGTAACATTATTCATTTTCTTACATATATTCTTTTAACTAGGATTTGTGTGACTTTTTGTGTGTGCAAAATTCTAGAAGCCTTTCTAGAGGGTATAAGTGGAACACAATCCCCTTCCTTTTTTACTTTTCCATTCTTTATAATCTTTGGTCAGTTGCTCTGTGTATATTGTATTATTAAAAATAATAATCCTATCTTTTTGCTGGTATTCAGAAATGCTTAAACACTGGACACTTCCTGGAGAGGAGTCTGAAATAAAAGGTTGTTATAGAAGTCAAGGTGGCAATTATGATCACCACTATGCCATTCTGAATTAAAAGCTAAAGCGTCTAGCCCGGCGTGGTGGCGCACGCTTGTAATCCCAGCATTTGGGAGGCTGAGACTGGAGGATCACGGTTCGTGGACAGCCTCAGCTACTTAGTGAGGCCCTTTGCAATTCAGTGAGACCCTGTTTCAAAATAAAGAATTAAAAAAATAGGGCTGGGAGTATAGCTCAGAAGTAGAATGTCCCTGGGTTCCATCCCCAGTACCACACACACACACACACACACACACACACACACACACACACACACTAAAGCTTCTATACATTGTCTGATCACCTTCCTCCTAAATTTTTCAGACTAGTTTTCCTTTCTTTGCCACTACATCTACTTTGTAGTTACTTTCAGATTTTATGAAAGAAAAGGAAATTAACATTAATAGAAATATATATTTGGACTGTAGAAGAATAAGAAATCCTTACTGAAAAACATATCAACACATTATTAGCAAATCCAAATTAAGTTTTTTTCTGCCCTGACTGGTATATAATCATAAAGTTTCTCCCTCCTCCTTCTAATGTGTTGTTGCAGAAAGTGCAAGCCCATAAGACACTAAGGGGAGCAGTGAAGAGCTTGCCTAGAGCCAGGTATGTGTAATCCCAGTACTTGGAAGGCTGAGACAGGAGGATCACAGGTTCAAGTCCAGCCTCAACCACTTAGTGAGACTCTCAGCAACTTAGCAAGACCTTGTTTAAAAATAAAAATAAAATAAGGCTGGGAGTGTAGTGGGAAGGCAGGATGCCTCTGGGTCCAATCCTCAGCACAAAAATACAAAACAAACAAAACCCAAAACCCCAACACCCAACAATGAGCTTTCCCAAGTTTCCAAATGGAGCTCTGGGAGGTGAACTTTGGGGGACCCTAAGGCAGCACACAGAGCCATCTTGGAAAGCAATTTGAGAGAAAATTCAAATTTACAGTTTAAATTTTTAAATGGCAGAAAAGTGTTTCTGACTTGACACTCGTGCTCTCGTGGGCTATTTTCAAGCGAATCCACCACTGTGTCTGCACGGCTTCGAGGGCAGCCCAATCTTGTCTTCTCAGATCCTGGCTGAGCACGAGGCGGGCAGCGCAAGGAACAAGGAATATTGTGCAGGGCGGGTCGGTGGGCGTGTCGGGAGGCACACAGCAATTTTGTTGAGCGTTAAGGATTAGCCTCTTCTACCCTCCCTATTCTCTTAAAATTGTCTGGAGCACGTTTGGTTATACTCCCTGAATTTAAATCTCTCAGGGCTCAAGTAAAACAAATCTCCCTTCCAACTCCTGACACTGCTTACTCTCAGGGCCTGTCCTATTAAGGGTAGAGATAGCCAGTCTGGAGGGCACATAGTACAAATAATTTGTGTTTTTCCCACCTACGGTTATTTCTCTCCTGGAACTCCTTGGTGTCTTTCAATTTCACACAGAAGAATTCACCTTCCTGAGCTGCAATCTCGGTTTATTTGGCTTGGTTCCTGCCTCTCCTACAGATTCCAAGCTCTTTACTATCAGGACCAAGACACAGAATTCTTTAATACCCTCAAGGCATCAAACGCTGTGCTCAGTAAATATTATTTAATTAGTCCATAAAAGCAAAGGAGAAAAGGATTTGATAGACAAGTGAAAAGATGGAGTGAACACGTGGGAAGATTTCTAACATTTGGTAAAGTTATCCTTTTATGTTTTCACATTACATGGATAATGTTATTGTTGTTATTATTTTTTTGTGGTGCTGTGGATGAGTGGAGTGTTGCTCACACATCTCAGGTTATCCATAGACATCCTGAAGACCTCTCCAATGTTATTTCCGTGGGAGAAGTCTGACTGACAATGGTACAGGTTGAACATTCTAATCCAAAAAATCGGAAGCATCCCAAATCTGAAGCTTTTTCGGCTTCAACATAAGAGCAAAAGTGGAAAATTCCACATCTGACCTCATTTGAAATAAAAACATAGGCACACTAAAAGTAAAGTGTAAAGTTATCTTTAGGCCGAGCATGACGGCACCTCCTTGTTATCCTAGTATTTGGGGGGCTGAGACTGGGGGATTGTAGGTTGGAGGCCAGCCTCAGCAACTTAGCAAGACCTTTGACAACTTAGCAAGATCCTGTTTCAAAAAATAAATAAATAAATAAATAAATAAATAAATAGGGATAGGGGTGTAGCTCAGAGGCTGAATGCCCCTGAGCTCAATTTCCACTACCACATACACACAAAGTTATTTTCAGGCCATGCGTGTAAGGTGTATAGGAAACATAACTGAGTTTTATATTTGAGTTCTATCTCCCAGATATCTCATTATGTATATGCAAATATTTCAAAGTCCAAAAGACCGAGAAATATAAACAACTTCTGTTCCCAGGCACTTTGGATAAAGGATACTTATTCTATACTCAGAACAGACAGTGACATGAGAATGTATGTGTGGCCATGTCTCCTGGAATTTTCAAGTCTTCCAATGAGTAGATTTTATCCCTGGAAGATTAAGAGCTAATGATGGTCAGTGTTAACTGATGGCCAGTATCAGATATGATACAAGATGTTTGATACTTCATGCAATCTTTATAATGATTCTACATGGAAGGTACTAGAATCTCTATATCAAGAATGAAAAAAATTAATTTTAGGAAGCTTATGTTGTGTGAGGTTGAATGCTCACAAATTCTGAATTTTTTTTTTTTTTTTTTTTGGTACTAGAGGCTGAACCCTGGGACATCCTACCTACAAGCAACACCCCCAGTCCTTTTTATTTTTTATTTTTAAACAGGGTCTTGCTAAGTTGTTGAGGGTCTTGCTAAGTTGCTGAGGTTGACCTCAAATCTGTGATCCTCTTATCTCAGCCCCCTAAGTACTAGGATTGCAGGCATGTGCCACCACTCTTGGCTGGCCTGGAGCCTTTAAACCATATGCAAGTTCCTTGAGCAAGTCTTGTTATTTTTGTTATGTTGGTTGCATTTTTCTAAGATAAGATTAAGAAATGTATTTAAAATAATAATAAGAATGGGGAAGACTTATTCCTAGCAAAACATTTGGAAAGATTTTAAGGCTATTTAAAAAGTTTTATCAATAAAGATATATTTTTTGTGGTAAAGAGTAAAAATAATTTCAGAAATAAATTAATGTTAGAAAATTATTCTATTGAACAGAAAATTCTTCTGTTATTTAAAAATAGACCTCTTAAAATAAAATGCCAGAAAGGAATTTCTGAAGGGGTGGTTTTATTTTGCTTTTTCAAACATGAATGATGTTAGACGATTACATGTTGTTCATATTTTATAGTCAACAATGTCTGTGTGCATGTCCTAAAGATAGAACTGAGACAGGAAAGCTATTCCCATTTCCAACAATATGCATAATAAATTTCTTCTTACAATGAGAAAAAACACATCTTTTTAGGGAAATTTACTTTGATAATTTTCCTTATTTTTAGTCACTTAGTGTACTATTAGGTATGCTTCTCTTTCAAAATTCTACTTCTAGAACCAGTTTAACTCTGGAAAGTTACTAAAACTTATTTATTTCTGCATTATTGTCCACCTCTGGTTTAGTGAAAGACATGATTCCTTACTATTGTCATTTTGGGGGATCAGATATTCACACTTATTCTGTGTATTCAGTGGGGAAATTTAAAAATGTATATGAAAGAGATTATCCCCCAGTGGAAATCCATGAATACAGACTTTTGGAGATGTTTATTCTGTTTTTAACAATTAGTAATAAGAATTACAGCAATGGACTGAAAAGAATAAAAGCTTAAGAATGAGGCTGACTGTGTCTTTAGGTAAACTGTGAAACTCTGTACCATTTTTCTTTTTTTGTCTCTGTGTGATGAACAAGCCCCTGAATTTAAATGAGATAATAGATGTACCTGGCTCTTGGTGGGCACTTAATACTTTGATTTTCATTTCTCTTTCCACCAAGCTTTCTTTTTCCACTCAAACATGGAATTCCTACAAGGGAATTTGGGACTAGAGTTTAAGACTGATTGCTATTACATAATAAATTCACTGGTTACTCCTGCTAATCTGAATCCACAGATATCCCTGTGAAATCCTGCCAGGGGACCTTTGGAGGATGGTCTTGGTATAGCACTGACAGCTCGGGGAACTGGAAATGGCCCAACAGTCATAAATTGCAAAGCCTTTTACAATCCAAACATGATGGAAACTATATGCCATTTTGGGAGTGATTTGAACAGCACATGGTTTGGAGTTATTTTGATGGATTAAGTATTTTCCCTGAATCATCTAGTTTAGAAGATTAAAACTTGATTATAAAACACCAAAATGCTTATAGATGTAAAAATATTTGAGCATAAATCAAATGATCCAGGTTCATGAGAAAATAATCAAGAGAACAAGTGGTGTGGTACTCTTTAAGGTCTGATATTGGGACTAAGAAACACCATAATAGCTTATTGTTTATGGAACAATATATTCTTGCAGCAGCATTGTTTTGGAATGCAGGCGCTACCCAGAGTTGATTGATACTTGGTGACACTGGTAATGCCCACAGTGAAGGGAAGTTATGAGAATGTAAACTTTTTTCCTTCTAGTACCTCAAGGCCTCTTTACTTCAACTCAGATAGAGGTGGTTTTGCAATGCTGTGGTGGGAAGGCATTCTAGGACAAAAGCTCCATGTCAGAAGAAGTTACATGATTGTCTAGGGCAGTGGGGCTTAACCTTTTAGGACACAGCCTCTATTGGACAAACTTGATGGAAATTTAAGATGTACAAGAGAAGGTGAAGCAGCCCCAGAACATGGATCATTATAGTCAAACTTGTAGGGTGATAGCAGAGATCTTCACCCTTGTCTCCAAGCAGCCTTATTCTAGTCTCAACAACTAGTTCTTAATTCCCTCTTCTTTTCCATAATTTTTGCTCCATGCAGTTTTAGTAGGGACTTTTTATTCCATTAAAAACAAAAAAGTTACCCCGAACATGGTGTATTGGAAGTAAATACATCCACTGTAATGGTTTTACCTGGGTGGTACCCAGTAGGCAGTAGGGTGTGGCTGGAGGAGGTGGTCCCTGGAGGAATGGCTTTGGAGATTATATCCTCCTCCCTGGGCTTGTTTTCTGGCTTCCAGCCTCCATGATGTGAGCACAGCTCGTGTGCTCTCTCTTTCTCGGCTTCCTGTTTCCCTGCCCTGAGATCTGCGGGCCCTAGCCACACATGAACAGAAACAGAAACCAGCTTTCCTCTAAGTTATTTGGTCAGTTTGTTAGATTATAGCTGCAAGAGTGATGACTGGAAAAGCATCTATAGCTATTTTTTTCTATTGTTTGGTTATATGTTTAAAATTTTGAAGTGTGTGGTGGTGCACACCAGTAATCCCAGTACTTGAAAAGCTGAGACAGGAGTACTACAGGTTTGAAACCAGCCTCAGCAACTTAGCCAGGTACTCAGCAATTTAATGAGACCCTTTTTCAAAATAAAACATAAGACAGGGCTGGGGCGGGGTGTATCTCAGAGGTACAATGTCCCAGAGTTCAACTCCCAATACCAAAAATTAAAAAATACAAAGATATGATAATGAATCATCTTAACATCTTCCTCATTCCACTCTCACACCTTGTCTTACCTTATTCCCATATTTCTCAAAACTTAGCCACCCATGTGTCATACCCCAAATGCCTGTTTCTTTCATTTTTTTTTATCAATGAGCTCCTAATTTTCGTAATCATGCACACCTGTGTGAGTATGTGTATGGGTATGTATACTGAAGATTGACTACAGGGGCACTCTACCTCTGAGCTACACTTCCAACCCTATTTATTTTTTATTTTGAAATAAGATCTCACTAAGTTGCTGAGGCTGTCCTCAAACCTGTGATCCTCCTGTCTCAGCCTTCCAACTACTGGGATTACAGACATGTACCATCACGCCTGGTTTCTTAGTGGCTATTGGTACCCCTTTAAATAAGTACTCCTGAGTCTACCTCAGGTTATGCTAAGCAATAACTTGGAAATAACTTGGAAAGATGAAAGTTCAATGTGTGTGAATTATGGAATATATCAGGGGGGAAGGGATGAAATCATTGTCTGGGCAGCAGAGGGGGTGGATAGGCCTGCAGATGAGTAGATATGAAAAGAAATGTCTGGACCATGTCCAAGAACCAGGGCTAATTTGAGGGTGCAGATTTCCTCTGGGGAGAGAGTGAGCCAATGATCTAGTGTTGCCAAAGTGAGATTCAGAATGAAACCCTGGAATTGGGGTAGAATGGGCAGAGAAGAGCGTGAGTTAATTTAGTATTTCAGCTGTTCCAAGGAGTACTGAGAGAGGGGTCAGACTAGGAAGAAGAGAGTTTAAAAGGTAAAAAAGAAGACCATATGACTTAAACCTACCAATGGTATTTCACACAATTGATGACCAGAGGGAATGAATTAAGCAGAAGCATGATTGAAGAATGTTTGCCAAATAACTGGCTAAAAGGAAGACCCTAAGAATTCAATAAAAATTTACAAGAGTTCTTATTATCAACATATCTGCCACTGTCAACCTAACCTTGATCACCTGGCTAATGTAGTGTGTGTCAGGGCTCTTCACAGCAAAGGTGTTCTTCATCAACTCTTTGATTGAAGGATAGTATTAGAAATCAGGACCTGATTGCTAGGTGTGTGCTCATTGCTGTCAGTACATCAGTGTGGCCAGACGCCATCAGTTGGAAGAGGAAAGACATCCTCATGTGTGCATAGTAACCCATGTATATAGATATGCCCGTGGCTATTTCTATAGGTATCCACCTCTGCTTACATGAAGCTGAACATGATCTTACACTGATGTCTCCAACTCTAGAAACTTAATATTTACATACGATTAGATCCTCATGGGAACTTAACTTTTACATATGGTAGAGGGTTGTCTGGTTTGTTCTGGTAAGTTATAACTCTTTTTAAAATTTCACTTAGAGACTAGAGGGGCAATAGACAGTTTGGAGGACTGGGAAGAACTGTGAAGTCTCAATGGCAGCAGGAGAAGCAGTAGTGGAGACAGAAGGAGCCATGTTTGGTAGAATGGAATCAGCACTGCCTGGAACAGTTGTATATAGGAACAACAATTTCAAAGGTCTCATCTCAGCCTCCTAGAGACTGACCTCAAGAGAATCAGAATTACCACAGGCCAGAGCATCAGAGTGGTCCAGGGCCATTGGAGGGATGGCCAGCAGTGCCCACACCTCTGCCTTTAGCTCTGTTCATGGCAGTGGCCCTGGTTACCAAGAAAGTGTGCGATCGGTTTTCTTTCTTTATTATGGCTGGGGGCATGTGATATACATTTTAGCAAGATTTCCACTAACCGAGTTAAAATAGTTGGAGTGCTTTAAGTATTATTAGGTTTAACTTTTCTGCCTTAGAATCTACATTTGCTGTCGATCCAGAGGACTAAATCCAGGGCCTCCCACTGAGATTTCTAGAGACTTGAAATTTATATTTAAAAAATAAGCTGCTTGTAAGAGGTTTTAAATGTAAGGCATTTCTGGACAACTTCCCCTGAGCCCCCCTCAAGCTGGCTTCTCACCTTGCCAGGGTTTGCCTCAGCCCTTGGCCCTTGGCAGCCGGAACTCCCATGAAGTAGTCCTCCCTTTCCCAGGCCTTGAGAAATGGAGCTTTTTTGAGATGTTCACTTCCCATTGCTAAGTGAAGTCCAAGGAAGCTGCTCCCAGCTGTGAAGAGGGTCTGAACACTTTGGACTCAAAAGACTTTTTTGTTTTTTTAGGAGTCAGAGAAGTGTTTCTTCCAGCTCAGCCACTTTACCCCCCCCCCATCTCTGAATTGGGTCTAGAGCAGCAATCTGGAGAGGCAGAGTACACAGGGCACAGGTTCTTTGCTTTTGCCTCTCTTCTCCTCAGCTCCCACCTTCTCTCTCATTTCTTCAGCAAATACACGTAGGCGCTCTTTCTTTGTGCTTGGCGCTAACCCTGGGTGCACAACTCCGAACCAAAGAGCTATTGTCGTCTTTGAGATCCCACAACCTTCAACTATGCTTCAACAATGCTAATCAACTAGCACTTTGTTTGTGTTGGACCATCTAATTCTATTTGTTTGTTACTGGGGATTGAACCCAGGGGGATTCTGCCTCTGAGTTACACTCTCAGCCCTTTTATTTATATATTTATTTAAACATATCAAAGTCAATCACTAAGCCAAGCAAGGGAAGGAGGGACGGGGGGTGGGAACTGGGTAGGGGTTAAATCAGTGATGTGTATATATTTGTACATACAAGTTTTTTACCCCAATATGATGTTTTGAATATAATGCACCAATAAAAAATTAAAAAAAATAAGAATAAAAAAATAAAATTTGAAACAGGGTCCTGCTAAGTTGCTGAGGGTCTCACTAAGCTGTGGAGGCTAGCCTAAAGCCTGCCACACACTGAGATGATAGGTGAGCGGCACTGCACCCCGCACCCCATCCAGATCTTATACCAACTCTTGAAAATGCTCACTCAACTATTCTTGTGCTCCTTTTACACAGGAGGGTTCTGCAATCCCAAAAGGCTGAGGTACTTGCTCAAGGTTACAGAGCTATAAAGTGAACATTACAGGACCTGCACCGGTGTCCATCTGGATATGAAGAACGAAGGCTTTGCTGCCTGCCACTTGGTACCGTGTCTGACTTTTTACAAGGTTCATGTCACAGAAAGTGAGAAGCAAGAAGGTGTAAGTGGTCAGATCATCAGTAAAGGTGACTAGCTCCCAGGTCGCCTTTCTACTCATTTCACCAGTTGCTACTGAGTAGTGTTTAGTTTTTAAAAACACTTGAGCAGAGATTTTCCTTTTGTGCCCCACATGGTTCGTTGCCTGTGTCTCCAGAAATGAATTAGCTGGAGACACCTGGCTACCAGAAGTTACGCTACACAGCGTTCAATGCTACTCCAGTTTCCTGGAGGCAGCTGGCCCCTTCTCTCAGTTCCCACAGACACTGCCTTTATCTTTTTTTTTTTTTTTTTGAGTTGCTTAGACCATTGCAACAGAATAGAATAGAAAAAAAAATTATTGGTTTTTCTGCTCACCTTTTATCAATCTATTTTTATTGATTGCCTTGTCTCCTTAAATCTTTGATGAATTCCCACTGCTGCAGATTAGAATTCTACTAATGACCTATGGAGATCCGAGCTTTTCCTCTCTTCTGCCTCATTCCCCAGCACCTTTGTGCTTCACCTGCCTCTGCTTTATTTGCCTCTGCCTGTTACCCACTCACCCTCAGAAGGGCCCGGTTGAAGGGTAGAGCTTCGTGCCACCACTGCCCCTCCTGGCTTGACTGATGTCTCCCACCTCTACCCATCCCTCAGCGCGCAGCTCAAGCACTTCCTCTGTGTGAAGGTCCTCCCTGATGCCTCGCCTTCTCCTCCTTGGACTGAGTTTTATGGAATATAACTGCATTGTTGTCCTCAGGACACCTCTCTGTAACAGCTGCTAAGCCTTTTCTAGAAAGGACCCAGTAGTAAATACTTTGGGTTTTATAGGCCACTGGGTATTTGATGTCACAACTCAGATTTGCAGTTGTAATTTGAAGGTCACCACAGATAATATTCTACTAATGTAATGTAATAATATGTGAGTAAAAGTCTGCAGATATCTTCCTGTGAAATTTTACATGCCCCCAAAGGAGGCAGGCCCGATTTAGCCCATAGGCAGTAGTTTACCAACCCTGGATATTTTCAAATTAATTAATTACTTGCTTCTCTTTCTCACTAGACAAGGAGGTTCCTAAAATGAAAGGAGTTGAGTTGTTCATCTTTCTCTCCTCAGCATCTCGTCTGAGCCTAACAAAGGGGTGCTTCATAAATGCTGCGTAGATTGAGATGCAGGCAAGTTAATATCAAGTTGAGAGTCAAGTACATAAGCGGACTAAATGGATCGTAGTAAAAGTAGAAACAGCAAATCTGTACAAGGAAGGATCTTTTTTTTTTTTTTTTTTTTTTTTTCTGTACATATCCAGGAACACAGAGACAGCACCCTTGCTACTCTCTGAATCAGTATGGCCAGAAAGCCTTGGCCTTTTCATTGTCAGGCTGCCAAGAAGTGAAAGGAGCCCACAGGCTTGGCTGTGGGATCAGTTCTGCTTAATCCAAGTCTCTGTAAACAAACACTGCTGAAGCCCAGGGGGAGGGTTTTAAGGGTGGATTTTGTTTTACGCCTACCACTTTCTATGGATAGGTTATTAGTCACTGGTGGGGTTTGCTCCAGTGAGTCTCGGGGTCTGATTATGTAGCCATTAGCCTTTACGCAATTTAAGATGGAAGTTTCTAAGCCCATGATTTACTGGCAGTGCATGCGTTGTCAGGTTTTCCTCATTTAGTCTTGGGAACTGCACAGGTGACCAATTCCTTCTGGTGGAGAATTTATAGATCTTCTAAGTAGAGTCCACTGAGGAGAAGGCTATCTGGAAAATTTACCTACTCTGAGTATCTCATTCCCTGACAAAGCTGGAAGAATTAGTGTGCTACTTAGGGAAAGCCAGTTACTAGAGGTTGGGGCCTTATATTTTTAAAAGAACTTTTCAACGTTATAAACATTTTTTGAATTAAGGCAATTAAAGAGTTATGTTGAGCAGCATTTTGGTTTTGAATTTTGACTTGGTAGTAGGGAGGAAAACTGTGAGCACAGTTTGTTTAGACATTTTTTCCCTATTATAAAATGGAACGGAAGAACTCAGGATGAACAAGTTATTTGAAAAGGACCTATACTTAGCTAAGTTGGATTGGTTTCCCTTTTGACTGAATACTTTCCTCTGTTTTGTTCCATTTTAGTTTGCTTGATCCAACTTCTTTCATAGGATTGCATAAAATTAAGAAAGGAAAAGTAAGAGCCATTTAAAAATAAATTCTAAAAACATATGATAAACCTACCTCATATATGCCTGTCCTATATAATTTCCTGCCAAAATGTATAAGTTTCCAAGACTATGCAGTTGAACACACACACACACACACACACGCACGCACGCACGTACGCACGCACGCACGCACACAGAGCAGACATTCAACCTTCTAGTCTCACTCAAAAGATTTTTGATAAGTACCTTCTTTATCTCCCATTTATCATGCTACACACTAGGGACACGATGAGGAACCTGTCCCCATCTTTCAGGATCTCACAGTCTGGGTAGGAAATATTCTGGTTATTTATTGTTGAATGACAAATCACCTGGACTTTGTGATATCAAACAGCAACCTCTTTATTTTGCTCTTAGATTCTGTGCCTTAGAGATTCAAACAGAGTTCAGTGGAGGCTTCTCTTTCCACAATAAGCATGAATCCTCCACTGAGAGGACCTCAACAGCTGGAAGAGCCCTGTGTCATCTGGAGGTTTCCTTACTCCCATGTCTGAAGCCTGGATTGGAGCAATGGGCCTTGACTGGAATTGTTGGTTGGAGAATCTACACATGCTCTCTCCATGAGTATCAGTTTCTTCTAGCCTGGTGGCTGAATTCCAAAATGGGGCAACAGAGAGGGAGCACTCAAGATATCAAGGTAGAAGCTGAGAGATTTCTTGATCTAATCTTAGAATTAATGCAATATCATTTCTGCATTCTATGGTTATAAGCAGGTCATGGTGGCCATTCCAAATTCAAGGGGGATTGAAATTGGACTCCACTTTTTGCAGGTAAAATGGTAAAGATGCACAGCAGACGAGCACCTGCCAATCTGCTACAGGTAATTAGATGTCTCTACTATGTAATACACTATGTAAGCAATACGTATGCATTACGCACATACGTAAAATACTATGTGAAATGTTTCAGTTGCCTAGTGCTGAGAAATAACCCATTCCATAGTTTAGTCCTTTAAACAATAACTATCAGTTATCAGCTCAGTGGTCCTGCACCACATGGTGTGGAATGGGTCATTCATATGGCTGCATTTAACTAGAAACTTGAAATGCCCGAGCTGGCTTTACTCATGTCTGCTGCTCAGGCGGGTTGGCTGGGATCACTGGGGGTCCTTTTGTTCTCCTCCATGTAGTCTCTTGTCTTGTAGTAGTCGGGTCCAAACTTCCTTGGGTGGTTTCTGGCTTCTCTTAAGCCCTCAGAACTTGCAAAGTTTTTCTTCTCTGGATCCCATCTGAATCACGAGGCCAGTCAAAATTTAAGGAATGAGAAATACTCCAGAGGAGGGACATATGCACACAGGGATGAGGTGCATTATTGTTGTCAGTTTTGGAGACGATGTACAGTAGAGATATGATAAACATACTCTGACAGAGGCTGCAAAGTACCTAGAAATTAAGGGAGGTGCAGTAAAAGAAAAGAATATATATTCTCATATTAATGCATATAATATATCTGCAGGTCATGGGAGAGTATCCTGCCCAAATCCTCTTCCATAGTCTACATTCTGGAATTCTGCTATTATATCTGTACATTTGAACTATATTAAGAATTGCCCTTTCCTTCAATTCCCAAAGCAGACCCTTGTGTCCTTGACTTCATCAGAACTCGTTCCTTAGAACAAAAATTCCTAACCAGTGTGGGATTTATCCAACCAGCATGAACTTTTTGAAACTGCTGCCTTGGGAGCACTGACATTAGGAAAAGGACTAACTGGAGACCAGAGGAGTTTCATTCTGATAGAGCCTAAAACTTCTTACCAATATAGAAATTTCCATGATAGAAAAGACTCTCCATGGATCCAGCCAATATTTACAAAGTTCCTACAATATGTTATTTGTTGTTCCAAAGTGTTGTATATCAACAAGTGAAATAAAGTCCTGTTCTCATAGATCTTCTTTACTTTTTAGTAGTAGATTGGGATTTAGAACTCAGAATCCGAATTTATCTGCCAAGGAAGACATAACAGGCATCCTCTGATAAGGGAGATATGTGTGTATTATGTGGCATCTCAGACCATAGACTGACAGTGCTTGTCACTTGTTAACTTATCTTTAACAAGGTAGTTGTTCTAAGAGAAGAGACTGACCACAGAAATGATAGTAGGTGGCCTCCTGGAGAGAGTGGCATACTTAATAGTTAGGACCCAAAGTTTTATTTTTTGTGTCTATCTAAATTCCAACATCCTAGCTGGGCATGGTGGCACATACTTGTAATCCCAGCATTCAGGAGGCTGAGACCAGAAGATGGCTATTTGCGGACAGCCTCAGCTACTTAGTGAGGCCCTTCACAACTCAGTGAGACCCTGTTTCACAAATAAAAAGCCTAAAAAATAGGGTTGGGGGTGTAGCTCGAAGGTACAATACCCCCGGGTTCCATCGCCAGTACTGCATAAACAAAGCAAAACAAACAAAAAGTAAATTCCAACAACCCAAGAAATGTGTTCATTTCCATTATACATTTGTTTCCATCCCTCTTATTTGTATTTATACCTCCAACTGTCACACCCTCCCCACTGAAGTGAATCTCAAAGGACTCTGCAAGCAGGAAGTGTTTTAGCTCCAGGGAATGTCTACAGTTGTTCTCTTTTCTTATAACATTGAAGGCGTGAGGAGAGGTGTAGGGGTCAAGTGCTGCCAAAAATTAAATTGGTGCTCATTCTGGAGCTGAAGTTAGACACTTTGAGGATTCTCAGTCCTGCCATTAATCAACTTAGAAGTATGCAGAAGCATACTAAGTATCTATCTGGGTAGACTTGAATTTTCATCTACAGTCAATGTTCTCTTATTTATAAGAATCATCTTAGCTGTACTTTGTATAATTTTTGATAATTATTATGACCAGAAGGCCCAGAAATATCTTGAAGACTTAACTGACTCATTGAAAAAAGGCTGTGTTTTTTGAAGAATATTCAGTATTAAGGTGTACTTTATTGTAGTCCTCATTCACATGTAGAACATATGATAACTGCCTGTTAATCAAAGTGCCTTTCTGTACAACCAGTCAGGATAGCTAACACTTTACTATAAGTTCCTTTAAACTCAGTCTTTAACTTCTTTTCTTAGTGGACTTGCTATCTTTGGCTATGTTTTTATTCAATTATCAGTGCATCTTTCAGTGACTTATGGTAAAATAATTGTCTAGCCTATCTAAAAATCAAATTGTATTAATATTTTCAAGCTAATTTCGCTGCTGGGATGAAGTGTGCCTTTGTGTACATTGTTTACAGACATCCTTGGGGGATAAACCAGTGAATGGACAAGAATCCTTACTCTCATGACCTTTACATTCTAATGGGAAGAGGTGGGCAACATAAAATAAACATGAGTAAGTAAATTTTGTGGCTCATTAGGTGACAAGTTCTATTAAAAGGAAAAACAAAACAAACAAACAAACAAACAAAAAAAAACAAGTGAGGATTCCAGAGCTTTGGAGCTGGTGGGCAGAGGTGTGATTTTACAAAAGGTAGCTGTGTTAGATGTCCCAGAGAAGTTAGCATTCAAACAAAGACATAACTGAACTAGTGAGGTACAAGTTGAGCATTAATCTGGGGAAAGAATGATCCAGGCAAGGAAGCAGCCGCTGCCCTAAAGCAGGAGCATGCCCCGTGGCTGCAGAGGGCCAGCGGTGAGGCCACAGCAGTAATGGGGCTCGGCCCGTAGGACCTTCTCGGCTGTGCGAGGCTCTTTCTCTGGAAGAAGGAAGGAGCCACTGGAGGTCTATGAGTGGGTGCCTGGTATGACCAGCCTTGTATTTGGGCTGCATGTCAAGAATAGACTATAGTGACATAGTCATTTCCTAGGGTGCTAAAGCAAAATACTACAAACTGGTTGCTTAAAGCAGATGAATTTATTCTCTCCCATCTCTAGAGGCCAGAAACGTGCCTTTTGAGTAAAAGTGAAGATGGGAAGGTTTACGTGGGCTTTGAGCAGACAGGTGGCACAATCTGACATGCATCACTATTGCTGTGCTGGGAGTAGACCTGAGAGGGTGAGAGACCAATAGAAAGGCTTTTGCAATAATCTACATGAGAGGCGGTGGTGACTCTGGACCAGGGCGACAGCTGAAGGTGAGGATATCTTCTGAAAGCAGAATCAGCAGGATTTGCTGTGGAGTTTAATGGAAAGGAGTTCAGGAGGGCCCCGAGATCTTGGAGGAAGCTCAGAAATTCCATCTTGGAAGAAAAGCTTTCAGAGGCCTATTGGTTATATGGAGATGTTGAGTAGGAGGAGTTCAGAAGAGAGGCTGGGGCTGGAATTGTAAATTTGGGAGTTGAGCATAAAGATGTCATTTAAAGGAATGACAGAATGAGATGAGAGATGGATATGACCAGGGAATAGAAGAGGCCCAGAAGCCAAATTCTTGGTTTCCAGTGTCAGGAGCTCATGGGAGTACAGAGGATGGTCTGAGAAAATGAGTCGGGGCCATGGCAGAAATCCAATGGGATTCAGTGGGTCTCTCTGGAATTCAAAGGCGAGTTTCCTTCAGATAATTTCCTATTTGGTTCAATTTCTATCATTGTATAAAACCAAAATAAATTATTTGGAATTTTAAATGTTTAAAATATGTATATTAAACATTTATAATATTTACATCAATATTATATTCATATTATATTATGTTATATATAGAATATAAATATAGTATAGTTACAACATTTATAATATATCTATATTAATAGTTATAATAAATATAGCTATAATATAACATTTATATTTATAATATGATATTTATTATAAATATAAGTAGAAATATTTATATTAATATATATACTTTTGTACTGGGGATTGAACCTCGGGACATTCTACCTCTGAGTTATATTCCCAGCCTTATTTTATTTTTATTTTGAAAAAGGGTTTGAGACAGTCTCACTAAATTGTAGAGGGCCTCACAAGATTGCTGAGAATGGCCACAAACCTGTGATCCTCCTGTCTCAGCCTCCCAACTACTGTGATTACAGGTGCGCAAGGAGCACTTTTTTGTGGTAAGAATCTCTTGGTACAATATGATCAGTGATCATGCTCCACTGTGTGTATTCATTACTATTTGTAAGTGATCTAATTTTATTTTTTTAAATGACTAAGGCTTTTTCTTTGGCATTTGGTATTGACTTGGGCCATTTTATCTTAGAACTATACCCCCAACTCTTTTTTTTTTTTTTTTCGAAACAGGGTCTCATTAAGATGCTGAGAATCTCACTAAATTGCCAAGTCTGTCCTTGAACCTGCCACTTTCCTGTCTTAGCCTCTCAAGTCTCAAGTCTCAAGTCTGGGATTACAGGTTTGCACCATCATGCTCAGCTGAGGCTTTATTTATCTCAATTAAAGCCTAAGGAAAGAGTAAATAAGTGGCATCAGCCTGTGGTTATAGATTAGAGGTAAATAAACCCTTCTTAGAGGGGGAGTGTGCTGTAAAGGAGCAAACTCTGGACTAGAAACTGGGAGCACATGGGCTCTGGTTCCAGTTTCTCTGTATCCCTTTCTGAGTCTTAGTTGTCTTATCTGTCAATAGAGACAGTCAAACCAGCAATCTTCCCGGGACCCTTACTTCTGTGATGCTCCCTCAGTGTTATGAGAAGGCTTCATCTTAGGTGCATTAAAAGGCTCAAAGGACATGATAAAGCCATTGGCTACAAACTGAGAGTCTACAGACTGGAGCCAAGAGAACAACCTATCACTGGAAGGACTATTTGCGTTGGACAAAAAGTTAGAATGTGAAGTGTGGGAGATGATATAGTGGGCTGCAGAGAGGTGGGCATGGTTTTATATCTTTATGGGAATATCATTTGCATGTCTTAATGTAGATTCCAGATCATTGCTGCACAAAGTAGAGATCTGCTCAGAGCATGGTAGGGTGCAACAGAACATTCCAATTCCCCTTGTTTCCCTGGAGCCAGATCAACACCTGCTTATTCCCACCTACGCCTCCCCAAATCAAACAGCAGACATTGAGATCTGAACAGGCATGCTTCCAAGGGTCTGGTTTATTCCCTACTGGTTCCCCTGTGTTTAGACCAATGCCAGGTCCATCAGAGCCACTCCATACATTCTTGTTGAATGAATGAATGTTGAATGAACTCCTGGGTCTCACAGACTTGCAGGAAAATGTTCATCAGCTCAATCTGACAGGTGAAGGGTTCTCTCACGTTTCTGCACCTGTTGGGCTGAGAATCTTCACCCTTCATAAATTTGCTTAGCAGCCTCGGGAAAGCCACAATGAGTGATGGAAGGAGCATAGGGCTGGCGTCTGGATTCTAAGTGCTGGTGCAGCCATCCCAAGGTGTGTGACTTAGAGATTAGATGAGACCCATGGCCTCCCTCAGTTATCTCTGGGGAAAATGAAGCAGCTGTACCAATTAATGCTTCCTTGACCTCTTAGGTTTTTTACTTTCCTCCTATCTTTTGTGGATTCAATGGGCCTTTCAGTAGTTCAGATACATAGAAAACTAAAATAAATATTTTGGGATTTGAAACCTTTAAAATACGTTTATTGAGTCAAAATTCTATATACAGTTTATCCTTATGATGTGTTGACTTAATGGGAAATAGAATGCTTTTCCAATGATTACTGCTCTGTGAAACATTCTTTCATCCTCCCAGTCAGCTGAGACCATCCCTGACAGTTCCAGCAGCCGCTGGTGGCTTTCTGGTGCCATGAATTGTTGACTTCACAGCTCTCTGCACCTTCTTTTTACTTCATGACATATTCGTAGGCATCAGAGGTCACTGGGTAATCTCCCAGAGATGTCTCCAACAAAACTCTACTATTTTTATTTTTTGTTGGTACATTATAGTTATGTATTATAATGGGGTACACAATGATGAAGGCATATATGCACACATCACTCATTTAGCCCTTTCCCAGTTCCCACCCCAGTCCCCCACTCCTTCTCATGTTTGGCTTAGTGATTGACGTCGATATGTTTATGAATGTATATCATATACATTAGGGAATTTTCCTCTTCCCTCCTCCCATCACTTACAGTTAGGCCTCCGTATTTGCTCATCTACAGTTTTTCCTCCTTTGTCTAGAGTTCCTCCTATGACCCTTTTTCTCTAGCTTCTGCATATTAGGGACATAGACACTTCACAAGAGAAGAAATTCAAATGGCCAATAAATGTATGAAAAAATGCTCAACATCATTAGCAATTAGAGAGATGCAAATCAAAACTACCCTGAGATTTCACCTAACTCCAACTAGAATGGCAATCATTCAAAACAGAAACAACAACAAATGCTGGTGAGGATGTGAAGTGGGAACTCTAAGACATTGTTGGTGGGATTGCAAATTAGTACAACCATTTTGGAAAACAGTATGGAGGATCCTTAGAAGAATGAAAATGAACCTACCATATGATCTAATACCACTTTTTAGTATCTAGCCAAAAGAATGAAAACCAAACTACCAAATTAGTGCATGCATATCTATGTTCATAGCTGCACAATTCACCATAACCAAACTATGAAACAAGCCAAGATGTCCATCAACAGGTGAATGGATTACAAAACTATGGGATATATACACAAATAGAATTTTACTCAGCCATAAAGAAGAACAAAATTACATCATTTACAGGGAAATCAATGCAACTGGAGAACATTATGCTAAGTGAGATTAGTCAGTCACAAAAAGTAAGAAACAGTCCTACTATTTTCTGAATTAAATTCCATAAGCAGGTGACACATGCATTTTCCCAATATGGAAAAGTTGCAGAAGATAAAAGTTAAAATTCTTAATAGAAAATCTAATTGAAATTTAATTGCCCATTTTTCTAAAACTTGAGAATATTTAAATTAAACAGTTAATTAAATGTGACCAACATTTTATGTACTTACAATGAAGGAAATATTTCTAATAAAAAGAGACACAGGAGGAAAATAGATATTTAATTCTGAGAATGCATGAGTGACCTGAATATGAGCTTGCTTTTGATGAAGAAAAACTGGAAGTAATTTAGTTGTCCAATAAGTTAAATAAATTATGGAACTTGCATAAAATGTGCTTCTGTGTGACCATAAATAAAATGACAGAAGTACTCTTATTCTTATGGAAAGATGTGTGATGTTTTATCTAATAAAAAGTGCTAAGAAAAATATGTACAGTGTTTTACAGATACGTAAAAACTATGTGTTCAAATATTCATTCATATACATTATCTCAAGTGCTAACAATATAAGTTATAGTTATTTTCTTTTGTTTTTGTTTTTTAAATTTGTGTTTTCTTAGCCAGGCGTAGTGACACAAACATGCCTGTAATCCCAATCCTTGGGAAGCTGAAATTGGAGGATCGCTGTTTTGAGAACAGCCTCAGTGATTTAGCAAGACCCTTTTCTCAAAATAAAAAATAAGCTGGATGGTGGCACACGCCTGTAATTTCAGTAGTTGGGAGACTGCAACAGGAGGATTACTGGTTCGAGGACAACCTCAGCAAGTAGCAAGACTCTCACATCAATTTAGCGAGACCCTCTTTCCAAATAAGAAATAAAATCGGGCTGGTAGCTGGAAGATACAATGCCTCTAAGTTCAATCCCCAGTACCAAATGTAAAAAATAAAAATAAAAAGGGCTGGAGTTGTAGATTGCAGGTAGAATGCCCCTGTGTTCAACCTCAAGTACTCAAAAAAAGTATTGTCTTATTTTTCTACAATTAATAATGTATTTCTTATGTGTAGAATATGTGCACCTAACTATGATAGAGATTATTTTTGTTCTATTAAAATGATTTAAGAACCAGAAACTGATAGATACTGTCCATATCATTCTTTTTTCCCTGCCCCCACCATTTCATTTTTCTCTTAGGTATTTATTTATTTATTTATTTATTTATTTATTTATTTATTTTTGGTGGTATTGGGGATGGAACCCTTCTACCTCTGGGCTACACTCCCAAACCCATTTTATATTTTTTATTTGGAAACAGGGTCTCTTAAGCCAGTGAGGCAGGCTTCAAACCTGCACGATCCTCCTGTCTCCATCTCCCAAGCGCGGGGATTACAAGCGTGGGCCACCACGCCCGGCTTTCTCTTAGGTTTTATATGACAACACTTGTCAGTTCTGCTCTGTGTAGACACGGAGATGAAGCTCAGTGATACAGACCATAGACTGGAGACTAATCCTAGCTCAGACACACTCTGCCTAATGCAAGTAATGTCACTTCTGGTGTCTGTCACCACATCTGTAGAATATCAAAGACACTGACTTGCCCCAAGCAGGTGAAGTTTGAAGAAGAGCTTTGGAAAACTTGGGGGGGAATTATTTATAAGTACAACTTCCCACCACTGACCCACACTAAGCCTGGTGCTTGGAATACCACAAACTATAAGTCGTCCTCTTCCGACAAGCCATCCTGAAATGCTGTGAGTGACAGCATTTATCTCTTGCCTAACTGAGATATGGAAAGGCCATTCACTAGGATGGTGATCATGTATTTTCTACTTACTACTCTGAGCTGGAGAAGATGGAGGGAAAATGGAGTGTGAGCCTGTTATCTGTGGGAGGTCCCTGAGGAGGCCACAGTCTCTGCAGCAGGTAGAGACTTTGAGCTCATGCCAACTGGAAGGTAGGCCTTTGTCCGGGGCACACCTTCCTACACCTTTTGCCAGAACTCCCTCTGTCTCTATCCCCTTAGGCGCCAGTTTTTCACCCACCACATGAGAAGGTGGCTGAGGCTCTCAGTTCCAGAAAGCTGAAAGCCATTCTAAAAGTCTCTGTTTCTCACACTGACATGCAGTAGGGCCTACAGCCCTGGCTGGTCAGGTCCCCATGAATTCCCTTCTTCTCCATTCCTCTTGTCATCACTACTCTTCCTCATCACCAACTCGAAGTCTTCCCCTTACGGCATGTGTGTACGTGCACCTACTTGTCACTCCCTAGATACACTGGGTTACTCTTTTCATTGTCTCGTCACCGTGGTTCAGGCACCAGCCTTCACATGAGCACATGCACTTTGCCTGCCTCAAATCATACTCTGTGATTAGTGTAGACCTCTGGTTTTCCTCCCCAAGCTTCCCTCTCCATACCCCTGAATCCTCCTCCAGGGCAGTGTAGCCCGAGGGCACCCTTGCCCCTGCCATGAACACCATCCACCACTTTACAGAACAGATCTGAGTTTGCAGGTGAGGGCTCTGTGAATGGAAAAACATAAATCCCGTAGATCTCACTTGGAAAATAGAAGACTGATCACAATAATCTCCACAATTTTTCTCTTTTATGGAGAAAAATATAACTCTACAAAATTAAAAGTTCTGAGTAAATGTGAAGACGTGTGGTCCTGGAGAATGAGCTGAGGCAGAGGTGCAAAGAGAATCAGTAGTTCAACAACTAGATAACAAACATCTAGCAGTCTGGGGACGGTAGGGGGAAAGGTTCCAGTGAGTTTGCATATGTGTGTACACACATGCTCATGTGCATACATGCTTAAAATGGACAGTTACTGCTTGGCCTCTACATATATATATATATATATATAGTCTTACTTCTTTAGAAAATAAGAAAAGAAGGTAACCAGATTTTCTTCCAGGGGGCCGCCTTTCAGATCTAGTCTCTAAACCTCATATAATCTACCAGCTCTGGGTCAACTTTCTTTTGGTTCGAGTTCTTCACACCTGGGAGGGTTTTCATGACAAGGTCTTACTATAGCCCTTAGAGAGAAGGGCTGGGAGAGATTTAATGGAACATGTGGCTTTAGTCACATTAACATCAGCACCTTTGGGTACCCTAATCTGGCTTTCACCTTAAAAGCCAGCTGTTTCTGAGCTTTGTTGATTGAGCCCTGGGTAACAAGCTGTAGCAGCTGTATTAAAACTTGATAATATCCTGCCTCTGCTTTTATCTTTATTTACAGGAATCACTAAGGGTATGGCATGAACTTTTCTTTACCCAACCTCATAAAATCATACCAGCCTTCCATTGCCAAGCCTGTGCTGCTCCTGCCTGGCCAAGACCTTCCCCTGCCTTCTGTTCTGGGAGGCAGGCTACAGGGCTTCCTTAAGCGCACTGCTGTCCCTGGCAATGTGGCCATCTGGCCCTTTGCCCCTTCTTTCCTACCTCCTTGAAAATTAGTTGCCCGTGAGAAGCAGTGTTTTGCAGGTGGCTATTAGAGGGTGGTTAATTGTTTTAACATGCTTTTAGGGGACTGACTTCTTTCTTAGTAGCAGGGTCTAATTTTAAGGCGAGAGAGAAAAGCAAGACTTAGTTTAGGCCCAGTTCATGTCAGGTGTAGTAGAGATCCAGAACAGATGTTATTATGGGTTAGGTCTGGAATGTCCCCCAAAGTCTCCCATGTTGAAGGCTTGGTCCCCCGTACAGCAAGGTTCAGAGGAGGTACTTTTTGAATTGGGTTATGGGGCTTTGGCCTTATCAGTGGCTTAATTCAGTGATAGCTGAATGGCTGTGGGAGGTGGTAGAAGCCGTAGGCATGTGGAGCAAGGGTGGAGAAAGTAGGTCCCTGGAGGTGTGTCCTTGGGGGCTGTGTCTTATCCCAGGCCCTTCTGCTTTGTCTCTCCCTGTTTCTTAGCTGCCATGAAATGAGCCCTGCCATGCCCTTTTGCCATGATGTTCTGGCATCCTATATGAGGTTTTTGGCCCACAATTTCATATATTCTCTGAATGTCTCTTCACACTGCTAAAGAAGTTCAGCACAATCTAATCAAAATTGTAAGGTACCTCTCCCTTCCCCTTCTTTCTATCATAATGGCCACTATGGATGGACAAGTGTAAATGGTAGATTCAGATTTATGGAAGGGTTGGAAACAGATACCATTAAGACAAATCAAATAAAGTTTAACTCCATAATAGCTTCTAAAGGACATAGAAAAAAATTCAGTGTGAGCCTGGGGTACAAGCCAGTGTGCCCCCAAACTTCCTTTCTGTCCCACAGTTATGGATGATAAAGTCTGAGTGAATGAGAATCACATGAGATATGTGCAACATGAGATATGTGCAACTTAACATCCCCAATCCCAGTCTTTTTATTTTCCTTCAGGGTATTTATTTATTTATTTATTTATTTTTGTGATACAGGGGATGAAACCCAGGGGCATTCTACTTCCGAGCTACATCCCCAGTCCTATTTTTTTTATTCTTTATTTTGAAACAGGGTCTCACTTATTTGCAAAGGGCCTCACTAAGTAGTAGCTGAGACTGGCTGCGAACCACGATCTCTCATCTCAGCCTCCCAAATGCTGGGATTACAAGTGTATGCTACCACACCTGGTTCTAGGTTTTTATTTTAAACAACAGTATTGTTAAAATATAATTAATATTATAATTCATTATTTAAAAATATAATTCAATGTGTTCCATTGTGCAACTATCACTATAATTCATTTCAGAACATTTTTGCCCTCCAAAAAAATGAACTCTATGCTCACTAACAAACTCCTTCCTTATACTCCCAAGGTCTTAAACAACTACAAATCTGTTGTCTTTCTCTAAAGATTTTCTGTTCTGAACATTTCCTGTAAATGTCACACAACATACCATGTTTTGAGACTGTCTCCTTTCACTTAGCGTAACGTCTTTGAGGATCATTCATGTTGTAGTATGAACAAGTACTTCATTTCTTTATGTGGGTGAATACTATTCCATCGTATGATATAGCACATCTTATTTTTCCATTCATGAGTTGGAAGTGTGGGCTGCTTTTACATTTGGGCAGTTGTGAATAATGCAGCTGAGAACATTCAAGTCCAAGTTTGTGTGTGGACATGTGTTTTAGTTTTCCATAGGTATATAAGTAGGATGAAATTTCTGGGCCATGTGATAATACTGTGTTTGTAGAATTTTGTTGAGCTACCATGCTGTTTTCCAAATCAGCTGTACATTTTATATTTCCACCAGCAGGGTAGGAGGGTTCCGGCTTCTCCATATCTTCACCAATACTTTTCTTTTTGATTACAGTTATACTATGTAATCAAATGGATGTGAAGTATATCTCATTATGGTTTCGACTTGCATATCCCTGATGGCTAATGATCTTGAGCATCTTTTCATGTGCTTATTAGAAACTTTATCTTCTTTGGCACAGTGTCTCTTCAGATCCTTTGCCCATTTGTTTTGTTTTGTTTATTGGTGCATTATATTTATACATAAATATGGGATTCATTGTGATATATTTGCACATGCACATAACAGAATTTGGTCAATTTCATTCCCCAGTACCCCTTCTTCCCTACCATCTTCCTTCCTCTCCCTGGTCCCCTTCCTCTACTCTATGGAATTTTCTTCTGTTTTCATCAAGTCTCATTTTTATTCCTTTTTTCCCCTCTCACTTCTACACATGGTATTTCTCTTCTGCCCTCCTCTCCTCTCTCTCCTCCCTAGAGCTTGCTCTTCTCCATGCTTGCCAACCCTTTGTTTCTCCAGCATGCTTGGGCGCACTGCCCTTGGGCCTTGGCACTTGCTGTCCCTGCTCCCTGGACTGGCCGTTTCTCAGCTGTCTCCTCAGTTCTCTGCCTCCCCTCCTCAGTCCTCGCTCCGCTCCGGTACCACCTTTCGGGGCAGCCTGCCCTGCGTCCTCCTCTGTTTACCCTGAACCTCCCTCCCAGCACTTTCTAGGCTCCCCTTTTCTATCGTGCTTTATAGCACATGTGCCTCCTTAGCATTACACAGCCTATTTATCTTATTTGTGTCTCTCTCCCACGAAAATATATACTCCATTAGAAAGAGGCTTTCAATGTGTTCTTGACTGCTATATCGCCAGCTCCTCAACTGGTTCTTGACACTCATAATCCACTGAACACATAATTCACGAATGAGTAGATAGATGTTCTGTATGGCAAGTCAAGGAGATTGGACTGTGCCTTGGAAACAGTTGTTGGAAAGACACCAGGAGGCTCCAAGCAGGAGCACAGCAAGAGGGATTTCTGTGGGAGAGCACCCTCTGAAGGCTGACACAGGAGGCGAAGCAAGTGAGGAGGTCTGGAAAACAGGTCGCCGTGGCCTTTTGGGATTTCATGAGTGAAGAGCTCTTGAAGAGTAGCCATGACCAAGAAGAACAGACGGTTTTAGAGATATGCTCAAGTGCGAGCAAAAGGGAAAAAGAGAAATCTCAGGGCATCTAATCAAGAGAGCCAAACTGAACCTCAAGAGCAGACTGGGAAGGGCTGGGGCTCAAACACGCCCCATTCAAGGGTCCTGTGTAAACACTAAAAAGGTCTCTACATCAGATGTTTCACAGTGGTGTTGCTGAGAGTGGGCACCAGGGCTTCAGCTTCTCAACTGAGAGTTTCAGTTGAGTTGAAGACTAAGCTGAGCGTTCATATTTTTGTCTGAAACATAATTGTTCATTGCTTCTGGTACTGTGCTTTTGGAAATATTTGAGACAGACTCTGCCAGAGACAGATAGGTAAACGGTGAGACCAATCGATGAACCCACCATCATTACTGGAGAAGGACCAACAAAGAGCCAGGGTAGCACAAAGGACACGTAGTAGGCGGTGAATTAATTATCTGAATAAATCAACTTTTTCCCAGCAGTTGGAGAAGAAAGTGAAGGACCTAAACAATAAGAAAGTTGGTCACAAGTGGGGTTTGGAGGGTGATGAGCCAAAGAATGGAATTCCAGGAAGATAAAAGGACACAGCAAAGAATTTCCTGTGACTGGAGTCAAAGGACATATAGGTGGGAGGAACATGGCTAAACATGTAAGGCCAGTTTAGGAGGGCTTTGGATGTCAGTGTTAGGGATTTCAGCTTTGTCCTGTAGCCATGGGGAATGGAAGAGTTCTAGAGCAGGGAGTAATGTACTATTCCTGCTGGCTTGGAAGTTAATTTGTAAAAGGCAGGTGGTCTGGCCAATGGACCTCTCATTTTAGCCTCCTGGAACTTAGCAAGAAACACAAGAGGAATGTCTCTGGCTGCAGGGTCCCCTGCCTTCTGCTGTCCCTTGGCATTGCCCTGGGGGAGGCAATTGCGCTGAGCTCAGCCTCCAGCCTCCAGACAGAGCTTTCCCATCTTCCTGCCACCAGTCTCAACACAAGAATTCGTGCTTGGCAGAACACTGAATCTAGTTTAGAAAATGTGTACATCCTCCTTTAATCGGATAGCAGAAAAATCATCCCAAAATTCAAAACTTACTCAACAGAAACCTCACCTCCAGGTTATTTCTCAGTAGGGTGGACCATAATCCTGACCTTGAGATCAGCTATAAATATTATACATTTCCTTCCTTTCTTTTCCTTCCCTTGTCTTTCCCCCTCCCTCCTCCCCTCCCTCTCCTCTCCCTTTCTCTCTTCCCACCTACCACACTAGAGAAACTTTATAAGAGTCAAGGTCAAAATGAATATGGACTATCTTAGAAGGAACCAGGTATGACTGTTTAGTGATACATGATTCTTTTAAGTATCTATGTCTCATTCTGGTCCACATTTTTCCACTTTCTCTTTTACTTACCACGTCACCAATGCTTATATCCATATTATTTAATTCCATAATTAGATGTTGTAGTGTTCTCAGCAGGAAAAAACCAGCACTAAATTTTCAGCATGCTAGAAAGTTCTAGAAATTATGAAAGGATTCACATTCTAGATGAGTAAATCTATGAAAGTGATTTTTCCTTTTTTTTTTTTTTTTTTTTTGCGGTGCTAGGGATGGAATCCAGGGGCATTCTACCTCCGAGCTACATCCCCAGCCCTATTTTTTGTTCTTTATTTTAAAACAGGTTCTCATTGAGTTACAAAAGGCCTCACTAAGAAGCTGAGGCTGTTCGTGAACCGCAATCTTCCTATCTCAGCATCTCAAATGCTGGGATTACAAGCATGTGCCACCAAGCCCAGTTAGATTTTTTAATTACACAGTGTAAGGCAGAGCATGGGCTGGATCTTAGGCCCTCTGGGCCCTACCTGGCCCTCAGCAGGTGCTTTTGTAGAAGGCAAGAGCATTTCACTGTCCTCTTCTTTAGTCTCCTTGGAATTTATTTTTAGGAAAGGCACAATGTTAGTAACTGTCAGGGATGTAAAAATAGGTGGATTTCAATCTTGGCCAAATAAGCTTACAGCCTAGAACTAAAAAGGAGACAAACACCAGCACCAACATTCCCTGTGAGTGCACGTGTGCCACACCACCCCTCACCCTCAAGAAGGTGGAGCAGCTCACAAGAAGAAGCCACACAATAAATGATGTTACAATAATAAGGATATTTTTAACTTAAAAATAAAATCAAGATCACATGCTAGAAAGTAGCAAGCATGATAGTGACCACTGAGGCCAACCTAGATTCTCAAGGAGAGTCACGATTCGTATGTCAAACTGGGTTTCTTGGTGTCCAAAATGAAAAGTGAAGCATAGTCACACACATAATTCTCGAGATAAAAAAAAAATAGGTCTTACTGAATCAGCCCAGCCAGGCCAGGCCAGGCCAGCTCCAAATCACAAAGGCCTGTCACAATTTCTTACTACATAAGTAGGCTGATGGATCTAGGCAAGGTCACACCTATACCTATAATCCCTGTACATGGGAAGATGAGACAGGAAGATTGCAGGTTCAAGAACAGCCTCAACAACTTTGTGAGGCCCTCAGCAACTTAGACTCTATTTCAAAAAATAGGACTTGGAATGTAGCTTGCTGGTGGAATGGCCATTGGTTCACTCCCTAGTAACACACACACACACACACACACACACACACACACACACACTTTAGGCAGAACACTGTAGTGAACCAGAGGGTCTGGGCTGCCTTTATCTTGCTGGCTGCCATCTCAGCTCAAGGCCTCCGTATTGGCTGTGGAGGAAGGGGGAGTGATAGAAACTGTCACTTCTGCTAACAGGTCATTCTAGAGGCCCAAAAATGCAACGTTTGGTCAACTTACCACCTGTTCCACACACACAATGTGCACAAATCTTTTTCTAAAGCTGTCTTCTTAAGGAACTCTTTTGCACAGGGCTTGATACAGGGCAGGAGAGCAGAGGAATAAACACTGTGCTGAGTCCATTCAGTGAGAGCGATGCTCCGCTCATTCAGGTCGGGTGACTAGGGAAGACCTGGACATGCAGTGGGCTTTAAAGGATGATAATTTTGGAAGATGTGAGAAGTCATGGAAGAAAGAGAACATACACATTCCTTTTGGGGCACATCCTCTGTTCTCGTTTGCCTGCTGCCTTCAGGGCAGTGGTGAGATACCGTGCATGGTAGATATGGTGGGGCTGTGGGATTTATATTTTGTTCAGTAAGTGTTTGGGGTCAGGAAGTCTCTGCTGCTATCATCATTAAGTCTTCTACTTAGTAGAACTGCTGAGAGGGCTTTCATGTATTGAGGGATTATAAAAACTTAGTAATCACACAGTTCCTTTATTCCTCTCCCTTTAGAAACATACCTGAGCAGCAAGGGAGGTATCCTCAAATGTTTCCTCAGGAGAAATTAATGAAGTGAATTAAAACAGACCTTCTTTCAAGCTCGTCCAAATGGACTCATTTCACTGTCTTCATCATGGCTTCCTGGCCTTTTGAGACATTTACATTATTAAAAAATTCCCTAAAATTCTCAGTTGAAAAAAATTGGCTTCTGTTTTTTCTACAAAGCTAACTCACCTGATTTGTCAGAACAGCTTGAAAATGAAGTGCTAACTGGTGGGTTTTATTGAAAGGAAACCAAGTGGAACAACATATGTATTTTCTTAGGAAATTCAAAAGCTCACAGTCATGTGGCGTTCCTTGGAGTGAATTCTTTGTTATGAATTACAACCTGCTTACTGATGAGTTGTTAATAAAAAGTAGGCCTGCCGGGCCATTATTGTTTTCCACACAGTGCACACAGTTTAGTTTTTCTTCCTTCTTTCTTACTTTTTTTTTTCTTTAAGTTTTCATTAATGCACTGAGTGTGAATAAATCTGTTTCTAATTTGTAATTGTTTTCCCTTCATCTGGACAATAATTTATTGCCAAATCTAACACTCGTCCATTATTAACATCCCTCCAACAGGAAAATGTTTTAATTTTCTTTCTTTTTTCACATTTTATTTCTCCTGCCTGCATTTTTTTCTTCCTAAACAGGGAGCGGAAGACCAAAAGTTTTCAGGGTGGCAGAGATCTTGATTGCAGAAGCGACATCCATATTTCAACTCCAGGGATGCAGGAGGTAACCCAGGCACTTGTACACTGGTCCACATTGCCTGTAAGGAAGGTCAGCCAGCTGGGGAAAATAGGCTCAGAGAAAACTGTTGAGGAAAACTAGAAACAGATGGCAACCTGAGGTGGCAGCACAACTTTATTTAGCATGGCAGTTTTTATTATTTATTATTTAGTTATTTAGTTAGTTAGCTATTTTATTTAACACATGCATCTGGTCACGCTGAGGAGTCTCTATGCATACTCATTATTATGCTGTTAATAGTATACCTGACTTGCCAAGAAATATTAGCAATTAAGTTCATTATATATTCAAGTATCATTCATATTTTAGTGGGCCTTTGTGAGGCGAGTTGGTGGCGAGGCAGGGGTTTATGTGGAAAGGGCAGAGAAGCCGCTGTTTGAAGTTCCAGTGGTGTGGAAAATGGGCATCTATCAATGAAGGATGGTAAAGTGGCTGCGCCTTCCCAAGAACCTGCTGCATTGTAAGTAAATGGCCAGTGGCATGCTAATTATTGCACTGCTGTGGCCGTGTTCTTGATTTTAGATGTAGTCAAGGCTGTCGTGTTGTTCCTTCATGAACAGGTAGATGGTGGATTCATATTTATTTTCAGTGAAGGTTCATGATGATAGGCCTATGGGTGGGTTTGGATGTTTAATCTGCTTTATATTTAATTTTTCTATCAATATATAACATTTAAAAAATTATTTTCCACAGACTAGGGATATAGCTCAGTGGTAGCATGCTTGCTAGCAGGTGTGAGGCCCTAGGTTAGACCCCCTGTAAAACACACACACACACACACACACACACACACACACACACACACCTTTAAAAATTGTTTTGCAGCTGGGCATGGTGGCACACGCTTGTAATCCCAGCATTTGAGAGGCTGAGACAGGAGGATCAGGATTCACAGCCAGCCTCAGCTACTTAGTGAGGCCCTTTGCAACTCAGTGAGACCCTGTTTCAAAAATAAAGAATAGGCCGGGTGTGGTGGCGCACGCTTGTAATCCTCGTGCTTGGGAGGCTGAGACAGGAGGATTGCACAGGTTCGAAGTCAGCCGCACTGGCTGCTTTGGTCTGTGGTGGAGAGACACAGCTAAAAGTCCTGGAGGAACACCAAGTAAGACTTGAGTCACAGAAGATGGTACTGCCATCACTAAGCCAGGACTGTCTGAGGCAGCCTCACAACTGGGCACCTCTTTAGAAGGAGAATGTGGGACTAGAGAGCAGAAAGGAGCAACAGAAAGGAGCTGGGAACTTCCAACCAGGGTTGTTGATACAAAAATGTCACAGAAGGTCATGTTTTCCACCCAGGACGGGGAACATCTACAGAAAAAAATCCCATCCATTCTATTCAGTCCACACAATTGCTTGTTCAGCACTCTTATATGCAAAAAGCCAACGCTGGCTACAAAATAAAATCCTGCTCCAGCTACAGTTTTGTTTCTTTGGATAGTCTAATTTTGCATGAAGAGATATTGTATGAGGGCTGGCTACAACTAGAATACCTGTTGGTTACAGAAAGGATGATCTGTGATTGGTGGATAAACAAGACTCTCTAAGGGGCAAAAACTAAGCATGTTGGGCTTTGGAATCAGATTGACTGGCTGTGTGATGATAAAATAGGTTACTTAGTTTCTCTGAGCCTCAGAGAGTGCTCACTTGAAAACAGTTCTGCTCCAGGTCTTGTTAAACAAGATAACAAATGAACAGCATGTATGGATAGTTGAGAATTTGAGAAAACAGGCAAGAAAAGTCAATTTTCTTCTTTCCTTATTTTTCATGGAAAATACTGTGAAAATTTTAAGATTAAGCTGTGTATAGTGGCACATGCTTGTAATCTTGGTACTTGGGAGGCTGAGACAGGGGGATCAAAGGCTTGCAGCCAGCTTCAAATACTTAGTGAGGCCCTCTGCAACTTAGTGCGACTCTGTTTCAAAATAAAGAAAATAAAGAATAAAAAATAGGGCTGGGAGTGTAGCTTAGCAGTAGAATGCCCCTGCATGCAATTCCCATTACTGCCAAATAAAATAAGATAAAATAAAACAAAATTCTGCTAACATGTAGCCCCATGTTGATGGATTCTAGAAAATTCTTTGGTCCAGACTTGGCAAAATGGGTAAGGGAAGGAAGTTTTCCTAGGTGCAAAAGAAGGCTGGACCATGTTGGAACAAGAACTCATGTTCTCTAAAATCAGTAAGGTCCTGATATTCAGATTAAATGAACTCTTTGTAATCAAATCACATGAAGAGCTGGGCATGGTGGTGCACGTGTGTAATCCTCCTGCTTGGGAGGCTGAGTCAGGAGGATCACACAGGTTTGAAGCCAGCCTCCACTACTTAGTGAGGCTCTCAGCAACTTAGTGAGACCCTGTTTCCAAATAAAATAGAAAATAGGTCTGGAAGTAGAGCCCAGACCTGGGTTCTACCCCCACTACCACAAAAAAAACAAAACAAACAAAACACAAATCATATGAAGAAATTGAGCAGCCAAATACTGCAGCGACACATGGATGACTGTTAAAACTTGTTAAACCTCAAATCCCTCTTAGAGATCAAACATTCTCACTGATTATTCTAAGGGCAAAGCAGAGAAAGGGTGGGGTAGCTGAGAAGTCCCCCTCCCCCTTGATACTAGGAATTGAACCCCAAGGCTCTCTATTTCTAAGCTACATCTCCAATCCTTTTTATTTTTATTTATTTTTTATTTTTTGGTGGTACTGGGGTTCGTGGAAACCCTTCTACCTCCGGGCTACACTCCCAGGACTGTCAGGATCCAGCCCAACAGCGGCGGGGCTTGTCGAGATGATGAGTACCGACGACTCAAACACACACCCACAAGCCAGGAGTCAAGTCAAGCAAGATCTTATTTATTTCTCTCCAAACAATCATATATATATAGCACCAAACCACGAGGGGAATTCCCATGGGAAATAGCCTAACCTATCGGAATAAAGATCACTAGCACGTAGTTTACAGCCAATCCCAGGCCAGTACATGAGCCATTCCTGTGTGTGGAAAGCTCCTTTAAAGGTAAAAAGGGAAAAACCGCTCAGTCTCCCCGCCCATAATGAATGGGGAAACCACGCCTTCGTAGCTTCCTCCAGGCGCCATCTTTGCCCCTTTTCTGCTGAATCACTTTAAAGTTTTGCCTTAGGCTGCAGGCCTCTCAGGCTGAGGGAGGCTGCATCTCCTTAGGCGCTGTATGGACACACCCCATCACAGACCTATTTTATTTATACTTTTTTCTTTTTTATTTGGAAACAGGGTCTCTGAAGCCAGTGCTGCTGGCTTCGAACCTGTGCAATCCTCCTGTCTCCACCTCCCAACCACGGGGATTACAAGCGTGCGCCACCAGGCCCCGCTTTATTCTGAAACAGGATCTTGCTCAGTTGCTGAGGCTGGCCTTGAACCCAAGATTCTCTCTAGTCAGCCCACCCTAGTACTGGGATTATAGGCATGAGTCACTGCGTCTGGCTGGTTTAGAAGTCTTTTGATCAGCGATTCAAGTCCAAAGGAGGGAGGAACCCCGAGATTGTCCTGTAATGGGAAAGGAGGGAGGAACCCCGAGATTGTCCTGTAATGGGAAAGGAGGGAGGAACCCCGAGATTGTCCTGTAATGGGAAAGGAGGGAGGAACCCCGAGATTGTCCTGTAATGGGAAAGGAGGGAGGAACCCCGAGATTGTCCTGTAATGGGAAAGGAGGGAGGAACCCCGAGATTGTCCTGTAATGGGAGCAGAGGGGCAAACTGGCCCAACAGGCTCTGCTTCCTACTTACAGTGTGTCTGTCTCCTTCAGCTCCTTCCCCAGAAGCTATTTAAATAGTATCTGGTTTCTCACCCTAGGCACCTTGGGTTGGAAAATCCTCTGCAGACATAATTTTTATAAATAAATTTAAAAAACAGTGCACATGTGTTTGTATATGCATGGTAAGGTAAACTTAATTCTTCCCTTGGCTCTGAGTTTTAGGACTCAAGTCTAGAAAGAATAGGAGTCTCACACCTTGCTATATGATCTCTTTTGTGCATTTAAAAAAATATCGTAAGAAAATAAATCCCGCTCTCTTTGAGTCCAAAGCATGGAAATGTCCCATACCTTCTGACTGGACTTCTCTAACCAGGGCTCTTGTTGGTTCATGGAGTCAAATCTTATTGAAATGTTTACTTGTTGGCAAACATATGGGAAGGTATCGATGTTCTTCATACCACCAGGGACCCTTTAAACTCTAGAGTTTTGTCATATTGCTGTTCCCCGTGCAGTAGTGTGTGCGTGCGTGTGTGTGTGAACGTTGGGTTTTTCACCATCTCCAGAAGGAGCTGGGTCTTCTTGCTCCATGTTTCTTATGAGCCTGGGTCTTTTCATCTCCCACTGACACATGCTTTGGTCTGGATGTTACTGATTTGAGAGAGTATGGTTGTGGGAAAACTGTTCCCGGGGACCCCTGTTCAGGTCCCGGACAAAATTTCCCTCAAACCACAACCAAACCCCAAACGACCAAAAACAGAAAAAAAAAAAAAAAAAAAAAAAAAAAACACAAAACAAAACCGTGGGTTCTTGTCCTAAGCTAAGAATAAATATGCATAGCTTGGACAGTTGCTGAAGATTTAAAGAAGTTTATTAAAAGATAGAAATACAGAGGATAGGTACAGCTCCATACCAGACTGGCATGGAGGGGTGACTCGAATGAATACACCCAAGGGATCACACGTGGACCGGACTTTTTATACCCATGACCTTCATCTTGTTTGCATAATTCTGATGTAGTGAACGTCCCTGTAAGATACCTCCCCCAGCAAGGTGTGGCAAGGTGTCTCCTTTCATGAAGGGCAAGGTCAAACCCTGCTTCATCCTCCCTAGATTATCATGTAGATCTGTCTTTAGATAGAAAAAGGCCTAGTTCTCCTCTCCTATTGATTTGTTAATTACTTTTAGCTATGTTAATTTACATTGGAATAGTTGCCTGCTTTTAGGCAGAAACCAAGACCTTGCACAGATTTGCCTCTCACCCAATTTTTGAAATATATTAATAATCATAGCTTTCTCAAATCTTCCTAGGCCATTCCCAATACTGGTACACTGGATATTACTTGTGGATCTGGGAACATAATGATGCATCTGAGTACATTTCTCAGATGAAGATACCTGTCAAAATGCCCAGCATTTACATCATGTCTTCACCACAAAAGACTGCTGCCATGCTAGGCTTTCCTGAATCCTCTCACCCTTGGTTCTGAGGGAGTGGGAGGGTGGGATATGGCAAGGTGATGTAGAATCTCTCCATTGGGTTGAAAATATTTTCTCTTCTTGCTGGGGCCAGATTAATGACTCAATCCTTATAGCTGGCAAAGAAGCTGCACTCTTAGGTTCCTTAGGCATCCAGGTTGCAAGTCCAGTTTTTCTCATTTATTTGGGAGATTCAGCTTTCCTGAGGGATCACCACAGCCCTCTTCTGCCCTGTGAAGACTGTGATTCTTCACGGTGTGTCTGAAACTACTAATGAAAAGAAAAAGAGGGCCAGGAAGAGCCTTGGGGCTCAGAAGATGGAAATGTGGTAGGCTGAACATGCACCTCCCACACCCCTTAGGAATTCCTGTCCTCATCTTGAAAACCTACCTCTATTTCACCTTACATGGCAAAAGGGATTTTGCAGATGTAATTAGGTAAAAATAATCTTTGAGGAGATTCTCCTAAATGATCGTGGCCCTGAATATAATAACCAGGGTGACAAATGTACCAGTATTGGGAATGGCCTAGGAATATTTGAGAAAGCTCTGTTTATTAATATATTTCAAAAATAATTGTGTCAAAATGGTGGCAGACCTGGAGAGAGAAAGGCTTGGCTTTGGTCAGGAAGCAAACAGCTATTGAAACTTAGATTGACTTAGCTAAATGTAATTAGCAAGTCAATAGGAGAGGAGAACTAGGCCTTTCTCTATCTAAAGACAGATCTACATGATTAGATAAGCTAGCTAAGATGGTAGGAGGGGTGACCTTCATGAAAGGAGACACCTTGCCACACCTTGCTGGGGGAGGTACCTTACAGGGTAAGGGGAGGTACCTTACAGGGATGTTCACTACATCAGAATTATGTAAACAAGATGGAGGCCATGGGTATAAAAATTCCGGTCCACGTGTTGTATCTGGGGAGTGGTGAATTGGCCTGGGCCACCCTCCCCCCTCATGCCATTTTGGCATGGGGCTGTGACTAGTTTCTGTGTTTCTATTTTCTGTATTTCTATTTTCTGTATTTCTATCTTTTTAAATAAACTTCTTTAAATCTTCAGCAACTGTCCAAGCTATGCATATTTATTCTTAGCTTAGGACAAGAACCCGCGGTTTTATTTCTGGTTTTGATCGTTTGGGGTTTTGTTATGGGTTGGGGGAAAGTGTGTCTGGGACTCTAGCAGGGATTCCCAGGGAACAGTTTCCCCACAACCATATTCTCCCAAACTACAACAACAATGGAACCAGAGATTGGAACAATGCAGCCAGGAACCAAGAGATGCCAACAGCTGCCAGCAGCTGGAAAAGGCATGGAAGGGATTCTGCCCTGGAACCTCCAGAAGAAATCAGCCCTGCTGACACTCTTATTTTATTAGAGGGCCATGTTTTCCTAAGGTAGAAAATGCATGCATGTGTTTCTTCTTTTCTTAATTTATTTTTGACTTTTTATTGTTTGTACTTTTATTGGTGCATTAGAGTTTCACATCACAATGTAAATCATGTTGACAATGATGTACATACACATGGCACTCGGTGCCGCCCCTCTTCCCCCTCCTCATTTCCTTCTGTCCCAATACAGAGTACCCAGATTGATGTTGGTATATATTTGCTTGTGTACACATGGTCTATGGTAGTATTTCCATTAATGAACCTCAGTCTTTCTCTTTCTCTACCCTTATATATTCTTCCTGGCTCCACTGAGGTTTCTCCTCTATTATCTAGTCTCTTATATCCCAATTACTCCCTATTTTGAACATATTAAAGAAAACATATGACACTTTATTCTCTGTGATTAGCTAACCTCACCTAACATAATGTTCTCCAGGTCCTTCCATTTTCTTGCAAATGATGTAATTTTGTTCTTCTTTACTGCTGAGTAGAATTCCATTGTGTGTATTTTCCATAGTTTTGTAATCCACTCATCTGTTGATGGACACTTAGGTTGATTCCATAGTTTGGCTATTGCGAATTGTGCTGCTATGGACGTGTGTTTGCATATATTACTGTAGTTCTCTGGTTTCAACCCCTTTGGAAAGATACCCAGTGATAAGTAAAATAAAAAATTAAATGCGAGTAAAATAAAAATAAGTGAGTACGGCGGAGTGTGAAAAACACGAGAGAGGTCCGGTACACGTGGCATGTAAAGTTTTAATGGCACGGCTCTCCCGGGGATCAGGGCGAGGCACTGTGGGGCCCGCGCACCTGTCCGAAGCTAGAGGACGCGGGCTCTCCTTTTAAAGGCATGCATCTCGCGAGATGGGGGTTTTACTCGTGGGAACGCCCAATTCTCGCGGGGGGGTTTCAGCCCCTCCCTTGCCCTGCAGAGGTCATGTGACACAAAGTCACATGAGTGCAGGACCCAACTTAACATTCCGGCCTTTTGATGGTAGGGATAATGGATGACGATTGGACCCTCTAGCTTCTTCCTGCTGTCAAGGGGCGTCGTCAGGGGCCCCAGGCCGGGAGGAGTAGGGAGTTCAGTCCCCCAGAAGGGGGTGCAGGTGGGTGCATAGCTGCAGTGCGAATTGGAGGTTACCCTGGACAGCTTAGTGATGTGCGCTTGAGGAGGCTTGAACAGGCAAGGGCTATTAAAGAAAAAAAACAAATCATGAGATTGAGCAGGCGACCAAAAAGGAGACTGGTTTACTCAGTACCTGGAGAGCTACCCTGAGCTGGCAAAGAGGATGGAGGTTGAGGGATCCAGGAGCCATCAGTCTTCAGCCAGGCTGAGTAGGGCCAGCGGCGGGGCCTGGTCTGGAAAGGTGCTCCCCCTGTGTTGAGGCACCTGGGGCTCACCCTTTTCCAAGGGCACTGTTCCAGTGGCCCTCCTGGCCACACGCCGAGCAGTCTGATTGGTAGGCGTGGCTTTGCCCCACTTGAGGCAGGCTCCTGGAGGTAGTTGTTGTTGCAGTCCTCCACACCTAGGTGGCGCTCCAGGGGGCTGAGCCGCCACCGCCAGCCAAAGGGCAGCTACCAGGGATCTGCTTTTTGGCAAAGTCGGAGTGTATGCTCCATTTCCGCCTGTTTCTCTCTGGAATTAAAACTTAGATGCTATGTTAAGGTTCTGTCAGCTATGACGGACCTATACTCACAAAGAGCGCGTCCCGGGGCTGGTGTCCGGCAAGAATGGCAACGCAGACTCCTCACGGGCAGAGGGTGTCGCCCCAGCCCCGGCGTTTCCCACAGCACCTAGGGCGCGCCCACGCGGGCCGTCCAGCAAAATTGCAGTCTGGCGCGGGCCAAGATGGCGACTGTGACATCACCAGGCAGCGACTATGAGCCATCACAAAATGGCAGCTGGCGGGAAAATAAATGGAAGCTGATGGGGGAGAGCATTTGGAGGGATACCAGACCACTTAGAAAAGTTCCTAACTGTTCCTGGGCCACCGCAACCTATTTCCCAACTCGTATCAAGGCAGACAGGCTCTCAGGGCATCTGCTAGTATAAAGGTTCGACTCCCCATAATTGGTTCGCGGGCGGAAACGAAGAACAGGAAATGGGCGTCCCCGATTTCCCTGCTCAATCGTTCGGAAACAGAGGTTAAGAGATAGGGAAGAACGTCTTCATTCCTTCTCAAAACCGGAGGATGACCTGGTCATCCGCAGCGTGGTCCCAGTGGACCATGGGACAATGGGTCACCAAGCGCTTGGATTTTTAGGTCCCAGTGGACCGGAAGACCCAAGTCCGGAACCCGCTAACCAAGGGAAGGAGGCAGTTTACCGGAGTATAGTGATGTCGGCCAGCGCTGGCTGTGACAGAAGCGCTGAGAAGCTGCTGGGGGCGCAGTGGAGCCAGGGCGCGCGGATGCCGGTGGCTGGTGTGGACGGCACTGGCGGCTGGTGGGATCAGTGGGGGCGCGCAGGCGGCATGGCTTGCCGGGCCCGCGGCGTGGAGACAAAATGGCTTCCAGGCACGCGCCAGACGCTGAGGCTGGGCCCCGAGGAGCACTGCCAGTGAGCCTGGCTCGGGGCGGGTGGGGCAAACCGGCCAGAGGTCCCGGCGGTGACCGGAGAACCAAGCTGGAATGGTGCTTTAGGAGGTCCAAGCGGCAAGCAGAGGTCCTGGCCCGCGCAGGCAGTTGGCAGGCAGAGCAAGTGCCAAGCTGCCTGGCTCGGGCCGGAAAGATGGCCGCCGACTCCTAGGATTGGTTAGGAGTGGAAAGTGGGAGGGATTAAAGATTGTGAGGCCTCCAGTGAGGCCATGAGGTGGGAGGGGTTAAGGATGGCGAGGCCTCCAGTGAGGCCATGAGGTGGGAGGGGTTAAGGATGGCGAGGCCTCCAGTGAGGCCATGAGGTGGGAGGGGTTAAGGATGGCGAGGCCTCCAGTGAGGCCATGAGGTGGGAGGGGTTAAGGATGGCGAGGCCTCCAGTGAGGCCATGAGGTGGGAGGGGTTAAGGATGGGGGCCTCCAGTGAGGCCATGAGGTGGGAGGGGTTAAGGATGGCGAGGCCTCCAGTGAGGCCATGAGGTGGGAGGGGTTAAGGATGGGGGCCTCCAGTGAGGCCATGAGGTGGGAGGGGTTAAGGATGGCGAGGCCTCCAGTGAGGCCACGAGGTGGGAGGGGTTAAGGATGGCGAGGCCTCCAGTGAGGCCATGAGGTGGGAGGGGTTAAAGATGGTGGGGCCAAGATGGCGGCCCCCCAGTGATTCCACGTGTCCAAGATGGCGGGCCAAAGCTGGCGACCCCCCCCCAGTAATTCCATGTGGCTGCTTACCGGAATGGCCAGGCCCAGGCAGCAGGGGTGGGCAGGCACAGGGTGAAGGGCGCCAGGGCGCGAGTCCGAGTGGAGGAACCAGCTGGAGCGCGGGCTGGACTTGGCGGGCTGGGGGCTGTTTAGCAGAGTGGCGGCCGCCTAGATGGAGGAGGCAGGCGGCCTCGGCAGGCGGGTCTAAGCAACGCCAGGCGCGGAGAAGACATAGGCGCGCAGTGTGGCGCAGTCCGCGGGCGGCATGGTCCCATTCCAGCGGCGGGCGGCGTGGGCAGGCGGGAACGGCGGTTTTAGGAGGTCCAAGCGGCAGTGGCGGGAGCAACGCCTGCAAGCGGAGCGCTGCTGTGGGACCTCACAGTCGAGCTGCTGGCGGGTCGGAGAGTCCGGGGCTCAAAAAGAGAGTAAAAAGAAAAAGAGAAAAAAACGAAAAAAACGAAAAAAAAAGAAAAAATGGGGAGGAACCCAAGAGTTCTCCCGGTTCGGCACCAAATGATAAGTAAAATAAAAAATTAAATGCGAGTAAAATAAAAATAAGTGAGTACGGCGGAGTGTGAAAAACACGAGAGAGGTCCGGTACACGTGGCATGTAAAGTTTTAATGGCACGGCTCTCCCGGGGATCAGGGCGAGGCACTGTGGGGCCCGCGCACCTGTCCGAAGCTAGAGGACGCGGGCTCTCCTTTTAAAGGCATGCATCTCGCGAGATGGGGGTTTTACTCGTGGGAACGCCCAATTCTCGCGGGGGGGTTTCAGCCCCTCCCTTGCCCTGCAGAGGTCATGTGACACAAAGTCACATGAGTGCAGGACCCAACTTAACACCCAGGAGTGGTATGGCTGGATCAGATGGTGGATCCATTCCCGGTTTTCTGAGGAATCTCTACACTGATCCCCCTAGTGGCTGAACTAGTTTGCAATCCCGCCAACAATATAGAACAGTGCCTATTTCCCCACAGCCTAACCAACATTCATTTTAGTTGATTTCTTTATAATTGTTATTCTGATTGAGGTTAGATGGAATCTCAGTGTAGTTTTGATTTGCATCTCCCTGATGGCTAATGATGTTGAACAGTTTTTCATGTATCTATTAGCCAATTGACTCTCCTCTTTTGTGAAATGTCTGTTCAATTCAGTTTCCCATTTCTTGATTAGGTTATTTGTTTTTTTTAGCGTAATATTTTTAAAGTTCTTTGTATATTCTAGATATGAGACCACTGTCAGAAGGAAATCTGGTAAAGATCTACTCTCATTCTGTAGGTTTTCTCTTCAGACTCTTGATTTCCTTTAACGAGTGGAAACTTTTCAGTTTGATGCCATCCCACTTGTTAATTCTTGTTTTAATTTCCTGATCTTTAGGGGTCTTGTTGAGGAAGTTTCTACTTGTGCCTATATGTTGGCGTGTTGAACCTTTGTGCCCTCCTCTAACAGCTGCATAGACTCCGGTCTAACTTCCAGGTCTTTGAGTCATCTCAAGTTGATTCCTGTGCAGGGTGAGAGGTAAGGATTTAGTTCTACTTCTCTACAAATGGATACCCAGTTTTTACAGTACCATTTGTTGGAAAGGCTGTTTTTTCTCCAGCGTATGTATTTGTCCCCTTTGTCGAAGATCAGTTGACTATAAGCGCGTGGATTAGTCTCTGTATCTTCTATTCTGTTCCATTTGTCTGTGTGCCTGTTTTTGTGTCAATGTCATGCTACTTTAATTACTATTTCTCTGTAGTATAATTTGAAGTAAAAATTGTGATGCCTCTTGCATAGTTCTTGTTGCTGAGACTTGCTTTGGCTATTGAGTCTTTAGTTTCTCCATATGAAGTTTACGACTAATTTTTCTAGTTCTATGAAGAATGACATTGATATTTTGATAGGGATTGCATTGATTCTGTAGATCACTTTTGGTAGAATGACCATTTTGATGATATTTATTCTGCCTATCCAAGAGCAAGGGAGATCTTTCCATCTTCCAAGGCCTTAATTTCTTTCTTTAGTGTTTTATCATTTTCATTGTAGAGGTCTTTTACCTCTTTGGTTAAGTTTATTCCTAGGTTTTTTAAATTGATTTTGAGGTTATTGTAAATGAAGTTGTTTTCTGTGTTTTTTATCCATGGATTCATGGTTGGCAAATAGAAAAGCTATATTTTTTTTAGGTTGCTTTTGTATCCTGCTACTTTGCTGAATTGGTTATAATCAGCTCTAGTAGTCTTTTGGTTGAAATTTTTGGGTCTTCTAGATATAGGATTATGTAATCTGAAAACAAGGATAATTTTTTTTGGCAGTACTGGGAATGGAACCCAGGGATATTCTACCTCTGAGCTATACCCTCAGCACTATTTTTTAGTTTTTACTTTGAAGAAGTGTCTCACTGAGTTGCAAGGGACCTCACTTAGTAGCTGAGTCTGTGAGCCACAATCCTTCAGTCTCAGTATTCCACAGCTAGGATTACAAGCATGTGCCACCACGCCTGGCTCACAAGGATAATTTTAATTCTTCTTTTCCTATTTGAATTTATTTGATATCCTTCTCTTGTCTTACTGCTCTGGAAAAAGTCTTAAGAACTATCTTGAAAAGGAGTGGTGATAGTAGGCATCCTTATCTTGTTCCTGATTTTAGAGTAAATTCCTACAGTTTTTCCCCAATCAATGTGATGCTGGCTTTTGGTTTATTGTATATTACCTTAATGATGTTGAAATACATTCCTTCTATTCCAATTTTCTGCAATGATTTTAACATGAACGAATGTTGGATTTTGTCGAATGCTTTTTCAGCATCTATTGATATGATCTTGTGATTTTTGTTCTATTTATGTGGTAAATAACATATATTGACTTGTGCATGTTGAACCAGATTTTTATTCCTGGGATGAAACCAATTTGGTTGTGATATACCATTTTCTTGATGTGATTTTGAATGCTCACTGCTAGTATTTTGTTTAGAATTTTTGCACCTATGTCAATCAGTGATATTGATTTGTAATTTTTTTTCTTGAGGTATCTTTATTTTGGTTTTGGTATTTATATAATACTAGCCTTGTAGAATGAGTTTGGAAGAATTCCATCTCGTTCAATTTCAATTTCAAGTATTTGGTTTAGTTCTTCTCTAAGTTTTGTATAATTCAACTGGAAACCCGAAATGAACCTCAGCTTTTCTTTGATGGCAGAATTTTTATTGCTGTTTGTAGTTCTTTGCTTGCTATTGGTTGGTTTAGGTTTTTTTTTTTTTTTTTTAATATCCTTTTAGTTCAACTTAGGTTGTATGTATTTAGAAACCTGTCAACTTTTTCCATGTTTTTCAGTTTATTGGAATATAAAATTTCAAAATAGTTTCTGATGATCTTCTGAATTTCTTCACTGTGGTCATGTATCCTTTTGTATTTGTGATTTGGCTGATTCAAGATGGCAACTTAAAGTGAGACAGCAGAATTCTAGCGTGCTGAGACTAGCAACTCAACAACGGGGAAGACTGCTTCTCTACGAGGGAAGAAAAGCAGTAAAAAAAATCAACAACAAAAAACTAAAGTTAAAATGTGGCAAAACCAGAATCAGAATAAAGAGCAGAGACCTGTAAAGCACTCTGCAGTACCTGCCTGGGAAATGGAGACCAGAGATTGGTGGAGTCTGGGTCAGGCTGCTCTGGAGAAGCTGGTGGCTGCTAGCATTGGGGCTTCCAGAGAACTCCAGGAAGAAACTGTGGATTGCTGCGAGGCTGACAATTACAGATCATCAGTAAAAGTGGTTGGGATTCTGTTCTATGCTCAACCGGGACCTGGCGCAGTCAGAACAGACAACCCAGTCAGACACAACAGTAGCAGCTGAACTCATCTCTCCAGCAGCGATCTGGAGCAGCACCCATCAACGCAAGTTAACGTGGGGAGGCTGGCTGTGCCTGGCTGAGACCTTGGGACTTACTGTCTGACACAGCAGAAACGTGAATTAGTAAATAGCCCATAGAGATACACTGAGGGAACTATTTTTTATTTATTTATTTTTGGTGATACTGGGGTTCCTGGAAACCCTTCTACCTCCGGGCTACACTCCCAGACCTATTTTTTTATATTTTTATTTGGAAACAGGATCTCTTAAGCCAGCACGATCCTCCTGTCTCTGCCTCCCAAGCATGGGGATTACAAGCGTGCGCCACCACGCCTGGCTATTTTTTATTTTTAATATGCTTTTATTGGTGCATTATAATCTTGCATCATAATGTAAATCATGTTAACATTGACATGCATGCGACAGCATTTGGTGCCTCTTTCTCCAACTCCCCATCTCCCCTCTTTCCAATACAGAGCACTGAGATTGACACTGATATTTTCACATATGTGCACATAGTCAATGGTAGTGAATAATGGATCTCACTCTTCCCTCTCCCCTTCCCTTAGATCTCCTTTCTGTCTCCACTGAGGTTTCTCCTCCATTATCTGGAGTCTCTCTGGCATCTCAGTTATACCCTAGCTTGCACATATTAGAGAAAACATATGACCCTTTACTTTCAGTGACTGGCTACTCTCACTTAACATAATGTTCTCTATGTCCTTCTTTATTGCTGAGTATAATTCTGTTGTGTGGATATCCCATAATTTTGTAATCCATTCATCTGCTGATGAACAACTAGGTTGGTTCCATAATTTGGCTGTTGTGAATTGTGCTGCTATGAACATGGGTATGCATATGTTACTGAAGTTCTCTTATTTCAGTCCCTTTAGAAAGATACCCAAGAGTGGTATTGCTGGATCCTATGGTAGATCCCATCCTAGTTTTCTGAGGAATCTTCATAGTGATCCCTATAGTGGCTGAACTAGTTTGCAATTCCACCTAAAGTGAGAGGACTAATATCTAGAATGCACAAATAACTTAAAAGACTTTACACTAAAAAAAAAAATCAAGAAACGGGCAAATTTTCTGGGTGTGGTGGCTCATGCTTGTAATCCCCACGCTTGGGAGGCGGAGACAGGAGGATCGCGCAGGTTTGAAGCCAGCCGCGCTGGCTTAAGAGACCCTATTTCCAGATAAAAAGTATAAAATAGGTCTGGGAGTGTAGCCCGGAGGCAGAAGGGTTTCCAGGAACCCCAGTACCACCAAAAAAAAAAAAAAAAAGAAAGAAAGAAAAAAAGAAATGGGCAAATGAATTGAATAGACACTTCACAAAAGAAGAAATCCAAGTTGGCAATAAATACATAAAAATGTTCAACATCTTTAACAATCAGGGAAATGACAGCAAAACTACGGTGAGATTTCATCTAACCCCAGTCAGCATGGCAATCATCAATAAGTCAAAAATAATAAATGTTGGTGAGAATGTGGGAAAATTATGTTTCTTCTGATGAGGGAATCTCTGCTGCAGGACTGTCCTCAACGCCACCCCAGGACCATCATCTTTTCTGACCCCTCCCTCTTTGTGTGGCACCCTTTGAGATGCTGCAGAGACACAGCTTGTGTCTCTGTCTTCCAGGGCTCTGTCAGTTGTATATTGTTTCTCTCTGGGTCTTTGGTGCTTACGAATTTGCATGCAACCAGAAGACTTCTGGCAAATATCCCTTGCGTGAAGAGAAGACTAGCCAGTTCCCTGAGTGATGCCAGCTCTGCGTGGTAAACTGTTCAGGTGCAGCGAGGGCAATGGTGAGCTTGGTCAGAGACCAGGCCTGGAGTGGGAAAACTTCGTCCCTAGAGCTCCTGGGGTGGACGTGCCTAGGGACTTCAAAATCTCACCCAAGGCCAGCTTCATTTCCCACCCATCGCTATAAACTGTCAATAACCAGGGCTAAGTCCTGCAGAATGGGTGCATCCAGGGCCTATCTTGATCACAAGATATTGCCTGCCTTCCTTTCCTTTCCTTTCCTTTCCTTTCCTTTCCTTTCCTTTCCTTTCCTTTCCTTTCCCTTTTTTTTTTTTTTTTTTTTGTGGTAATGGGGTTTGAGCTCAGGGGCATTCTACCTCCAAGTTACACTCCAACCCAATTTTTATTTTTAGTTATTTGATTTTTTTTAGTAGTGGGGATGGAACCCAGGGGAATTCTACCTCTGAGATATACTCCTAGCCCTATTTTTCTTTCTTTCTTTCTTTCTTTCTTTCTTTCTTTCTTTCTTTCTTTCTTTCTTTCTTTCTTTCTCTCTCTCTCCCTCTCTCCCTCTCTCTCTCTCTCTCCCTTCCTTCCTTCCTTTCTTCCTTCTTCCCTTCTTTCCTTCTTTCTTTCTTTGCAGTACTGGGTCCCTATTTTTTATTCTTTACTTTGAAACCAGGTCTCACTGAGTTGCAAAGAGCCTCACTAAGTAGCTGAGGCTGCCCACGAACCACAATCCTCAGGTCTCAGCCTCCCAAATGCTGGAATTACAAGCATGCACTATAATGCCTGGCTTTATTCTTTATTTTGAAACAGGGTCTCACTGAATTGCAAAGGACATCACTAAGTAGCCGAGGCTGTCCAAGAACCACAATCCTCCTGTCTTAGCCTCCCAAATGCTGGGATTACAAGCGTGTGCCACCACGCCTGGCTTATATTTTTTTGTTTTGAAACAGGGTCTTGTTAGGTTGCTGAGAGTTTTGCTACTTGCTACCTGCTGTGATTCTTCCATCTCAGCCTCCCAAGTCATGGGATTACAGGTGTGTGCCACCATGTCCGGCAGCTTTTCCTCTTTATCATGATGCAAGCCAAAGCATCCATCATGCCAACTGTGACCAGCGTTGACCTGACAAGGCACATTGTGTTTAATGAGCCAAGTCATCGTGAAGGTGAAGCACAATGATGAAGAAGGCTCAGTACTCTGCCCAGAGATTAGTGGAGGATCAGGAAAAGGCTCAAGGAAAGAGCTGGGTGCGTGATTTCCAGAGGTCTTTCCAGGTCAGGATTTTACGCTGTACTCCTAAGATTACAATGAAAAAACTTTCTACATATCATCGTGTTTCTTCTTATGCCTGCATTGCAACTATGGCCCTTATTTGGGTTATATTATCCTTAAAAGAAGGGGAGAAAACCAGGGATGATGGCACACACCTCTATTCCCAGTACTTGGGAGGCTGAGACAAGAGGATCACAGGTTCAAGGCCAACCTCAGCAATTTAGCGAGCTCTTCAACAACTACACTAGCAAGTCTCTGTTTCAAAATAAAATAGGCTGAGGGTACAGCTTGGAGGTAAATTGCCCTTAGGTTCAATCTACAGACTCCTAAAAGGAAAGAAAGAAAAGGAAAGGAAAAAAGAAGGGGAAGAAAAGGTTAATATCTAGTTAAGCTTTATTTTTAGGACACTTTTAGAGAGAAAGCTAATCTGAACTACTAAAAACTTTCTATTGGTCTGGGGACATGGTTCAGCAGTGGAGCACTTGTCTAGCATGTTCAAAGTCCTGGGTTCCATCCCAGCACTGCAAAAAATGAATGAATGAATAAATAAAAATAAGTGTTTTTTAAACTCAAATATTGAAGTCTTAATTTCCAGTACCCCAGAAAGTGATATATTTAGGAACAAGTTCTTTAGATTTAAACAGGCACATACAGAAGAAAGGCCATGTGGGACATGAGAGAGGTGGCCATCTGCCAGCCAGCGAGAGACGGAGGAGAAATTCACCCTGAGCTGTGCTCTCGGACCTGTTGCCTCCAGAACCGTAAGACTGTGCGTTCTTATTGTTTAAGCCTCCCAATCTGTGCTACTCTGTTATGGCAGCCCCAGAAGACTAATACAATCTCCTTGAGAGAAAAAAAAAACCTTTAAAGGAATGAACACTTTACTTAAAATAAGCACATCAACACAGACAACTAATTAGCGGGTTTTGTTGTTGCTGTCTTTTTTTCCTTTTTGCTGAGTGTGGACTTCTGCCTGCCTCGAATGTGGCCTAAGCTCATTCTCCTCCTGCCTGCAGTCAAAGCCCGGCAGCAGAGGGACCCTCGGTCCTGCTGCCAGAGCGGTGGGGTCTCTCTGAGGATGTGGAGGCAGAATGAGGACCGTCAGCCACGGTGCTTCACCTGCCATCGGTGGCTGGGTGTTCTAGTCCATTTTCTGCGGCTGTAGCAAGACATCACAGATGGGTAAATGATAAGCAACAGAAATTCATTTGTCTCAAAGTCTCAGAGGCTGGGAAATGCAAGATGGAGGGGCTCACCTGGTGAGGGTCTTCTTGTTGCATGGTAACAGCGTGGAAGGTGAGTGAGCGAGAGGCAGCCTGTTTTTATAACAGTTCACTTCTGCAATTGCTAGCCTGCTTCTACGACAGTGGCACCTGGGTACCAGGAGGGAGGCCCAGTCACTCAGCACCATCACAATGGCAGCTCTGATTGCACATGGGCGTGGGAGGGCACATTCAAAGCATAGCCCTGGGTAGGGGTCTTCCCCCTGCTCGGTGTCATGACATCAGCCTTCTGCTCTCCTGTGGTCCATGAGCCGAGGAAAGGATATTGCAGTAGTGTAGGAGGGTGAATTGAGGACAGTGATCACGGGAAAAGTATAAAGCTAAAAGACTTGAAAAGAAAAAAATTTTTTTTGGAGTAGAAGAGAACTTGGGCTAGAAAAAGAAACCTGAAACAGGATTATTTTATAAGAAGGCTTAACTATTTCTCTGAGAATTATCCATTTATGGGACAATGATTCTTGTGCAAGAGATTTATTAGGAAATGTCTCCAGGGAAAACCTCATGGGAAAGCAAGATTAGGAAGGGAAGAAGGCAAGGAAGTGCTCAATATTAAGCCAAGTCCCAGGGAGAAAGACTGTTCTAGTTACACGTGGCCCAAACCCAGTGGCTTAACTAGCAATGATTATTATATCTTGGGGTTTTAAGTTGGTCAGAATGTCTGTTATGCGTGGCTCGGCTCAGCAGCTCTGGCTGAAGGTGTCTGTGAGCGTGCAGCTGAGACGTCAGCGGGGCTACAGTCATCCCGAGCTGGGTCAGGAGCTGGGCTTTCAAGGTGGCTGGCTCACATGGCTGGAGCGCTGGTGCTGGCTGTGGGCGGGAGGCCTCAGCTGCTGCCCACCCGGGCCTCTCCCAGGTCTGCCTGCACAGCCTCTTGATGTGGCTTCTGGTTTGCCCCAGCGTCAGAGTTCCAGAGAAAGAGCCGCTCTTCATATGACCTGGCCTCAGGAGTCACACGGGTCGCTGCCCCATTTTCTCTGTTTTAGAAGTGAGTCACTGACTCTGACTTAACGTGTAGGGACAGGGGAATTAGACTCCACCTCTTGGGGGAGGAGCATCAAAGAATTTGTGGATCTATTTTAAAACCACTGAAGCACTGGCTGAGTCCTGCAGGGACACTTGAAGGACAACTCAGTTTACCACTTAGCGGGGTTCCAAGCAGGAACAGGAGACCGACCCAGAGTGTTTATATTCTCACACTTGCCTATTGTCATTATGGGCTGCCTGAAACAGACGGGGACACATTCCTAGGCTCCTTGACTTGCAAGGGAAGTGGACACCTGAGAGCAGCCCTTCAACAAGTGATACAGGCACTGGCTGTGGATACTGAGCACAGCCAGGAGGGGCTCTGCAGAGGCGCAGATTAGGGCTCCCAGGGAGTGAGAGGAGGAGCACTGACAAGGCCTGCTCCAGCCAAGCAGCACTATGAGCAGCATCTTATTCACAGGGCGGCCATCCTGTGGTGCCTTTATCCTGTTGCATCATGTTCAAGGAGTAATTCAGTAACGTGGCTGCTTGGCCTCCGGGTCAGCAGTGTTTAGTGGAGAAGTGGTACTTGGGGCTCTCTAAACTCCGTTAAAGGGATCATCAGGTTTCAGGAATCTCGCTCTACCTTCCCTTTCATGAGCAGTTTCATCTCTAAGCAGGATCCACTGTTGTCTCAGAGAGCCTGGGTGCAGATGTCTGAAACATACACAATGAAATCAAAGAACGAAACAGAATGAGGCAGATGCTTGCCTAAGAGAGGATGGGAAGGAGATGGCTGGACACCAAGGGTTATTAATAACACTTTGTACTTTGACGGGCAGGGTCTTTCATCTGAACCTTGAGGAGCTGCATGGCCATTTAAGTAATCCAGGGAGTGATTTTCTTGGATAGAGTTTTTAAATCCAACAAGTCTTTTGAAACTGTGGTACTTTGAATGTTTTACTCTTTCTGGATTGTTCCCAAGGGGAAAATGATTTTGATTTATAAATCATACGGAGGTTTTAAAAAGTCAGTTATTTCTTAAAACAATAGATAGTGCATTGCCTTTGGCAATAGTATGTGGAATTCACAGTCTTTTCTCTTTCAACTTCAAATTTGTCTTCATGAAATTAAGAGATAGGGCATTCCTGTTCAGTAAGGAAAGCATATCTAAAACGTATCTGCTTAAAATTCTAGTAACCACTGGTTTTACTCTTCTCCCGCCTGCTAATCCTTGTGCATGAGTTGCCAAGTGACCAATTGTAGAGTCCTTTTCTGGTCTTTTTCTGCCATTGTACAACTAGTAAGGGAACTGAGTGACAGTCATGAGGCGGTCCAGGCAACCAGGAACACAGGCCACCTCTCAGTTGCTCAGCTGGTGACAGAGCCGAGTCTATGAGCTCCAGCCCTGAAGAATCCTCCCCAGAGAACTGCAGCCCAAGAGAGACTCCACCTCGACCTGGAACCAGAACCAAGTGTCCTGCCCAGTGCCTGCCTCCGGTCATGATTGGGCTGCCCTGTAAAAGTGGAGAACAGGATGGGGGAGAGTTTGGGGCTCCATCTCATTAGCCTGTCACATCTCCTCCTGCACAGTGCACGGTAGTGTGTTTTGCCTACTGAGGGGTCACTGATGATTTCATGGCCGAGTTCTGGAATGAATAGGGTTGCAGCATGACAAAGCCCAGATCCAGAAAAGAAAGAGCTCTGGGCCAGGCTCGGAGCCACAGCAAAGAGGTCTCCAAGGGCCCAGGGGCTCAGCTCCGGTCAGCGCTGCAGCCCCTGCCCTGTTTCTCCAGGCTCAGCATGAGGAGCATCGCTTGGCCTCACGTTATAACAAGGGCTGTGTTTTCAGCTGTCCGGAGGTTGGTCGCTGCTGCGCTATAGAGACCGGATGGTTTCTTCTGGCCCTTGTTTTCATTTTCTTTTTTTAAGTTTGGTGAGCAGGAAGCCTGCCCCTCTCTTCTGGCCCTTCTCTAACATTTCGAATTACGAACTCTTTCCACTAGGTGGCAGCACAGAGCGCGCAGCGGCCGCTTTCTCCAGCAAGGCGCTGGGTGTCCTTGGTACCACGCAGATTGCCCATCCAGTCGTTCCCTTTCCTTTGAGAAAAGGGGCTTGTACATTTGCACATTGTTTCAGCAGTGGGTCCAGCGTCCTGCCCTGTCTTTGTTTGGGGATAATGAAAAAAAATTTAAATACTTCATAATGCCACTTTTCTTTTACACTGTGTGGATGTCAGGGGAAATTGTGTTTCTCTTGAGGAAGAGATTCTCTTCAGCCATTTGTAATTCCTGTAATGAAGAGGGTTGTCCCTTTCTTTTGGTAGGTTCAGAATCACCTGGCCCTATAACATGTTGCCAAGCAAGATGGAGAGATAAAAGGGAAACGCAGGATCAGGCCCTGACCCTCCTCATCTCCGCAGAGAGTCTCCAGGGCCAAAATAAATACAAAAGCCCGCTTTGTTTATCTTGTGTAAAGTTTGTTCTAGTTCTCTGTCCCGGTGTTTGGACATCCAGTCCCAGTCTGCTTAAAAGGAACAATTCACACACTTTAATGTCAGCTGGGCAGCTCTGCTAGGCGAGTTTAAAAAACCCTAATGTTAATTCCCCAATCTCTTCCTTGCAGCTGTGGTTCTGAGCCCTTCAGTTCCTCAGTCATTCCTGTTTCCAACCCAGTGCTATGAGTGGATGGAGCTGTCTGCCCTCAGCTATGTTTACTGCCCCTCACTTTTACATAGTTTTGTTTTGAGCTGGCTACAGTCATTGTCAGGGACCCTGCCCAGTGACCCAGTGACCTGACACCGCTCTGCCACTGGAGACAAAAATCCTCACCTCCCATCCCACCTCGCCTCTCTCCTCCCTCCTGCACCCACTCAGCCATCCAGAGTCAGCCATCCCTTCTCATTTCGTCTCAGTGACTCATCCATCAACCTTCTAGGGTTTGCTGAGGCTCTCTTCCCTCTTCCCTGAAAGGCAAACCCTTCCCAGTCTTAGAACAACACCTGTGCCTGCCCCTGACATTCTTCCACCTTAATATCCGTCCCTTTCAGCCTCCACATTCCCAGCCCTGTCCTATCTGCCAAACTCCAGCTCTGCTTTAAAGATCTTCTGGGCATTTCCACATCATTGCCTCACATTCACTGTAATCCAGAAATAAATATATCTAAAACCAAACTGGTCTCTTCCATGGGTGTGATAAGAGTCAAAACTTCCTTTTTTCTGAGTTTTAAGGTCATTTTTGTCATCACTGCAAAAGGCTTGCTGTAACTTCTCCACCCCATCCCCACATCACATCCAGTAGATTAGCAATTTCATTAGCATCCCTTTCTTCTTTCCTTTTATAATATGGCAGCTGTGGTGTGTCACAAAGAGCTTTTCCTTGAGATCAGAAGGATGGGTTGGGATCTCTTGCCAGATGTGAGGCATGAACAAATAGCTTTTGTGATCCTGTCCCTGTATCAAGAACCAGAAAATCACAGCATCTAGAGATGGTACGCTTTTGAAGGTCATGCAGTCTATCTTTCTTAATTAATCACTAAAAATCCCCTGTCTACAAAGTGAGTTAGCTGGGGTCTCTGAGCCCAGAGCCAATAGTAGGTTATGGAACCTTAGCCAACTCTCATTCTTCAGATCCACAGGATATTGGGAAACAGAAACACACCAGCACATGAACACTCTTCTACTCCTCTGCTCCCGGCACAAAGCACAAGCCTAATGCGAAGCAGGAAAGAATAGAGCCGAGCTCAGGAAAGATGGAGGGCTGAGGGCCAGGGCACAGTTGTTGGCATCCTTTCAATCTTCTTCCAAAAGAGAGCACCATGGATTTCCTTTGTTAGAACACTACCTGTCCTACGCACTGCTGCTGTGGGCTGGTCCTCACCCACAGGGTGAGCCTGATTGGTCTCAAGCAATCTGCATCTCCAACCCTCCAGGCCAGTCATTGGCAGGTTGATTGGGGAGGCGTGTCACTCATATAGTGTGTGGAACTGCAGAGAACAGGCTGTGACCCTTGGAACTGCTGGCATCTCTCTCATTACTCATGAAGGAAAGTCTACCAAACACCAAGCCAACAGCAAGAAGGCAAGGCAGAGACAGAGAAGGAGCATCATATCTTGATGCCGACAAGGGAGCCCCTGGGCTGGGTCTTGCCTGACACCAGAGTATCCCAGCTGGGAGGAGATATCTACCGTTCTGTGGGTGAGTTCCCACTTTTAGCAGCCTGTGATTCCCTAAGGTTTCCACGGTCTGTCAGAGACAGCACCAGGGAAGAACACAGTTGAATGCAGAGGGTTACAGTTGGCAAAAGGAAAGGGGAACATTGTGCTCTGGTCTGGGGAACCAGGGAACAGTTTAGAAGAATGGAGTCCGAAGAAAGGTTTCCTGATAGGCAGTGGTAGGTGAGGTGAAAGGAAAGAAATGAAATGAGGAAAAAACGATGATATTCAGACTCTGGATTTCACAATTTAGAATTTATGCTTGATCTGAAAGCAGAATGTTAAAATGGTCAACACTTCCAAAGCACATGCAGAAAGCGCAGAGCTCAGAGAAGACTGAGACATGTTCTATCAGAAAGATTCAGCATTAGCTGCTTTTGGAGATGTGTGCAGACTCTGCAAGGGAGATTTTATGATTTTATGTAATAATTTATTTCTGCCTGGCAGGCTTTCATGGTAGCACTTTAAAAATGATCGAAAAGTCTCCATTCCATTTCCAATATGCTGAGACTTGAGCCACATGTTCTATGAAGCCAGAGGAACGCTGCTGAATCAATGGCTTTGTGAGGTTGAGCGCGTGTTTAGCACACGAGGGCTGTCTCGTGTCTATACTAGTTTTACTATACTTATTTAGGCTTTATCTCTCCCTTACCTCTTAGGTATCAAGAAAAGCCTGCCTCCTGCATGTACGATTGTGTTATGCATCCTGCAGGCATTTGTAGTAGCCCTGTGGCACTCAGAGCTGTCTGCCAAATATTTCTGCCTTCCAGATACATGGAAGAGTGACACTTTCCCTCTTGGAACTGTGACATGGCCATGTGACCTGTTTAGGCTAACGAGGTACAAGTGGAAATAATGTGGTGGGCGTGTTGGAACCCAGGATGCCATTTGTAATCTGTATCTTTCTCGCCTCTGTCACAGTGATGGAGTGGTGGGAATCCAGCCGCACTGTCTTTTGGAGTCTCTGGGTGACCAATGAGGACTCTACTTCTCCACCTACCTGCAAGAAACAACCCTTCTTTGTTTTAGGGCATGAAGGTTTGGAAATTGTTTGTTACTGCAACAGAACATAATCCATCCTGCCTTGTAAAAAACTAAAGATACCCCAGTAACTATACTTGAAATTGGGATGCATACGATGTGTTGCCTAGCATGCGGGAAATGATGCGAAGAAAAATTAGGTGGTAACACTTTCATTAAAATATTTAAGACATTTTAAAAGTTACTTTTTTCCCCTTTTCTGTGGTACTTGAGATTGAACCCAGGGACATTCTACCTCTGAACTATATCACCAGTCTTATTTAATTTAATTAATTAATTTATTTATTTATTTTGCAATACTGGAGATGGAACCTAGGGGCAACCCCCGTGCCCTATTTTTTATTCTTTATTTTGAAACAGCGTCTTGCTGATTTGCAAAGGGCCTCACTAAGTAGCTGAGGCTGGCCATGAACTGCAATCCTCCTTTCTCAGCCTCCCAAATGCTGGGATTACAAGCGTGTGCCACTACACCCTGATTATTTATTTATTTATTTATTTATTTATTTATTTATTTATAAATAGAATCTCTCTAGGTTGCTGAGGGTTTCATTAAGTTGCTGAAGCTGGCCTCAAACCTGCAAACATCCTATCTCAGCCTCACAAATGCTAGGATTACTGTGTGTGCCACCACACCCAGCTTATAATTCACTCTTTATTACTTTAATATTGGTATATTTTGTTACTATTATATAATGTGAATATATGCATATTCATGATTTTTATATAGTTATATAAACACTGGGAATTTTACTTTATTATTTAAGATTTTTTTACAAATACTTGCTGTAGGTTTTATATCATTCTTCACTATTATAATGTGCATGCAAGATTAAATTAATATTGATTCTATAATATTCTGGAAGCAAGTTATAGAAAAAAATCCACTCCAATTGGCTTAGGTTATGATGAAGTTTAATTGTTCACATACGTGGAATCTGAGGCTATGGACTGATGATTTTGTAGCTCAAGGTTGTCATCAAGGGCTGAGGGGCTTCCCTTCCTCTGGCTTCGGCTCCTTGGTGCTGATTCACTCCTTTCCTGTGTTATAAGTTGAATGCAGCAGCCCAGGGACCACGCGCACTGTGCACAGTTAGAAGACAAAACGGCTTCCTCCTCTCTTTTCTTGGAGAGGAATGTCTTTTCCCCAAACGCCTCAGAAAATGTTTCCTGTCCTCTTAGTGGCCAGAAGGGAGTTGAGTGAGCAGTCACCGTGCGGTCTCTTGCCTGGGTGTGAGTTGGGGGTAGAACTGTGACAGTCAGGAGGGACCACAATACAGTGTCCCCAGCGACTCACTATTATTATGTAGGTATCTTCTACTGTCCAATATTTAGGATGTTTCTTGACTTATTAGCATAAATAAGGCTGCTGGAAATGACTTGGTATATGTAATTTTGTTTCCCCACTCTTTCCAAGTTTCCCCAATTGAGCCAAAGGGAATGAAGACTTTTATTATTTTGCATAGTCCTAAAATAGTCTTTAATTTGATAAGAACTGTACCATTTTACAATGTTGCCAACCCTTGTGAGTAATGTTATGTTTTATCTTTTCAGGGGAGAGATTAAGATATCTATATGTATATAGATATATTTTTTTCAATAGACATGTTTCCTTCATTAATCTCCTCCCACCATCTCTTCGGCCCCCTTCATCACTCTACTGGGGATTTTCCAGCTTTATCTAGTCTGTCTTGTATTTTAATTACTCCCTAGCTTCTGCATATGAAAGAGAATGTATGACCCTTCATCTTTAAAAAGGTTATAAAGTAGCCAGGTGTGGTGGTACATGCCTGAAAACTTAGTACTTTGGAGCGGAGACAGGAGAATCACAGGTTTGAGGCCAGCCTCAGCACCTTACTGAGGCGCTCAGCAACTTAGTGAGACCCTATTTCAAAAATAAATAAGTAAATAAGGCTAGGGGTACAGCTTGGAGGTAGAATGCCCCTGGGTTCAATGCCCAGTAAAAACACACACACACACACACGCACACACACACACACACACACGCACGCACGCATGCACGCACACACTGTAGAGTAGTATCTCATTATTGGTTTGAATTACAATTCTTTATACTAGTGAGACTGAGCATGTTTTCATAGTTTGTTTGCTCTGACTTGAATTCGTTCCCTTAGAAGGTAGCCCTCTCTGGCACAGTGATCGGAAATGTTGAAGTCTCAATTCTCCGAGTAAACTTGGCGTCTAGCTTCATCTCTGACACAGCAATGTTGGAACTAAGAACTGTCTCAACATAAAGTAAACGCAAATTACCCAGAGACTGGAGCGATCCAGATGGAACCCAGGGGAGGCCCTTAGCAGGGAAAAGTCACAGGGGCTGTAAGCCAAATGAAAGGAATTATAGTGCTTGGAACGGAGTCCTTGGAGAACACTTAAGCACAAATTATTTTTATTACCACATGAAATGATTGAGTTAGAAGCATCAACAATTATAAATGATATTCACATGTAAAAAAATACTTTGAGGAATGACCCCATCTCCAACAAAATATCTGTAAAGAAAATAAAATAGGATCTAGGACCATTCGCACCTAGGTTTAGCATACATGTTTTAACAGCAGACTCATCGCCCTTCATTTGAGCAAAAGAGCATTTTGCAGTAATTTTGTTCTGAATGACACAATCGTCTTTTTCTCCAGTTTCCTGTTTCCTGAATATGCTGGTTAAACATGACCGTAGGCTTCAAAGATACTGTGTTATAGGTGACCGTAGAACTCTCTAGGAGCCCTGAGGGGTGTACACTCTCTTTGACCTTGTTTCCCAATGTCGGGCGCCTGCGCAGCTTTCAGAGACCAGGCTCAGGGCTCTCGCAAGACTGTCAGGAAGACCACGGCCGCTGGTCCTGCAGTTTTCCTCTTTTACTATGGCTCCCTTTCACCTTTCTTGTAGCTTCCAATTTGTTTCCTTTCTATTATTTTTCATTCATTTCCCCTGAATAAACAGTTTGAATTTGGGCTGTGTTACTTAAGGCCTCATTTCTTGCTAATTGCAATGCTTTCTTTGGCTCCTTTTTCTCATACGGGATGTTCAGAGGCCAGAATATGATCTATTAATATGGTTAGTATGCTTTGTTGAGTATATAAAATTTTTAAATGTGCTAAACATATTAGATATCACTTACTGGTTTTTTGGTTTAGAAGTCACTTTGGGATCTTTCCTTGTCTGAAATCAACAGTGGGGATGTTAATTTTTATTCATGTTAGAGCAAGCAAAGGGTCATTCGTGCTTGGGGGAGTTTTCTTTCCAAGCTTTGCATTTGTAAAGTGCAACAAAATTATAGGGGGTCCTCTGACTTCAAAGAAATTAAACCTATTTCATTTGTCTTTTGCCAACTCAATTGCATTGACCTGTCTTAACAGAGATAAGTAGAGCTGGGCATGGTGGCACAGATCTGTAATCCCAGTACTTGGGAGGCTGAGACAGGAGGATTGCAGGTTTGTGGCCAGCCTCAGACACTTCATGAGGCCCTCCACAACTTAATTAGATCTTGTTTCAAAAATAAAAGATAAAATAGGGCTGGAGGTATAGCTCATAGGTAGAATGCCCCTGGGTTCAATTACCAGTAGCACACACACAAAAAATAGATAGAGTGTGCATGTTCCTTAGCTCTAAAGATGTTCTACATACATAAGGATGTTTATGTCAAATTCAGAAACTATAGAATGTTAGATATTTGTTCCACTTTCAGAACCTCTGGATTATATATTTCTCTATTCTAATAGAAATGATAGGAATAAAGTATACAAGTAGATCTTATGTGTTAGAAACTGGTGATATGTGTGAAAATGGCCCTTTACCATAAGGTTGAGTCAGAAATGCAGGCAGTAATAAACTCTGAAAGGGAGACTGGGTCTTAATAAACAATGGTGAAGTACAATAGGAAGGAGACTTCTCCTTTGCTTGCTTTGAAGATGCCATCGTTCAAGGAAGAGAGAGAAGGCTCAATATAGTTGCCAGCAAGGCAATGTTGGATCGCCATCAAAAGGCACCGTCTGGGTGGCCAGGGAGAGGCAATAAAAGAGTAGGGTTTTGGCCAGGCGTGGTGGCACACGCTTGTAATCCCCACGCTTGGGAGGCAGAGACAGGAGGATCGCGCAGGTTCGAAGCCAGCCGCACTGGCTTAGGAGACCCTGTTTCCAAAAATAAAATAGGTCTGGGAGTGTAGCCCGGAGATAGACGGGCTTCCAGGAACCCCAGTACCACCAAAAAAAAAAAAAGAGTAGGGTTTTTGCATTTTTTGTAACCCCAAGCTGAGTGAGAACTTCTTGTGAAGAGGCTGGGCAGAGATGTCTGCACTTTCCCGCTCCTTTGCTTTCTGCCTGCTGAGCACTGCTGAGAGACCAGGCAGCATCTGCTCTCCTGCAATGTGTGTGAACAAGTGGAGGATTTTAGCAACGTGAAAACTAGTGACAATTCCTTGTCCTGGTCCTTGCTGGTGTCAAGGAGGAGGCCGTCCCCACCCAGGAGTGTGTGCAGGCAGCCATGTTGGGGGCACAGGTAGGGGCGGGTCTTGATATGGTGCTTCAGCTCAGACAGGATGCAGGGGGCACACATTCCGTCTGGTGCATGTCGAGGTGGGGTGTGTGTGTGTGTGTGTGTGTGTGTGTGTGTGTGTGTGTTAGTTGCATAATGCAAAGTAGGTATGAGTTGGTAAGAACAATGTGCATTTGGGGAATTTTGTTTCTGGAATCCACATTTCTACACAGGCAGCGTCACTCTGAGTTTAATCCTTTCCCCTCCCCTCCTGCACATTGTTTGCTCTGTTTCTGTTTAATGCATTAAATGGATTTTTGCTTACATTTGGTTTTCGATAGTTTTCTCTCCTTTTCTCCGAATTCCTTCCGATCGTCATCGGCTTCTCTGTCTCTTCTTTCCTTTGTCTTCTTTCTTCAACACCCTCTTTCAACTTCCCCCGATTAATTCCAGGAAGCTCATTTCAATACTGTTTACTGCCACTCTGTTCACCGCATTTATTCAGGGTCCTTGAGGGGCAATCAAGAAAGCTGAAAATTCCACTGAAGGTATCCCTCTGCCTTGGGGTGATCAGGGTGGCTCTGTTGAAGAAGGTGAGAGCCGGCCAGGCTCCCCGAAAGATGGAGTGGATTCAGGTGGTCCAAAAGCTGCACAGGGCAGGGTGAAAGTGAAGATATTTGCATATAAATGACTTTCTTTTTTTTTTTTCTTTTTTCTTTTTTTGCGGTTCTGGGGATGGAACCCAGGGGCATTCAACCTCCGAGCTACAACCCCTGCCCTATTTTTTATTTTTTATTTTGAAACAGGGTCTCACTAAGTTGCAGAGGGCCTCACTAGTAGTAGCTGAGGCTGTCCACGAACCGTGATCCTCCGGTCTCAGCCTCCTGAAAGCTGGGATTACAAGCGTGCGCCACCACACCCAGCTTATAAATGACTTTCGATAAACGGTACAGCCACAAAACTTTAAATTTGCAACTTTCTAGTGAGTTGATATCTGAGAGGAGATAAAATCAAGAAACCTGCACTGGAGTTTTGGTAGGTAGACAAGAAGTTGGTCCCGGAACCCTTGAGGCACCTATGGGTGAATGCATAAAAAATGGGACCAAAGGAATGGAATTCTAGCTTCCCCAACATGGTGACCACAGGAAACAATGGGGAACTTGCTTCCAAGCAAGTCTGAGTTAGACTGTGTTTACAGCTGTGAATGTAAACAAGGAAACCAAGTACAGCGCACTCAGCATGAGCCCCACATCATGTTTTTGTTACAGTGACTGAAAACTATGCATAAAAATTGGAAGATTATTTGGTATTTAAACACAAATGTGAACTTGGTTACAAACCTCCAAAGATGTATTTAATTTTACAATTCCTCTTAACGCCGGCATCTTGTAGCAGGTATTTCCTCTTTAACTGTGTCTAATTTTTGACCTATCAGCCCTTGTACCTATTAAATTAAGTAAACAGATATTTAGGTCAAACCAGAAAGATATCACTACTTTGCTAGAATGTTACGTGCCCAAGGGGAGGGGGGGCAATTTTGACAGCAGGGATTATAAATGTTTTAAAGTAATTAAAACCTGACTTGCTGCACTTGATGTATGCCATTTTTTAAATGTCTAATTGTTTGCACAATTTAAAATAAGAGGGGGAAACATGGCAACTTTACTGAGCCAAGAGGGAGTTGTTTAAAATGGTTCAAGTTATGTTTAGATTCATGGAGGGGTATTTGAAAGAGCTCTGAGGCAGCCGTAAAGGATATTTTTTCAGATGATTAAATGCAAATATTATTTTGAAAATGCTTAAGAAAATGATTTAAGAATAAGCGGGAAATTAAAAAAAGACAGAGTGGGGAGCAGAGAGGTGAAGGAGGGGAATTGTGTGGGGTGATTTCTTTTCTCGCTGTGACCCAATCTTGATCTTCCATCTTCTGAAGAGTCCTTTGTTCTGCTGGAAGCCACTGGCAGGAAGATGAAATGCTGAGGTAGCAGTTTGGCCTGGCCCTAAAGTGCCCAGGGTACACCCCAGACTCCTCTTCTCCAACCTGGCAGGCCCTGTCTGTTTTCCCCAGGATGCCCAAAGCTTTAGGGTTCACTGCTGCATACAGACCCTGAACAAATATGGAAGACCTACCTGCCCTCACCCCTGAGCTTTGCCTTTCTAGTGTTTGATACTGAAACCGGCTCCATAATGCCCACACCAAAAGACCAGCTGGAAACCGCAGTTCTGATACATCCTTTTCCTCTTAAACTCTATCAGTTTGAATTTGGCTTATTTTTGAATTATATTATGTATGAGGTAAGTGGATACTTATTTTAGTTCCGGCCTCTATAGCTGGTGGTGGAACTACTTTGCATGTTAGAAACTGGTGGGTGAATTTGGAAAGATCAAAGGCTCTTGTGGCTTAGAAAGTTCAGTGCCAAGCGGGTGTAAGTCTGCTGAAGATTTCAAGCTGAAATACCTGGGAGCTAATGTCGGGGCAACTGTTCTCGATGGGGTTTCTGCTGCGCCTGAGGTGGGCCTGGTGCGACGTCCACTCATATTATCCATGTTCTGCTTTTGATGTAACATGAGTTTGGAAAGGGGAGGGGAAGCCTTGGATTGGAGGAAGTTTCAGGAGCTTCGGGGAATTCTGTTCTCCTCTGGGTTTTAATCGTCTACTTGCTGACAAGAATGTTTTATCAAGACAAGAGTTCCCTTTCAGTTCTGAGTTTAGGTCCAACTTAAAGAGTTTCTGGGTTGGAATTGCATTTAGTACTGGCAAGGGAGAAAAGACGTAGGAAAAGACTTCTAAAGGGCTTCTTGGACATCAAATGGCGATTTCACAACAACTTTGTGATGAGTTAAGTGTAAACGAATCAGAAACATACGGACCCAGTTTCCTTTGAATTTCACATGGATTTAAAAAATTAAGGCAAAGAAGTTCTTGGCAAATAATGTTCTGGGATTTGCCAAATTCAAGCCACTTGAAGATGAGTCTGCGACACTCTTGAGGGCCCCAGGATGCTGCTGACTCCATCTTTGCTTCTCTCTCCTACCTCTTTTCAGGTACTGTGCATCCTGTAGATTTTCAGGCGGGCCAACAGTCACTTGTACACAAGGTCCCCCCTTGCTTTTCTGGACTGCTGAGGATGCCCATGGCTGTGCTTTAGGACCAGAAGTAAGGGCCTGAGCTCAGTCCTGGAGCCAGAAGTCTGTTACGTTTGGATCCTGGCCATATGGGTGATGCTTTGGGGTGGGGGAAATCTCACTTGTTTCAGGAAACCATATAGTTGAAAAGGGATTTTTCAATCCATGTAAGGAAGACTCTGGCTAGCTGATAGGGAGTACCTACTCCGGAGCAGGTAGACGTGTACCTAAAGAGCAACTGACTCCCTTCCCCAGGCGTGGTTTTACCCCCCACCCACTGCCAAAAAGGATCCTTTATATCAGGGAATCTGTGGTGGTTTTGCTAGTTCCCCCCATGGTCTTTCATACAGGAGGTATCTGCAATGGCTGCTGTTCTGAATTGAGAATGAATTACAGAGGAAGTACTACCCAGAATTACCAAGCAAGTAGTGTCTTTTGGTAAGGGGAAAATGTCATCAGAAGAAGGGGGTTGTTTCAGCACTGTTTGGGGATTTGGAAATCATTTCTTGTAGAGAGGTTTTCATGGCAATGGGGTTTAAGTGAAATTCAAGGAGGCTGGTACTTTTTGTAAGAGGGATGGCATTGGGCAGGTAATGGTATACAAATCAGCCAGGGGAGGAGCAGTTAAAGGGAGAGAAATAAAGACAGAGCCTGGAAGCTCAGGACTTGGAGGTGTTGGAGTACCAAGCCGCCCAGCAATTCCTTTGATCACTGTGAGGACTGCATCTGTCTGATGGCATCGCGTCTCCTGTGTGAAGACAGCTGACGCCTCTTGTTAACCCGGATCCACTCATCCAGGTGGCCATCAAAATCAGATGAGCCATGCCAGGCGTGGTGGCCCACGCTTGTAATCCCCGTGCTTGGGAGGCAGAGACAGGAAGATCGCGCAGGTTCGAAGCCAGCCGCACTGGCTTAAGAGACCCTGTTTCCCAAAATAAAATAGGTCTGGGAGTGTAGCCTGGAGGTAGAAGGGCTTCCAGGAACCCCAGTACCACCAAATAAATAAATACATAAATACATGAATAAATAAATAAAATCAGATGAGCCAGTTCTCTTCTAAGGAAATAAACATAGTACTTGGACCATAACAGGTGCCCAATAAAATTTTGTCTAATAAATTAAAGCTGACATTTTGTGAATGGCAGTTAACTAATATTAATAGCAGGAAAAAAACCAAAGAAAGACTGAGAATGAACGATTCAAGAGGTAGGCAAGGCAATAGGACCCCGAAGTGTGAGAGGTTCCTAAAACAACGTAGAACAACCCTAACAGATATCGAAGAGACACATAAGGATGGTGGAGGATGAGCAGCTGTTGATTTAGCTGCTTGCAAGTGTCTAATGGCCTTTCCAAGGGAGGTGTCAGAAGAGAGGAAAAATAAAATAAGACAAAATCTTAGGAGGAGAGTTTAAGATAGGGAAGTAGAATCCATGGATATTGACACTGCCATTTAATGAACATCTACTGTGAGTCAAAGAAAGAGTGGAGCAAATGGTTATCACCTTGAGAACTCTGTGTGTGTGTGTGTGTGTGTGTGTGTGTGTGTGTGTGTGTGGTACTGGGGATCGAATTCAGGGATATTAAACCTCCAAGCTATACTTCCAGCCCTATTGTGTTTTTTATTTTGAAACGGTCTTGCTAGGTTGCTGAGAGTCTTACTTGGTTACTGATGCTTGTCTCCAATCTGAGGTTCTTCTATCTCAGCTTCCCAAGTACTGGGATTACAGGCATGCACCACCAAATCTGATGTGACTTGGGGTGTTTTAAGAGAGAAAAAACATTCACAAATAATGACTACAATGCAGACTGAGATGAATGCTATAAGGGGTGCACATGTTGCTCAAGTTTGAGAAAAGGAATGTTCCTCCGGCTGGTCTGGTGAGGACAGTGGCCTGTGAGTGCCATTCGCGTCCAGCCTCAGCAGGGCCCCCCGGAGCCCTGACCTTCCTCAGGCCTAGGCTTCCCAGCCTTGCTGTGCAGCTGCTGGAGGATTCTGCTCACCACAGAGTTCAAACAGTTTCTTATCCAATTCCACGACAAATGATAAACAGAGCCAAATTAAAGCCCAGTGCTAGGGCCACGGGGCCTGAGTCTGTGGGGGCGTGGCTTCACAGGGAGGAGAGGACTGGCTTGGTGGAGTGACCCAGAGCGTTCCTGCTCACCCTCCTCACACCCCACCCTCAATGGTGTCAGAACAGATGGAGGGTCCTCAGTGAACCCCAGGCCAACTCGCAATCCATTCCCTACACATCTGCACCTAGCGAGGGTGTTCTATGAGCTGTTTTTGCTTCCTAGGAGAAAGCCACGGAAACGAGTTTTCAGGTGCTTGCCTCTTCCAGCTGTTTATTGTGGGAGACAAAGACAATCTGCTTGTGTGTTTTCTTGACCATCCTAAGTCTTGTACCCTCCCTTTCAGTTTATTTCCAATGCACCGTGCTCTGTGGTGCCTCCCTCCCTCTCCCCGGCTCTGCTTCTTCCTTTCCTATTCTCATGCACTCACCTGTGAACCCCCAACCATCCATCTCAAAAGGATCTGGATAGCTAGGTCTGTTTCAGAAGTGATGGAATACATAGAACACACACACACCCCTCCCTCTCTCCAAAGAACTTCAGGTCTTCTAAGGATTCTGCCTAATTTCAGTGAGTTGTAGCTATTCTTTGAACCCCTGCCATTCATAATTCATGACTGCTCACTTCTTCCAATTCTATATACAAAAATACAGTATCTTTTTGATTTTTTTTTATGGTGGTACTGGGGTTCCTGGAAGCCCTTCTACCTCCGGGCTACACTCCCAAACCTATTTTTACATTTTTATTTGGAAACAGGGTCTCCTAAGCCAGTGTGTGCGGCTGGCTTCGAACCTGCGTGATCCTCCTGTCTCTGCCTCCCAAGTGCGGGGATTACAAGTGTGCGCCACCACGCCCAGAAAAAAACAGTATCTTAAAAGGAGTTAGGTTCAGAGAGAGAGGGAGAGCAGGAGAGAGAGAGAGAGTCACACTTGTGCTTTGCCTGAACAGGAATAGCACCATGTAAGGAAATACCTATTTCTTCGTACCTGAAGTTAGAGTGATTGATGATACTGTAAACTGCTAATATAAGGTATACAGTTTTACATACAGTCTCTAAATGGATATCAAGCAACAGGACACTGAAGATCGGATAGCAGACTGACGCTGGTCTCCAAATCCTAGTTCCTCCTTTTTCCTTTGAAATGGAATTTCTGATTTTTAGGTAAATTCATGATGGTCCACAATAATGATTTACTTCCCAGGATCCCTTGTAGTAAATGTGGATATGACTAGCCTCTAGCCAACAGAAGTGGCCATGTTGGTTAGAGGAAATGAATCTCACAATATTTCATCCCTCTGGGGAGGTGGTGCACCCTTCTTCCTGTTGGCTGGGGTACAGAGGTGGCAGATGGAATCTGAGTAACCATGTTGAATCTTGAAGCAGAAAACTTGTTCTGAAAAATACAAAACGAAAATGTGCAGGGGACGTCTGGAACCCCGATTCCGTGGAATGTCATACCAGCCTTGGATTACTCACTTCCACACCTCTTTTATAAGCAATAAATAAATGTGTATCTTGCTTAAATCACCCTTATTTTTGGGTTTCTATCCCTTAGAACTAAACCTAATTTTACTAAAAAACAGGCAGTTCTTTTTCTGAAACTGGGCTCAGAGAGGCTAAAATGACATACTTCTTATGACACAGATGATAACTGGTGAAGATGAGATTTTAACCGGTTCTCAAGAGTTGAGAGCTCTAAGTTGAGCACTCACGGAACTAAATTTAAAGTCTCATTAAGTTAAACTCTATTGTGCCACAATCATGGATGAGGAGAAAAAAAATAACTGATAACTTAAATAAACAATGTTTCATAGTCTCCATGACTTGGTTCCATGTCTTATCAACCGAATCATAAGCTTCCTAGAAGTCGAGTCCCATGATGACTTCTGGGCTCCCTGTACTTACTGTGCTTGGAGAACATGTTGGATGTTCGGTAATTACGGTGGGTGGTAGTTCTTTACAGTTCAAGAAACTGTGAGATCTACTAATGCTTCTGTTTTTTACAAGATTATGTTCTTTGAACTATTTGGCCCACTTTTTCCCTTTCTTGATTTGAAAGGACAAAATACATGATTGCCTAAATTTCCAAAAATTTTAATTAATGTCCTTAGGTGTTTTTCTTTTTTGAGGCCAACTCCCCTCTTTGTAAATCTTATTTTAACCTATAGCCTTGACCATGAGGCATGAAGAAAGTTATAAAACCTTTATTTTCTGAAATTAATTTAGAATGTTATTCAACTTATTTATATAATTCTTGGCAAGAACCATGCTTATGTGAATATATCACATTCCATTTGATAATAATAATCAAACAGTGAATTGATGAAAATGTTATTATTATATAACTCTAATTGAATGAATTAATGAGCAGGAAATCACAGGGTCACCATCTCCCTTAAAATACCTTTGTACTATTCGGCCAATCTGTAAAGTAAAACTTGCAGTTAGAAGACAATATTTTCAACTTCCCCTTTAATACTTTCTTTTTTAAATAAAATGTTTCTCTTGCCTATTGCAAATGCAACAATGTTGCATGAATAGTCTTACTACTATATTCTATTCCATTCCATAAGCTAATACCAAATATATGATATTGCTATAGAAACAGAAAAAGAGAATCATATATATATGTGAATTCATGTATGGCCCATAAGTTAAAATGACATAATTGGACAATAAATCTCAGGAAGGATTAGGAGACAGAAGTTCTTAGATATTCAATGCCATAAAAATATTTCTAATTTCTCAAGACTGAATTTTTGGAATGTTTAGAAGGAAGGAATTTTAGGAATGGCTTACACCATTTTGGGTAGCTCTAAATGTATTCATAGCCACCAAGTATTTCTTACTGTCAAATGGTAATATAGCTAAATACTTCTGAGTAAGTTATGACAGCTGGAGGTAGTATGGTATAGTGACTGTAATAAGAAGGCATGGGTTCAAGTGTCAGCTGAGCCACTAATTAGCAATGCGGCCTTCTGTAAGCTATGTGACCTTCCTGAACATCAGTTTCACGCATGGTAAAATAAAAGGTTCATTTTGCCCTTCCAAATCTACACTTACCTCCAAGTTCCACTGTCCTTTACTTGACAGAATTGAAATATGAAACTCCAATGTGAACAGTTGCTCCTGGAGCTGAAATTTTGATACATTTGCATTGAGAAAACCCTACCCCGGGTGGGGGGGGGGGTGTTACACGAGGGGAAACACTGACATCGCATTTGGGCTGGGGGACTGACTTGTAAAACAGAGATGATGGGAGCAGAGATTGTGTTCCTTCATTCTGTGAAAGATTTGAGTCACAAATGTTGTGCATACATGATTCAGATGAAATCTGAAACAATTATTAGATATTTTCTAACTACCCAGGGGTTTGTAATTGTGTTTGACAAAACACATGGTTGACATCACATTTTTCCATTCTTGTCCAGATGTTAGGTGTCATATGAGCCCTGCCAAAGGCAATTCATACTTTACAAAGGCAATTGCAAGGGATGAAAAAAAAAATCAGTTCCTTTAGATGCTACAGAGAACATTAAAAAACAAATTATTGACGTGCGTTTGACATTAGCATGGTCGAGTTCAGCCAAAATGAACTGTGTTTTGTGGCCTAACTGGGTGATTATTGGTGAAGATCCTTCCCTTTGCTATTCATGCTATCCATCTGCTTTTTTTTTTCTTTCTTGCCTTCTTTTTCTTTTTTCTTTTTTTTAAAAAACATATCCCATTCCCTTCACTCTCAGTAGACAACCTCACTAGATGGTTTAGAATGATTTCATCAAGTGAGAAAAAGCCCAGCACAAACTGGCTTGGGCAAAAGTGGAATTCACTGGTTAAACTAATTGAAAAGTCCAGGAGAGGGTCTGCTTTCAAGGGAAGCTCATTATTGGTGTCCACAGATCTTGGTTTCTCTCGGTCTCTCTCCCCTTTGCTCCACTCCTCTGGTTTAACTCCGTTCTCAGAAGGACTTTCACCACTGTGGATTAGGATAACTCAGATCGTCTCTGCCTAAAGCCCTGCAGGAACCTGTTGTATAACCAGAGCCTCTGCAGGCATCCCATCAGTTCCCATCAGCTCCAGTTACAACACATGCCTGTGCTCACTGCTTTGGGCCATGGAAGGTGATGTTCTCCTGCAGTTAGGACTGGGTCATGGTCCTACCATAGTCCATCCCATAGTCATGGAGCTGAAAATGGAAAGGAGTGGATCCCCAAGAGAAAATGGGGTTTGGTTAACAAAAGAAGCTAAGTGACCAAACCCCGATGTCTCCTGCATTTGGAACCCATTTTTTTTATGGTACTGGGGTTCCTGGAAGCCCTTCTATGTCTGGGCTCAACTCCCAGACCTATTTTATATTTTACTATTTGGAAACAGGGTCTCTTAAGCCAGCGAGGCTGGCTCCAAACCAGCGCGATCCTCCTGTCTCCACCTCCCAAGCGCGGGGATTACAAGCGTGCGCCACCACGCCCGGCTCAGAACCTATTTCATTTTGACAAGTGGAACCTCTTTCATTTTCCTGATTTCTATCTTCTTTCTTGTCTTGTCTTAGAAGAATAGGATATCAATTTATCTGTTTATGGTCAACCTATCCACCAACCCAGGAGTCAGCATCCCACATGCCTTCAGCCCAGTCCAGGATCTGACTTCATCAGTCATAGTTACTATTTCATATATCTGCACATCCTTTCTCTTTATTGACTCCTGCCTTAGTTTATAAACATGCTCACATCTATCATAACACATGCTCTTGCATGCACACACATGCACAACTCAAATTATTTTGACCCATCTTTTAGCTGCAATCTGATGCATCTCCTTTTCTTCTCTTAGGGTTTCCCATCCCCTCCAAAATGTGTCCATGCCCCTTTTCTGTACTTTTTTACATATCGCTCTCATCGTGCTAAAAATGTCTTTGTTTCTATGACACTACACATTCTATATTGGCCAATGTTTGATCATGAATGATCATGAACATAGACTTTATTGTGAGTATTTTGAACAGGAAGAAATTTTATATAGGAAATAGGCTTTCACAACCATTGGAATGGTTAGGGAGCAAAGTTTAAGGAAACTGCTGATACCTTTAGAATTCCAAGCTAAAGACAGCCATAAACGACTGCCTGTAGGGGAATGATCTTCAGGACAATGCCCATCCGTCTCAAGTCCACCCTCTACTGATGTTCAAGCATATCCCTGCAGACCTTCTGCATTCCTTTCTCATGGAAGCACCTTCTTACAGACCTAAATGGAAACATCATTGCTAAGGGGTCTAGAGAGGTGTGGTTTGTAGGCTTCCAGTCCCCAAAGCATAAAGGATCTTGGAAAGAAGAGACTTGCCTGGAGATGAACAGGTTGTATTGGGCACATTATCACGTCCAGGCATATCTCCCTCCTCAGCCCCTTCCGTTCTGATGCTAAGAGTTCTGACGTTGAGCTACTCCGTGCTCACACCATTGAACTCACCTTGAGCCATCTTGTCTTCTCATCATTCCAATCACCCGCTGGTCAATGACACCTTAGGCTCTTATTTCTCCACAGGTGTCTTCATAAATTTCAAGTTCATTCAACCCTCTGCTGGACCTTTTCATCTGGTTTGTCCATAACGACTACACATTTAACTTGTTTGAGAATGAAATCAGGATTTTTGCTCTGATGCCAGCTCTTTCTCCTCATTCTGTCTTCTTTAGCTATAAATCTGATCAATCACTAAATCTAATTTTAAAAATCTTTCCTAGCCAGGCATGGCTAGGTGCACACTTGTAATCCCAGTACTTGGGAGGCTGAGACAAGAGGATCGCAAATTCACAGCCAGCCTCAGCTACTTTGTGAGGCCCTCTATGACTTAGTGAGAGCCTGTTTCAAAATAAAGAATTCAAAACAGGGCTGAGGGTGTAGCTTGAACGTAGAATGCCCCTGGGCTCAACCCTCAGTACCACACACACAAACAATTCCTAGCTTTCTCATATCTAGCCTGGCAGTCCTGGCTTTTTACCTGGGTTGTCTCAGCATCCTATCTAGATCTCCTCACCCATCTTGAATGTGTTCTTCACAGCCTCCAGAGGGAGCTATGGAAAATCTATAACAATTCTCCTTTGCTCAGAGCCCTTGAATGGCTACTTACAAGGCTGAAAAGAGGGGGCAATGATTTATTCAAATAACTCTTGTTAATTTATCAAAGCAAATAGACAAATGGGCTGCGAGTCTCCATAAAAGATCCATTGACATGAAGAACTGGAAAAGGAGAGACAATATTATAGTTCCTATATTCTAGTTGCCCAAAATGAATATTCCAGTGTATGAAAGTTTGAAAGATTTGAGCCAGGCTTGGTGGTGCACACTTGTAATCCCAGCATTTGGGAGGCTGAGACAGGAAAATTGCCGGTTCAAGACCAACCTCAGCTACTTAGTGAGGCCCTTTGCAACTCAGTGAGACCCTGTTTCAAAATAAAGAATAAAAAATAGAGCTGGGGGGAAGAATGTGGGGGTAGAATGCCCCTGGGTTCCATCTGTAGTACCACACACACAAAAAAAAAAAGAAAGAAAGAAAGAAAGAAAGAAAAGATAAAGACTCCAGTCTTTTATGTTCTCGTTTCTGTGAGGGAATTTACTAGAGAGTCTGGTTAAGCATAGGCCTTGTAGTGACTTTCTCACATATTATTTCCAATAATAAATACGCAGTCCCTTTTGAAACCAAATAGAATATAATGTATAGAAAAAAGATTTTAAGAAAAAATACAGAAACTAAGTAATTCAACATTGCTGAATTAAAAACAAGAAAGAATGAAAGAAAGAAAGGAAAGAAGGAAGGAAGGAAAGAAGGAAAGAAAGTAAAGGAGGAAGGAAAAAAGAAAAAAGCAACCCAGGAAGGAATAATATCCACCTGCCTTTTGCTCCCCCAGGTGCATTTCTTTAATCTGAATCATAGCCTCATTGACACTGATGGTCTAGATGTCTCCGTCCCCTTGGGTCACTATGGCTCTGCAAGGAGAGAAGGTACAAGTAACATGGTCTAAATGTCACGTAGAAGGAAGTGTTGCAGGGGCTGGTAAGAAATAGTGGAAAAGTAACCTCTCCCGGAGGTATGGTTGTTCACAAATACATGTATTGCCTGGGTGCCTTCCTTTCTGCCTGGACAGGACTCTCTTTCTTGTCAGAGGGTCGTGTAGAGCAGGGCTGTTTTCTCAACTGTATTTCCATGTATCTTTTTTACAGTCCTCTCTTCAGTTTTGCATTATGTAACATGAAAACTCACCCACATTGCCTATTATTATTATCATTTTCTTCTCCAAGGACACCATACAAGGCTTATCTATTGTGGATCCTTTCATCTTTGCTGCTGGTGGCGCATCTCAAGTATACAGAATGGTGGATTTCATTGTTGCATATTTGCACACTTACAAGAACACAGTTCCAGCACTTCCTGTACCCACTTCTCCTCTCCTTCCCTATTCCCTCCCCCCACCTTACTGCTCACCCTTCAGCCTTCCTGGTGTCCCTTTTTTTCCTTCTAGCTTCCACATATGAGGAAAAACGTGTGATAGTTTCTCTTTCAGTCTGGGTTATATCACTCAAAATTATGGTCTCCAGTTCCATTCTTGAAGACGAAATAGTTTCGTTTTTCTTTATGGGTGAGTAAAACTCCAATGTGTAAACACACTGCACTTTCTTTAACCATTCTTCTTGATGGACACCTAGGTTGGCTCCACACGTTGGCGATTGTGAATTGTGCTGTGATAAACATGAGCATGCATGTATCTCTAAAGTATGCTGACTTTAATATTTTGGGATAAATACTTTAGAGCACTATAGATAGATCTATGGTATTTCTATTTTTAATTTTTTAAAGAACTTCCATACTGATTTCTATAGTAACTGAACTACTTTACATTCTCATCAAGAGCGTGTAAGAGTGCCTTTTCCCTTGTATCCTCACCAGAATTTATTGATGTGTGTGTGTGTGTGTGTGTGTGTGTGTGTGTGTGTGTGTGTGTGTTACTGGGAATTGAATCCAGGGAAATTATATCCCAGCTCTATTTTTATTTCTTTATTTTTTTGAAACAGGGTCTCACTAAGTTCCTGACCGGCCTCGCTACATTTCTGAGGCTGTCCTTGAACCTGTGATCCTCCTGTTTCAGCCTCCCAAAGTGCTGGAATTATAGGCACGAGCCACCACGCCTGCATCCATTATTTGAATTCTTAATGATTGCCATTCTAACTGGAGTGAGATGGAATCTGTGTAGTTTTGTTTTGCATTTCCCTGATGGCTAAAGATTCTGAACTTTTTTTTTTCATATAGTTTTTGGCCATTTATACTTTTTTTGAGAAGTGTCTGATTAGTTCATTTGCCCATTTATTGATTGTTTTATTTGATTCTGCAACATCAGGTCCTTTATATATTCTGTATATTAATCATCTGTTGGGGCAGTACCTAGAAAAGATTTTCTTCTGTCCCCTTGGTTGTCTCTTCACTCTGTTTCCTTTGCTGTGCTGAAGCTTTTTAATTTGATGCCATCTCATTGACTGATATTACGGAAGAAAAAAATACCCAGAATAGCCAAAGCAGCCCTGAGCAAAAAGAGCAATCCTGGAGGCAGTACAATTCCTGATTTCAAATTATACCACAGGGCCATAGTGACCACATTGGTGTAGTACGTGCATAAAAACAGACATGTAAGTACAGTGGAACAAAATGGAAGACCCAGACATAAACCCACAAGCCTAAAATCATCTGATTCTTGTCAAAGGTGCCAAAAGCTTACCTTGGAGAAAGGATAATCTCTTTCACAAGTAGTGCTGGGAAAAGTGGCTATCCACATACAGAAGAATGAAACTAGGTCCCTACCTCTCACTATGCGCAAAAGTCAACGTGAAATGAATCAAAGGCAGAAGTAAAGACCAGATACTTTGCAACTGTTAGAAAAAAATAGGGAAAACACTCCAACATACGGGCTCAGGCAAAAACTTTCTGAATAGGACCCTTATGGCTCAGGGTTCTTTAAATTTGAACTTCATAATCACATTTTAGTCACAGGACAAGAAGCTGGTGGAGAATGATAGAGAAAATAAGAGAAAACAAAATTTTTTATTTTGGCTTTTAAACAAAACTGCTAAAGAATTTTTATACCAACTTAGGGATGGAATCTCTTATTGATAAATTAATATTTTACATCTAGTAGTGCAAATATTCCATTTACAAGCAAAATTATATTTTTCCAATATATATATAGCAACCTTGTTAACATGTCTGGCTTGAGTTTAATTAAATGGTAAATATAGTTTCATTACATTTATAAAAGATGAGGAAAGTCGGGTTTTTAATGTTGTTTATGCTAATAATATTTACTCATTTGTAAAGGGTTTCTTGAACATTAGAACTCTCAGCCTACCCACGTAGTACACTAGTGTGGCATAGTGGTTAAGAATGTGATCTGGAAGTCAGACTGCTCAGGTGCAAATATAGGCTTTTCTAGTACCAGACATAAGGGTTTTGAAAAATCTTTTTCTTTTTTTTACCCTGTGGTAATGAAGATTAAATCCAGGGGCATTCTACCTATGAGCTATACCCCCTGTCCTTTTTATTTTTATTTTTTTGTTTTGAAACAGAGTCTCACTAGGTTGCTGAGGTTGCCTCCCATATACGATCCTCCCCTGTCTCAGCCTCTCAAGTACTGGGATTACGAGAGAAGCCCGCCATGCCTGGCTTTGAAACATTTTTTTTAATCCTTTCTCTGTCTCTATTGCTTTACTTCTAAAACGAGAATAATAGTAGATTTTTTTTTGCACAAGATTATATTTATTTTTTTTGAAAGTATGTGTATTTAATGTAAAAAGCTTAAGTCAAAAGTAATTTTGCCCCAACAACAACAAAAAAATATATGGAGTGCTTCACGAATTTGCGTGTCATCCTTGTGCAGGGGCCATGCTAATCTTCTCTGTATCGTTCCAATTTTACTATATGTGCTGCCGAAGCGAGCACTATAGTAGATTCTAACTAATGGAGAATTAAGTAAGTTGATATGAATAGAACACTTAAATCTTAAATATATATACTTAAGAATATATATGTAAGACATATATTCTTAAAAGAATATATAGCTGATGACCAGCCCACAACTTTTCAAGTTACTTTACATTTTTAGGATTTTTTTCCTTTTTTGCGGTACTGGGAATGGAACCCAGGGGCATTCTACCTCTGAGCTATACCCTCCGCCCTATTTTTTAGTCATTTTTTAAATTTTTTTGGTGGTACTGGGGTTCCTGGAAATCCTTTTCCAGGCTATACTCCCAGACCTATTTTATATTTTTATTTAGAAACAGGGTCTCGATTATAGAGGGACTTCCGGGAAGATGGCGATGGAGAAAAGTGGGGCTTACAAGCCCCGCTAACAACCAATCTCTATTACCACAAAATCAGCGCCTTTCATAGCCAGAAAACACCATCAACAGAGAAACAAAAAATGTAATTTCAAGGGACAGAGAAAAAGAGGGCTGGAAAAATGAGACACCAGAAACCTGACCGCATGCTGTAGCCAGAGCCACGGCGCAAAGTGGCGGGCGCCATTTTCCCTTGCAGCACCAGGCTCCAGAGAGTAGGGGAACTCATAACAGAGCTCAGAACCAGAGAGGAGATAAGCTGGCCTCATACCTGAGGACACAGCAGCAATACCTTACTGCCGGCGGCAGCGGCGAGTTCATCAGACAGCACCAGACCAACGAACACAGCAGCCCACCAGGCTCGAGAGAGGAGCAGCGGACAGCGAACCGAGGTGAGCCGCTACGGATCAGCCGGGAGGAATTCGGTAGATTTCTTGGCGCAGGGAGCATTTAGCTCCCAGAGACTGGGCTCAGCACACCCTGCAGGGACTCAGAGCGGAGCTCAAAAACAGAAAAGAAATATGCCAGCCTCACAGCTCGGGGCGTGGCAGCAGCGCCATATTGCCACTGGCAGCAGCAGCAGCGAATTCTCCGAGTCCACGACAGCTCCATCTGCACACTCAACAAAAGTGAGTCAAATTGTGGCCCCTAGAGGAGAAATCCCAGTACTGTACTCCCAGGGACTTGACCCAGTGGGGGAGTGGCGGTGGCAGAGATATCACACCATAGGAGAACGCCCAACCTGGCACCCCCCATGGTCTACAGCAGCTTCGATTGACTCCCTGGGTCTGAGACTCTGTGATACAACCCAGTAAAGGAGTAGTGGTGACTGAGATACCACAGACTCGAGATCCAGAGCACCTTAAGTGAAGTCATAGTGACCCAAGGGAAGAACCCAGAGAAGGCACAAACTTCCGAAATCATGGGAAAGAGGAATAACAAATGGAGCAATTAATGCCCACAACCCCACAACATCAGAACCTGATAAAACAGAAATTCAGAGATTTCTAGAATATCAAATCAGGAAAATAACTGTAAAAATAATAGAGGTGTTTTGAAAAGAATTCAGAGAGAGCCAAAAAGAGATAAAGGATGCAATTAATGAAGTAAAGGCCTCAATTCAAAGTACAAACAACCAATTAGACCACATGGAGAATAGAATCTCGCTCCTAGAAGATGATCATTCAAAAAATGAACACATAGTTTCTAATTTAGAAAAAAAAGCTGACAACAGGAATCTGACATTGAAGAAAAATGGGCCCATTTTAAGAGAGCTAACCTAAGAATAATTGGAATAGAGGAGGGAAAAGAAAGTGAAACCAAAGGGATCAACCATCTCTTCAAGGAAGTAATAGAAAATTTTCCAAACATAGAGCAAGAGGTCGATACACAGGTCCGGGAAACTTATAGAACTCCATTTAGACAGGATCGGAGAAGAGGATCCCCACGCCACATAATGGTCAAAATGACCAATGTGGAAGCCAAGCAGAGAATCTTAAAGGCAACAAAAACAAAGGGCCAAGTGACATTCAGAGGCAAACCAATTAGAATTACTCCAGACTTCCCAAACCAAGTCATGAGAGCCAGAAGGGCTTGGAGTAACATATTCCAAACTCTGAAAGAAAACAACTTCCAGCCAAAAATTTCCTACCCAGCAAAACTTTCTATCAAATTAGATGGGGAAATAAGAAGCTTCCACGACAAACAGAAACTGAAGGAATTTGTGTCTTCAAATCCAGCGCTAGAGAAAATACTCAAAGAGATTAACTACAAAGAAGAAATAGGTAACACACACCAGAATCAGAGAAACAAGATTTTCCATCCAACAGACAACTAAGATTGGTTATCTGTGGAGATTCATTATTTATGTTAGTCTTTTACCTATCTCTGAAGGGTATTGTTTGCCTTTATTGTTGCTAATTTTTAGGATTTCTAGTTGGAATATTAATATACCTTCAGATATAGCATTTGGAAATATTTTATCCCATTCTATCAGTAACTTTTAACTCTGTTTACATTGTCTTTGTAATACAATATTTTTTATATTTTTTATTTTTTAGGGAGTTTGTATACCCTTTTGTTGCCTGTGCCATTGAAATCATATCCAAGAAATCACTGCCAATTTCAATGTTGTGAGGTTTTATGACCCAGACTTTCTTCTAAAAGTTTATAGTATTAACATTTATATTTAGGTCTTTTATCTATCTTGAGTTCATATTTGTGTATGTGTTAGATAAGGGTCCAATTTTATTCTTTTCCATGTAATTATTATTTTTCAACAATATTTAGTTAAAAGATTAGTATTTCCTCCACCAAATGTTCATGGAAACCTTGTCAAAAATAACTTGACAATATATGGAAGAATTTATCTCTAGGCTTTTATTTAACTCCAATGGTTTATATAGCTGCCTTTAGAACAGTACTACACTGCTTCAATTATTGTAGCTTTATATGGTTTGAAATCAGAAAATATACATCTTCTAGCTTTGTTCTTCTTCGAGATTGTATTGGGTATCTAGAGTCCATATTCCATATCAGGATAGATTTTTTCTGAAAAATAAATAAATAAATATATGATAGTTTCACTGAAAAAGAAAAAGAATAAAATATTCTCTGGTAAGAAAGAAAGCAAGAAGAAATATTGAAATGTTATCTTTAAGTCATCAAAAGCTTGGTATGTGAGATTATCATCATTAATATTGGATAAATTGCTATAAAACTAGATGTCAGCCACTAAGCCAAGCATGGGTAAGAGGGATGGGGAGGGAACGGGGTGGGGATCGGGTAGGGGCTAACTGGGCGATGTGTGCATGTATGTCTACAAAAGTATTTTCTTTATACCATTATGATATATGAATACATTGTACCAATTAAAAAAAATAAAGAATAAAAAAAATAGAAACAGGGTCTCTTAAGCCAGAGAGGCTGGCTTCAAACCTGTGTGATTCTCCTGTCTCTACCTCCCAAGCGTGGGGATTACAAGCGTGCGCCACCACACCCAGCTAGTCATTTTATTTTTGAAACAAGGTCTTACCGAATTGTGAAGGACCTTGTATGGTAGCTGAGGCTGTCCTCTAACCGCGATACTCTGGTTTCTGCCTCCTGAATGCTGGGATTACAAGCATGTACTACCACACCTGGCTACATTTTTAGGACATTTTAAAAAAATTTTATTCAAAGTGGACTTGACCTATTTCAAAGTGGACTCTACACTTGACTTATGCTAGTAACTCCATAGTAACCAGTACTTTTTTTTTTTAAGAAAAAAAAATACTGGTTATATAGCCTGTCAGTTTGAAATCATTAGATATTCCTCCTAGAAGTCAAAGACCACATTCAAAACAAATTATATGCATGTTTCCTAAAAGTGTTAATGTGCTAATCTGTTGGTTCCCTGATCTAGGCAAAATGCAATAGTATTCCTCAGGAGCAAAACACCATGGTTCTTGAAGATTTCAGTTAAATATTCCCCACTGCGTTTTCACATTTCCCAGTGTTAGGCTTCCCAATGAAGTCAGCAAGCTGGAACTGGCATTGGGATCAGCAGAGTGATTTCACTTGAAATTACAACCCCAACTCCTTTTAATAAGGAGAAGGAGCTGATTAGGCTATTAATTCTTTCACTCTAGTAAACATTTTGATTCTGCATTATAACAATGAAACCATTACTTGTGAGATGTGCATTTTGTGCTTTCCCTTGGGAAACATCTCTAAATTATTTCTGGAGTTTGAGGTTGGTACAATTGAATATGAAATGAAAAGGAGAAGTCATCCCTCAGGAGGTAAATGTGTCCTTTGGTTGGGCGTGGCAGTGCATGCTTGTAATCTCAGTATTTGGGAGGCTGAGAGAGAAGGATCACAGGTTTGAGGCCAGCCTCAGCTAATTAATGAGGTTTCCCCACAACTTAGTTAGACCTGCTTCAAAATAAAGAATAAAAAATAGGGCTGGGAGTGTAGCATGAAGGTAGAAAGCCCCTGGGTTCAATCCCTAGTTCCTAAAAAAAATTAAAAAAAAAACTGTCCTTTTGATGTGGTAGGAGCAGAATTAGGCAGAAGCAGAGACAGACTGAAGTGAAAGCCACTTGGGTTTCTGGGTCAAGAAAAAGCTCCATACTCCAGGACGGTGATATATAATGGGAAATAGGAGGGCGCTCCTTTCTTCTTTCATGCTCAGTGTGGTATTTTACTTCATTTTTACAAGTTGATGGCTTTTATTCCTTAAAATGATCTTGACCTTTGGTCTTAGCTGAAACCAGGAGACTCTTGAACATATAGCTCTTATACAGAATTATCCATCAGATCTTCCTAGTCATAAATAAATAGCTGCAATTGAATCCACTCAAGTGTTTTTTTTCTCTCTTCCTTTCCTTTTTTGTCTCTGTCTCTCTCTCTCTCTCTTTTTTTCCAGTATACCCTTCCTTTTCATTTTGTCCAAAGCAACCCACCTCTTAAAAATAATAATGATAATTCATGTCCAATCAGGTTTACAAGGTATTCGGGGGAGCGTGACACTACATGCTGCCTGTGAGGGTTAGCAATTGAGCCACAGATTATGGATTCGGACATGCCCATGTGCCCATTCTTGGCCAAGGAACTCACTCTTGTCTCAAATGTACTGTCCTACTCTATAATCTGAAACTCACCGTAATTGATATGCTTGCATTTCACCTCGGGCCTCTTCATAAGCAACTACCTTCTTTTGCTCCCTACTCCATAGGAAGGCCACATTTTCCTGTGGGCCTCACATGGGAATATTTGTTCCTACTTTGCCAATAGTGATTGTCTCCTCTAAGAGAAAGAAAGTAATTAAGTTTCAGGAAAAATAAAAAAGCTAACTCATCATTTCTGGTGTGAAGTGCCTCTAGTAGATGCTTTGCATAAATTATCTTAGGATTAATTCTTTCTGCCTTCCTTGATCATTTGCCTTAAATTTGATGTAAATGTTGAAGGGTGACTGGTGGTATGAATTAAAGTTATTTACGATCCACTGAAAAATGTTGGTGTGAAAGGCTCATATATTGGTGGGCTTAGGGTTCCTTATTATATTCCCTCTAGAGTATATTGAATACTGATGATTTTCATTTAATATAACTTTCAATTACTACGCTTTGTTCTGACTATAAAATTAATGATATTTAAAAAAAAACAGAAAAATACTCCAAAACAAAGACAAGCAAATAAAATGACTCACAATCTCAACATTAAGAGATTGTAATCTTTCATATTTTTTCTTTCACTTTTTCTTTTATACATCCTACTTTTGTAGCCAAAAGTAAATTGGAAGTTGGGCGTGGTTACACATGCTTGTAATCCCAATACTTAGGAGCTGAGACAGGAGGATTGCAGGTTTGCAGCCAGCCTCAGCTACTTAGTGAGGCCCTTTGCAAATCAGTGAGACCCTGTTTCAAAATAAAGAATAAAAAATCAGGCTGGGGGTGTAGCTTGGAGGTAGAATCCCCCTGGGTTCCATCCTCAGTACTGAAAAAAAATAAAAAAGAATAAAAAATAGGGGCTGGGAGTGTAGCTCAGAGGAAGAATGCCCCTGGGTTCCATTCTCAGTACCTAAAAAAAAAAAAAAAAAAAGTAAATTGAAGCCTCATACTGACATATGGCTTCTATTTTTGTTCAGCTAGCACTATGTGGTGAGCATTTAAAAAACACACAACACACTTCAAAAGCACAACTCATTTTTTTTTTTTTGCGGGTCTTGGGATGAAATTGAGGGGCATTTGACCTCCGAGCTACAACCCCTGCCCTATTTTTTATTCTTTATTTTGAAACAGGGTCTCACTAAGTTGTGGAGGGCCTCACTAAGTAGCTGTGGCTGAAAAACACAACTCTTAAAAGTTGCATATTTTCTGATTTAAAATTTGTACTATGACTTGTTTATCAAGCCTCAGCAGTAAACATTAGGTGAACTCAAGTCTACTACTCTTAGTAGTGACAAGGCTAAAATAAAAATTTCATTCTTTTCAGCTCCTTTTACCTTACCTTGTAAAGAGGCAGCTTGGATAATAAAATAGAGAAGTAAGTAACACCGGAGTTCTAAGCACAATCTATATCGGTGCTTTCATATTCTGGTGCTCTAATGAACAGGGCAATCAGAAATGAAGAATCTCAGTTGCTGTGAGTGATGAAGTTGCTGTCTGCCTTTTGGCTTCAGGTTGCCAATAAAATCTCACCAAGCCCTCATTGTCTCTCTAACCCGGTGTCCCACACTCGAGAGCACCTCGGGCCTCTCCCTTTTCACACTCCTGACTCATCTCATTGTGATGTGTATTTCCCTCCTCTTTTTTTTTTTTTTTTTTTTGCTTCTCTTTATTCTTCACATTTCAAAAGTCTCTTCCTTAATTCTTCAGAGTTAGTCAACCTTTTCTCTGCCCTTCATAGATATTGGGCCATCGCTCTTTAGGGAACTCTATGGAAGATTGTATCTGTTCCTATTTCCATCTCTCTCTCTGGCAGGATGGTGCTTGACTCACAGTGTAACTTCTTCCCCTAGCCCTGGGCTTGATCTTCAGTAAGCTTCCAAAAAGCGTTGAATGAAAAGATGGTGGATAAATAATCAATGTATAGATGTTCCACTCTGAAGTTACAGCATAGAATTATGCTATTAGGATTTTCTGTAATAGATAGAAAAGGTATTGTGTTTACAAATCCATAATAAACACTGTATACAAGCTAAATGTACCCACAAAGGCCTTGTCTACCCCTCCAGCCTCATGCTATGCATTCTCTTTATAGTTCTTAGCACAGGCACAATCTGATATTATTTGCATAAGTTGTTGATTGCGGTCTTTGTATTAAAAAAAAACACTGTAAGCTCAATAAGATTTATTTCTCCTCCTCCTCCTTCTCCTCCTCCTCCTCCTCCTCCTCCTCCTCTTCTTCCTCCTCCTCCTCCTCCTCCTCCTCCTCCTCCTCCTCCTCTTCTTCTTCTTCTCCTCCTCCTACTTTCTCTCTCTCTCCCTCCTCTCTCTCCTCCACACAACCCTTTTTAATGGAACTGGAATTGAACCCAGGGACATTCTACCTCTGAACTATACCCCTAACCCTATTCTTTTATTCTTTATTTTGAAACAGAGTCTCACTAAGTTGTAGAGACCCTCACTAAGTAGCTGAAGCTGGCCCACCATCCTCCTGTCTCAGCCTCCCAAGTACTGGGATTACAAGGGTGCGCTCCTATGCCCGGCTCCTTTTTTATTTTATATTTTGAAACAGAATCTCACTAAGTTGCTAAGGCTGGTCTTGAACCTGTGATCTTCCTGTCTCAGACTCCCAAATGCTGTAATAACAAGCATGAACCACAATGCCTGGTTATCCCTAGATTCTTATATGACACCACAATGCCTGGTTATCCCTAGATTCTTATATAATACCAAAGCGTGGTTTGGATAATTATTAAATATATGTTGAATAAATATATTTTCACTTCATCAGTATTTCACCCAGAATTTATTAGGATGCACTAGCATGTAATCTCTTAATTAGAACTATTTTTGTTACAAGGTCATCTATAATGATAGAGAGCTTGTGTAAGATGGTGTTGAAAACACTGGTCTCCCAGAAATATTACTATTAACCGCATACCTATTCTGACCATAAAGGATGTGATTTCAGTCCCAGCAGCTTTATATCTGGTTAGTGATATAGCACATTGCTGCATATAATCCTGAAACAATATATTTTGTCATTTAAAAAAATGTTCCACAACATTTGTTTTCCTTTTGGCCCAGTGGCAATGTTATGTCACTCTCAAGGAATGTTTCTTTTGCATCCAAAGGCAACTTTAGCTTAGTTATCAGCAGTTCACCAAGAGGTTTAATTGTATGCTTTGAATGGCAGAAGAGAGGGAACCTAAAAATTCAGTTTTAATCTATTAAGCCGAGTATCCAGGAGATGGTTGGCTGCCAAAACATACCATGATAAGATTTTAAAAAGCTAATAATGGAGGAGATTAGAAATTGGTGTCCATTACAGAGTTTCAGAAAACCATTTCTTTGCATGAAAACTTAACAGCTGAACTAAGTAAAATATTCACCCTTCATTTTTTTCCCATGTATAAGTGCCATTTTGGCTCATGGACCCAGTTGCCTTCATGGTGTCATGGCAATAATCTTTCATCAAAAAATATAGTGAGAGTCCTACATAACAATGCAGTGGGTGTGGATCAGGCCCCCCAAAAACTATGTTACAGTTATAAATTATTCATGGGTTACCATTTTCATTAAAAAATTAGATGTTGTTACTTCTTAAAATTCACTGACAAATCCTTTGGGGCTGCTGTGTATCTATCTATTGATTATACCTAAGTTCCTTTGGGACTGCACAACTGTGTAGGTGGTCTAGGCACAACCATTTTCCTGACATATACACTACATTGGGGGTAATTTTTCTTTTAACCCTTTACTATTTATCTCTTTTTTCATACTTTCTGGGTGCATTATAGTGTCATAATGCAGTTCATGGTGATAGTGATATAGGTGCACACAGCACTTGGTAGGCTTTCCTCCAGCTCCCTCCTCACTGCCCCTTCCCCACACAGGATATTGAAATTGACATTGGTAATTTCACATCTATACATAATATCAGTGGTGTTGATTCCTTCGTTGATTCTCCCTGTGCCCCCACCCTTCTCATAGATCACTTTCTTGGCTCCAATACAGTTTCTCCTCCATTATCTGAAATCTCTCTGATATCCCAGATTACTAGGTATCTCTTAAAACCTAGAGTATGTTAGTTCTCATCTAAGCTGGTATGGTGATGCATACCTGTAAGACCAGTACATGGGAGGCTGAGACAGGAGGATCACAGGTTCAAGGTTAGCCTCAGACATTTGGCAAGGCTCTCAAGCAACTTAGTGAGAAACTGTTTCAAAATAAAAATAAATAAGAATAGGGCTGAGAGTGTTGTTCAGAGGCAGAATGCCTATGATTTTAATCTCCGGTACGCAACCCTACAAATTAGTAATTCTCCCCTAATTTTGGAAGTGCTAGAACTTTATTCTCAGAACTTTCTATCATTTTTTAGGAAATAGCCACTGTACATATACTTGTTGAACTAGAATGTTCTAAAGGTAGGAAGGTCTGGAAACCAGAAGATCTACTCCTTATGCTGACAACTATTCTGGCAATTTAAGTTTCACCACTTTCATCTCTGTCCCTATAGTGCGGCGGGTAATCCCTGAGCTGCCTTCCTGCCAGGGCTGAGTTGAAGCACTATGCATCCATGACATCCGATTTTTTGTCAACATGGAGTGATTGTATTAGTCCCTCCCCCAGTGCTGCCTCCTTCCTTCCTTCCTTCCTTCCTTCCTTCCTTCCTTCCTTCCTCCCTTCCTCTTTCTTTCTTTCTTTCTTTCTTTCTTTCTTTCTTTCTTTCTTTCTTTCTTTCTTTCTTTCTTTCTTTCTTTCTTTCTTTCTTTCCTAAGGGACATTCTACCTCCAAGCTACATCCCCAACCTTATTTTTTATTTTTTATTTTTGAAACAAGATCTCATTAAGTTGCTGAATTCTGCCTAAGTAGCTGAGGCTGGCTGTGAACCTGCCATCCTTCTGTCTCAGTCTCCCAAGTACCGGAATTTACAAGTATGCACCACCATACCTGGCTCATTACTGCTCTTTCTTCCATGAGAAAACTTTTGTGTGTGTGTGTGTGTGTGTGTGTGTGTGTGTGTGTGTGTGTGTGTGTTACTGTACTGGGGATGGAACCCAGGGGCCTTCTACCTTAGAGCTGTACCTCCAGACCTATTATTATATTTTATTTGGAAACAGGGTCTCACTAAGTTGCGGAGAGCCTCACTAAGTTGCTGAGGCTGGCTTTGAACCTGCAATCTTCCTCTCTCAGCCTCCCAAGTACTGGGATTACAAGCATGTGCCACCTCACCTGGCTTAAATTTTTTTTTTTTTTTTTTTTTTTTGGTGTTACTAGTGGTGGAACCCAGAGGATTTCTACCTCCGGGCTATACTCCCAGACCTTTTTTTTTATATCCTATCTGGAAACAGGGTCTCACTAAGTTGCTAAGAGCTTCACTAAGTGCGATTCTCCTGTCTCAGCCTCCCAAGCACGGGGACTACATGCGTGTGCCATCACGCCTGGCTTAATTTTTTTTTAACATCCTATTTTAAACTAATAATTTTTTTTCTCACTTTAATGAATCAAAGGTATATTTCACTACAGTTCTGGTAAAACTACAAATAACCTTTATGTTTTAATTAACTTGTAAAATATTTCTCAAGCAGAGGTGTGAGTCCCATTGAATCTAATAAAATGTTTTAAATAATTCTCTGAGACCAATATTTAAAACAAGTGAATAATTCATGGATAGTCCTATCATTTCAGGGATTCCAGGTTATGATTAGCTGGCTTCAAAGCAGAAGCATCATTACAGAAGGATTTGGATAAGGAAAGTTGCTCTGCTCATGACAGCCAGGAAAAAGGAAGGGGAGAGGGAGAGAGAGAGAGAGAGAGAGAGAGAGAGAGAGAGAGAGAGAGAGAGAGAGAGAGAGAAGAAGAAGAAGAAGAAGAAGAAGAAGAAGAAGAAGAAGAAGAAGAAGAAGAAGAAAAGAGGGGAGAGGGAGAGGAGAGAGAGAGGAGAAAGGAAGAGGAGGAAGAAGAGGAGGAGGAGAATGAGAGAAGGGAGAAGAGAGAAGAGAGGGGAAAAAAGGCTAGGAAGAAGACAAGCCCCTCTAGGGCACACTTCTAGTGACCTACTTTTTCAACTAGGTCCTACCTCCCATTAGTCTATTCAGCTATCCATGGATCAACCCATTAAATGGATTAATTCACAGAGGAATCCAGAGCCCTTATGATCCAATCATTGTCCAAAAATTCCACCTCTGAACTTTGCTGCCCTGTAGACCATACTTTCAACACATGAGCTTTTGAGGGCCATTACAGATTCAAACCATGGTGCCTTTGTAACCAAGAAAACTGCAATGTGCCTGATGTAGAGTAGTCCTTTTCCTATTGGGAACATAAGCTTTGAGGAGGAAGAGGGGTGAAGTAAGGGAGAAAGTGGTCAGAACACCAGGGGCGAATGGTCAGGCACAGAGTGGCTCACCAGATGCACTCCCATGCTACCTACTTCCACCTGTGGTCTGTGACCATGACACCACCTCATCTATCAGAGGCTGGCCATGAGTTATGACTCTCCTTTGTGAAGTACTTAATGTCAGAGACTTTCTCAGCACTCTTGATTTGTCTAAGAGAATCATTCATACATGTGATTCGATTCTGATTCCATCCCTTATCAGTTGTGTGAATTTGGATGAGTTATATATTTTTGAAACAGGGTCTCTTACGCCAGCGTGGCTGGCTTCAAACCTGTGCAATCCTCCTGTCTCCGCCTCCCAAGCGTAGTGATTACAAGCGTGCGCCACCACACCGGGCTGAGTTTTGCTTTTTTAAGATGTGTGTGTGTGTGTGTGTGTGTGTGTGTGTGTGTGTGTGTGTTACTGGGAATTGAACCCAGGGGCATTCTACCTCTGAGCTACAGCCCCCAGTCCTTTTTAGTTTTTGTGTTGAAACAGGGTCTCACTAGGTTGCTGAGTCTCACTGAGTTGCTGAAGCTAGTCTTGAACCTGTGATCTTCCTTTCTCAGCCTTTCAAGTACTGGGATTCCAGGCATGTACCACCACATTCTGCACTTTTAAAATATTTTTGTCCTATAATTCTATCAAATATTTGGTCAGCATTTACATTTGTTTAAACCTTGAAGGAGCCCATGATAATCGTTCACTACTTGTACATTAGCATTGAACTGCCATTGTTCTCCGAATCTACATTTATGACTATTTCTCAAGGTGGAGAGAGGTTCAAAAAATGCTAGACTAAGATATAAAGGATCATGTTGTAGAACAATCCACCAAGGGACCAATGGATCCCCGACGGGATCCTATTCCCTAAACCCCTCATTCACAAAGCTAAGGGGTGAACATTTGACTACAAATCTGGTTAGCAGCCAGACAAACAAAAACAAGAAATAAATACGAGGTTTCTTAGGCAAACAAGCTTGATCTGGTTAGCATATGCTCGACACAGAAACAACTGTCATCCCTGTCTCTTCTATGGAAGGCACAGCTTCGGTGCCATGAGTTTTGCAGAAGCCTCGCCGGCTTGGAAGAGGGAAAGAATGTGGCCAGCGAAGAACACATTTTCAGCAAGCTGAGCAAACATGGCTTTGACGTCACAGAGGGAGTCTATACATGGGTAACAAAGGAGACACACATGGGGACTTTGTGGTACCTGGGTGACTGCCCAGAGCACTAAATCCTGGAGTGGAGAATCCCTTTGAAGACCCTCTGCAATGCCTGGGAATTTCAAAGAGTGTCATCATAACTCAGAAACCCTCCAAATGTCATCTTACCTTGTTCTTCCGCCTCCCCGTTGTGCCGGCTGTCCCTAGTGACAGACCGCAGCCCAGTTACCGCCTGGGGAGAGAGTTGGGTTGCAGCAGATGTGAACATCTGTATCACCTGCTGCTAACCCAGCAGCCTCAGCTTCCCTGTGGCTTTGGCGTCCCTATGACATTTCTGGGGTGGCCTCTTCTCCAAGATAAGTGCATCTCTTAGCACGAGGATTTTAATATTGATAAAAACACCCTGTAATGTTCTGTCTGTGTACTCAGCAACACTTACTTCTCTTGGGGACATGGAATCTTCTTCCTTGGCTTATGTATGAGTCTTGGATTACAGTCGTCTTAACATTTTAAAGCATAGTGTGGCGTTTTGGGAGAAGTGAGCACATATTTTCGTGTTCTCCTACATAAATAACTTGGGCAAAAGGCAGCTTTGATTCTGACTCTAATTCTACCTGTCTGTGGGTTTTCCACACTGTTCCTCTGAAAGACAGAGAGAAATCCAATAACTATACGTGTGACTTTCAATCTCATTCTCCCCCATTCAGTGCTCATGTTTTAATCATCACACCGTGAGTATACAATGATGCTGCATAGCTGTTTTTGGTCTGGGAAGATCGATAAGAACAGGGGTGATGGAGAGCTACACTAGGTGAAGCAGTCACAAAGAAATGCTAAAACGTGGAAGTGAACCACTTCCTGTCTTTATCTAATACACCCAGCATTTGGGTTGATGTGGTGGGGGGTGGTGACCTTGGTGATGCCTTACAGTTAAACAAATGGGATGCTTTTCAATAACCTAGCTGGAGGAACTGCCTGCTGGGAGAGGTGTGTATGAGTGAGGGCAAGACCTATTGAAATTTGATGGCTCAGTGTGTCCAGGGTGACTTTGAATATGCAATTTTTATGTTCTGTCTTTAAAAAGAATCTGGTATTTTAATTACAACTTGGTGTTACCTTTTGATGACATCCCTCTGTGTGGGATTCTAGTTATGTAAAAGAATGTAGGTAATTTTTAAAAGCACCAGATTTATTTCCAAGAAGTAGCTTAGGCACCAGTAGAAAGTGGTACGTGAAGGTTTAATCCAATTGAAATGCAATTTTTAGTTTGAAGAACAAACATGTGTTGGGAATCACAAAAGTCAAAGTCCTCTGAGCAAGGTTAAGTTGCTCCTTAAAACATTGAGTGTGCAAATTTAGAAGTCTGGGGATTTACAATCAGCAAGAGGACTATAACTTTCTTTTTTTCTGACTTGGTGTGTGTAAATTTGTAGTGCAAGTGTTTCATTTCTCTAGACATTTGCATTTAATTTGCTGCTTAATATGAAAAAAGAAAAAAAAAAGTAAAGGTAAGGAATGGTGCTCCAGAGTGAATGTATTAACATTTTCACTGCTACCTGAGTGTTTGTAGTTTTTCGTAGTAACAATGCTGTAATCTCAAGGAAATGAGCCATAATCTCACTTTTTACATTGATTCTTAGGATCTTTATTTAAAAATCATTGCTATAAAAGATGTGGCTTTCACCTTGTAACAACAATGACAGTATGCATCATTTTTCTTTTAGTCTTTTACTTATCCTTTTTGTGGGATTTTTTCCCTTAAGGGAAAAAAAAAAACCCTGCTATAATGCACTCAATGTTTCAGTACCCCCAACACCACCAAATTCATGTGTTAAAATCCCATCCTATGGTGTAAGGAGGTGAGACCTCTGGGAGGTAATTAGATCACAAGGGTAGAGTCCTAAGGAACGAGATTAGCGCCTTTATTAAGGGACACTAGATAACTTTCTTGTTCTTTTTCCACCATGTGGGGCTACCTGAAGTTGGCAGTCAGCACCCTGGGAGAGGATCCTTGCCAGGACCTGGCCTGATCTTGGACAGCCTGATCTTGGACTTCCAGCCTCCAGACTGTGAGAAATAAATTTCGTTGTTTATACTTTGTTAAAGCAGCCTGTGTTGACTAAGACACTATTTCAAAGAACTTAAAATAAAAGAGGGAGGGAAGCTATGTCATTAGAAAAAAGTAGCATATGCTACCATGACACTTAGGTCCAGGATGATTTAAGGACTGTCTTTGGGAATAATTGGCAAGTCTTATATATTACAGATCAGACTCTATAAATGATTTATCAGCTATTAGGGCCAGTCCCTTAGTGATGGCTCTGGCAGCCACCCCAAAGACAGAAATCATGGCACTGAGGCATATTCTCTAGTTTAAAGGTGCCTACACAGTGGAAGTTTGGGATGGATTCTGTTAGTGGGGAAGAGTGCATGGACTTTCCACGGGCTTGCTTCGGGAGCCACTAATCCCTGCAGGGGTCCCCCAGACATGCTATACACAAGGCAGCCTATCATGGGGTGAGGATAAAAATAGAGAGGAAAAGGACATATTTTTGTTGTTTCTGTTTACAGAACCGAACTCTTTGGTCTTCAAAGGTCTTGGTCTCATAGAGCTGTGGGCTGTTGTTTTTTGTTTATTCCCCCAAAAGAATGTGGAGGGGGAAATATTGCAAATACCCCCCGCTTTGGCATTGTTTGATTTTTTAAAAAAATTTAATAAAAACAGCTCCTAGCAGCTGGTTGAAACAATTATGCTCTTCACAAAGCCTTTGCAGATGACACCGAATGTTAAGAAAATAATTCTTCTGATTAGTGTGTGGCCAGTGCACCTGTGAACTGGAATCACCCAAGGACACATGTCTATGAGCGTCAGCGAGAACAATCCAGGGATTCATCCCCTCTGCCTTCTTCTGCTGCCACGTTCAAACAGATGTTAATCCCAGGGGTGCAGATGCTGAAAGGGCTGCCCGCCTATAATCCCAGGAGCGTGAGAAACATGAGTTATGAGCAGAACTATTAGTTTCCAACTGTCTGCATCTGTATCATTTCTCCTTATTTTTAGGGCCACTTCAGCTTGTTGAAGTTGTTTTCCTGAGGAGTATAAGCATATAGGAGACCTATTGTTCTAGCCAGCCATGTGATAAAACAGCAAGTTCTATTGTTAATTGTATTCATATTTATTTGTTGCTGTGTTTCCTAGTAGTTCTCTGGGGCTTTTCTCTTCTATTTTTTTTCTAAACTTTTTTTTTCCCACTTTTTTTGTTTTTTGCGGGCCTGGGAATGGATCCCAGGGGCATTTGACCTCTGAACTACACCCCCTGCCCAATTTCTTATTTTTTATTTTGAAACAGGGTCTCACTGAGTTGCAGAGGGCCTCACTAAGTAGCTGAGGCTGTCCACAAACCACGATCCTCCAGTCTCAGCCTCCCGAATGCTGGGATTATCCCACTTATGAATTGTTAAAGGGGTAGAACTGCTTCTTTAGGTGCTCTTTCTTAAACTCTGATACTTGATTCACTGGTCCTTGTACAGAGCTAGCTATCAGGTACCCTGATAGTTTATTTCTCAAAAACATGTAGCAAGCTATCTATCTGCACAGCACTGTGGTTGGTGTCAGGGTATCACTGTCAATAAGACCTAATCTCTGACTTGGCTGTAGTAATAATTTTTGTTAAAATCAGTTTCCTTCTCTGCTTTAATAATATGTTATGATATGTTACTGAATGCCACCATTCTTTATTTTCAGGGTTCCTTGCTTATCTGTGGAAGTGCTATAGTTTAAATATTCGTCCCCTCCAAACTTGTTTTGAAATTTAATTGCCATTGTCACAGTTGTAAAAGGTGGTATCTTTAAGCATTGATGTCAGATCTCGAGGGCTCTGCTTTCATGGTTGGGATTGATGTTCTTATAAAAAGATGAATTCAGATCCTTTTTCCCTCTTTGTCAAAGACAGACAATGGGGCAGGAATTGGGTAAGGGCTAATCAGGTGATACGTGCATGTATGTCTCTACCATCTTTTATCCCATTAAGATGTATGACTACAATGCACCAATAAAAATTTTAAAAAGAAAAAGAAAAAAGACAAAGACAAAGCTAGGCATGATGGTCCATGTTTGCAATCCCTGTACTCAGGAAACGGAGACAGGAGGATCCAGGTTTGCAGACAGCCTCACCTACTTAGGGAGGCTCTCCACAACTTAATGAGACTATTTCAAAATAAAAAATATAAAATAGGGCTGGGGATGAAGCTTAGAGGTAGAATGTCCCAACATTCGATATCTAGCACCACACACACACGCACACGCACACGCACACGCACACGGACAAAAATGAGGCAACCCCCACTCGAGAGGACTCAGCACTCAAGTCACCATATTGGAATCAAAATCACCACACCTTGACCTTGGACATGCCAGGCAGGCTTCATAACTACAAGCCAACACATTTCTGTTTATTATGAGCTACCCAGTCTGTGGTATTCTGTTATAGCAACATAAAACAGTGTATGATAGGAAGTAAACAGGAATTTAACTTCATATATCAGTCATGAAATTGTTATATAATAAACCACCACAAAAGAAAATGGTTTATGCAATGCCTATGAGTTAATGCTAATGAGTATATGGGTCAGCAGACTAATCTGCTGCCCTAGGCCAGCTTGGCTGACCTTGGCAGGGAGGATGCCTCTGGTCAGCTGGGGGCTCAGTGGACTGGCCTAGCCTCGGCTGGTCTCCTTTACATGTCCAGTGATTGGCTGGTCATTGGTTGGAGCGACAAGAGTAACGGTACTACTTTGCTTCTCATCATGTGAAAGACCAGCCTAGGCTCATTCAATGGTGACAAGAGATATTCAAAGAAGCCAGCAGCCACCTGAAAGGCTATAGGTACAACTGGCACCAGTCTCTTTTGTAGCATTCTACCAGCCAAAGCAAGTCACCGACCATCTTGAATTCAAGGGGTCAGGGAGTAGACTCCACCCTTTAAGGGAAGGAGCTGGGAAGTCACATTGTAAAGGCTCTGGGAAGAGGACATTTTAGATTAGGGGAAAATGTGTTTTAAAAAGCAGAAGAATTTTTTAAATGCTTTAATATGTTAGTGTACCTATGAATGGCTTTTGTGTTTTCCAATCTTATTTGGTCCCTTTTCAAGAGGTCACATGTGTTCCAAGAAATACTTTGGGGGAAATGTTGTTTTGAGATGTGTTTCCAATCTTGGGGATTTACCTAAAAGGGGTAAACTGTGGCAAGCATCAGCCTTCTAGAACAAAAATATTGAATTATTGAAAAATAGGAAAAAATAAGGGAGGGGCATTTTCATGGCTGGGACTTGATGGAGCTTTCCTTTGGGATGGAGGTCCCAGAAATCAACATCTAGAGTGTCACAGAGCCCTTATAGTTGGAAGTATCTTTAGAGGTCACATAATATGAAATCGCAGGCCCTGTTTTTCACCAGGTTTGTCCAATACTACATCACAACTACAAATATCACAACTACACAGTAAAGTTTAAGATAATTTACATAGTGGGTGCTCCATGGCAGTGAATATTTTTATTCTTATCTTAATATAAAAGCAGCACAATTGATTTTGGCAATTAAACTAACCTAGAGGTGATGATGTTTGTGACAGTGGGCAAACAACTTTTCCGTTCTGGCTTTGGTTTCCTTATGAGCAACTAAGGCACTTAAGCCAATAAAATTATTGTAAGTGAAGCTTATTCATCACTTACTGTATGCTGATAACTCATCAAGCACTTTCAGTTACAGAATCACTCATCAGGTGTTTCACTCCTATGATGTGCCAGCAGTTTCCAGCCATTTTTCTAGGAACTGGTTTGCAGAGAAGGTACCTGTTCCTATAGAGCTATCATTTTAGGGGATTGGCCGTGTTTGATAATAAAGAAACAATAAAAAATTAATAGTGATGAATATATGTATAGGTTTCTTGTTCTTTACAATAAGCCAGACATTTACCTGTCACATCTCTCCTTACAAGGGAAGAGGGACCATATGTAATCCCCAATCCAGCCATACCCTACTGGCCTAGGCCACCACCCAGATAAGTTCATTACATGTCAGCCCTGAGCTGAATACGAGAGCTCTTTGGGGGGCATTCTATAGCTGACCATGACAATATGTAAGTCTTGATCTTTAGGGAGTATAGATTTATAGAAATAAATAGATATATAGTATAGATATATAGAAATAAATAGATATATAGAAATAAATTTATAGATATATAGAAATAAATAAATTTGAGTATAGATTTGAGTGTGATTCAAAGTGACAGCAAGAAGGGAGATACCAAGAGGTCCCAGTACTCAGCAGAGCCCTCCAGTATCTAGAGATCAAGCAAAGGGGAAAGAGTTGGAAAATAAGCTTCTAAATACAGAAGCCACACAGCCTGGCTTACCAGGCCAGCTCTGTTGGTCCAGCATTACATCTGTTGGCTTGTTTTCTTTTAACAATGTATTGATATTAGTTGTAGTTGCATGGAAATGAGCAGAGAGATCTACGGAAGAGCACCATTTTGAGTTGCCTTCTGTGATGGTATCATCTGGTAGCGTACAGATCAGGCACAAATTCACACTTTTATAGGCAGTTACATCTGAAAGTTGACCAGTATAATCCAACTTTCTTTTCCTATTTGTCCTAGAACATATGTAATACTCCCTTTCTATATAGCAGTAGGCTTCTAATAAAGCACTCAAGGACACAAACATCTGGAGCCAGCAAACATCTTCTAGTCTCAGTGGTGATGAGGGACATATCTGTAGCGGTTGCCCCTGCCAGTCACTTCTTGGTGACCTGTGCTGTGGCCTGTGGCATTCCCAAGGCCCTAAGGCTACACTTGGTGAGGTCAGAGGGAAATGGAAATTTTGTATGGGAAACAGAGACAAAGTAGTCCTGCCTAAGAGATAGTCAGAAGGCTCTGAGAGTGGGTATCCATTGGGTAGTGCATCTGTTGGAGTTAGGTATAAAGTGTTCCCTAAAGAGCTCATTTATTAATAATATTCAGGGCTGATATAATTGAATCATGAAGGTTGTAATCCCAGAAGTGGATTGTAATGAATTTACTTGGGTGGCACCCAGTAGGCCGTAGTGTGGTTGGAGGAAGTGGTCCCTGGGGGTGTGGTTTTGGAGATTATATATATGGTCTCCCTGCTCGCTCCCTTATTTTCAGCCTCCATGATGTGAGTACAGGCCATGTGCTCTCCCTTTCTCTGTTTCCTGTTGCCCTGAGATCCTCAGGTGCTAGTCTTACATGGACTGAACACAAAACCATAAGAAAAAAATCTTTCCTCTAATTTACATGGTTAATCTTTTTAATTATAACTGTAGGGATTCTGACTTAAACAGCATCTATAACTATTTGTTTTTATATTGTTTTGTTATGTGTTTAAAATTTTAATCTGGATATGTTGGTATACACTTATAATTCGAGTACTTGGGAGGCTGAGCCAGGAGGATTACAGGTTTGAGGTCAGGCTCAGCAATCTAGCAAAGCCCTCAGCAATTTAGGGAGACCTTGTTTCGAAACAAAAAAGTAAAATAGGGCTGGGGGTGTAGTTCAGAGGTAGAATGAGCTGGATTCAAGCTCCAGTAAACAGACACACACACAGACACACACACACACACACACACACACACACACACACACACACACACACTATAATAAATGCTTAAAGCAGCAGCAATGAGCTCAAGGTAAAAGTGCTCATTTAATAAAACTGTAATGCCGGGTGTGGTGGCACACGCTTGTAATCTCAGTATTCAGGAGGCTGAGACAGGAGAATCATGGTTTGCAGCCAGCCTCAGCTACTTAGTGAGGTCCTTGGCAAATCAGTGAGACCCTGTTTCCAAATAAAGAATAAAAATAGGGCTGGGTGTGTAGCTTTGAGGTAGAATGTCCCTGGGTTCCATATCCAGTACTGCAAAAATAATAAGTAAATAAATAAATAAATAAATACGTAATACTAATTGTTTTTTTTAAAAAAGTTAAGTTCTGAGAACGTGATTTGCATTATATACCATCCGTCCTAGGACCATAAAGACACAAATGACCACATGAAAGCTAGAAGTCACAATCTGCTGAGGAAGCACTGGTATCTACTTCTGAAGCAGGGAGTTATTCTAAGAAAGCCTATCCAGTAAACAAACAACTTAACACATGAAGCTGAGAAGTATTTACTTACCACTCTGTGAAGTGCAGCTTTTCTTATGAGTCAAATGCCTGCTTTTCTAAATTAATTTCACTTCAGCTATATTGAGGTATAATTGGCATATAAAAAGCAGCACATATATATAGTAAGTGGAGAATTTGATAAGTTTTAACATATGTATATATTGATAAAACCATCACTACAATCAAGATAATGAAAACAAGCCATCACCTTCCACGGTGTTTCCTTACACTGTTGGAGCCCAGCTTTTCATGTTGGGTTCACTCTAGTGATGTGCGTGGACTGAGGGCAGGCTCTGTGCTTAATCATTGTATTCTTTACCATCATATACACAATAAAACGTAATGCCAGCTTTACTTAAGAATGTCCTTGATGAAACTGTTAAGAGTGTTAGTTTATTAAAGCGCAGCCTTGAGCACATGTCTCTTTGATATTCCGAGTGATAAGTCGGGCAGTATACATGAAGCATTCCTGCAGTATCTCCAAGCATGATGTTTCATCAGAAAAGCACCTGGTGATGTTGTGAGCCGAACACCTGCTTTTTGTGTGGAATACTATTTTACTTCAAATGCTGAGAGGGTGGGGGAGAAAATAAGGTGGAAATTGGGGAAGGGCTAATTGAGTAATGTGTGCATGTATGCCTCGACCATCTTGTACCCTATTAAGATGCATGACTATAATGCACCAATAAAAATAAAAAAATAATGAGCAGCAGACAAATACAGTTATTTAGACTCATGTGTTTAGCAGGCATTTTTTGGAAAATAAATGAATCGGGCCTGTCAGGTGAAGGAGAACCTACGTAACTATATTTGTTGCCAAAGATAAAATTTTAGCTTTTAAATAGAAATAAAAATTCTGATAATTATTATCTGGATACTCTGAATACTTAAATAATTTCCTGTGGAGATCAGTGGTGGTATTAACAATTTTTTATATTTCATAATGAAATGTGTCAACATTTTGAAGATCTGATTACCTCAATAAAACCAGTGTTTTTCTAGTGACTAGGGTGGTAAGTTATAAAATCATGCAAATCCAGATACAGGCACACACCTGTAATCCCAGCACTTGAGAAGCCGAGAGAGAAGAAATTTAGATTCAAGGTCAGCCTCAGCAACTTAGACCTTGTGTCAAATTTTTAAAAAAAGAAACAAAAATAGGGCTGGGGATGTAGCTTATAGGTAGAATGATCCTGGGTCCACCCTTCAGCACCCACCCCCTAAAATCATGCAAAACATCTATTCAATGTACAAGGTAGATCAATAGATTTTAACATCACAGAGTCAGTTTATTAATATAATTTCAGCTTTACCATATAACTAAACATTTTAAATATGTCTAATCAAATTTTCGTGTATTGTCAACAAGGAATACCCACAATAACCCAAAAGGCTATTAAAAGTACTTTCTGCTCAGGCAGGTGTGGTGGCCCATGCCTACCAGTGCTTGAGAGGATGAGATATGAGGATGACAGTTTTGAGGCCAGCCTCTGTAACCTAGCAAGACCCTGTTTCAAAAGAGCAAAACAAAACAATAAAAACACAAACAAATAAACAAACAAAATCTGGACTGGAGTGTAGCTTGGAAGTAGAATGGCCCTGGGTTCAATCCCCAGTACCAAACCAAATCAAACCAAACAAAATACAACTCTATATTTGTATAAGTTTGGATTTTTTCATGTGATTCAACAAAAAAAAATTAGTCAATAAATCACGTCAAATGCAAAAGCAAATACTAACATCCGCCTCTATTAAGCCGGGCATGAAGGAGATTTGCAAGAATTTAAAAAGGTTCTGAGCCAGGTGTGGTGGCGCACGCTTGTAATCCCCGCGCTTGGGAGGCGGAGACAGGAGGATCGCGCTGGTTCAGAGCCAGCCTCCCTAGCTTAAGAGACCCTGTTTCCAAATAAAAGTATAACAAATAAGTCTGGGAGTGTAGCCCGGAGAAGGGTTTCCAGGAACCCCAGTACTACCAAAAAATAAATGAATAAATAAATAAATAAATAAATAAATAACTCTGAGACCTAAAGTAGAAGCACTTTTATGAGTACAACCTTGGGCTAAATTCAGGTACGTTATATTTTTTATTTTTACAAGAATCCTAAGAAGTAGACTTTCATCATCCCCACTTACTGAATAAGGTTGAGATTCTTAAGAAATGTCAAAAAGCAACAGCCCTAATGACTCGTTGCTTAGACTCTCCCATAAATCCATGGCTTCCTAGAATTCACATTAAAGCCTGGTTGGTCTTTTCAGGGATATTGGTAACAGGACACAGGCTCAAGGTTTGGCCTCATATGTTTTTGGCTGTTCTACCATCTCATTCCTCGTGACAACTTGCTAAGTGCTTTAAGAGAGAAAAGACCCAACTTCTCTGGCTTCTAGAAGCCTGTGCATGGATGGAGCAGGGGCTCGCCTTTCCCTGACTGTGACTGACAGAAACAGGCTCCCTGGGGCTGACCAGGTGCCCTCCGGCTTCCCTAGCTCTCACTGTGATCCTCCACCCCGTTGCACTCTCTCTCATCAGTGACCACAGTTTCCAGCCTCCCATCTTCTACCACACCTCCCCAGCTCTGACTCGGCCCCTCCATCCCTGGGCCAGACCTGCCTCTATCAAAGTCTCCCATCAGCTTCTCGCTCTGGTCCTTTATTGCTAAGAGTCTTTTTTCAAGCATGTATTCTGCATTCTTTTCACCTTACTTGAGACCTGATTTCCCTGCTCAGTGCCAGTTGCCTCCATCTGAAGCCCAAAGCATGGCTTCTTGGGTACCTAGAACTCTGGGCTAGGAACTGGGGCCGATGAGAAGCCAGCTTCATCCGCTGAGCCTTTGCCTCTGGCAGTGCACTCTGGCTGCAGGACCAACCCCATGTTCTCTTAGGATCTCTCTCCCAGTCTCTTCTGCACCCCATATCTTCCCCCTCTAGGCAGTTTGAATTAAAATCACTTCATGTTAACATTACTTTTAGTGCAATGATAGATACATGGTCATAGATAAGACTGCGTTATTTTTTTCCCTCACAAAGTTCATAGTTAACTTCAGCATCCACAGTCATAGGGACTGCTTTCCCAAATAACTTGCCAAAAGCCATTTAGTATAAGATAAATAGAATATTTGATTAAAATTATATTCCTAGAATAATTATAGTTGACAAACAATGAAAACTCTATTTTTTTTTTTTTGTGTGTGTGTGTGTGTGTGGTACAGAGGATTGGATGCAGGGGCATTTTATCTCTGATTTATACATCCATCTCTATTTTATTTTGAGTTGCTGAGGTACTTGCCACGTTGCTGAAGCTGACCTTAAGCCTTTGATCTTCCTGTCTCAGCCTCCCAACTACTGGGAAAACAGGCATGTGCCATCATGCCCGGCAAATTGTATATTTCAAAATATCTAGTAGAGAGGATTTTGAATGTTCCCAACACAAAAAAATTATAAATGTTTGAAGTGATGAATATACCAATCACCCTTATCTGGCCATTACACATTGTATACAACATTGAGGCATAACACTATACCCCATAGATAAGCATAATTATAATAAGCCAATACATTAAATATATTCTTCCACGGATTTTTTGCAATTATCCCAAAGCACATATCTGGAACATTTATAACTTATATAGAGACTGTGTACTCTCTTGTCTGACTGGCTTCTAAAGACCTTTGATGATTTTACTATTTATTGTTCTCTTATTATTATGCCAAATTTTCACATATTCATCTACTCCTAAAGAATGCTGAATATCTAAAGGACAAGAATTATGTCTAAATTACTATCTTTTCCTTTTCTACCTAACGGCAGCTAAGACTAATAGTTTTCCAGGTGATTTAGAAAACCAATATGCATCCTTTCTGAGCAAAGTAACAAATGTATCTTATGAATTGTTATTAACTTAAAGTTATACAAATGAAATATATGCTTTGTAGTTCACAAATGAAAGACATGGTTATATGAATGTGCTGTTTGCTGCTGTTGTTAATAGGACATCCTTTTACTGACTGTTTTTGGCAACTAAAATTATTTCTCTTTTCTTCTTTTATATAAAAAAGTAGATAATCCTGGGATAAGTACCTGGGTGGTTTTAAATGTTTTTAGAAAGTTGTAAGGAGCTCTAAATAATGCTGGTTGTGGAAATTCCCAATGTTTGAGTGAGGGGAAATTATAGACATAAAGACTTTGGACCAATTTGTGTTTTAAAGATAGGGTGAATTTTCTGACTGTAAAATACTTTTGTCCCATTAAGCCCCCACCCGCTCCACTCTACCTGTCCTCTAGGAAGAAACTTTCATGTTGTACTGAAGAACCTCATTGGAAGCTCTTTTCTGAGCCCCTTAGGATGTCAGGGGTAAATGTACTCTTTCTGTGAGCACAGCTCACAGGCTATGACTGGGGAAGGTCTTGGAGGGTGTATGTTCTGCACGTACATTGCCGGTGTTAGAGAAGGACTGTAGACAGCCATGGTGTTTAGCTGCCTGACACTCTTCTCAGCAGAGGATTGTTCCTACACCTGTTTCCACCGGCCCAGGCATCAGAGCCAGGCTTATTCTGCTACTCCACTGGCCTCACCATGGAGAAGACCTACAGTCAGTGCCATGTGTGTGTGCTCAGTGTTTGTGTGTGTTCACATGTGTTTCTGTATGTTCAGTGAGTGCTCTGCATCATTGCCAGAGCATCAGGCCAAATACAAACATCTCCAGTGGGAAGTTAGCTCATCTTTTAAGTTGTCTTTATTGTTCACAAAACTATGTGGGTGCTCACTGATTCCTCACATCTGAATACAAGGCAGTGGTGCTGGGGTCTGCCCTTAGTCATTCCATGTGGGGAATGTCAGTATTAACTGCAAACAGATTATACCACCCAAACATTGCCTTGTGTCTCTTGATCAACCTCTTCCTATGGCCTTACGATGAAAACAAGTGGCCCAGCTCCTTCTTGGACAAAGCCCAGGCCTCACCATACTATGTGCAAGGATCACCGGTGCCTGCAGTGTCAAGTATGCAAGTATGGAATGAATGACAAGCAGTTTTCAACAGGAGTAAAAATCACCTCTCTCCAACCGAATCACAAAGCTCCAATCAAGGACCTTGATGACAAGTGAAATTAAATAAAACATGAGTGATGAACACTGTAATATGTTTACGGTGAGCTAGCCCAGACAGCTGATAATTAACTGTTGTCCAAACAGCAGCTTGGCAGTAGAGGACTGGAACCAGGACACAGAGTATAGCTGGTTAAAAGCACTAGTGAAATTTTGCATCTTTTACAGAAACACTTCGAATGGGAGGAAAATATACGGGGAAATTGTGGCTCTTCCTGCATACAGGCGGCCTATGGGTCTGGATTGTGACCCCTTATTGATTTTAACTTCACATTCCTCTCTGCCGTGGTAATGCTGTTTATGCTGTACGGGCCCAAAGCAAACGTCTGTGTGTGTTTTTTCCTGGGCTACCACCCACAGAACCTACAAAATCTGAAAACAAATAAATGCAGATGCACGCAATTTAAATAAGTTAAAAAATATGTTTTTATTATCTGCCTAGATTCTTTTCCTTAAAATAGTTTTGGTTTGAGTCCTCTCAGCCTCCTGTTTTCTCTGAATTGGAAAGTAACCCTGCAGAAAAGAAAGATAGTATTTAGAAAAGAAAAAAAAAATTCTCAAATGAACTTAATTATAAAAAGAAACCAAAGCTGCGCGTAGTGCCTTTTGCCAGTGATCCTAGTACTTGGGAGGCTGAGACAGGAGGATGGCAGGTTCAAAACCAGCCCCAGCAACTTAGCAAAACCCTGTGTGTATACTGTCTCCAGTTTTTATTATGTTTAGATTATGTAGTTAAATCTTATTTAACAGATAAGAAAACTGAGATTCCAAGCAGTCAAAGACTAATCTAAGACCTTCTTCTAGTTTCTTGGGTTGTTTCTTTTTATTTATTTCTCTTTCCCTCCCTCCCTCCCTCCCTCCCTTCCTTCCTTCCTTCCTTCCTTCCTTCCTTCCTTCCTTCCTTGCTTTCTTGCTTTTTTTCTATCTATTGTTCTTTCTTTCTTAGATTGAACTCAGGGGCATTCTGCACTCAGGAGTATCTAGTGAGAATTTTACAAAATTTAAAATGACCAAGAAGACTATTTGAAACAGATTTTTAAGCACTCGCATTAATGATGATCTTCACGAACATCTACTATACCTTGTGATACTAGTTTATAATAGCATTAAGTCATCATAAGTAACAAGATATTTTAATTGGGTTATCATTTTCCTCATTATATATTAACCCTTACCTCACTTCTTATATATGTATATGACAAAAATATTTCCACTATCTATAGTGTAAATTAAAAATAAATATTTATATACAGAAGACAAGCTCAAAACTTTTGAGATATTTGATTTAAAAAGGTTAGGAGAACACTTTGCTGGAGGCTGATAGCAACAGGAGCTAGCATTGGTTACATGCTTCTCACTACATCTAGGTTAATTGTCACTCCTATTTTTTAATTTTTTCATGACTCCTATCTGTTGATGATGAGCTGCTCTTATCCAGAAATTGATTTTGGCTCCTCTAGCAAGTTGTGCAGAAAAGTTGAACAGACAGAAAGGTTCATATCATAGCCACATAGAACACTTCATTTTTTAAATTTAATAATAGGTGACCATGTTCCCAAAAGCCTCTTAGACTTTCCTCTTGAGACCTCCCCATGGCTATGCCCCCTCACAGAATAGTTCAGTCTTCTCTCCAATGTTTCTCTTTTTAATTCCCCTCTGAAATAATCAAATTACTTCCCTGTTTTATTTTTTTATTATTTTATTTGGTATTGGGGATTGAACTCAAGTACACTTACCACCAAGCTATAACCCTAATCTACTTATTTATTTATTTATTTATTTATTTATTTATTTATTTGAAACAAAGTTTCACTAAGTTGCTGAGAGTCTTGCTAAATTGCTGAGACTGGTTTCAAACCTGTAATTCTTCTGTCTCAGTCTCTCAAGTACTGGAATTACAGGTGTGGGCAATCATACCTGGCTAAATTTCATCAATTTTATTGTTGTAGTCTGACTATTAGCATCTAGACCTCACCTCCAAGCTTATTTCTAAGCTTCCTTTTAAATATCTAAGCTTTGTGGAAGCAGTCATTTGCAAGGATCTGATTGGAATCTTAAGCAAAGGGTCACTTTCATTTTCAGATTACCTGTTGCTTAGGTGTGGAGATGAGTTAAGATTTCTCAAGTTTCAAAGAAGAATTAAAAGTATACATTTGGATTTATTTAGAATAAAATACACAAACCAAGGCCATATTTATGCAAAGGGGTTGGGTTTAGGATGTCAGTAAATCACTGTTATATTCTCCCAACTAAAAAAGCAATTCAAAGTTCATGATGGGTAAGGACATCACGTTAAATGTGACAGTCTGGTACAAGGTCTTATTCAAAGGGCAGCAGATCCTTAGTTCCAATGAGGAATTAATTATACAAGCACACCAAAATGTCTGGGATGGGAAGACTTTTTTATCTCTATGTGTTATATTTCACTGATTCTGAGATGCGAGATTTTGACCTTTTGAACTGGAATACGTATTGCAATGGCTAATCAGGTAGTGGTTGTAAACTAATTGCTCAGCCTGTACATGTTCAAACTTAATCACGGCCATGTTCATATTGTGTCATTTACCCAGAGTTATGTGTAAGGGTGATGCAAACAAAGGTTTAGTTCAATTGCCTTTCAAAATACCTGCAGGAAGATTTTACCACGAGTCATCATTGATGTTTTATTATGCATATAGAAAGGCACAAAAACAGAAAACACTCCACAAACTATATAGTATATAAAAAAACTATTTTAAAATGAATTTGAAAGAACTTTTTAAAGTAAGATATGAAAGAAACAGTGCATTTTGATTGCTCTGAGGCTCAGAACTCAACCAGTGGGTAGGCTGCTTCTCAGCAAGAGAAGAAAAGAAGTCAGAGCTCAATAGAGGAAAGACTGGAAATGTGGTAAAAGTAGAAACAGAAAAGAGAACAGAGGACTAAAATTTCTAGACACATACAACCTACATAAATAGAAGCAGGAGATATAAAAATGTAAACCAACCAATAGCAAGCAGAGACAGAAACAGCAATAAAGAGTTTTCCATCAAAGAAAAGCCCAGATTCAGACAGAGTCCCAGCTGAATTCTACAAAACCTTTACAGAGGAACTAAACCCAATACTTTACAAGTTATTCTGTGAAATCAAAAGAGATGGAATCCTTCCAGAGTCCTTCTATGAGGCCAGTATCACCTTAGTACCAAAACTAAATAAAGATCCCTCAAGAAAAAAAAAATTACAGACCACTATCATTGATGAACACAGATGCAAAAATCCCAAACAAAATGCTAGTGATATCCATTCAAAACCATATCAAGAAAATTGTACACTATGGCCAAGTTGGTTTTATCTCAAGGATGAAAACCTGGATCAGCATATGCAAATCAATACATATCATTCACCACAGAGATAGAACTCAGGACAATGATCGCATGATCATCTCAACAGGTACTGAAAAAGCACTTGACAAAGTTTAACATTCATTCATGTTAGAAACACTGCAAAAACTGGAATAGAAGAAATTTACCTCAACATCATTAAGGCAATATACAATAAAACAAAAGTCAACATCACATTGAATGGGGAAAAAACTGCAGGAATTCCCTTAAAAGTCAGGAACAAGACAAGGATGCCCACTATCACCACTCCTTTTCAATATAGTCCTTGAGACTCTTGCCAGAGCAATAAGGCACAATAAGGATATCAAAAGAATTCAAACAGGAAGAGAACTGACATTCTCTACTTGCAGATGGCATGATCTTATTTATATTTAGAAGACCCAAAAAACTCAACCAAAAGAATTCCAGAGCTGATTAACAAATTCAGAAATGTAGCAAAATACAAAATCAATCTGAAAAAAAATCAGTAGCTTTTTTTATATTTCCAACCATGAATTCATGAAAAAGAAATTCAGAAAACAATTTCATTCACAATAGTCTCAAAAACAATAAAGTACTTAGGGAAAAAATCTAACCAAGGGGGTAAAACACCTCTATAATGAAAATTATAAAACACTAAAGAAAGAAATTAAAGACTGTCTTAGAAGATGAGAAGATCTCCTATGCTCTTAGATAGGCAGAATAAATATTATGAAAATGGTCATTCTACCAAAATTGACCCACAGTACAAATGCAATCCCCATCAAAATATCACTGTCATTCTTAACAGACCTAGAAAAATCAGTCCTAAATTGTATATGGAGAAACAAAAAACCCAGAATAGTCAAAGCAATTCACAGCAATAAGAACCATGCAGGAGGTATAAAAATTCCTGACTTCAAATTATATTATATTCAGGTCTATATTACCTATGCAGATCTATATTGTATATATCAAATTATATATGCAGATCTATAGTCATAAAAACAGCATGGTATTGGCACAAAAACAAACACATAGACCAATGGAATAGAATAAAAGATACAGAGACAAATCCACACACATATAACCAATTGATTTTTGACAACGATGCCAAACACATATGTTCGAGAAAAGACAGCCTTTTTAGCAAATGGTGTTGGGAAAACTGGTTATCACACTGTAGAAAAATGGAACTAAATTCCTATAACTAATTTTACACAGGAGTCAATGTCGTGTCCCTCGACCAGCGATTAAGACGCAACACGAAGCTCTTCTTGCAAGCCGTTTATTCAGGATACAAGTCGAAGAAAATGGCGGAATGGCGGAATGGCGGAATGGCGGAATGGCGGAATGGCGGAATGGCGGAATGGCGGAATGGCGGAATGGCGGAATGGCGGAATGGCGGAATGGCGGAATGGCGGAATGGCAGAAATCTGCCTTGCGCAGGGCATTATAAACATTAACTCTCCCAATCACTTCCTGCCACGTCTCACTCACTCATTGGCTCATGCTCGTCAGGCCACCACCACGTAATGCGTTACATAACTTTAGCCTCCAAATATGGAGTTGCTTCCTGCACAGCCATGTGTCAATCAAGCTCAGAGGCAGGAAGCCGGCGCCATCTTCTAGTTCAGAGGCAGGAAGCCAGCGCCATCTTCTAGTGGCGGCTCGCCACAAGTCAACTCAAAAAGGACCAAAGACCTGGGAATTATACCAGAGACTTTAAAATTACTAGAGGAGGGCACAGGATCAACACTCTAACATATAGACACATGTAGAAACTTTTTCAATAAGACCATCAAGCTCAGGAAATTAAAACAAGAATTAGTAAGTGAGATAGCATTAAACTATAAAGTTTCTGCTTACCGAAGGAATCCATCAAGAGTCTAAAGAGAGGACCTACAGAATGGGAGATCTTTGCCAGATATTTCTCTGATAGAGGACTAATATCTAGAATATACAAAGTTCTTAAGAGACTAAAAAGACCCCAAATAACACAATCAAGAAATGGGCAATTGAACTAAACACACTTCACAAATGAAGAAATACAAAAAGCCAATGAACATATAAAAAAAATGTTTATCATAAGCAATCAGGGAGATGCAAATCAAAACTACACTGAGATTACATCTAACCCCAATCAGAATGGCAATCATCAAGAAGTCAAACAACAATAAATGCTAGTAAAGATGTGGGAAAATATGAACTTTTCTACACTGTTGGTGGGATTGTGAATTAGTACATCTGCTATGGAGACCAGTGTGGAGATTCCTCAGAAAATTGCAAATGGATCCATCATATGATTCAGGTATACCACTCCTGGGTATTTTCTAACAGGACTGAAATCACAATATTATAATAATATATGCATATCCATGTTTACAGCAGCATAATTCTTAAGTAAACAAATTATAGAATCAACATAGGTGTCCATCAACATATGAATGGATTACAAAATTGTGGGATATACACACAATGGAATTCTACTCAGTAATCAAGAAGAAAATAATTTCCTTTGTGGGAAAATGGATGGATCTGGAGACCATTATGTTAAGTGAGATTATCCAGTCACAGAAAGTGGAGAGGCATATGTTTTCTTTCATATGTGGAGGCTAGGAAGTAATCATGATACTAGAGAGACTTTAGATAATAGAAAAGAGACTGCAGTGGAGTCAGGGAGGTGGTCTAGGGGAAGGGAGGGAGAAAGGGAAGATCAATGAAGGAATCACTCCATTGACATTATGCACATATGTGAGAATTCCCATGTCAGTGTCCCTGTATGGGCAAGGGGAGGGATGGGGAGGGAGCTGGGGAAAGCTTGCCAAGTGCTATGTACATGTATGTTGATATCACTAAGATCTGCATTATGATATAAGAGTATGATGCGCCAATAAAAGTAAAACAAATAAAATACAAACTCAAAGGATAAGAAAATGATCAATTTATCTGGAGGCATTTTTTCCTCTTTTTGGTAGAACAGAATAATGGAGCATTTTAAAGTCAATAAAATATATCAGTATTTCTATGTGTGTTTTTTTACTCACCTTTTAGGTGGAGAGAGTAGGCAACAAAAATCTATATCAATTTGTCACAATATTGTCTTAAAGTCCTAGAAAAATGTTTCATAGAAAAATATCTTCAATAGGCCATTACTGTTTCTTTTAAGTTCAAATACTAGATGTTATATATTCTGCAAAAATACCCCCTCGATAGCTCTTCCCCTCTTCCAGACTCCATCATGATGTGTGAAATAGTCTTTGAGAATGCAAGCAGTATAATAAGAAAAGTATGTATAAGGTTCTTGACTCAAGGAGAAATTAGAACCGACAGCTGACATGCCACCCATTCCCCACTAAATGATAGTGGTTATTTGCCAAAGCCCTAGGGATTAAGTCTCTAGAATAACCTTTTATATCAGCTTTAATAAACATGGCATACAAATCACAGACAGACCTCAAGCAAATTATAGTAGTTCCCTGGAGCGTTACAAACATTGACTTCTTCGAAGTTTAAGTTCACCAATATCCAAGGAAAGTCTTGATGCTAGTGATCCAATACAATATGGCCTTCTTCATACCACCATCCCTACCCCTGACTTAAAATTTTTCCTTTTTTAAATGGGTGAAGCTGGGTGTGGTGGTCCACGCTTGTAATCCCAGCATTTGGGAGGCTGAGACAGGAAGATCAAAGTTCGACAACAGCCTCAACTACTTAGTGAGGCCCTTTGCAACTCAGTGAGACCCTGTTTCAAAATAAAGAATAAAAACTAGGGCTGAGAGTGTGGCTCAGAGGTAGAATGCCCCTGGGTTCCATCCCCAGACCTGAAAAAAAAAAAAAAGGGTGAAGATAAGTATGAACATCAGATTTAGTGAAGTAATTAGTGGTCTAATAAAAATCTGGGTATAAGTTACGTAAGTTATGTTAAGAAATGAAAATGTTACTGTTTCTTTCTGGACCCCCAGAGTAAGAAATTCCAGGCTGGAGGCTGGATAGCTTCATGGATTAGCCTCTACTACATGGTTCCCACTTGGAGCTTATACTATAAAACAATGTGGCAAACACACCAGCTCTTGCACATATCACACCAATTACATCTACCTATGCTCATTTCTCTTTATTTAATGTTGTTTTCTACTCCTAAGGGGATAAAAGCACCACTTTTGAGAGGTCTGAGTCCTCCTCCTCCTCTTCCTTCTCTTCCTCCTCCTCCTTCTCCTCCCCTCTTTCTCCTTTTTCTTCTGTAGTACTAGGGATTGAGCCCAGAGGCATTCTACTTTCAAGCTACATCTCCAGCCTTTTTCACTTTTTCTTTTGAAACAGAGTCTTTCTAGATTACTGAGAGTCTCCTTAAATCTGTGATCCTCCTGGCTCAGCCTCTCAAGTACTAGAATTACAGGCATGTTGCGCCCACGCCCAGCTCGAACCTTTCAACCTTGAATTCTTAAAGGCTTTTCCTCCAATGGATCTTTAATGAAAGAAAAGTCTTGTCAATGACAGTAAACTTGCTTACAGTCACTGTCTTGTTTACTCCCTCTGTCTGATAAACACCTGAATTCACAGAAGGAAATACGCTGAATGTTCATAGACTTCTTGGTGTGCTTAAAGATAGAAAGAGGGGCAGGGGGAAGGCATCACCCAGAAAGTAGAGAGACACATAGATACCTCAGCTTTAACCTTGCTAACTCCCTGGGGAAATGGCAGAACCTCAGAAGAAAGCATCTAGGCACATCTAGGAAGGCTGGGACTGAGCACAGACCAGCCTTCTTGTCCAACATTCACATGCCCTTCACATGGCCTATCAGTAAAAAATTGCCCCTGGACTACAGAGGGATACACAGGCTCAGACAGTGGTGCCATCACGAGACCACACTAGACTGGAGACTAGAGACCCTTCCCTATCTCTGAGTAGCTCTTTAGCCTCTAGACTCTCGTGGAACCATTAAAGAAGGAAAGGGAGCCCAACAATGATTAAGACTTAACTTCCTTCTAGCTTAGCCAAATGGGGACTTCATTTAGTTAAGGTAACTTAAAAAAAAAACTAAACAAATACAGTATTTTTCAGTCACATTTGAATTGGTGATAAAATTCTACCTGCTACAAGTGTATTTTTGTATTCAGATAAATTCCTAATGCTGAGTTCTGAATTGTAGAACTATTATCAAGAGTATACCTGTTAGGAGAGCATTCGTTATTAAGGGGTTTGGAATTTATATCCTGATCTATCCAAGTAGAAACGGCGTCACATATCCAACAAGTAGAACAATCGATGTTCCCAGATACGTTTTTTTCTTTGTCACGCACTTGGACTGCGAAATGGAGTGTACATCGTCACATTTTCAGATGGTACAACTTTTCCCAGAGAGCAAGAGAGATTTACCTTCTGCCTTTCGATAGCACATTAAAAATAATATTAGAAAGTAGATTGAATAAGATCTTTTCACTGAGTTCATACTGTTAGAGTCTATGCAGAGAAGGAAGGAGGAAAGAAGTCTTAGAGGAAAGCAGAGAGAAGAATTTAGACCAAAATACAACTGAAAAATCCCACTACTACCAATGATTCACTCCACTGGAGTAAAGACAAAGTTAACTAAGTAAACCAAAATCTAACAACAGTCAAACAAATTGCAATTGGGAAGCTTTAGAAAACAGATTTAATAAAATAAATAAGAAAGGGAAATAGAAGAAAACAAATATATGTAAGATGTTTTCAATGAAAATGAAAATTGCAAAAATACCTCCCTTTTCTGTAATATTAATAATTGCTGAGAGATGACAGTGGGGAAATAAAAATACAAGAACATTGGGATCCTGCCTGGAACTAGACCCTATTCTCTAAGGCAGAAAGAGAGTGCCAACCAACAATATTTTCATGGTGCCATGTGCACTGGGTTTGTTCTCTTTGTGAAGCCAGTGCCAATTTAACATAGAAGTGTATAAAGATTAAACAGACATACTAAGATCAGGGAGTGATACCTAGTACATTATTGATCAGAGTGATACCTAGTAAATGATCAATTATCAATAATTATCATTGTGACACCGGGCGTGGTGGCGCACGATTGTAATTCCCGAGCTTGGGAGGCGGAGAAAGGATCGCGCTGGTTCAGAGCCAGCCTCGCTGGCTTAAGAAACCCTGTTTCCACATAAAAATAGTTAAAAAATAGGTCTGGGATTGTAGCCCGTGGGAGTGTATCCCGGAGGTAGAAGGGCTTCCAGGAACCCCAGTACCACCAAAACAACAACAACAAAAATTATCATTGCTGTTTATTATTTATCTTAGAGCTCCATCAAAGCCTTTTTACCCTCCAAAATATCTGGAACCATAAATTAATTTTATTTTTTAAATTTTAATAAAATTAAATTTTAGCAAAAAGTGTTGAATTATATTTATTGACTTATTCGATATAAATTGTGTGTGTGTGTGTGTGTGTGTGTCTGTGTGTGTGTGTGTGTGTGTGTCTGTGTGTTTTACTGGGGATTGAACCCAGAGGAATTTTACCTCTGAGCTCTACCCCAGATCTTTTTTATTGCTGCTGGTGGTGGTTCTTTTGGCTTTTTTGTTTGTTTATTTATTTTTGCGGTACTGGGGATGGAACCCAGGGGCATTCTACCTCCGAGCTATACCTCCAGCTCTATTTTTTATTCTTTATTTTTGAAACAGGGTCTCACTGAGTTGCAAAGGGCCTCACTAAGTAGCTGAGGCTGTCTGCCAACCGCGATCCTCCCGTCTCAGCCTCCTGAATGCTGAGATGCTGGCATTACAATTATAATTACAATGCTGGGCTTACAAGCGTGCACCGCCATGCTCACAGTCTAAGTTTCTGGGGCTGGTCTTGGACCTGGGATGATTCTCCTGACTGCGATTACAGGCGTGCACCACCAGTTTTAATAGTTTTTAATAAAAATTTAATGATCCCTGCTAGATGCTTTGGAAGATGGAAAACAATTATGATAACCTTGGGATGTGGGATTCTATGAAACCTCTAAAGAGCTATATAACACTGTAAGCTTCAATGCCAGCGGGAAAGGTACTGATGGAAGCAGTGAAGTCCAGGGGAGGGGAGCTCATGGAAGGCTAGACTTCTGGGGCACGCCTCCTAGTGGGGCAGCATCAGGAGGTCTTGGGGTGGGGTGAGTACACAGGAGACAATGGGAGCTCTGGGCAGAGGACCAGCCTGGTTGCGGCTGGTGTGACTGGAATAGGGTTCAAAGAAATGCTTATCGTGTTTGGTTCAGTATGAACTGGAGAAGATGAGGAGAAGAAAGAGGAGGTGTGTGCTACTTCCCAGTGGCATTCTAGGCAAGTTGTCCCCCTGTGGGGAGGATAAATAATTGGTATTCAGATGTCCCTGGGAGGAAAGAAAACAGGATTCCTGGCTGTAAGGCCATTTCTGGGGTAACGAAAGAAAGGCTGGCAGTGGGTGCTAAGGGAAGTTGTAGGCAGGATGCTCAGGGCTGGTGAGACCGGCTATCAAAAGTGAAAGAGGAGAAGGGGCGGAAGAAGACCAACTCCTTTCCAGTCTCTGATAACTGAAAAGTGGTGCTACTGAAAATGACGAGAGAAGAGGAAAGGGAAGCTGATTTGGGGAGGGCAGTGGGTGAGTTCGGTTTGGGTTTGTAGGGTCTTCTTTGAGCTAGTGAATTATTGCTGTCTCTTGGCCTTTTCTTTAAATCTTCATTTGTCTCCTGGCCTTTTCCCTCTCATGTTTTCCTTGACTTTTCATGACCTTGATTTCATGACTTTAAAGCTACAGAAACAAGTGGATTTATTTTTATTTCTCCTCATATTTAAGTCGTTAGCAAGAGAAGCCATTGCGGTTTTCTAAGACACAAAACCATACCTCAGGAAAAATTTTAAAACCTTATTGTTAGATAAATACAGAAAGTGTTCTGTGCAGTCACTAGTCTTCCAACTCTTCCTATTAAAGATAGACTGAGCTATATTAAAGCATGTGAACATTGTATTTGTCAAGAATGTTCTTCTCCAATCAATTTTTAAATGATTAATGCCGTCTTGTCTTATACATCTTACTGTCCTTTGTATTCAAAACCATTGCTTATCTGTATATGATGCCTTGTTAGGTTCTGTACTGCTAACTTAGACACTCAGGCCATTAAAAAAACTGAATATTTTAGAAATTATAAACAATTGCCAGGCATGGTGACACATGTCTATAATCCCAGTACTTGGGAAGCTGAGACAGGAGGGTCACATCTTCAAGACCAGCCTCAGCAACTTTCAAGACTCTCAGCAACCTAGTGATACCGTGCTTCAAAACAATGACAAAATAAATAAACATAAAGAGCTGAGGATATTGCTCAGTATAGAATGCCCATGGGTTCAACCCCCTGTAACACACACACACACACACACACACACACACACACACACACACACACAGAATTACATACAATTAATTATGCATAGGTGAAAGCTTAAGATAAGAAACCAATTAAACTCATTGACATTAAATTTGTTATTGGAAAGCAGGGCATGTAGAGCTGGGCAAGGCGGCCCACTCTTGTAACCCCAGCACTTGAAAGGCTGAACCGGGAAGATTATAGATTTAAAGTCCAGCTTCAGCAAGAAGTGAGGCTCTCATCAACCTATGAAGACCCTGTTTTAAAGAAGAGGAAGGGGTAGGGGTATAGCTCAGAGGTAGCCCCTGGGTTCAATCCACAGTACCACATATGACATAAAATGAAGTGGGAGATCTAGTAGCAAATGTGTTAAGAAGGAATGGCCATGAGTTAAATGTGGCACAGTAGTTTCATGTTCATTGTGCTGAGAGGAAATCAGCCTGTTTAATTTTCCAATCTATACTTTAAAAATAGCGGCCACAGCTGGGTCTACAAACAGATGGAATAGTTCCCTTTACATGGGTGATGTCACATGGTTATTTTATTTTGGCATTTCAGGTTACTTCTGTTCTTTTTGAGTATGTGTCATTTCATTTATTTTTCTTCCTCTTTGTTCCTTTGGATTTCCCCAAATCATTCTTCCGCCATTCTGTATCTTATTCCTGTTCCCCAAGCGCCTGTAACAGAGCTCCCCCTCCATGCCATCTGATCCTACCGATTCATCAAGCGCTCAGGACGCTGCTCCGGGTCCCCTCCTTTGCACAGTGCGAGTCAGCTTCTCTAACTCTGGATTACTGTCTAATTTGATCTGCTCAGTTCTGAAGATATTAGGTAATATTAGACCCATCTCCAGTCCCAAGGAATTGCACTTAATATCTCTCCCCTGTTTTCTACCATGCCAAAAGTCAATGTATAGTAAAGATGAATAAATCATTTTTCCCACTGTAATAAGACCATCATATTTTAATTACTGAGCCAGAAAAACCTATCCTCAGAGCAGATGTTGAACCCAGGTCATTTGGGAGAACACCAGGAAGCTCACCAATATAGGATGACTGAAAAACAGTCTGTGAGAGCAGATCCTTTTGTAGGATTTTAAGTAGAAATCTTGCAATTAAAAGCTGACTATGTTCTTATTTGTGTATTTATTCATTAGTATTTAGAGGAATTTTATAATTTTCAGACCATAAGATGGTTAAGAATTAACTTTTTCTGATCTAAGTTCTCTCTTGTGCACCACTATCATTCTCAGCAATCATCGCGTTTTGATTCTTAGATGTGCATAGTTATACATGGGCTCATTTCCAACTCTGAGTTAACTGGGTAAAAAAATGATTGTGAATAAAAGAAGCCTCTTTTTTTTCTCAGTAGTATAGATAGGATAAAGCTTAATAAATATGTGAGTCTATACACACTTAGAATAATTTTTATAGTTTACTCTAGTTAACAAGCCAGAGTACTAACAACATGAACCCAGTTAACATTAACTAAATTAAACTAAAGTCTATAACCCAGAAAAAATATTTTTAAAAGTATACTGTGAGCGGAGCGTGGTGGCACATGCCTGTAATCCTAGCACTTGGCAGGCTGACGCAGGAAGATAAGAGGTTCGAGTCCAGGAAGACTTTCAGAAACTTAACAAGACCCTGTTTCAAAATAAAATAGGTCTTGGGGTATAGTTCAGAAGTAGAATGCCCCTGGATCTAACCCCCAGTTTAAAAAAAAAAAGTGTATTGGCTTAGACCCCTAGCTAGTTCTCTATTTATAATCTAGCAAGTATTCTGATGCTACTGTGGTAATTTTATAGTTGTCTTGTATATAACATTGATAAACATTTTAGTGATGGTCAAAACAGAATCTTAACATGTGTTTATTAGATTTGAAGTGTATACAAATGAAACTCAGAAAAAGCAAGCTCATTGTGCCTTAACTATTCGTATAATAGTTCTGGATTAAATTTTAGAATGTTTTTAAAAAATTGAAACATTTCACACATATAATACTGATTCAGGATACTTTTATATAGGAAACATATGCATGTGACTTATATTTATTAAACAGACATTTAGAAAAGAAACTTTCTGATTAACATTCCTAGGGATAAAAATAAGTAGTGTTTCTCTTTCTATGAAGACATTCTTTGGTGTTTCCTTCAACAACACCCCATTACTACAAACCAAGTAATTCTAAATTTACATATTCATTCTCTCTCTCAAACTGCGATGATCCTCCTGTCTGAGCCTTCCAAATGCTGGGATTACAAGCATGTGCCACCATGCCCAGTTTGAAGAAGAGTTTTTTAAAAGGGAGGAGAAATGGAAATGAGACCTAAGAAAATGTTGAATAAGTAAAAAGAGACAAATGAATTGAGAGAGAGAGAGAGAGAGAGGGAAAGAGACAGGGGGGGAGGGAAGGAGGGAGAGAGAGAGAGGTAAAACATAGGGAGTAAAGTTAGAAGAATTAAAAGAATAAAAATACCAAGCATATTAGGAGATATCAGAGAAAATACTGAAGAAAATATATTTGGCAAAAATAGCAGTTAGAAATACAAAAACCCTAAATGCAAATTTATTTTAAAAAATAGAGATACTATTTCTTATAAGAAAAGCAAAAGAGCCAGGCAGGGTGGCTCATTCCTATAATCCCAGTATTTTGGGAGGCTGAGACAGGAGTATCACAGATTTGAGGCCAGTTTCAGCAATTTAGACTCTCAGAAACCTAGAGAGACCTTGTTTCAAAAATAAATAAATACATTAATAAATAAATAAAAGAGCTGGGATGTAGCTTAGAGGCAGAGTGCCCTAGGTTCAATCCCCAGTCCAATAAAAGAAAAAAAAAAAAAAAAAGAAAAGAAGCAAAAGAGACTTTCGGGTATAGCTGAATAAAATGAAACTTTGCAGAGTACTGGGCCTTCACACTCCATCTCTGACATGAATAAAATCTACAGCTACAAGCTAGCTTCTGCTTGGTGGCTTGGTTTTCCCATCCATAAAATGGGAAAAGTTTGAAGCTCGTTGCGTTGCATTGTTTTTATTTTCTATTTGCTTTGCTTGTTTGTGTGTTTGTTTGTTTTGTAGTAGGAGTTGATCCCAGGAGCATCCTACCTCTGGGCTACACCCCCAGCCCTCTTTATTTTTTAATTTTGAATTACAGTCTTGTTAAATTGCCAAAAATGTCCAGAACCTACAGGATCCTCTTGTCTCAGCCTCCCAAGTACTGGTATTACAGGAGTGCAACCACACCCAGATGATAGATGGCTTTTAAAGTCCTTTCAAGCCAGAGAAAACTCTGTTTCTAAATAAAAACTGAAAAGGCCTGGGGGTAGAGCTCAGAGGTAGAATGCTACTGAGTTCAGCACCAAACACACACACACACACACACACACACACACACACACACACACACACTCACGCTCCTGCCTTTCAACACCAAAATTCAAGTAAAGCAAGATGAAAGAATGATGTAGAAACTTTAAAAATGTAAAGTAAATGTTTGGAGCTCACTGCATTCATTTTCTCACTGAAATTGGAGGATGTTTGGAAAGCATTTGAAGAAGACATTCACAATGCCTTCTGCACAGTGCATGGCCACAGGGAGATAAACAAGGGCCACAGATAGACGCAGTCGTGTATTCTAATGTGTCTGGCATGGTTCTCCAATTCTACCGTGTATATTCCATTCCCCAGAGAGTCACTTTCTCCCATGCAGATGATAAAGATAAGCCCTGAGTCACCGCTAAATTTAGGAGTTGGAGCTGGAGAATGTAACCTATGGAAGTGCACTGTTTCTTAACTTGGGAGAAAGCAATCACAAATTGGGAGACTGTAAAGGAGCCGGGAAGAACAAGAGAGAGGGTCAACTTGAAGGAGTCATGGCTCCCCCAGCTGCATACTGGTGAGTCTTCCAAGAAATTGACTAACTCCCAAAACAATGGGCCTCTTTTGTTATTTTAAAATTGGCTTTATCTTTTTCTTTATATTACCAAGGGCTTAATATTCAATTGCCCTTGAAATACAATTTAAGCTTGACTTGGCAGGAAAAGTAGAGAGCATTACCTAAGCCCTGGGATCACTGATCACAACACCAGAGGAAGCTGGAGCTCAGGTCGGATCTCCTTAGAAGAGAAAGCTAAAGGTCTTGCCGTCATTTGGAGAAGACATTTCAGTCTCTGCCTCTAAAAGGGACAAGTCTGGAAGAACAGAAACTTTTAACAGACAAATAAGAAGGAGGTTGTTTCTCTGATTCATCTTTGCTGGGTTCCATGGGAGCAAAAAACATCCTTGACATCTTCTTGCTGGCAGAACAGATCCTGTTGTTCAGTCGATAATTCTTTTAAGACATATTTTATCGTGGTCCAGAAAAGGGTGCTTTAAATCCTCATTAGCATTCTGGTCCCATGGGGTCTCCTGGGCTGCCCTGTGAGTCAGAAGGCCTTCACTCTTTAAGTATGGATGTCATGTGGACTTCATCTTTTTCTTTCTTGTGTCGTGTTTCTTTATCGTTTCTTTCTTTCATTTTTTTTTTCTTTGCAGTATTGGGGATGGAACCCAAGGGAATTCTACCTCTGAGCTATACCCCCAGCCCTATTTTTTTATTCTTTATTTTGAAACAGGGTCTCAATGAATTGCAAAGGTCCTCACTAAGTACCTGAGGCTATCCTCGAACTACGATCCTCCTGTCTCAGCCTCCCAAATGCTGGGATTACAGCGTGGGCCACCATGCCCAGCTTTTTTTCTTGTTTCTGACATCCTGGCAGAGTTACAAAAACCTGAGTCATTTTATTCCATTGCCTAGTTTGGGGGCTTGGAAATGGCAGAAGCACAGAGCAGTGCTTTGTGCTGGGGAATGCAATGGGATAGGAAACGATTCTTTGTCGGTGGTAGCTGGGACTGGTCCGACAGCACTGCGCTGGGTCAGGGTGTTTGTGGGAGTTCTGACTCACTTGCTTCCATCTTGTGTGGACAGAAGCTTTTATAGGAAATAAGAACCTAAGCCCAGATATGTAATTTAAGCTGAGAAAGTGCGCGTCGTGAATGCACTGCACCAGGCCTCTGGGGCCTTCTCAGACCTAAGCCCACGTGCAGTTTTAGATCAGCAACGTGCAGCAACTCATCATCCACGAGAGGTGTGAATCAAGCCATTTAATCCTTTTGACCAAGGATTGACCTACAGAAAATGCATCCAAGCAAGTGCTTTAAAATATGTACTTATCTCAATGGAATAAAAACAATATTATTTACTGACACGGAGGAATTTGCCAATTGTCTGGAAAAATAAAAGGCTGATGGTTCATAATTGAAATTAAAATCTGGACCCAAAAAGAAAAGGATCTTCCAAGAATCTGATGGGAATGAGGTGGGTGTGGAGGGTCTGCCTCACAGGAGGAGGCAGCTGAGAGTCATGGTGGTTTTTGAAAAATTCATATTTTAGTTCATTTAAACATTTTTAAAAATCAGGACTCTCAAGAGATTGTCTGGTCATTTTTTGTTGTTGTAATTTTTGGTGCTGGGGATTGAATCCTGGGGCATCCTACCTCTAAATTATACCCCAACTCCTTCTTTCTTTATTTATTTTTTAAATTTTGAAATAGTCTTGCTAAGTTGCTGAGAGCCTTGCTAATTGTTGAGGCTGATCTCAAAACAACAATCCTCTTGTCTCAGCTCCCCAAGTACTGGGCGCACAGGCATACAGTACCACACCAGATGCCTTTATTCTATTTTAATTACTATATTGAGCATCTATCTGACTTGGCCCTGCTTCATGCCCTGACTGCTGTGTGTACTCAGCCTCATAGAAGACATGTCTGTTGACTTTGGGAGCCTGCAATACTATATAGAAAAGATTGCTTACAAGGGAAAATACTTGCCATGCAACTTCAAGATGATTTGTTAATCTCTCTGAGCCTCATCTGAAAAAAAAAAGTATTTTAGTATCTGTTTCATGGAGTGTTAGCATTGGGGTTAAGTAAAATCAGGCATGAGCCTGATGAAATGGTGCATGCCTGTAATCTCAGTACCTCAGAGGCTGAGACAGAAGGGTCACGGATTTAAGGCCAGTGCACCCTCAGGATCTTATCTCAGTGAGATCCTGTTTCAAAATAAAGTAGGGATGGGCTTTGACAAAAAGGTAAAATGGACCTGGGTTCAATTCCCAGCACCACCAAAAAAAAGAAGTCATGCATTATTTAAAGAATTTAGTACAATGCCAAGCACATTATGAGGACTTCAAAAATATTACATGTGATGACAGTCGGGCATGGTGGTGCATGCTTGTAATTCCAGCATTTAGGAAGTTGAGACTGGAGGATCTGGGTTTGTGGACAGCCTCAGCTATTTAGTGAGGAGGCCCTTTGCAACTCAGTGAGACCTTGTTTCAAACTGAAAAAAAAAATAGGGCTGGGGGTGTAGCTTGGAGGTAGAATGCCCCTGGTTCCATCCCTAGTACTGCAAATATATATATATATTTCATGTGGTGATGTTGTTAGTATTATAATTGTTATGCTATCATGGCAGTCTATTCTTGGCTTTATCAGTCTGAGACTGCAATTGTCATAACAGAAATGAGGGAACTATTTGTCTAGGTTGATCTCAAGAATTTGGGGGCCTCAAAGACCCAAGAAGTTCTACTCTCCCCATTTAGTTTCTTTGGTTACTAAAAGACTGACCCCCCGGTGGCCTTCAGCGCATCTCACCAGTCTCTCCATTTGGATTTTCAGTTCTCTCCCCAGGGGAGAGTCCACTGCTTACAGCAGGAGCACCTAGCCACCTGGTGCCCCCACTGTGGAAAGCTTGCTCCTTCCTCCACCGAAAGGAACCAGGCACAAATACAAGGTTAAGTGCAAAATTGTTTGCAGATGGCAGAGAGCAGCATCATTCACTTTAGCTGTATTTCATTATTTTAGCACTAAATATTAAATAAATTTCTTGCTTTATCTATGCAGACTTTCTGGGGGAATACTCTCCAAAATGAACTTTAAATGTAGCCTATTTCTGGCATAAAAATCCTTAAGAGAAAGAAAGCCAAAGGAATCCAGGAGGAAACAGATGTGGGGCACTGTGAGGCTTCACCCTAGAGACCCTAACTCCCAAGCCCCGAGTGGGGCTTTGTGCCTCCCTGTGTGTTTACTAAGTATCTCAGGTGATTCTTCAAAGGGAATCTTGGGCACATTTGTAGCAAGACAGCAGAGAGACTTGTATTTGAAATCAAGATGGGAGGAACAAGACTTTGAAGACAAGAGCTGGGAATTTAAATTTGCGCTAATGGGTGCGGGGAGTGGGGTGCTTGATTATAACCAGAAGGGTCATGCAACCCACTCACTGTCATATTTCTGCTTGTCAACTCACATGGTGGGCAGAAAGATAACCATTTTAAATATTTCATAGAAATACAAATGCAAACAATAAAGTTCAATCTTTTGCATGTTAAATTTACAAACACTGAGAAGTTATAATACTAGATGTTGGCAAGATACATTTTTACATTATAGTTGCAACATAAATTAGTCCAACACTTTTGGAAAGCAATTTATTAATAAATAGAGCCATTGAAATTCCATGCTCTTTGCCCTAGTAATCCCACTTCCAACAGTCCAATCCAAAATGTGAAACAAGCCACACAGTTGAAGATTCATCACAATACTATTTATAATGGCAAAAGATTATGCAATCTTTAATATGTTAAATATGTAGACAAAGAAAGAGACCTACTAAATAACATTATGTTAAAAGTGTAGGACCTAAAACTCCATCCTAGAACTATCAGAAAACATTTTTTTTATTTGTAATATATATTTAAAATTCTTTTAGAAAACTTTTTTTTTAGAAAACAAAAAGGCCAGACAAATTTTAAAATTATAACCTCTATTTTCAGGGAGGAAGATCTGATTTTTTGTTTTAACTTTTCTCCAAACCTTAGGTTATAAGATTGCTTCACTTCCTGAATTAAGAATAAAATTATGAAATCAGTTTGCTTTATAATTGGTTTATATAGCTCATTTCATAACTCAACTCAATTTATATTCCAAATTGTCTATAAGTACATGCCATACTTTTTATGGTTTTCTGATCATAGAGTTATACTGGAAATAAAAATAAAATTAGGGAAATGTGAAAACTCTGGTAACTTTGTTATAAAGACAAATTAGTGGACAGAAATTGGGTCTATTTTAGTTGCATTTGGATCTAAGCTTTCTCATAAAGTAACTAAATATTAAGAGTTGGAATGAAGACATTGAGTACCTTTGGGGAGGGGGTTTTGCTCTATTCATAAACATTCCTTCCTGCGCCTGGAGCTTATTACATTCATGGTGTTTTGGTTCTTTTTCTTTTCTTCCTTCCTAATTTTTAAAAACATTTTATTAAGAAAAAGTTTGAACATGAGGGGAGAAAAGCATGTTCAATCAATTCCATACGCCCACTGTCTAGTTTCTAACTTACTTATCACTTTCCAAAGTTACTCTAATTCTTCATTTCACTAGAAAATATATCTCTATATCTCTATATTATTTTTTGTGGTACTGGACATTGAACCCCAGAAGCATTCTACCTCTGAGATACAACCCCAGAAGAAGTCCAGAAAGTATTTCAAGTTGAAGAGAAAGATGTCGGACACTGAGTGAGCCGCCATCATAGAAGTTCCTTGAAGTCCCCCCAGAAGGACCGCATTTGTTTTCTTTCCTCCTGGTCTCATGGTGCTCACTCAGTAGAGCTAAGTACTTCCTCCAATACAGTAACTTCATTGTGGAATTATATGCATAATATTTTATTGGAAAGCAATTTTCACTTTTAGTATACGATTTCTGTCCAACCGATGATTGCATTCATTTTATTTTTGTGTGTGTGTGTGGTGAGGGGGTGGCACTGCGTCTTTAAACCCAGAGGTATTCTACCTTCGAGCTACATCCCTAGCTCTTTCTCTTTTTTATTTCTGTTTTGCAAAAGGGTCTCACTTGTTTGCTCAAAGACTCTTGCTAAATTGTCAAGGCTGGCCTCGAACCTTCCATTCTCTTGTCTCTGCCTCTCAAGTACCTGGATTATAGGTAAGTGCCACCACATTTGGCTTAATTATTATTTTTATAAAGTGTCTTCTTCCCATAGAGGACACATATTTTATTTCATTTTATTTTATTTTATTTTATTTATTTTGGTGGTACTGGGGTTCCTGGAAGCCCTTTTACCTCCGGGCTACACTCCCAGACCTATTTTATATTTTTTTATTTGGAAACTGGGTCTCTTAAGCCAGCAAGGCTGGCTCTGAACCAGCATGATCCTCCTGTCTCTGCTTCCCAAGCGCGGGGATTACAAGTGTGTGCCACCACGCCGGTGAGGACACATATTTTAAATTACAGCAAAAACAAGGAGAAAAATAATTCCATTTTTAAAGTTGAATTTATGTGAATATTTTCAAGAAATCCATACTGCTTTTAAGGATATATATATATATTATTTTTTGCAGTACTGGGGATTGAGCCCAGAGGCATTGTACCTCTGAGCTATACCTCCAGCCCATTTTTTAATTCTTTATTTGAAACAAGGTCTCATTAAGTTGCAGAGAGCCTCACTAAGTAGCTGAGGCTGGCCACAAACCTATGATCCTTTGTCTCAGACTTCCAGGTACTAAAATTATAAATGTGTTCCACCATGTCCAGCTCTAGGATTTTTTTTTTTCAGGTCTGTTGATGGAACCCAGGGGCATATGACCTCCGAGGTACATACCCCTGTCCTGTTTTTTATTCTTTATTTTGAAACAGGGTCTCACTAAGTTGTGAAGGGCCTCACTAAGTAGCTGAGGCTGTCCGCGAACCGTGATCCTCCAGTCTCAGCCTCCCAAATGCTGGGATTATAAGTGTGCGCCACCATGCCCGGCTCTAGGATTGTTTTTTAAGGTGCTATTTGCCAGAAAAAAAAATGTGACTGGCCAGTGAATCAATGGAAAGAGCATAAATTCTTATCTCAATCTCAGGACCTTCCTTAAATTGAGTTAATAAAGCCTAAACCTACATTGCAATATATATTCTCACAGAAAGTGAATGCTCAGCCCAATGCCTTATACACAGTGAATGTCCATCTTTTATATTATTATTATTTAGTGGAAAGTGTTTAACAGGCATTTTTCTAATTGTCTTCTTTATAAAAAAAAGTTTGATTAGAGAGTTACTTAACTGTTCTCAATTTTCCTCTCCTCATCTATATAATAGAAGCAGTCATATCTCACTAATAAGGTTGTAAACATGAAATGAGACATTATATATAAACATTTTCTAAATTTGTAGCGCTGCATATGAATTCAAAATTGTTATTTCTATTATAATGGAGTGATTACCAACTTGTAAATTGCAAGTGAGTCTATTAAAGTCACCAATGTCATCTAAAGGTAACTTTGCAGTTCTTATCTTACATAACCCCTGTGCTTTTAAATCCTCCCGGTTCCTTGAAATGGTATTCCTTTGTTTTCTGGCTCCTATATTTTCCTCATTTTCTTCTTGCCTTTCTAAATATTCCCTCTCAGTCCATCTGTGACTTATCTTCCACTGAAACACAGTCCTTGGGGCATTGTCTTCTAGTTCTTGTCTCGTTAAGAGCTCATCCACACCTTGGGTTTCTATTACCTCCCTGACTAATGGCTTCCATACTTCACCACCAATCCAGACTCCACCTGTGCTTCAGAGCCAAATGTCCAACCATGCACCGGTGTTCTCCACCTGGACCTCCCCCACACACCTCAAACAGGCACCACCATCTTCCGCCACACTCTAACTCCATTTGGGCTTTGAGAAAGCATCACCGTCCACAAATCTGCAAACCCAGAAACCTCAAATTATTCATTTTAACACATGTGTATTGGTACATTCAGCAGCACTTAGTGAGCTTTCAGATTATTTTTTTAATTCTCCTATACTCTCTTCTCTCATATCCAGTGGATGACTGAGACCCATCCATTCTTCCTCTGATACAGCTCTCAAGGCCCACTGCTGTCTATTCCCACTGCCACTAATCCAATTGGAGACAGGGCGGGCTACCTGGCCCTTGTATTTTAACCACAGTCTTCTAACGATTCCTCACTCTAAATGGTCTCCCTGGTCCTTTTCTGATGGCCAGAATAATATTTCCTGAAAGGACAATAGCAACAATTCCTCTTGGACACCTTTGGAGGGCTTCCCACTGCCTCAGGGACACAAGGTGCATCATAACCGGGTGTCTCCCACTCCCCACTTGCCTCTATCTCCATTGCCCTCCACTCTCCACGACGCGAGGCACATCCTGGCTTCCTATCCTCCCCTGGCTTCAGGTCTTCATTCATGATTTTCCTTGATGATTCCATGCTGCCATCCTTTTTTCTAGCACACGCAGAGCCGACATCTGTCTCCGCTGATTACTCACCTCTTAGCCTCGAAGCCACTTCCTCTGCGAGACCTTCCAAGGGTCCCAAGATGCCTTCGCTGATTGCTCTCTCAGAAAGCTGCACTGCATTTGATTGAGCCTGGTCACCTGCATCATATCTGTCACTCACTCCAGACTCTACACTCTTGTAAGTGGGATCCTGTGTCTATCCTTGTCCATCAGTGTATCCTTAATGCCTGTCCACAAACACCAACTCTTCTTGTGCTTTATTATCTGTGTGTCTTGGGTTGTTCTTGATTTTATTTTATTTTTATAGGCATTAGTTCCACATCATAATGTAGTTCAGAGTGACAGTGACATGCATGCACATAGCATGTGGTAAGTTCCCCAGCTCCCTCTCTACTCCCTCCCCTTCCTTATGCATGATATGAAGACTGGCATTGCTAGTTTTACTTTGCACAGAACAGCAGTGTGTTTCCTTCATTAATTCTCCCTCCTCATCTCCACTCCCTTCCTCTCTCCCCCTTGGTCGCTCCACTGAGGTTTCTTCTCTATTATCTAAAGTCTTTCTGGTGTCTCAATTACTCCCTACCTTCCCCATCATGACAGAGAATATACGACCCTTTGCTTTCGATGACTGGATAATCTCACTTAACATAATGTTCTCAGGGCTCATCCATTTTCCTGCAAATGACATAATTTTGTTCTTTATTGTTGAGTAGAATTCCATTTTGTGCATGTCCCATAATTTTGTTACCCATTCATCTGTTGATGGACACTTGGGTTGGTTCTGAGATTTGGTATTATGAATTGTGTTACTATAAACATGGATATGCATATATAACTATAATATTCTTATTTCAGTTCCTTTGGAAAGGTACCCAGGAGTGGTATAGCCGGATCATATGGTAGATCCATGCCCAATTTTCTGAGAAATGTCTACGTTAATTTAGAATAGGTCTTAGGCAGGAAAAGGCAATGCTGCAAACCTTAATTATACAAGTTACAAGGGAAACGAGGATCTTTTATGCTGAATGCTGGCAAACTTTTTCTAAGAGAAGTAGAGAGAAAGATGTAGGCTTTGTGGACCATGTCTCTTCTGAAATCATTCAGCTCTCAGTGTAGCACAAAAACAGTCCTAAAAAACTAGGGAGCAAATGAATGGGGCCAGGTTCCAGGATTACATTTTATTTACAAAAGCAAGGGGCGACTGGATTTGAGCCTTTTGCTGACCCCCTTTTGTAAACAAATATGGAAGTATTTTGGTCAGAAACATCTTAATTTCCTTGGAAATGTTTGTGGAGAAAAGGCCATTATACATAAATAGGGAATTTGGTGTTATCAAGAAAACTTGTTTATCTTTCAAATGAAAATGTCGGTAGTATGACACGTAGAGAAGCAAGAGCTTATGAAGAAGAGATTTTCACGAGTCGGCAGACATTAAACAATTTAAACATGCAATTCTTGAATAGTGTTACCTGGAACTCTAGGGACAGGAATAACTACGTGGTGTAGCCGGCTGTAATGTGTGAATTGAGCATGGCGGTGCCACATAAATGATATGGCAGAGACCTAATCTGGAAAGGAGAGGTGTGAATCAGAGGAGCTGCGGAATGCAAATGGGAAACACAGCAAGCCTTTTTACTATCTGTTAGAGCGGCCGTGGATTAAAACACGCCTCCCTCCTTCCACTTGGCCATTGAGCGCCAAATGAGAATAACACACACTTTACATCAGAAGGAAAGTGCCAAAATTTCGAGAACCTCTTTTATTACATCAGTCCTAGGCTCATGGTCTCCATTATTCAGCTTTTTATTGTTCCTTGCAAAGAGATTTTATCCAGAGTACACTACCTATAAATGCAAAGGGCATGCGGCCTTTAGCTTAGAAAAGTTCTGCACACAGTGTCCTAAACGATTTGTTTCCTTGAGACGGTCCACGTTAGTGGCTAATTAATGTTTAAGAAAAAGAAAGAAAATTACCTTGGCTTAAAAAAAAAAGTCCATAGCTTATGTTGCGTCTAAGTCAAGGACGCACTTTTAACCTTTCACCTTCTGACTCCAGTGTGTAAGGGCCAGCTCGGCCTCCAAACAGGAACACTTCCAAGCGACTGGTATTTTTTATTGGTCTTCAGTATACGACGTTGAAGCACTTTATTGTCCAAAAGTAATTATATTTATTTAAGACTGTTACTAGAGGAGGGAAAATAAATATCCAGTGGGCCTTTATAAAGTTTTAATATAACTTTCTGTAAAATATTAAAAAGCATACTTATCTCCACTTTCTACTCTTTTTGACTTACCAATCACAGAAGTAATGTTTGTTCTTTCTATTTATGTGCATTAAAACTCCGTATGTGCAAAGAAAACAACAAATACCTAATAGTTTTGCTTTAAATGACACTATCTTCAAAGACTTTTAAAAAATTCTGTCTTCCTTGAATCACCAATTACTAGTTCTTCCTCTTTGCTGAATATATCAGGCCCGAATGCAAGTGCATCAGGAATTATGCTTTAATAAGAACAATAACAATGAAAAGTAATGTAATCTTTAGCGTCTGTGTGACATTGATCATCTTTCGTGGGGACCTTTTAGTTTCTTCATCTATAATGTAGGAATTTGTAGTACTGCCTGTGTCATGGAGTTGAAGGAAAAATTAAATGTGCTAATGATTTGTAAAGACTCAACATTAGCCGGGCGTGGTGGGCGCGCTTGTAATCCCAGCATTTGGGAGGCTGAGACCAAAGGATCCCTGTTCGCGGACAGCCTTGGCTACTTAGTGAGGCCTTCTGCAACTTAGTGAGACCCTGTTTCAAAATAAAGAATACAAAAAATAGAGCAAGCTTAGCTCAGAGGTCGAATTCCCCTGGGTTCCATCCCCAGACCCACAAAAAAAAAAAAAAAAAAAAGAAAGACTCAGAACTTTGCCTGGTTCACAGAGAGCATTTTGTATATAGGCTATTATGATTATGGCTGTAATTGTTATTATTTTTCCATAAGAAACCAATTTTGTGTATATACATGCATATGTTTAAATTACATACATACATATATAAATTATAGAACATATATTTTTACATATCATATATAATATATATTAATTTTATATATAAAATTTTATAAATTATATATACTTATATATATAATATTTTTGGTGCTAGGGTTCGAACCCAGGGGCATTCTACCTCTGAGCTATACCCCCAGCTATTTACGACATTGTTGAGCGTCTCGCTAAGCTGCTGAGGCTGGCCTTGAACCTGCAATCTTCCTGTCTCAGCCTCCCAAGTACTGAGATTATAGGTGTGTGCCACTGTGCCAGCTATTACATTGTATTTTGCTGAATGTATAGAGCCCTATAGGTGCCGCACTGCTGAGCTTTACTAATAGGGTTCCCTCTGCCTGGAGTGACCTTCTTTTGACTCTGAGTCTGAATCATCTTGAAAACCCTAATTAAGTTAAAAAGAAAAAACCTCCTCTGAGAAGGCTTTCTTGGTTTCTTTCTCCTGCGCCAGGTAGAGATTTTGCTTTCTCTCATTGAATTAGCTACTTTGAGTCCCTTCCACTCTTGCTGTGATGGTATTGAATTGTAATTTGTTTCTTCACATTAGGGTCTATCCTTATATGTTTCTGCACATTTAGTTCTTGTAGAATTGAAGTATTTATCACTCGCATAGTATAATGGACCTATGAAGGAAATAAGCAAAGTAGAGGCCATGTATTTTATAAAGAATTAGGATTTCAGACTGCCTAAAATTTTTGATCAAGGCAAGGAAAGTCAAGGGTTATAAAGAGAATTTTTCTCATCTTTAAAATTAATTGTGTTCTGGAGGGGTACTGGGGATTGAACACAGGGGCATTCTGCCTTCGAGCTACACCCCTAGCCCCTTTTTATTTTGAAATAAGTCCTCACTAAGTTCCTGATGGTCTCACTAAGCTGCTGAGGCTGGCCTTGAACTTGTGATCCTCCTGTCTCAGCCTCCCAAGTACTGGAATTATAGGTGTGTACCACCATGCCCATATTTACAATCAGCTGTTTAGTCAAGAACACGTAGTGGACCTCTTCTCTATACCTAGCCCTGTTCCATGGATTTTATGAATGAGGCTAGAAATTTAAACAATCCTTACTGTCATGAATCTCCCATTCTAGAAGGAATGGGTCAGGCATAAACAATAAATGCAAGTAAAAAGTAAATAAGAGTACACTTAGAAAATGACAAATGGTACTGGGGGAAAAGAAGGTAGAAAAGAGTTTGGAGAAGTGAACTATGAGTTGATACAAGGACCAGGTTACAAGGTTAAACAAGGTGGTCAGCACGAGATTTATTGGGAAGGTAAATTTTGAGAGAACGCACCAGGTGTGGTGGCGCACGCTTGTAAGTTTGTAATCCCTGCGCTTGGGAGGCGGAGACAGGAGGATCATACAGGTTTGAAGCCAGTCTCACTGGCTTAAGAGACTCTGTTTCCAAATAAAAAAAATAAAATGAAATAGGTCTGGGTGTGTAGCCCAGAGGTAGAAGGGCTTCCAGGAACCCCAGTACCACCCAAAAAAAAAAAAATTGAGAGAACATTTGAAAGTGAGAAAATGAGGTAAGTACATATCTAAGGGAGGATAATTCCTAGCAAAGGAAACAGCATATGCAAAGGTCCTGAGGTGGGAATGTGCCTCAGGTGAGAAGGCCTATGTGGCTGGAGTGGTGGGAACAGAGGAAAGAGTAGGGAATGTGCTGGGAAGGTGACAGAGACTGGAGAATCAAGTTAATGCCTTTTAGCTGGGAAGAAAACCAAGATGAAGGTGACTCAGAATGTTGTCTTGAAAAATAAGACGCCTTCTGCAAATATTACATTGCACTAGAAAAGCTACCTAGAGCAGCCAGGATCCCTGAGAAATCTGGAGAAAGACAGAGAAACACAGGCAGCAAGCCCACGGGCAATGGGCAGTGAAGAGAGGCGTGTAGTATGCTTTGCTCCTGTTATCTTTTCATTCGCCCTGCAGGGGATCTTTCTCCATCGGGAATCTTGTGTAGTTGAATGCAGACACCATTTTTGTGCTCAGGGCCCAGTGGCTCGAAAAACAAAGGGAAAAGCCAACCATAAACTGAGGCTCTTTAGTGTCACGCTTCAGAATTGGCCAAGCCGAAGAAGATGCCTGTGAGCCTAGACATGTTTCTGATTTTCCTCACAGGCCCATCAGTGGTTTATACGGTGCCAGCAACAGGGAAATAATTCCTTTTTAACTCTGGGTGTATTTATGTTGCAGAGGCTTGAGCAATTCTAATAACATCTTACAATGAATTATTTCATTCATTCTGTCTACAACATTGATTAAACCCCTACTATGGGTCAGGTACTGTCCTGGATACAAAGAATATGGCAGTGACTAAAACAGACAAAAATCCCTTTCCTTATGGAGTCAATTATAGGATGTCCAGAATATATCGATGGGGGCAGGGACAGTGGAAATTTTTAAAGCAAAGGCAGTGGTATCTCTTTGTGTACCTCTGTATCAGAAGCAGCCAGAGAAGGCCTCTCTGAAAAAGTGACGTTTGGAAAACACTTGAGGAAAGTAAGGCAGCACAGCTTAGCTTATCTGGAAGAAAAAGATTCCAGGTAGAGGCCACCATTAGTGCAAAGGGCCTGGGGCAAGAGAGTGTGTGAATGAATAATTCTTTATGGTCTCTGATCAAATCCGTATCCTTTCTGTTAAGTCATCCTCATCCAATCCTTGGGAAATAGAAATGGCAAGTATCGATTTCTTCCAATTGCCTTGAATAAATGGAGGGCATAGTAGTAGCTTGGTTAAGAAAATAAATACTAAATAAAGTAAAATAAATAAATAGTGTCCCAAGTCCTGGGACCTGCGTCATTCCTAGGTTTATGATCTCCCATCCAGGACCTCCAGATGAGCTGCAGGGTCTCTCATGGGTTCTTAGCAATAAGCAAAGTTGCAAGTGCCTGAAGTGTTCAGGGTGTCATATGCATGGGCAGGATCCCTGGAAGTGCAGAGCAGACTCACAGAAGGTTCATAATCACTTCTGGTGCAGTAGGGATGACACGGACAGATGCAGCGGTGGCATATCTCTGCCTACAAGAGAGACCCTGTTTAAGACCCTCTTCTGGTTCCCTATTTCCTGATCCAGGATCCAACTTTTCCTCGGATGACTGGATTGGAAGCGCCCCTCCCCTTGTGGGAGACCTCTCACCCATAGGACCGTGGTCTCGCGCTCTGGCCCATCAGGGAGGTTGAAGCAGCTCACAATATTCCAGCAGCAGCGCAGTTCCCAGGCCCCAGAGAGTCAGCCTTAAATAACACCACATGTTGGACATTACCGGACGGTCCCACTTGAGCTTTGCCCAGCCTGGCCCAATTCTCTTTTTATAGTGGCTTTTCCTGCATGAAGTAAAGGTTATGCCGGCACAGCCCTCCTGCAGCTTTATCAGTCTCAGTTCCCCAGCCCCTGTCAGCAACTGCTCAAACAAGAACACACACACACCACCATGGAACAGACAGGCACAGACAGGCAGCCTCGCTTCCCTGAATGTTTAGCTGAGCTGATATGAACTCTGATCATATAGTTCCTTTTTCATATATGTGAGCATATGTCTATGTAATATCTACATATGCATGTACACAGACATATTCACATGTAGGCGCATGCACACAAAGAATATGAATCTACACACATGCATGTGCATGCATACTCAAGATGCTAAGCAGATATCAGTGAATTATTTCATTTTAATTACTATGATTTTCTCATGATTGGCACAACAAGTAATTTATTTGTGTGGAGGACTGTTTTAGATTACAAAATATGGTCATAAAAGAAGAATTCTAGAATAACTTGCACTTAACTAGGGAATAAGATTATCAAAACTTGCAGAAACTCCCCATGATGGACACTCGCAGCCAGGCCTGACTCCCCACCCTCCTCTTGCCCTGAGGCTGTGTCTCTTTAGATGAATTTATCAGTTCTGCAACAACAGTGGTTCCTAGAGTCCCTCTGGTGAGATCTTGTCTGCTTCTTCATGTCATTAAAATTTTTGGTTTGGGGTGGGGTAGGGAGGGTCCTGGAAAAAAGCTCTACAACAGGATAATCAAAATACTATCATATTGTCAGGCCTCGGTTTCTAACAGTAGACCCAAGTACTTTTATTTACTTCTTGCTTTTATTCTGTCTTTACTGATGCACTGTGATTTTGACCTAATTAATATTAAAGAACAGAAAGAAGAGCTGGGCATGGTGGGGCATGACTGTAATCCCAGTACTTGAGAAGCGGAGACAGGAGGATCTCAGGTTCGAAGTCAGCCTCAGCAATTTAGTGAGACCCTGTTTCCAAATAAAAATAGGGCTACGGGTGCAGCTTGGAGGTAGCATGTCCCTGGGTTCAATCTCCAGCATGAAAAAAAGCAAACAAACAAAAATTACTGAATTGTTGAATATCCAGGTAAATGAATGTGGACAGCCACGGTGATATCTGAGCATGCTAAGTCTTCATTGGACCCACTCCACCACCCCCCATTTTCCTTCCCTAAATATCTGGACTTTTGTTTAGCTCCAAGTTAGACTCTGGACATAACCACACAGCCGACTTGTAGACAGTGAAACAGTGGTTTGACAGCTTATAACAATGTGAGGCCAAAGGATTTCAACTGTTCCAAAGTTCATTATTTGTCCATTAATAATGCAACATGTTGACCACATAAGTTTTGTTTTCTTTGCTGCCTTAACTAGTATGTAGGAAGGCATTAATTTTCATATGACTCATGAGAAATATAATGATGGTGAATTTCTTCCCTAGTCCATGCCACTGCCTCCTGAGATTAGGATCCTTTTCTCCTGTTCATTGTGTGGTGGTTTTTCTTGGGCATCTAGGAGATAACGGGACGCTTTGGCAGGGATGCTTATTAGAGGCTTCCGTGTATTTACTGCTCAGTGTTACCTCCAAGTCCTTGGCCATGCACGCTGAGTGCAAAGTCCCAAAGCGAGGCACAGGATTTAGATGTGTTAGGCAGAGGGGTCAAAGGGACGCGGCTCCTAAGGGGGGGCCCGGGGCGCCTGGGGCGCTGGCTTTTCCTGAGGGCAATGCTCAATGGGCCACAGTCTATCTGTTGGCAGAGGGAGGCACTTGTTCAAAACATGTGCTTTATTCTAGCCAAGAGGAAAGGAAAGACTAAAAGATCAAGGATACAAATGAAAAACAAACATAGAAAGCTGCAAAGTTAAGAACACTGAGAGAAGGAAGCCACGAGGGAACTGGATTATATTTCAGAGTCTAAAAAAAACACACACACACCGAAACCCTCCAATCTGTCTTGTAAATTAATTCCACACTTAATTTTTGAAATTCTTTCTTATTTTGCCAGACTTGAGCCAATGGGAGTGAGATGAAATGTTATAGGGAAGTGGCAGCCAGGCATACGGTGGTAAACTCGTTTACTTTTGCGATTTCCTTTCATATGCAGATTCAGCTCTGCCTTGTCCTTTGTCATTGCTTACAAAGATCTAAGCTTCCTTCCTAAGCATCATCTTTTATTAATCAGCCATCCACAACAGGGTCCAAGGGGCTGGAACCAGGTTCAGACAGATGTTGATAAATGTCTGAAGTTTCTTATAAACGAAATCAGGGCCAGCCATGTTTTATTAATCAGTTAACCTTCATATACACTTTGTCCTCTGTCTATTGTCTCACACTTTATATGCCATCCTGTTTACACTGCTTATCCCGAGTCACTCAAGACAGCCTTTATTCGGGATGACAGGCAGCAGTGTACATGTTTTTACATATATTTAATGGCTAATATAAAGTCATTTACAGAGGCGCATTTCAGTGAAACAACATTAGGTGTTAAACAGTGAGGGAAATGACCATCATGCATTTATGAACTACGTTTATTTTAGCTAAGAGCCAAGATAAGAATATAAAAGCGATCACAACCCTGCTGGTGAAAATATTTATGAACTCACCCTTCAGGATCTTTATGCCTGCGGTCAGAGAGCCAAGAACATACCAAACAAACATATTGCCTGGTTCCAGCCTATATTTTCTTTGAAGGGATTCTTACCTGGGGCTCCAAGATTGTAAATGACAATTTCTACAAACAGAGGTAATCCTCTTGACAGTAGTTACAGTAATTATATTAGTTCAAGGCATATTGTAAGGATAAGAAAATAATTGAGGCAAGAAGAATGAATTTCATGCCACGAAATGAATTATGCATAGTCACAAATAATCTTCAGATGTGAGCTGTGTTATTAGCCTGGTGTCAATGTGTCAACGACCAACTCGTCCATCAAAACCTAGGGTAAAGTTAAAAGCAAATCACCTGCCTGCCTTAACGTGTATCTTCACATTCCATTGCCCCACGCTTGGATGTCATATATGTGTTGTCCACATGCGTGGCCCCTGCTGGTCCATTTCCCTATAATTATCTTCGATTCAGCCACAACTGCTTCATGTTAATGGTTTTCCTCTACCACAATGCACACTAGAGTTTCGCCATTTTTATTTTGACACCCGGTTCCTAGATTGGCCGCGGCCACAGAGGAAGTGCAGATATTGTGAGTGTACCCTGTCGTTCTCCCCTCTGAGCTGTACAGAATTATATTTCATCGGCTCAGCACTGGGAAACGTTTTCTATACCTCTCGATTTCAGAGGGAGCAAGTGCACATTCTGAATTAAGTGCCTGAAAATACTGTCACATCAACCCACTGCCTGTTTCTCTTTGGCTGGTGCTCTCCTTTTCTAGCTACATAAATTCCCATTACAAAAAAATTCTTTGGCCCAGGTCAACACCGGGCATATCGGGTGGTATGGTTTAGATCTAGAATCTTCCCCAAAGACTCATGTGTTGAAGGCTTATTCCCCAGTGCAGCAGTGTTCATGAGGGGACTTGAGCTCAGTGCCTGGGTCATGAGGGCTCTGAGCGCATCGTCAGACTAAGCCTCTAACAGCCAAACTGGTTAGTGAGAGGTGGAAGAAAGTGTAGGAGGTAGGTGGAGGGAGTGGGTCTTAGGGCATGTCCTTGGGAACTTTGTCTTGCCTGCCTGCCTGCCTGCCTGCCTGCCTGCCTGCCTGCCTTCTTTCCTTCCTTCCTTCCTTCCTTCCTTCCTTCCTTCCTTCCTTCCTTCCTTCCTCCCTCCCTCCCTCCCTTCCTTTCTTTCTCTTTCTCTTTCTTTCCTCATTCTTTCCTTTCTTTCCTTCTTCCTTTTTCCTTCCTTTCTTTTTTCTTTCTTCCCTTCCTTCCTTTTTCTTTCTATCTCTCTCTGGTGAGCACATCTTCTGCTCCACCATACCCCCTCTGCCACACTGCTCAACACAGGCCCAGATCGATGGAACCAGCCAGCCATGGACTGAAACCATGAGCCAAAAGAAACATGTTCTCCTCTAAGTTGTTTTTCCTCATTTTGTTACAAAGAAACAAGGCTTACTAACTAACACATGAGATAGGGACCAGTATTTTGCTTAAGCCTATGCACAGGAGCAATATGCACAGGAGCAATAAAGTGTTTCTCGCAGCCTAAGAATCAGTTTCTCTCTGGATAAGCTGATATAAAGACTGCACGATGAAAGATAAGCTCTTCTTTTTTTTTGTATTTACAATATGCCAATGGGTAGTGAGCATTTATGGAATACCTTAAAGAGAATATGGCATTTGGCTTGTTACTAGATTCTGGAAATAAGATTGTGGGTAAGAAAACAATAACCTTTCTATATAACTTCTTAGAATTAAAAAATAGATATTTATCTAATATGACTTTTAAAACATTGATCCAGTATACTCTGTATATTCAAACATGAGATAAAATATTTGTAGGACATTATAAGACTGGTTAATTTTTATGAGCATGATTGTTTTATTTTTATTTTTTAAATTTAATTTAATTTTATTTTTTTTGCGGGTGTGGGATTGGAACTCGGGGGCATTCGACCTCCGAGCTACACACCCTGCCCTATTTTTTATTCTTTATTTCGAGACCGGGTCTCACTGAGTTGCAGAGGGCCTCACTAAGTAGCTGAGGCTGTCCACGAAATGCGATCCTCCAGTCTTAGCCTCCCAAATGCTGGGATTACAAGTATGCACCACCATGCCCGGCTGAGCATGATTGTATTTAAAAAAAATACGCATTATTTACATATAATAAAATGTGCAAGATTTATTTCAGATGTGAAGACAACAATTGTATTCACCTGTGTAACCAACAGTCCAAACAAGATGATAATAAAACATTCTCATCGCCCTAGAAAATGCCCCTATGGCCCCTCTCACTCACATCCTACCTCACCTCCAGCAACCACTATATATAATTTGGGAATTGTACCCAGGCGGTTTTCTACCTTCAAGCTACACTCCAGTCCTATTTTACTTTTTATTTTAAAACAGGTTCTAAGTTTCTGAGGGTCTTGCCAAGCTTGAGCTAAGGTTAGGCTCAAATCTGTGATTCTCTTGCCTCAGTCTCCCAAGTACTGAGATTACAGGAGTGCATCAACATGCCCAGCTAAAACCACGTTCTGATTACTATTATACATTAGTTTTGCCTGGTTTCGAACTTCACATAAGTGGAATTATCCAGAAGGCATTTGGCGGGGGGGGGGGGTCTGTCTTTTTTTTTTTTTAACTAAACATAATATCTGTGAGTTTCATCCTACTCATAGTTAATGCCAGATGCTTTTTGTGTTAAAAACACTAAGAGGAATCTGTGAGTTTAAAAAATTATGAGAAATTGGAAAGTGTAGGATTAAAAAGCTTTTAGAGTGATTGCTTTGAATACCCTTTTGCCACAAGCCTCAACCTAGGTCATGAGTCTCCTGGATGATGCTAAGGCTACCTGTTTCTCTAGGAATGGTGGGAAAATCTCTGCCATGGGCAACCCATCACTTCATGAAGCATTTTAAGTACCACTTTTAAGTACTTTAAATGGATTTAGGAACCAGGCATGGTAGTGCAACCTGTAATCTCAGTTCTTGGGAGACTGAGACAGGAAGATCACAGGTTTAATACTAACTTCAGCAGTTTAGCCAGCCCCTCAGCAACTTAGACTGTTCCAAAATAAAAAGAAAATAGGACTGAGTGTGTATCTCAGAGGTAGAAATCCCCTGGGTGTAATTCCTAGTAAATACACACACACACACACACACACACACACACACACACACACACACACGATTTAGGCAATACTGTTTTAAGTTTCCCTGATGAGAAGTGATCCTTCATAATTTCAGTGCCCATAGATATAGATAGGGACTACAGTAAGGAAAGAATTAGCTCAGATATCTTGCTCAAGGCTTAGTTTCATTTCTGAGTCAGAACATCTGCACTCCTAAAAGAAAGACCCTATTTCAAATTGTTTTACTACCACAAATTATTTGTATATCCTAATCATATTTCTTCAAGAATAGATTTATGGCTGGGCATGGTGGTGCACGCTTGTAATCCCAGCATTCAGGAGGTGGAGACCGGAAGATGGCAGTTTGTGAACAGCCTCAGCTAAATAGTGAGGGCCTCTGCAACTCGGTGAGACCCTGTTCCAAAATCAAGAATAAAAAATTTTGCAAGGGGTGTAGCTCAGAGGTCGAATGCCCCTGGGTTCCATCCCCAGCCCCCCCCCCAAAAAAAAAGAATAGATTACTGTATTTGATGTAAGAAAATACGTATGAAATTTGTCAATTTTAGGTTTTTCTACTTCTTTATTTTACAATGTTACAGTAATTGCCTTTAAGCCAGATCTATGTCCAAGCCACTTTCACTTTGTGCTTAATGTTTCATGTGATCAAGAAAGCGTGTTTTACTTGTTTTCTTAAATTGGGAAGAGATTGGGATTATTAATGACACTTACAGATCAAACTCTGTTTTCTAGTTTCTTGTGAAAGGAAGCCCTTGTAAAGATAGTTCTATACGATCTTTTATTTGACCTTTCTACAGTTTATGGGTGTATTTCCATTTGTCTAACTTCATAATAAGCAGTAGACACACAATTGGTAATGGCAATAATAAATTACACACACACACACACACACACACACACACACACACACACACCTGTTAATGTATATCTAATCTGATTTCATGGCTATTTGGTTATTGTAAATTGTGCTGTATCTTTTTCTTTTCATTTTTATAAATATTGAATAATAGAATTTTATTTATTATTTATTTTTATTTTCACACTATTATTGTGCATTATAATTATATATTATAGTGAGGTTCAAGGTGATGCATTCATTTCTAAGTAGACAAGAATTTTGGAAATATCTAAGAGGAAATGACTTCCAAAAATAATACAACATATCACAATATATCACATATAGGATATCAAATCAAGATAATTATATCATATGAATCTTAAGAATAAAACTTGTTTTCGTCCTCCTCTTTCTATTTCTGCTTTCTTTTCTCCCTTCTCCTTGTCTATATATTTCTTTATTGTGAATACTATAATACTACAAACCAAATCGAACTAATAGACATCTATAGAACAGGCAGATTCACATTCTTCTCAGATGGTCATGGAACCTTCTCCAAAATAGACCATTCCAGGCCCAAAGCAAGTATTAGCAAATACAAAAACCCCTGACATTATGCATCTTTTCAGAGCATAATGAAATAAAGACAACAGAAAAACAGCAAGAAAGCAAGAAGAACCATAGGAGTTTCATAAATACAGAGAAATTTACTAATACATATATTTTTTTTTTTGCCATACTTGAGATTGAACCAAGGGTCATTCTTTTTCTTTCTTTCTTTCTTTCTTTCTTTCTTTCTTTCTTTCTTTCTTTCTTTCTTTCTTTCTTTCTTTTTCTTTCTTTCTTTTTTGGGGGGTGGTACTAGGGATGGAACCCTTCTACCCTTCTACCTCCGGCCTACACTCCCAGACCTATTTTTTATATTTTATTTTGAAAAAAGGGTCTCTTAAACCAGAGAGGCTGGCTTTGAACCTGCATGATCTTCCGGTCTCCGCCTCCCAAGCTCGGGGAATTACAAGCGAGTGCCACCACGCTCAGTGAACCCAGGGTCATTCTACCTTTGAGCTACACACCCAGCCCTACTTTTATTCTTTATTTTGAAAGAGGATCTCATTAAGTTGCAGAGGCTGGCTACAAACCTGAGATCCTCCTGTCTCAGTTGCCCAAGTACTGGAATTACAAGTGTGTGACACACACTCAGCACTAATACTGTTTGAATAAAGATTGAATCAAAGAAGAAATAAGGGAAGAAATTAGAAAATTTTTAGAATCAAATTAAAATACAAGCCAGGTGTTGTAGCGCATGTTTGTAATTCCAGCATTTGGGAGGCTGAGATTGGAGGATCACAGTTTGGGGACAGCCTCAGCTACTTAGTGAGGCCCTCTGCAAGTCAGTGAGACCCTGTTTCAAAATAAAGAATAAAAAATAGGGCTGGGAATGTAGCTGGGATGTAGAATGGCCCTAGATTCCATCCCCAGGACCGCAAAAAAAAAAAAAAAAAAAAAAATTAAAAAATTAAAATACAAATACACCTTATTTACCAAAATCTTTAGGACACTATGAGGATATTTTTGAGAGGCTAGTTTATAGCATTGACTATCCACATTAAAGAAAAATAAAGATTCCAAATTCACAACCAAATGCATCTCAAAACCCTAAAAAAAAGGAATAAAATCAGAAGCTCATAGAAGGTAGGAAAAATTAAGACCAGGTTGAAATTAGTTAAATATAGTATAAAAATAATACAAAAAAAATAATACAAAGAATTAATGCAATTTGCAGTTGGTTTTTTTAAAATATAAACAAGCTGGGCGTGGTGGCACATGCTTGTAATTCTAGGGCTTGGGAGGCAGAGACAGGAGGATTGTGCAGGTTTGAAGCCAGCTTAAGAGACCCTGTTTCCAAATTTTAAAAAAGTATAAAAATAGGTCTGGGAGTGTATCCCAGAGGTACAAGGGTTTCCAGGAACCCCGGTACCACACACACACACACACACACACACACACACACACACACACTATATATATATATGGGAGAGAAGACCCAAATTAGTAAAATTAGAGATAAAAAAGGAGATATCATCATAGACAGCTTAGAAATTGAGAGGATCATTGGGAACTGTTTTGAAAACTTACGTTCTCGCGTAAAGACAGGAGGATTTCAAGTTTGAGTATAGCCTTAGGAAGTAGTAAGACTCTCATTAATCTAGTGGGACCCTGTTTCAAAATAGAAATAAAAATAGGGCTGGCGGTATAAGTCAGAGTTTAATTCTCAGTACTACAAAAAAAATCTTAAGTTTTAAAAAAGTAAACCATCTAGCCAGGTGTGGTGGCACACAGTTGTAATCCCAGCATTCAGGAGGCTGAGACTGGAGGATCGCGGTTCGCTGACAGCCTCAGCTACTTAGTGAGGCTCTCTGCAATTTAGTGAGACCCTGTTTCAAAAAATAAGGAATAAAAAATAGGGCAGGGAATGTAGCTTGGAGGTCAAATGCCTCTGGGTTCCATCCCCAGACCCGCAAAAACAAACAAACAAACAAACAAACAAACAACAACAAAAAAACTGAACCATCTAAAAGAAATTAACAAATTTCTAGACACATATGACTTATGAAAATTGAACCAAAAGTATATAGTAAACCTAAACAGACCAATAACAAAGAGATTGAAGCAGTAATTAAAAACCTTCCAACAAAGAAAAGCCCAGGACCAGATAGATTCTATCAGACTTTCAAAGAAATAATGCCAATGCTTCCCGAATTATTCCATAAATTATAAAAGGATGGAATATTCCCAAACTCATTCTATGGAGCCAGTATTACCTGATATCAAAACCAAATTAAGATACCTTAAGGAAAGAAAAATACAAAGAATAATAAATGTTGTCCAGGATGTGGGATAAAAAAGATATTTTTTATGCATTGTTGGTGGGCTTGTAATTCAGTACAACCACTATGGAGTTTGCTCAACCAGAAACAGAATCATGATATGAACCAGTTATATCATTCTTCAGAATCTTTCCAAAAGAATTGAAATTTTTGTTACTGCAGTGATACATGCATACTCATGTTTATAGCAGCACAGCTCATAATAGCTAAGTCATGGGACTAGCCTAGATGCCCATCAACAGGATGAATGAATAAAGGAAATGTGGTATGTATACACAATGGAACTTACTCAGCCAGGAAGAAGGAAACTCCTGTCCTTTGCCAGAAAATGGATATAACTGGAGAATATCATACTACGTGAGATCAGCAAGGGCTGCAGATTCTCTCTCATATGCAAAAACTATAAAGAAAAAAGAAAAAAAAAGGGTCATACTGTAAATTAGGAATAAGACCAATAGAATAGGGGAAGGGAACTAAGAAAAGGAGGAGGGAAGGGAAATGGGGGTGCAGGGAAGTAAAGAGACAAAATAATGTCTTATGCATAGATGAATATATCACTATGAATCTCTCTATCATACACAGGGAGGGAAAAAGAAGGGAAAGGGAAGACACTGGGAAGCCAACAGACCAAATAATGGTACATATGTAATTTATTATATCACTAATAATCTCAGTATCATGTATAATTATAATGCATCAATAATTTTTAAAAAGAAGAAAGAGATATCTTAACAACTTCAATATCTATTTTAAAATTTGACTTTGCAGTTTAAAAAGTTCCACAATGGAGACTCTAGACCCAGATTATTTTATTATTAAATTTCACCAAACACTTCATCAAGAATTAATTCCAATTCTACACAAACTCTCATGAAGCTTGAGAGGAGAAAACTTCCTAACTCATTCTGTGAAGCCAACATTACCTTGCAAAACTTCATAAAGATGGAAAATTACAAATCAATATTCTTCATGAACATATAGAAAGCTATTTTAAAATCTTAGCATATAGAATCCACCAATATTTTAAAAGTTTATATAATCACCTCTCATACCCATGAGTTCCACATCTGAATTCAACCAACCAGAGATAAAAAAGTTTGAGGAAAAAATATTCAGTACATCTGTACTGAATATGTACAGACTTTTTTCCTTATAATTATTCCCTAAACACTGTAGTATAAAGCTATTTACAAAGCATTTACATTGTGTTAGCTATTATAAGTAATCGAGAGATGATTTGAAGTATATGGGAGGATATGCATAGGTTATATGCAAATGCTACAGCATTATATAGAAGAGTCTTGAGCATCTGAAGATTTTGGTATTCATGGAGAGTCCTGGAACCAATCTCCCTTGGATCCAAGTGGATGAATATACTTTCAGACCAAGTGCAGTTTATCCCAAGAATGCAAAATAAGTTTAACATTCAAAATCAATCAATGTAATCCATGATATCTACAAACTAAAGAAGAAAAACTATATGATCATTTCAATAGACATAGAAATATTAGGAAAAATCTAACATTAATTTGTGTTTTTTTATTTATTTTTATTTTTATTTTTATTTATTTATTTATTTATTTTTGTGGTGGTACTGGGGTTCCTGGAAGCCCTTCTACCTCTGGGCTACACTCCCAGACCTATTTTTATATTTTTATTTAGAAACAGGGTCTCCTAAACCAGCGCGCGTGGCTGGCTTCGAACCTGCGCGATCCTCCTGTCTCTGCCTCCCAAGCGCGGGGATTACAAGCGTGCGCCACCACGCCTGGCTAATTTGTGTTTTTTTTAAATAATGCTTTTGAGGCTCCAGAGGTCCAGGCTGCATGGCCCCGACCCGGGTGGGTGGGCAGGCATGGGCAGGGCTCTCTTAGGTGACACCCCCACCCGGAATGCCCCGGAGGTCCAGGCCCCATGGCCCCGACCCCGGGAGGGTGGGCAGGTGTGGGCGGGGCACCCTTAGGCGCCCCCCCACACCCAGAAAGAAAAAAAAAATTTTCATCGCTACCTAGTGCCTGATCCCACATCCTCTCCAAACCACACATACTCTCTTCTCTTATTTTTTTTTTTCTTAAAGGGGGAAATGAAAATAGAAAAATTTTTGAGAGGGGTTAAGATGGCCCTGGCAGCAGCTAGAATATTGGAGATGCAGACAAAACATATCCATCTGAACTGGAACTTTTGGAAAAATTCCCCACAAAGGACAACTGTTGCTTCTCTACATCATTAAGAATCCTGGATATCACCTGTAAGGAGAGAGTCTAGCAGAGACCTAAGAGGAAGGTGGTGGTGGCAGCAGTGGCCAAGATGGTGGTGGAGACTTGAATTTGGGAGAGGCAGATATCTGATCTAACCCATCCTGATCCTCTGAAGAAATTACCCCAAAGGTCGAATGCTACTGTCGCGCATGCTTAGGAACACTGGACATTATGTGGTATGTGAAAAGAGCTTGGGAAAGATTTGAAATGGTGGAGGCAGTCGCATTGGCAGCAACAGCAAGTACTCAGGGGAGGCAGAGATCTGACATAATATACCTGGAACTTTTGAAGAAATTACCTCAGAGACAGAATACTACCACCCTGCACCCTTGGGAACGTGGGACAACCTTCTGGGTGAAGAAGGTGCTCGGATCGGAGTGTGCTGAGGTGTGAGGCCAGTGCCGGGGCCAGCAAGGCCAGGATCGGAGCCTGCTGTGAGTCAAAGCCACTACTGAGGCCTCCAAGGCCAGGATCAGAGCCTATTGGGGGGTTAGGCTGGTCCCAGGGTCAGCAAGGCTGGGATCAGAGCCTGCTGTGAGGCAAGGCCGGTGTTGGAGCCTCCAAGGCTGGGATTGGAGCCTGCCGAGGGTTTGGGCCAGTGCTGGGGCCAGCAAGGCCGGGATCTCAAGCCTGCTGTGAGACAAGGCTGGTGCTGTGGCCTCTGAGGCTGGGATTGGAGCCTCCTGAGGCGTTAGGCCAGTGCTGGGGCCAACGAGGCTGGAATCGGAGCCTGCTGTGAGACAAGGCTGGTGCTGAGGCCTCTGAGGCCTAAATAAGAGTCTGCTGAGGGGTTAGGCCGGTGCTGGGGCCAGCGAGGCCGGGATCGGAACCTGCCTTGAGGTATGGCCGGTGCTGGGGCCTCAGAGGCCGGGAATGGAGCCTGCTGAGGGGTGAGGTCAGTGCTGGGGACAACGAGGTCGGGATTGGAGCCTTCCATGAGGCAAGGATGGTAGTGGGGCCTCTGAGGCCAGGAGAGGAGCCAGCCGAGGGGTTAGTTCGGTGCGGGGGCCAGCAAGGCCAGAATCGGGCCTCCCATGAGGCAAGGCCAGTGCTGGAGCCAGCAAGGTAGGGATCAAAGTCCTCCGGATGGCCAGGCCACTACTGGGGCTGTCAAGAGTAGAATCGGAACTTGCAATGCAGCATGCACAGAGAAATAGCACAGAAAATAAAATCCAGATGCTTCCCTTATTAGCAAGAACAAGGAAGAAAGGGGTAACAGGAGGAGGTCGAGTAGTAGAAAGCGCCCTATTGAGAAGCAATTAAGGTGACCAATCAGAGAGGAGGGGATGGGGAAGGATGGAATCTCTTTAAAACTCATGAGGTGCGTAAACAATTATATCAAAGATAATCACCAATTAAGCATGGGATCGAGGGAGGAGGAGGGAATGGGATGGCGATTGGATGAGGGCTATTGGATGATATGTGCTTGTATATCCTCTCAAGTCTTGTATTCCAAAGTGATGTATGATTACAAAAATAATAATAATAATAAATAATTGCCACAAAAATAAAAATAAAGGAAATACTATTCGAGTAGTGAAAAAAAATAATGATTTCATCAAACTATAGATAGAAAGTAGCTTTCTCAACTAGGTAAAGGATGTCTATGAAAATTCTATAATGTGTTACCACTAAATGTCTTCTTTAAGATCAGGAAGAAGGAAAGGATGTCTCCTATTTACCATTGTAGAAAAGGTTGTAGTCAATGTGATAAGCCAAGAAAAAGATACAAAAATCATCTTAGAAAAGAAATAGTAAAACTGTCTTCATTTGAAGATTACATAGCTGTGTTTGCAGAAAATTTGATAATGCCTACAAACATCTACTAGAACTAAGTGAGCTTAGGTAGGTTACAGTATACAAAATCAATATATGAATATAAATTGCTCACTAAGGAAAAAAGAAATTTGAATAATTAAAATAATGCCATTGAAAATAGCATCAAAGATACAGGGGGAAATGGTGACCGAGAAAAGCGGGGCTTAAGAGCTCCGCTAACAACCAATCTCCATTACCACAAAATCAGTGCCTTTCATAGCCAGAAAACACCATCACCAGAGAAACAAAAAAATCATCAGGCTCCAGAGAGGAGGGGTACTCAGAACAGAGCTCAGAGCCACAGAGGAGATATGCCAGTCTCAAGCCCAAGGACGCGGCAGCAGTGCCTTACTGCCGGCGGCAGTGGTGAGTTCACCGGACAGCTACGGCTACAGACCAACGCACTCAACAGCCCACCAGGCTCCAGAGAGAAGCGGCGGACAGCGAGCTGAGGGACTCAGAGCAGAGCTCAAAACCAGAGAATACCCCAGCCTCATGGTCGAGGGCGTGGCAGCGGTGCCATATTGCCACCGGCGGCAGCAGCAGCGAATTCACTGAGTCCACTACAGCTCCATCAGCTCACTGCACTCAACAACAGTGAGTCAAATTGCGGGCCCCAGAGGAGAAATCCCAGTACTGCACTCCCAGGGACTTGACCCAGTGGGGGAGTGGTGGTGGCAGAGATATCACACCATAGGAGAACGCCCAACCTGGCACCGCCCCCATAGTCTAAAGCAGCCTCTATCGACTCCCTGGGTCTGAGACTCTGTGATACAACCCAGTAAAGGAGTAGTGGTGACTGAGATACCACAGACTCGAGATCCAGAGCACCTTAACTGAAGTCATAGTGACCCAAGGGAAGAACCCAGAGAAAGCACAAACTTCTGAAATCATGGGAAAGAGGAATAACACTGGAGCAATTAATGCCCACAACCCCACAACATCAGAACCCGATAAAACAGAAATTCAGAGATTTCTAGAAGATCAAATCAGGAAAATAACTGTAGAAATAATAGAGGTGTTTCGAAAAGAATTCAGAGAGAGCCAAAAAGATATAAAGGATGCAATTAATGAAGTAAAGGCCTCAATTCAACGTACAAACAACCGATTAGACCACGTGGAGAATAGAATCTCGCTCTTAGAAGATGATCAATCCAAAAATGAACGCATAGTTTCTAATCTAGAAAAAAAATCCGACAGCAAGAATCTGACATTGAAGAAATATGGGTCCATTTTAAGAGAGCTAACCTAAGAATAATTGGAATAGAGGAGAGAAAAGAAGGTGAAACCAAAGGGATCAACAATCTCTTCATGGAAGTAATAGCAGAAAATTTCCTAAACATAGAGCAAGAGGTCAATACACAGGTCCGGGAAACTTATAGAACTACCTTTAGACAGGATCGGAGAAGAGGATCCCCACGCCACATAATTGTCAAAATGACCAATGTGGAAGCCAAGCAGAGAATCTTAAAGGCAACAAAAACAAAGGGCCAAGTGACATTCAGAGGCAAACCAATTAGAATCACTCCAGACTTCCCAAACCAAGTCATGAGAGCCAGAAGGGCTTGGAGTAACATATTCCCATTTCTGAAAGAAAACAACTTCCAGCCAAAAATTTCCTACCCAGCAAAACTTTCTATCAAATTAGATGGAGAAATACGAAGCTTCCATGACAAACAGAAACTGAAGAAATTTATGTCTTCAAAACCAGCGCTAGAGAAAATACTCAAAGAGATTAACTACAAAGAAGAAATAGGTAACACACACCAGAACCAGAGAAACAAGAGTTTCCATCCAACAGACAACTAAGATTGGTTATCTGTGGAGATTCATTATTTATGTTAGTCTTTTACCTATCTCTAAATGGTATTGTTTGCTTTGAATGTTGTTAATTTTTAGGATTTCTAGTTGGAATATTAATATACCTTCAGATATAGCATTTGGAAATATTTTATCCCATTCTATCAGTAACTTTTAACTCTGTTTACATTGTCTCTGGATATACATTTTTTTTATTTTTTAGGGAGTTTGTATACTCTTCTGTTGCCTGTGCCATTGAAATCATATCCAAGAACTCACTGCCAATTTCAATGTTGTGAGGTTTTATGACCCAGATTTTCCTCTAAAAGTTTATAGTCTTAAGATTTATATTTAGGTCTTTTATCTATTTTGAGTTAATACTTGTATATGGGATTAGGTGAGGGTCCAGTTTTATTCTTTTTCATGTAATTATTATTTTTCAACAATATTTAGTTAAAAGATTATTATTTCCTCCACCAAATGTTCGTGGAAACCTTGTCAAAAATAACTTGAAAATATATGGAAGAATTTATCTCTAGGCTTTTATTTAACTCCAATGATTTATATATCTGCCTTTAGAACAGTACTACACTGTTTCTATTATTGTAGCTTTATATGGTTTGAAATCAGAAAATATATATCTTCTAGCTTTGTTCTTTTTTGAGATTGTTTTGGGTATCTAGAGTCCATATTACATATTAGGATAGATTTTTTTTGAAAAATAAATATATAAATACATGATAGTTTAACCTAAAAATATATATATATTCTCTGGTAAGAAAGAGAGCAAAAAGAAATATTGAAATGTTATCTTTAAGTTATCAAAAGATTGGTATCAGACAAATGAAACTGTTATGTGAGATTATCATTTTTAATTTTGGATAAATTGCTATAATACTAGATGTCAACCACTAAGCCAAGCATGGGAAGGAGGGATGGGGAGGGAATGGGGTGGGGATCGGGTGGGGGATGACTGGGCAATGTGTGCATGTATGTCTACAAAAGTTTTTTTGTATCTCACTATGATGTATGAATACAGTGCACCAATAAAAAAAATTAAAAAATAAAAATAAATAAAATAGCATCAAAGATACAAACTACATAGATATTAAATGTGCCAAAATATGTGCAAGACTTACACACTAAAACTACAGAACATTGCTGAGTGAAGTTGAAGACCTAAATTAGCCATCTAGATATAGTGGTGCACACCTGTAATCTCAGTACTTGGAGGTTGAGATTGGAGGATCACAAGTTTGAGTCCAGCCTCAGCAACTTAATCCGACCCTCAGCAACTTATTGAGAACTTGTTCCAAAATAAAAAATAATAATAAAAATAGGGCTGTAAATGCAGCTCAGAAGTAGTTGCTTCTGAATTCAATCCCCAGTGACACACACACACACACACACACACACACACACACACACACACAGTTAAGTACAATTTTTAATTAACAAGCTTATTCTAAAATTTATATAGAAACACAACAAACATGACGGTGAAATAATGGTGTAAATAATGTATAGCCCTGACATCTTTGAAACATGAGCAATTTTGAGTACCAACTCCACCTGATTTCAAGATTTGTTGTAAAGTTATAAAGATTATAAAGTTACAGTTATCATGACGGTGAAATAATGGTGTAAAGATCGAGAAATACACTGAAGAAATCAGAGAAATTTTGGAAAGAAGCAAAGGCAATATAGTGAATAAGTTTTTCAACAAATGATATTCCAATTGACCTCTTTGTCAGTCAGAGTTTTGTTATTCTAACAAATGCCCGTGATAAAGAGAAAGGGTTTATTTTGGCTTGAATCTTTGGAGGGTCCAGGTTTCATAACCAATGGTCCCACTGCTTTTGGGTTTGTGATGGCATAGAACATCATGATAGGAGTACGTGCCAAAGGAAATCCATACATCTCATGGTTGCAAGAAAGCAAAAGAAAAAGAGGAAGGGGGTGGGGGAGAGTTCCAGTGTCTTCTACAAGAGCATGGCCCAGGTGCCTAAAACCTACCACTGGACCGACCTCTTAAAGGTCCCATCACCACTGAATAGCTCCCCATGGAAATTAGGCCTTTACCAAATGAGCCTTTGGGGGACATAAAACTTTTAGATATAAATGTAATACCTAAAACTATAAAACCTCTAGAGAAAACATAGGAGAAAATCATTGTGACCGTGGGTTAGCCAAAATTTTCTACATATAACACTAAAAGTACAATCCATATAAAAATGGTAATTTTTTTCAATAAATTATAAAACTCTGTCTCCAAATATATTGTTAAGACAATGAAAAGATAAACCATGGAATAAAAGAAAATATTTTCAAGTCATATCTATATGAAAAAGGACTTGTATCTAAAACATAATAGGAGGTTTCAAAACTCAATAATAAAATATCAACCAGTTTTTTAAAAAAAATAGGTAAAAATTTGAGCAAACATTTGACCATTAAAGCTAAATTGATGACAAAATACCTAAAAAATGCTCAACATCATTAATCATTAGGAAAATTCAAATTAAAACTGATGAATAGATAATAAAAATGTGGTATATATGCACAATGGAATTTTACTGAACCATAAAGAAGAACAACATTCTTTCATTTGCAGGAAATTGGATGAAACTGGAGAATATTATGCTGAGATCAGCCAGTCTCAGAAAGTCAAGGGTTGAAAACATTCCCATAGTAGAGTGAAAGGGAATAAGGGAAAGGAGGAGGAAGGGGAGAACCTATGATGAAGAAAACACCTAAAATTATACTATGCCCATGTAGGGAGGCAACGATACGAGATCACTTATATACAAGGAGGGGTGGGCAGTAAGGTGGGACCTGAAGAGAAACACGCCAAGCCCTGTGTGCAGGTTGGTTTGTATCACTTTGAACCATCACTATAATTACAATGCACCAATAAAAATATTTTTAAAATCACAACTACCACTATACTCCCCCACAATGGCTAAATTTAAAAAAGACTGACCATTTAAATTGCTGATGCGAGTGTGGAAAAACTAGAACTTTACTAGGAATGTAAAATGATCTGATTGCTCGGGAAGTAGTTTGGCAATTTCAGTAAAATGGCTAGGGAGAAAATGGGTCATAGGAGGAATTCTAGACGAAGAAGGAGATTCTATAAATGAGCAAATAAGGCGACCTAACCCAGGGGATGGGAGGGGGGAAGAGGGAAATTCTCTAATGCACATGATGTACTTTAACAAACATATCAATGTCAATCAACAAGCCAAACATGAGAAGGATGGAGAGGGAGGGAATGGGGTGGGAACTGGATAAGGGCTAAATGGGTGATGTGTGCACGTATGTCTCCACCACCTTGTATCCCATTCAGATGTATGACTGCAATGCACCACTAAAAAAATTTTTAAAAATGTAAAATACATACCTATCAGAGGAGGCAGCCATTTCATTCCAGGAGAAATAACAGCTAAAGTTGCTATAAAGACCTGTACGCACAGGTTCATAGTGACCTTATTGGTAATGGCCACAAACAGGGACATCCATAATGTCCATCAACAGGTGAATGAAGTTAATAGATAAACAAATTGCTATAGATTCATGCAATAAAACACTATTTAATAATAAAATTAAATATAGGTAAACACAATAACATGGATGGATTTCAAAGTAATTATTCAAAGTGAAAGAATCCAGACACTTTCCCCACCCCCACACAACGGTGTATACATTTTGGTTCCATTTCTTCAAATTCTAGAAAGCATAAACTAATCTACAGTGATGGTAGCCAGTAGTTGCCTGGTGAGAGGCAGTGAGGTAGTAAAGAATGGTCTTTCTAAAGCAAGGCATGCACAATAATATTAACTGTGTATTATATGAAAGAGCAAAATATTCAAAATATATTTAACTCACAGGTTACAACTAAAGTCTCATATGATTTTACATTTGAATAGGAAGTATTGCCTACTGCTTAAGAATGTGAGCCCTGCAGCCTGACTGCCTCCTTTACATCCAGAGGTTATACTTGGGCAGTATGCCACACATGTCACTCAGTCTCTTGTTTTTTGTTTACTTATTTTTATTGGTACATTGTAGTCATGCATCTTAATGGAGTACAAGATGGTGGAGGCATACATGCACATATCACCCAATTAGCCCTTACCCAATCCCTCCCCTTCCCTCCTTCTCATGTTTGGCTTAGTGATTGACTTTGATGTTTGTGAATGTACATCATGTACATTAGAAAATTTCCCTCTTCCCCCTACAATCCCCCTCAGTTAGATCATCTTATTTGCTCATCTATACTTTTCCTTCTTCATCTAGAGTTCCTCCTATGATCCATTGTCTCCCTAGCTTCCGTATATTAGGGAGAACATACGATTTCTAATTTTTTGTGACTGATTAATCTCACTTAGCATAATGTCCTCCAGTTCCATCCATTTCCCTATATATCCCATAGTTTTGTAATCCATTCATCTGTTGATGGACATCTTGGCTTGTTTCATAGTTTGGCTATGGTGAATTGTGCAGCTATGAACATAGATAGACATACATTAGTTTGGTAGTTTGGGTTTCATTCTTTTGTGTAGATACCCCCAAAGTAGCATTGCTGAATCATATGGTAAGTTCATTCCCATTCTTCTGCAAATTCTCCATAGTGTTTTTCAAAGAAGTTGCACCAATTTGCAATCCCACCAACAATGTTTTAGAGTTCCCACTTCTCCACATCCTTGCCAGCATTTGTCGTTGTGTGTATTTTGAATGACTGCCATTCTAGTTGGAGTTAGGTGAAATCTCAGGGTAGTTTTGATTTGCATATCTCTGATTGTTAATGATGTTGAGCATTTTTTCTTACATATATTGGCCATTTGAATTTCTTCTTTAATGAATGCCTATTTAGTTCACTTGCCCATTTTTCGATTGGGTTATTTGTTTTCTTAGCGCTGAGTTTCTTGAATTCTCTGTATATTCTAGATATTAGTCCTCTATCAGAGGAATAGTTGGCAAAAATTTTCTCCCAGTCTGTTGGCTCTCGGTTGAGGTTCTTGATAGTTTCCTTGGCTTTACAGAAACTTTTCAGTTTATTGCAATCCTATTTATTGATCTGCCTTTTAGTTTCTTGTGCTTCTGAGAAAGTTTTTATCTGTGCCTATGTGTTGCAGTGTTAAACCTATGTGTTCTTCAAGAAGCTTCAAAGTCTCTGGTCTAATTTCCAAGTCTTTGATCCGTCTTGAATTGACTCTTGTGCAGGGTAAGAAAGTGGAATTATTTTCATTTATCTTCATTTGGTTAACCAGTTTTGCCAGCACCATTTGTTGAAGAGGCTCTTTTTTCAGTGTATGTTTTTTTTTGCTCCTTTGTCGAAAATCAGTTGGCTGTAGCTGTGTGGATTTGTTTCTGAGTCTTCTATTCTGCTTCATTGATCTATGTGTCTGTTTTTGTGCCAGTACCATATTGTTTTTATTACTATGGCTTTGTAGTATAGTTTAAAGTCAGGGATTGTGATTCCTTCCACATGATTTATTTTTGCTCAAAACTACTTTGGCTATTCTGGGCTTTTTTTGTTCTAAATAAATTTAAGGGCTGATTTTTCTGTCTGTGAGGAATGACCTTGGTAATATAGTAGGTATTGTGTTGAATCTGTAGATCATGTTTGGAAGAATGGCCATTGTGATGATATTTATTCTGCCTATCCAAGAACATGGAAGATCTTTTCATTTCTAAGGGCTTCTTTAATTTTTTTTCAATGTTTTATCATTTTCTTTGTAGAGGTCTTTTACCCCATTGGTTAAGTTTACTCCTAAGTATTTTATTTTTTTGTGGGATATCCTGAGTGGAAGTGTTTTCTGGATTTCTTTTTCAGTGGATTTATGGTTGGTACACAGAAAAGCTTCCAATTTTTTAAGATTGATTTTTGTATTCAGACACTTGGCTGAATTTGTTGATCAGTTCTAAAAGCCTATTGGTTGAGTTTGTTGGGCTTTCTAAGTATAGTATCATGTCATCTGTAAATAGTGAAAGTTTTAGTTCTTTTCTTCTTTTCCTATTTGTATTCCTTTGATTTCCTTTTCTTGCCTTATTGTTCTGGCTAGAGACTCAAGTACTATATTGAAAAGAAAGTGGTGAGAATGGATATCCTTTTTCCTTTTTTGGAGGGAATTTCCAGTTTTTCCCCTTTTAATTTTAGAAGTTTGCATCTGTTGCTTTTGATAGATTTCTCTCAGTCTCTAGGTGTCAGCCGGTATACAAAAGGGCAAGTTGCGTTGTTTTCAATGGTGAAGGTTGAGTGAGGAGGAAAGTGAAGTCATAAGTGCAAGAACAGGGTAAAGCCACAGATAGGATCAAACAGAGTGAGAGTATGAGTTTTGTAAAATAGTGTATAGTAGAAATTGGACATAGTGAATATGTAGTATGATTCTAGTAACTCATGTAGAGTATTCAGTATAGTGATATGAAGTGGATTTAATACAAGACAAAGAAGAGGAAGGAAAGGAAAAGGAAAGAAGTAATGGAGAGAAGAGAGTAGGTATGCACAAGGGAAGAGGCTTGTGAAAGGGGTGAGGAAGAGAGCAAACAAGCATATATACACATACCCAAAAAACCCTAAAACAAAACAGAACAACCGAAAAATTATGCAACCCTATGAATATGTGAATACTCAGCAGACACGGCCTCTTCAGTCTCTCTCTGTGCAAATGCAGAGTGCCACTGGCACCTTTCCTGCTGCCAAAAATAATTAGGCCTGGTTCTCTGAGTCTCTCTCAGTCTGTGCAGATGGCAAGTATTGATGGGGCTGGATCTAGTACTAAGCATAGGTCTTCCTCCATGGTTTCAACCTATGCAGAACCTGAGTCTCTTCCTGCCTACATAGGGAGCAAGTGCATCTGAAACAAAACTCAGTGTATATGTAAGATGCCCTGTTCTCCATAGCTAGGGCTGAGTTGGTTTAACTTTTCCCCATTTACCACAATTGGATGGTCTGTGGTGATCTAATGTTAAGCATAGGTCTTCCTCTATGCTTTCCAGCAATCCAGGGTCTGAGTCTCTTTGAGCCTCTGTTATGTCCAACAGCAGACTCCACCCACACCTTTGCCAGGTTGAACAGAGAAATCTCAGCCCCAGGAAGTTTATCATGGCTGTGTAAGTCCCTGTATACACCACCCTCAGCATTCTCCCATGGGGACAGTAGGTTCTCTTATGGTGTTGTTGAACACCACTCTGGATCTCTGGAGGGCACAGTAGGCTTGGCTGCCACTGCTGCAAGTCATAGCCAGTGTTTGAGCAGGGATAACTGACGGCTTACAATTCCATTGAGCTGCAGCTGCTTACATTTTTTTTTTTTTTTTGCCCTGTTTTCCAAAGCTAGGGCTGAGTTGGTTTAACTTTTCCCCATTTACCACAATTGGATGGTCTGTGGTGATCTAATGTTAAGCATAGGTCTTCCTCTATGCTTTCCAGCAATCCAGGGTCTGAGTTATTTCATAGCACTGGAGACAGAGTGTCAGTAGGACTGATATGTGCTGCTTCTCTTGGTTGCCATCTTCCCGGAAGTCTCATTCAAACTTTTTGAACTTCAATATTCTTATCCCTAAATGGAATTAACAGTAGTGTCTATCTCATAGGAATATTGTGAGGCATCAATTAGGTGTCCAGGGAAAGTGCTCAGCCAAGCACTTTGTACATAGAAAGAGCACCATAGTTATTGTCACTAGCTTGACTTTCCCAAAGTACATCTACAGTCTCATTCCATTGATCTGGTAATCTGACTTCCAGCAGCCTCAGTTTTATATGCCTGCCTGTAAGTCTGAAAGTAATTTAAAAAAACAAGTTTGACCAAGCTTTTGAGCATCAAGGGAAAGCATTGTTACTGAGCACATGTCTCCCACATGGAGAGAGTGTGGTACCAAACACAGAGCCTTACCTTCAGATCTACTAACTGAAAGGGTATACAAAAGATTTAGTATAGAGACAACAAATATTATAGTGCAATATGATAGAAGATATTTAGAAGCAGTGCAATTAAATGAAGAAAAAACCTTAGACATAATTTTCTTCTAAGCCTTTATTTGTAGGTATTTAAAAATATATTAAGGACCAGGACAGGCAGTCCTGCAGGTCACAGTCACTCTGTACCTTCAGGACTGGAGCTTGTGCTGCCCCACAGCCCTGGGGCCCTTCCATACAGTTCTGCCATCTTGTGTCATCGTTCCATATTGGAATGTTTAAGAAGGATCCAAGTAATGCAAATTTAAATAACTTTCCATTAAAGAGGTTGAAATTAAAGAAAAATCTGTGCTGAGTGCAAGGCTTGCATTATCAGGGGAGCTGACATCTACGGAACAGCTTGTTCTCTGATGCTGATGAATAAATGAGGCCTCATGGCCCAATAATTTATTTACAAATGAATCTATAGAAGCATAAAATTTAGAACTGTTCTCCATTACTTATTCTTTCATGTTTACTCAGCCGAGTATTAAATCTTCCCAAATCATGAGCTTCCTTTGGGAACAAATCTTCTGGTTTTGATAGTTCCCACTATTGGAAAGTTTTTATTGACATTTGACATTTTTTTCCCTTCCTTTCTTTTATCCCACTTATCCTACTTATCCAGTTCAGATCAGGCCACATCGTTTTCCCAAGTGCTTATGCTTTCCATATAAGTTATGACTCATCTGAGTCAATATTTAGTCAGGCTCTCCACCTGTATTTTATGGACTTCAGTATTTTTATGAACTTCATTCTCTACTGTAAAAACATTTCTCGTAACGAGATAGAATGGTCCAGGTACAACATCTCCATACTTGTGAAATAGGGGCAAATAGCTGACTCTCCTTGTCTCCTTGTTATTAAGGGTAAATGTGAATCCTACACAAGGAAAAAATCCACAAGTTTTCCCTCTCACATTACATTGAGCATTTTGGTTAACATTGAGCACATTAATTTCTATGGAATTTTTCCATGTATTAAGTAGTAACTATTGACTGAATTTATTTTTCAGATCACTTCTAACAACCACATAAATGAGTAAATATACTTGTCAGTGTTTCATATTTGTTATATTTGATGTATTTTGTTATTCTTAATTCCCTTGTCTGTTAAGTAGAAAGAATTTCTACCTTATAGGGTTACTATGCACTTAGTAAAAGAGAAAAATGCGTTAAAGACTCTAGCCATGTATGGTGGCATACATCTGTAATCTTAGTATGTGGGAGGCTGAGCTAGAAGGATTAAAGGTTTGAGGACAGCCCCAGAAATTCAGAAAGATGTTCAGTAACCTAGCAAGACTCTGTTTTAAAACAAGAAATAAAAAGAGTCGGGGTATAGCTCAGAAGTAGAATGCTCCTGTGTTCAATCCCCAGTACCACAAAAAAAGAAAAACAAACAAGAACTCTAGCACAGTACTTTGTGCTTAGTAGTCACCCTCACCCTGCCCCCATATTCCCATTCTTAGTTCTCAGGAGTGTCTCTGTCTTAACTGTGCTCTGCCACCCGGGCTCCGTTACAGTTCCCTAAGGCTTATTGCTGATTGATGCTGCAGCTCTTTCGTTAACATCCTTCCTTGATCAGGTCATTATTTCCTTTTGTTTATAGACTTTCAGTGCTGTTTTTCAACAAAGTTCAGTTTCTCTGATCCGAACAGACTTAAATGCATTTTGTCAGTAAGATCTCCAGAGACCATATCATGTTCTTTGCTAAAATTCCATTATAACATCTGTTGAATCTTACAGTTCACGCCAAAAAGAAGCTATTAAGTTTATACAGCTTGATTTGTTCTTTATAAACTCTGGCTATGCACTGCTAATAATTTGAGTTTCTGATATGCATTCAGTTTACCACCATGTAATTCATTTCTTTTAGAATACGTGTCTATTTTAAATTAATATGTTTTAAAAGCAATACTAGCTCAATAGAGAAACTCTCAAGAAATGAAAAAAGTATAAAGAAAAAACTTATTTCAATCACATCAGAGATATAAATCTGTTAAGATTTTGGTGTGTTCTGCTTACATGTATTTTATCCAAATTGAATGTGTAAAATTATGTGCATGTTCCTTTTTATAAAGCAATGTATGTATTTGTGCATTCAGTCTTCTTTCTTCAATTTCCATAATTAAAATTTCCAGGTAAGCTGGGCATGGTGGCTCATGCTTGTAATGCTAGTGCTTGGCTGAGACAGGAGGATCGCATAGGTTCAAAGCCAGCCTCAGCTACTTAGTGAAGCTCTCAGCAACTTAGTGAGACCCTGTTTCCAAATAAATATAAAATAGGTCTGGGAGTCTAGCCTGGAGATAGAAAAAACCCTAGGTTCCACCCTCACCACAAAAGGGGAAAAAATTTCCAGGTAAAACAATAAACATTTTACCTTCTAAAATATAATACAAATTTAACTCATAATTTGCCAGCCAATGCAAGAACATATTGGAACTCAGTGGACTTCAAAAGGTTCAGAGCGTCATTATAGATTTTAAACAGAAATATGATTTTTTTTAATTTCTGCTTTTCATTAGGCAGTCTTTGAAACTCATCATTACAACCTAATTATTCTCAATTCCTCCAATGCATTTTTCTTGTTTTACATCTCTAAATGGTAATAAATAATATAAAATTTTAAATTAGATGACATCAGGGGCAATTTTGTTTCACTGTCTTTCCATGAACTAACTTGCACTAATTTTCTTTACATATCATACCAAAGCCCCTCTTCATCTTCCAACAGCAACTCATCAATACTTTGATTTGGCTTTAATCTTCAGCTCGCTTCCCTCATCCCCATTCCCTAAAGCTTTTGTTAATGAGTCTTTATTATGCTGAGCATGATTGTTCATCACTGATAGAGGGTTTTCCTAATATTTTCATATATCCAGTAGATTCCAGCAAGGTTGACTGAATACAGATGCTGCTTCTTTTATGACTAACTGAAGTAACTTACATGTACATCAGAAACATCCTTGACAGGCTATATTTTAGCTCTGGAATGGTTAGCCATCTATAGGTAATTCTAATCTGCCTAGTGTGCCTACATTATTACAAGATTTAATGTGTCTGTTTGTAGGAGAAAAGGCTGTTCCATTTTTCCTCAGTTGTAGTTTCAGAGACAAATGCCCATTTTGACATTCCATTGTTTTTTATTTATACACCACACCCCACAGCCCCTTATCAGACAATATTACATCCAAATTCCTTGATGTTTTCATTCCGGTTGTGAGGATATGACCAGGCTTTAAAATCCATGAGCACAGTAACTGGCTTCCATTCTTTCTATATTTTCTGCATCGAATCCAATACTTGTCATTTCAAACTTCGAGTCTAAAGAATGATCAGGTATGGCAGAACTCACTTTCTACCAATCTCCTCCATTCCTTCGAAGCCATTTCAAACATCCAACCTAAAATAATGACAAAACTTTCAACAATATGCCATTAGACCAAACTAGTGGGCTTAGGAATCGGTCTGCCTAGGCTGGATTTCAGGCCCACTACTTGGCTTGCCTTGTGAACTTGGGCAGGCAAGTAAACTTTGTGCCTCAGGTTTTCCATCTACAAAGTAGGAATAATCCCAGCCTACAGCGCAGGGCTACAATTAGTTGTGCTTTTTTTTCAGGTCTATGCTAGCATGTTGTATACCTTCAATAAATATTAACAGCAGTTATTAGTTTGAAAGAACTGTAGCACCAGAGAACACTCTTTTACATTAGATCATATACAGTATAAATCAGTATAGTCTAAACATGATGAAAATGAAAAAAAATTCAGTGTCCCAAGAGTATTCCTGAGTATATAAATTTTAATCTAAGAGGAAATGTTTAAGGATCTTTTTGTCTGGATAAAAATGATCAGAAAGACCACACACAACAAATCTTAATACCTAAGCAGGGCATGATGGACCACACCAGTAATCTCAGTACCTGGGAGGCTGAACAGGAGGATTCTGGGTTTGAGGCCAGCCTCAGCAACTGAGACTTTCAGCAATTCATCAAGACCCTACTCATAATTTTATAAAAAGGGGGTGAGGGTATAGTTCAGAGGTAGAATGCCCAGAGTTCCATCCCCAATACCAAAACAACATAAAAACAAACAAACAAAAACAACCAAATTAATACCATCACAGGTTTGGTTCAGTTCTGTCTCTGTTTGATACTTCTTTAATTGTTTTTTTTTTTTTTTGCTTTAAATATTTTATTTTATTTTTTATTTTTTATTTTTTATAAGTGGAACATATTGAAAATGGTGTACATTTAGATTGTGCTTCGTGCCCTTCCCCCCCATTTCCCTTCCCCCCTCCCAGTAGAGAGTGTCCAGGTTAACCATGTTATATTTATACTATTACACATATTCGTATGTAGCTCCTCCATTGAACAACCTCAGTTTTCTTCCTCTCCTATCCTTCCATTCAAGCTTTGCTGAGCCCTCCAATCAGAGTGGCAAACATAAAGAAATCAAATAACAATTGCTGGTGAGGATGTGGAGAAAGAGAAACTCTTACACTGTTGGTGGGAGTGCAGAGTAGTTCAGCCACTATGGAGATCAGTGTGGAGATTCCTTAGAAAACTGGGAATAGATCCACCATATGATCTGGCTATACCACTCCTGGGTATCTTTCCAAAGGGGCTGAAATCAGAGAACTACGTTAACATATGCATACCCATGTTCATAGCAGCACTGTTTGTAATAGTGAAAATATGGAACCAACCTAGATCTCAATCAACAGTTGAATGGATTGAAAAATTATGGGAAATACACACAATGGAATTCTATTCAGCTAAAAAGAAGAATAAAATAATAACATTTGCAAGAAGATGGAAGGAACTGAAGAACATTACGTTAAGTGAGATTAGTCACGAACAGAAAAAGAAGGGACATATGTTTTCTCTAATTTGCCCAGGCTAGGGAGTAGTGGTGATACTTCTTTAATTGTGTCTCAAGCTTAAGTCTGGCCTCCCCATTAAAAGTATAAGTCAGCCAGACGTGATGACACACACTCATAATCCCTGCGCTTGGGAAGATGAGACAGGAGGATCACGGAGGTACGAAGCCAGACTCAGGTGGCTTAAGAGACCCTCTTTCCAAATAAAATTTAAAAATTAGGTCTGGGAGTATAGCCCAGAGGTGGAAGGCCTCTGGTTCCATCCCCAGTACCACCAAAAAAAAAAAAAGTATAAGTCATAAGCTCTTGATATATATTTTAAAAATGAACAGTTATAGCTGAGCATGGCGGCCCAAGCTTGTAATCCCTGTGCTTGGGAGGCTAAGACAGGAGAATCGCACAGGTTCGAAGCCAGCCTCAGCTACTTAGTGAGGCTCTCAGCAACTTAATGAGACCCTGTTTTCAAATAAAATATAAAATAAGTCTGGGAGTATAGCCCGGAGGTAGAAAAGCCCCTGGGGTTCCACCCCCAGTAACACCAAAAAAAAAAAAAAAAGAACTGTTATTATTCTCATAACTATATTGGATTGTTCCATCAATATGGTATTATTTGAAAAATTAAAAAGTTCCAAAAGACTAGAGATAGCATCAAGATATCCCCAACATTTTCTTTCAACCTTGAAAGAATTCAGTGGCCCTTCATGTCCACTAGAATGACTAAGATTCCCATATTAAAGGTATACAAGTTTTTCTGCATTTTTGGCCTCAGTTTCCATGTTCTTTATCTGGAAGCTGCCACAGGACAGTAATTACAGTAACATTTTAAAGATTTTCACAAGCAATAGAGAACTACAGTTCCTTGGCCCAGAATGAATGAATGGTCCACTCCATGATGCCTTGCCTCAGCGCAGTTCACCAAGATGCTCTCGAGACCAGTGACTGTTCTCTCTGAATGTGTGTTTTGTGGAAGAAAGGAACTGTTTTCCTAACCTAAGGAGGTCATTGTCTCTGGAAATGCTATTGTTCCTATAGAAGTAGATGCTAAAACTGTACTTTTGGGGTAATGTCTATTTTGATATTTCCCCATTAAAATTTGGGGAAACAGAGGTTCTGTCTTCATCAAGAATGAGAACAGAAAAAAGAGCCTAAAAGATAGCAGTGGAAGTAGGTTTGATACAATAAATAAAATTTAAACTGCATGGTAAGCCGGGCGTGGTGGCGCACGCTTGTAATCCCTGCACTTGGGAGGTGGAGACAGGAGGATCCCGCAGGTTCGAAGCCAGCCGTGCTGGTTTAAGAGACCCTGTTTCCAAATAAAAAAAAGTATAGAATAGGTCTGGGAGTGTAGCCCGGAGGTAGAAGGGTTTCCAGAAACCCAAGTACCACAAAAAATAAATAAATAAATAAACAAAATAAACTGCATGGTAAAGCAGATTGCTAAGAGTGGTCAGAGTAGCATCTGCTATAGGGAGCTTTAATATATATACATATTTTTATTGGTGAATTGTAGCATCATATCATAATGTAGTTTATGGTGACAGTGACAGACACACAACATTTGGTGAGTTTTCACCCTTACTCTCTCCCTGTCCCCTCCTTCCCCATATTGAATATGAGATTAGCACTGGTATTCTCACACATGTACATAACATCAATGAAAGCATTTTTTTCATTAATTATTCCCCCACACACAAACCACGCTCCCCTAGACCACTGGCTCCACTCTTGCTCCACTGGGGTTTCTCCTCTATTATCCCTCTTATATCCTGATTGCACTGGAAAGCTTTAATAGGTTTACTTTCTAAAGCCAAAGGAAGTCAAAGGAATCAAAGGAAGAGTAAATGATTTTCAGAATGTTTTCTTCTGGTTCAAGAAAGATGCTCTGGTTATTTTGGATAACACCCCCTCCCCCAATCTCTGTTTTACTTTGTTGGTTGTTAAAATTTTTAACATTTTTGATTGCTGAAATTCAGGAGGTTCACTGGCAATAATTATTTTGTGGTCACTGTCTCTCTTGTGTAGCCGAAGGCGACCTGAAGTCTCCTGTTATGTGTAGATATTCTTTACTGTTTACAGGTTATTTGGCCACATTCTGCTCATCAGCAACTCTCTATATGTTGTGAATCTATGTTTCCTCAAGCAATAATTCATTAAGTAAATTCATTTTCTTCTCAAATAAGGTTAATATATATATTATACATACATACATATATATTAATATATTATACACACACACACACACACACACACACACACACACACACTATATATATATATATATATATATATATATATATATATATATATATGTCTGGGAGTGTAGCCCAGAGGTAGAAGGGTTTCCAGGAACCCCAGTACCACCAGCATATATATATATATATATATATATATATATATATATATATATATATATTTTTTTTTTTTTTTTAAACAGGTTCTCTTAAGCCAGCGCGGCTGGATTCAAACCTGCGTGATCCTCCTGTCTCTGTCTCCCAAGCGCGGGGATTATAAGCGTGCGCCACCACGCCCAGATTCAGGTTAATATTGTTTTCTTTCATAAGAAATGGTTACCCAGATGAGAGGGATACTGGTTGTTAAATATGGAAGCAGTTGCCCAGGAATTTATGTCCTTTGCTGCAGAGACAATCCTGACACCAAGCTATGCCTAGATTCACCTGCAAAGAGCCCTCTAGCAAGGCAGGGATTGGGACAGAGCCTTTTGGAGCCCACTTCAGTATTCCAGGATGAGGCCTCAGGGATCTCTCTGAAAAGAGTCTCGGGGCCAGAAAGGGCATGTGAGTACCAAGGCAGGACTTCAAGTTGTATATTAGTAAGTCCAAGAAAATTGGGTGAAATGATCTCAAAACTGAGTCAAAAATTTTTCTCCATGGGAATATTAAAACATTCTGCTGTCATTCTACTTTGTTCATGTCTCCCCACTCAGGTCCCCTAATTTTATCTTTTTTTTTTTTTTGAGGTACTGAGGATTGAACTCAGGGACATTATACCGCTGAGCTATAGCCTCAGCCCTTTTGATTTTTATTTTTTAAAAAATTTGAAACAGGGTCTTACTAGGTTGCTGAGAGTTTCATTAAATTTCTCATGTTTATTTTGAACCTGTGATTTTCCTGTCTCAGCCTCCCAAGTACTTGGCTCACAGGCATGCACCACCACACCCATCTTGATTTTATCTTTATTTATTTATTTATTTATTTATTTATTTATTTATTTTTTGTGGTACTGGGGTTCCTGGAAGCCCTTCTCCCTCCGGGCAACACTCCCAGACCTTTTTTTTATTTATTTGGAAACAGGGTCTCTTAAGCCAGCGAGGCTGACTAGGAACCTGCGCGATCTTCCTGTCTCTGCCTCCCAAGCGGGGGGATTACAAGCGTGCACCACCACGCCCGGCCTGATTTTATCATTCTAGACTGGAACCTGTTCAATTATCATAAATTACTCTGAATTTGAAATCTTTTTAATTTCTGCCTAAATATATGCATGTGTTATTCTTTTTTTACTCTTCCTAGTAGTAACATTTATATATATTGTACTTTTCGAAGAAACATAATTTTATCCATTCACTTCATTTCTCAGATTTCCTAAGTGTGCATGTCTTCCTTCTCCACTCCAACTATGAACTGAGTTAACAAGTCTTTCTCAGCTTTAAACACTCAGGCAGATGTTTTCTTCAGGGTCAGATTGTGCAAGAGAAAAGTCCTTCAGTTCTCTCCTGTTTCTCTCTTACTCTGTTTTTCTTCCTTCTCCCTCCCTCCTATCTCTTCTCATCGCTTTTTCTTCGTAGCATATGGGAAATGAGGACTGCGCAGGTCACCTTTTAATGTAGTCAGTATAAAATCTAAACCAGGCAACCCAGACCCTACAGAGGAGACAACAGTGAGTTGCTGATGCACAGGGAAGTTGAACCCACAGTGTGAAGACTGAGTGAACTCCAGCTCTCCAGAGACTGGCCCCTGGAGCTCTGGGCGATGAGATTGCTCCCCCGAGATGAACACTGTGAAGTGGATAAAAACACTTCAGTGCAGCAGACAGAATCAACATATCGTCTGACCCTAATCCTTTTCTTTTAAACTTTTTTTTTTTTTAGTGGTCATGCATAATTATTGAGTCAGAGGACATTCTAGCATCGTTCATGTTTTATTCCTCTTTCTCTTGCTTAAGAGGTCAGAGTTAATTAAGAACATACAAGTTCCAAACAGGGTGGTGAAATAATAAGGAATCCATTCTTCAGAACTGGAGAAACCTGTATCTGATTTATATAAGGACCTTTTCTTTATTCTTTGTTTTGATGAAATGTACTACTTTCATAAGAGCCTTCCCTATGATATGGGTTTAGCAGGTAATTTGCAGATTACTTCATATCTAAAAAAGAAGTTAGAAGAATTAAATATACTCTGTAGGTCATTTTTTAAAACCATCATTATTGTTATTATTCTGTAAAGGTTTAGATTTTTAGGAAATAAATTTTGACTATCAAGGCCAAGACCTTGATTTTGGCAGATGAATAATGAAAATTGTCGAACATCCTATCATTTTTTCCCTTCTTCTCCTCCTTTCTTCTCCTTCTTTTTCTTCTTTTTACTGAGGATTGAATTCAGAGGCATTCTACCTCTGAGTTATACCCCCACTCAGGGGCATTTTACCACCAGATTATATCTCAGCTCTATTTTATTTATTTATTTATTTTATTTTTATTTTATTTTTTTAAATTTTAAAACATGTTCTCACTCAGTTGTGAAGGGCTCTCGCTAGGTTGCAGAGAGTCTCACTAAACTGCTGAAGCTGGTATTGGACCTGTGATCCTTCTGTCTCAGCTTCCCAAGTACTGGGATTGCAGGGTACACTACCATACCCAGCTCTTTTCTGTCTTGTATATAGATTGCTTCATAGTAGTTGCTTATTATGACTATGCAGAAATGATAAATCCTTGATAGTTCATGTTCCTCTAAAAAGAATTCAAACATATTTTCAGTCCTATAAAATAGTAGACTTAATATTTTTCTAAATTTGCATATATCTGTAAAAATGTCTTTATAAACATAACTCCCACTTGGGTTTAAGTTCCCTAAAAATTTAAATATTAATTACTTTTATTACTGGGATTGGACATAAATTGGTGTCTTTGTTTTCTTTTAACACTAACAGCTGACTTTTTTTCTTTGCCTACGTTTATGAGGTCTTTCTATCCGCCCCGTTTTCTTTCCTTTTTCTTACAGTTCTTCTTCCAACACTGTGCTCTTTACCAGTCCCTGAAGAATTTCTCTTGTCATCATTGAACATCTGAATGGCAGTAACACTTTTCACAAAGCTTTACAACGGCTTTTTATGACTTATTCTCATGCCTTCAGTAGCTTGCAGGTTATTATTTGCAGTCCAGCATGGAGCCGTGCTTCTTTGTAGGAATATGGGTATTCCTTTTGACGCTTCCCTTACCAACAGCTTCAGAAAAGCATTCTTTGGAAATCGCACTCAGTTTTAGGCTCTGCAGGTTTTATAATACATTAATTGCAGGCACCTTAAAACTTTCTTGTGGCTTTTTGTTTTTCTATAGGAAATGCCATTTTAGATCAAAAGGAAAGAATTTTATTTTGTCTTTTCAGACTCTCCGAAACGTAGAAAAACATGAAGTAATTTGATGCACATAATATTGAATCTGGAAAATCCTCAAACGGTAGATGAGATAAAAGTCCTAAGAAATAGAGCTATTGGAATACCTACTTAAAACCTCAGGCCTATTTCCTATATGGGATTTTAAAATAGCATGTTTTTAAAAACAGATTCTTTGTGTCTCTACAGTTTACAGAAATTCTGATATGTATCGCCACTCAGGTGAGGAATTTAATATAAATGTTGATTTATTGATGTATGTTATTTTAAGACTATACACGTTTCTTCCCTTCCTGTTCCCAGATTGTCTTCAGAAGACTGAAGCTTTGAAGCTGTTTTACAAATACCCAAACTCTCTCAGGTTGTGTAAGATTTAGTCACCGACCACAGCTTTCGGACTATCTATAACGTGGTCTTTATGAGAAACCACATGGAATGCCCGGTACAGGTTCCCATCCTTAATGCACTGGGAGCCTTGTTAGAGAAACTTGGACAAGGATCAGTGCCATTGGAAGGCTTGCCTTTGGGAATATCTATCTAAACTTCCAAGCAGAAGCATGCTTCTTCTCATAGCTTCTTTAAATCTTATAAACTGAGAAACAAGTTGAGCTATGGTCAACAGATTTCTTTTGATAATATTTCCTTGGTAATATTCTTGATTTGAGGATTATCCTGAGCTTACTTCTCATTCGCTTTACTGTACTTTACCCAACAATCAGTTAAGTTCAATTACCTGGGACGGGCCCCCCAAGTGTATTTATGCTCAGTTACATACTAAACGGTTACACAGCAAGCACACCAGAGTAAACAAGAGTGTGTTTTGGAGGTTCCTATATGGTGCTTGGTGAGAAAAATATATGGACACATTTTTTTCTCTATCTTATATAGATATGTTAAGCAAGACACAATATTAAGGAAGATGTTACAAATAGATTTGTATACACATTCTGAGTAAAACTTTTTCAAATTTTTAAATGAAAACTAAAATTTTTTAGTCTATTTTATTATATAGTTTTATAATTTTGTTGGCTACACAATATCCTAATCGAGATTGTTTAAATGACAGTAGTCACGTGTTTTATATAAGTCATCTGTAAGAAACTATGTTCACACAAATAGGAGATAGCAGATGGAAAAAAGGAATTTATGACTTTATGTTTCATTTCACAAACTACTTCATATCTATCAAGTAGAATTCAAATCATTTAAACACTTTAAATTAAATATAAGTTATATATTCATGTTTTAAATTTAACAATTTTTGCTTACATTTATTACTAAATAACATTTAAATTTGTTATAAACAAGAAATTTCAAAGTCAGTTGAAATTTATTTTTAAAAAATCAGATATTTTAAAAAACTGATAAAAATTTTCCTAAACCATATACAGATGTTACTTGGTCTTATAAAGTTTTCATAGAGATCCAAATTGTTATATTAATTAAACATATCTAGCAAATTATTTTAACCTGTTTTCTAAAGTTGAAACTTTTGCTTCATCAAAATTTTATTGTATTATGTTAAATTAACTTATTTAACATATTAATATATTTTACATAATTTTTGAAAATTTTAATGTAAACCATTTTAATGTAAACTGTTTAAAGCCAAAAGCTGCACTTCAACAAATCAGTTAAGTGAAAAATCATCTAATGTTTTTCAATTTTTCTTTCAACTTTTAAGTCATTAGGAAAGGTCTTCCTTTGCATAGCCAATGCAATTAAACATAAAGGAGCAGAAAGTAGTACTCTGCTTGCATTTTGCAACTATCTGAAAATAGATAGGACTGTACAAGCTTGGCTTCACTGGCTTACCATTTTTACAATATTAAATGTGCAGTTCAGATTTACAGATTGACATTTATACACAAGAGTATCTTTGTGGGTAAAAATATGTTTCAGAACCTCAGGGTGTTCAGAAAGGATTCTTGATGTCAAGCCTTTCTGTAGTGTCATCCTAACATACTGCTTATTTCAAATGAATATTTCAACATGATTGTTTGGGTACTTTCTGCAAAGCAAATACAGTTCTTCCAAGTATTTTTCTCCACTATTATTACTATTAGTATTATTACTAATTTTTACTACTATTAGTATTATTATTACTACTATTATTACTATTAATATTACTAAGTATAATTACTATTAGTATTACTAAGCCATGAAAGCTTTCTGATTTATGTTTCAGATCAGTATGGTCTCTGTCCCTTGACATGTGACCAATGAACTAGTTGTACTTTTGGCTTGAAAATAAAATGTTCTAAAAAGTATAGCAATTTAAATATAGAGTTCTCCTATAATCCACATGTTTGAATTTTTCCAAATACATTTTTGGGGTATCAACATTTTTGGGAAATTTTTAAAATATCACATAGCAATAAAGTAAATTTTAAAATACTGAAACATTAACTTCCATTTAACTCAATAATTAAAATTATAAAAATTAAAAAACACAAATATCACGTACTATATTATATGACACGATGAAACAATTTTGAAAGTTTGATTTTCTGATGTTATCAATTCTATAGCTCCATTTAAAATTTGTTTTGTTAGAATTAATTTTGATAACTTTTTTTTATTTTGGTGGTACTGGGGTTTCTGGCAACCCTTCTACCTCCGGGCTACACTCCCAGACACCTATTTTTTATATTTTTATTTGGAAATGGGGTCTCTTAAGCCAGCAAGGCTGGCGTTGAACCTGCTCAATCCTCCTGTCTCTGCTTCCCAAGCACGGAGATTACAAGCGTGCACCACCACGCCCAGCATCTTTTTGGTTTTTTAAAATTAGGCTTTGGGCTTTATTAATCTTAAAAACAAAAACATAATTCATTTTAAAATTCATTTTAAGCCGGGCGTGGTAGCGCATGCTTGTGATCCCAGCATTCGGGAGGCTGAGACCAGAGGATTGTGGTTTGTGGACAGCCTCAGCTACTTAGTGAGGCCCTCTGCAACTCAGTGAGACCTGGTTTCAAAATAAAGAATAAAAAATAGGGCAGGGGGTGTAGCTCGGAGGTCGAACGCCCCTGGGTTCCATCCCTGGTACTGCAAAAACAAAACAAAACAAAAAACAGGAGGATTGCCTGAGCCCAGGGAATCCAGCCAAAACAACACGGAAAGAGCCTATCTCGAAAATAAAAAAATAAAGTTAAACATTAGATAATTAGGTTAGGGACAATATTTAACACCTAAGATTACTGATAATTTTTAAAGGAATAAAATAAACAAGTAGTCATTACTTTATTCTTTCTTTGTCCTTCTACTGAAATATTCCTGAGTTGTAGAGAATTTTGTGGATTCTGTATTTTATGGGTAAAAAACTTCCAAAACACTTTATGAACCATTATAGTCTTAGATAGTACAAAATCATTTCTTATATAATGGAGAGTACTGGTCCTTTTCTTATTTGTCTCTTTATCGTCCCTCCTCCTTCCAGTCTTTCCACAGCATCACCCAGAGTCAAGTCTTCATAGGCCCCTATGTGGTTTCCTTTTTAAATTTAAAAAAATTATTTTTATTTATTTTATTTTTTGTGGGTCTGGGGATAGAATCCAGGGGCATTCGACCTCCGAGCTATGCCTCTGCCCTATTCTTTACTCTTCTGAAACAGGGTCTCACTAAGTTGCGGAGGCCTCACTAAGTACTGAACGCCCAGGATTCCAGTGTAGTGCTGAAGCTGATCACCGATTCCAGTTAAGTAGCAAATCTGCCCAGAAGATTTCAGTGGCTTCTCATTATCCATAGTCAGCTGAAGAAGGTAAGAAATATACTTTAAGCTTTATCAGAACTTAACAATTGCTTTGGTCATAATATGAGTACTCTGGGAGAGAGGGAATAAAGTAACAATAATAAGAAAGTAAGCACATACTTACCTTTGAGCTCGGCCTTTCCTGTGCAGGCAGTCAGTAGTCAAAGGTACTACTAGCGTGTAGGCTTTCTAAGATAGTCTTCGAGAATATGTTTATGAACAGATTTGACAGCAGACTTTATCACAGATCAAGTTGTAATCGTTTGATATTCTTGGCTAAAAAACTTTGTCCCACCAAAGAAGAAAAATAAAAATGATTTTTAAAGGCAGTTGGCAAGCTGATTTAGATGCATGGACCACTAAAGCTGGAAAGGAGAGAGTTAGCACAACACTTTCATTTCTTTCAGAGAAGGAAACAGAGGCACAAAGAAGTTTCGTTAAGTGTTTAGTTTAAGGACACATCTTGTGAATAAGGAAGGTAGAGGAATGTAGGTGTCCTGACTCCTGCTACAGTGCTCTTTCAACCACTCTCACTTATTTAGTGTTGACAATGACATCCTAGTTTTATTTGTAGTTCTTGGGAGTGTGACTGTGTCATACTGCATTTTATATAACTAAGAAAATGTCAAAAATATCAACTGCTTTTGAATCTTTAATGAAAAGTGAGAAGCAGCTGACGAAGGAGGAGCAAAGATAACTGTGCAAGAAAAATCTGAGCACATGCCTGTAATCCCAGTACTTGGGAGGTTGAGATAGAAGGGCCGCAGGTTCAAGTCCAGGCTCAGCAACTCAGCAAGACTCTTAGTAAACTAGTGAGATCCTGTTTCAAAAATAAATAAATAAATAAATAAATACATAAATAAATACATAAAATAAAAAGGGGTAGAGGTTTAGCTCAGATATAAAATGCTTCTGGGTTCAATGCCAGATAACACACACACACACACACACACACACACACACACACACACTTAGTTGAAAAGGAGACTTGAGGTTTTTGTAGAATCGCAGTTGGAAGTCAGGAAACTGCAAAATTCTTACAATGCCCAGCTCAGGTCCCAGCTTTTGTGTCTGACTGGCTAAGTAATTTAAATTGTCACTAGAAGGAATCCTGCTTACCTGAGAAGCTGGGAGAGGGCTGAAGCTGGTGACAAGGTTGCGAGCAGAGTTTGGAAGTGCCTGACGTAGAGTGGAATTCGCAGAGGAGAATCTTAAGCATCGCGGTGCTAGCCTGCTGCGTTCCATCTCCTTGTTTACGCACAGTACACAGTCCTCTTCATCATCTCCTTAAAATGCTCAGAAAGCTCCATGCTATTTTTAGTTGGATAAGAAACAGAATAATTGTTCTATTCCTGGAAGAAACATTCCTCTAATATATAAATTAAACTTGAAGAAAACTTCCTCTTTCCCAAGAATGCCTATAAGGGAAAAAATTATACCATTTTTCATGACAAAAAGCTTTACTGTTGACTGCTTGAAAAAGGACTCTGGCCCAAAGGTCCCACGGAATCTGAAGAAAAGCTGGACTCCGAATAGCCTAAGGGAGTGTTTCCATTTCTAGAATAAATATGGGTGAAGATATACTTTAGCTCTTGTACAAGTAATTTCTGCAAGTTAATCGTGTCAATGTACTCTCATTTTAAGTTAGAATTAGGAGCCACGCTGGTGAAAAATCATGCTATAATTCAATTTGTTTTTATACATAAACTTTATCGTCTTTCCTCAAAATTGTCTAAAATATCATCTGACTTCTTTCAGATATGCAACATGTTTCTATGTGTCCCCGAAACTCATCCTATTTTCAACAGTCATGGAAGAATTTATCTCTAGGCTTTTATTTAACTCCAATGGTTTATATATCTGCCTTTAGAACAATACTACACTGTTTCAATTATTGTAGCTTTATATGGTTTGAAATCAGAAAATATACATCTTCTAGCTTTGTTCTTCTTCGAGATTGTTTTGGGTATCTAGAGTCCATATTCCATATCAGGATAAATTTTTTCTGAAAAATAAATAAATAAATGTATGATAGTTTCACCTAAAAAAAAGAGAAAAAATATTCTCTGGTAAGAAAGAAAGCAAAAAGAAATATTGAACTGTTATCTTTTAGTCATCAAAAGCTTGGTATCAGACAAATGAAACTGTTATGTGAGATTATCATCGTTAATATTGGATAAATTGCTATAATACTAGATGTCAACCACTAAGCCAAGCATGGGAAGGAGGGATGGGGAGTGAACGGGGTGGGGATCGGGTAGGGGCTAACTGGGCGATGTGTGCATGTATGTCTACAAAAGTATTTTCTTTATACCATTATGATGTATGAATACAGTGCACCAATAAAAAATAAATAAAAATAAATAAAAAAAGCAAATTTGAGCTGATTGTGTTGGTGCAGCATTTGGGAGGCTGAGACAGGAGGATCTGGGTTCATGGCCAGTCTCAACTACTTAGTGAGGCCCTCTGCAACTTAGTGAGCCTCTGTTTCAAAATAAAGAATAAAAAAAAATAGGGCTAGGGTGTGGCTCAGAGGTAGAATGCCTCTGGGTTCCATCCCTAGTACCACACACACACAAAAAGAAAGTTTGGTGAAACATGGCATATTTGCTGAAAAATTACATAATGTGTTACAAAGATATATGTCAATTGCATGTGATGACACCCACTCTGTCTTTTGTTAATTAATTTAGTGGAGAATGAATTGTGTTTAACGCCATGAAGCAAAGCTTAGTTAAAACTTGGTCTTTGACTTGTTACCCTGATATTCTAATGAAGTGAGTCAGACAGGAAGAACTGAGAGGGAATCTCTTTCTGATCCTATTTCTTTATCTCAAGAATATTTGTGAAAAAAATCTTTTAAACCCATCTCTGCACACAGATAATATTTTATATAATAATACACATCATAAATGTTTATTTTTCTACCAATTAAATAAAATTTTGAAAATTAAACTTCTGTCACTTTGACAAAGCAAGTACAAACGTGATGTCTTTAAAAAGAAATTCCAAAAGATGTTTTAAAAGTCAAATTTAGCATTGCACTTTAAAATAATTAAATATTATCTTTTGTTGAAGCTGCAGCAAAAGTGAAAGTATAGTAAACCACTGCAGAAAATGGGTATTTTTAGGAACTCTCTGGAAAACAACACCCAGCAAGCACTAGGCAGAACCTTGGCCTGACAAACTGTCTTAAAAATTCCCCAAATTTTTGGCTTCAACATTTTTTTTAATCATCGTTTTGTAAATGAATTTTTTAAATAATAAAAATGATGTAGGTTCATTTTGGTAAGTTATAGACAAGACTAAAAGAAAGTAATCTGTATTCTCATGATCCAAATATCTAGATTATTACTACTATACTGGTTACATATTAATGTTTCTCTTTTGAGTTTTTAATGCATACATATGTATGTATGTGTGTATATCTATCTCTCTATACATTTCTTTTTAAATTTTAAAAGCATTTTATGTATTGTTTTGTAACTCACTGTTTATTATATGTAGGATCTATTTCTATATTAATACATGTTATTTAATAAGTTAATTTTAATTCCAGATTCTTTTGTGATTGATCTTCTGTTATAGGTCCTGTATTATTGTTCCCAAGTTTAAAAAGTCTTAGTCCTGTAATTATCTTTATCTGTTAAGCCTTCGAACATATTTATGGTTACTTCCTTAAGAAAATGTCTTAGCAATGGAATTTCTAAGTCAAAAATTATTATGCATCAAAGCTTTTAGTCTGCATTGCCCAAGTGTCTTTTAAAATTGCTGCATTCGTTTATCTTTCCATTATCTGTGAACAAAATGTCCCTGTTTCTTCCAATATTTGTCAGCTTCAAGTGTTAACAATTATTCATTACTTTTTGGCAATTCAGGTAGCAAAAACTTTACAGTCTTAACTTCCATGGATTTAATTATCAATGAAATTTTTTAAAAAATCTAATAGTTACTGTCCCAACTTATCTCATTTGTCAGGTACCTACTTGTGGTCTTCTGCTCTTCCCCACCCCTAATTTCTCTGTCAGCCTTTACTACTTGGTTATTGCTCCTAAGATATTAACTCTAGTTGGGCATGGTGGCATGTACCTATAATCCCAGTACTTTGGAGGTTGAGACAGGAGGATCTCAGGTTCAAGACCAGCCTCAGCAATTTAGTGAGACTCTCAGTGAGCCTAGTAAGACCATATTTCCAAACAAAAAAATCTTGAAAAGGCTTGGGATATAGCTGGGAGGTAGAAAGTCTCTGGGTTCAATCCCTAGACACACACACACACACACACACACACACACACACACACACACTAATCCTTTGTTAAAAATGGGGCAAATCTTTTCCAGCACCATTGTTTATATCTGATTTTATTTATGATAGTTTTTTCTAAACAAAATTTAAAAATAAATTATGAAGTTGAAGTTAGTAATCTATTTGGAAGGAAAAGACTATTCAGATTGAGGACAAAATAGGGACACACATAGGTAGACCAAGTAAGACCAGTTTCCTTCTGGCTGGCCTCAGACATTTCCAGAACTCCCCATTGAGCCCTCCAGCATGCGTGTGGCTACACTTTGGAACCTAGATTTCCGTGCCATCTCCCATGGCTCCTGGGATAGTTCCTTTAGTCACTTGTACATTTTCAACCAGGCTGTATGCAACCTAAGGACAGAAACACTTTTTTATATTTATTCTCTATCCTTCATAGTTCGAGCACCAGGCACAGCAGGTAGTAGCCTTGAACAATTCCTCATTCATTGATTACAGATGTGTTTCCTCCTTTGTGGTTCATGGACAAATAACCCCATTTCACCTTTCTCACAGAGACGATGGCTCTGTATGAAAATCACTGAGTCATTCCAAGTGAAGTGATTCTGTACTGACAAGTCATAAGTCAAACTCGTGTTCAGAGTGGGTGATTTCCTTGAGCAACAGGAACATTCAGTCAGAAGAGTTGAAATGATCCTTTGCATTGACCTAGCTTGTGCTCAGTCAGTAAAATCACAGCACACAGAAAGTCATTTTTCCTGGGATGCCAGCCACCACTCACTCAGTGAAGTGTGGGAAAAAAGGGCTATTGCTCTTTCATAGAGCAATACTAAAATAATCAAGGACACTATGCAAAAATGTGTCTAAAATATTTCTAGAAGAGCTTTAAAATTATATGATATAGCCGGGCGTGGTGGCACACCCTTGTAATCCCCGCGCTTGGGAGGCTGAGACAGGAGGATTGCTCAGGTTCGAAGCCAGCCTCAGCTACTTGGTGAGGCTCTCAGGAACTTAGTGAGACCCTGTTTCCAAATAAATATAAAATAGGTCTGGAAGTATAGCCTGGAGGTAGAAAGCCCCTGGGTTCCACCTCCAGTACCACAAAAAAATTATATGGTACATATAATTTTAATAGAGTATATTCATCTTTATAGTTATTCGTGACTGAGCCGGGAGTGGTGGCACCATGCTTGTAATCTCAGTACTTGGGAGTCTGAGACAGGAGGATCACAGTGTCGAAGCCAGCCTCAGCAAACTTAGCAAGGTCCTCTGCAACTTAGTGAGATCCTCTTTCCAAACAGGAAATAAAATCAGACTGGGGGTAGAACGTGGAGGTAGAATGCCTCTGGATTCATCCCTAGTACCAAAATAACAATAATAATAATAGTTATTTTTATTATTATTAGTAGTAGTTATATAATTAATTATACATGACCTACCACCATTTTATAATTTTCAAACAATAACCTTTATGAAAATTTTCATATTTTAGAAGTGGACATTTTGAGTACATGTAATTCTCCTAAATTATGGCCCAAAGTTGCCAGTTGAAATCTATGTAACATGGGATACAATTTGTGTGTGTTTGAATATACATACAATAGTACATGCTTCAGTACATGAAACTCTCAAAGAAAAGGCCACTTAAGGCAAATTCATGCTACCACTTTTTAAAATGTGACAGATGTCGCTTTAAAAGTGCATATTAAAGCCGGGTGTGGTGACGCACACTTATAATCCCAGCATTCAGGAGGCTGAGACATGGAGGATTGCGGTTCAAGGACAGCCTCAGCTACTTAGTGAGGCCCTTTGCAATTCAGTGAGACCCTGTTTGCAAATAAAGATTAAAAAAAGAATAGGACTGGGGATGTAGATCGGAGGTAGAATGCCCCTGGGCTCCATCCCCAGTACCACAAAAAAAGTGAATATTAATTATATAATGTAAATATGTATCAAAACATCACATAGTACCCCATGACTATGTCCAATTTTATTGTTTTTGTATTGACAAATAAATAATAGAAAAATAAAGTGAATAGTAACTTGAAATAAACTCTTCATTGGGCAAAGGCCTTCATTTCTCATATGGCTTCGATGACCAATTAACCTAATTTAAAGGTAAGTATACATTAGACTTAAAAATAAAGAATTTTTACATAGTCAGCTGAATTGAAGGCATATGCTGGAATCTGAAACTGACTGAATGCACGAGTCGATGCACAAGCAGTAGTAGACCTCTGAAGCTTAAAATTTAATCGTTTTTAGATCACCAAGAACTTGAGTATGTTCATGTGTTTCTCATAAACTTATAAACACTCTCTGTCATCATTCCATGAAGTGTGGTACAATTGATAGTTTTAGTGAACGAGAAATCACCTTGGGGTAAAAGTCATTAATGGGATCTGCTAAATGGAGAATGCGATGAAGAAGTTTGTACAACAGGGCTTGTGAATTACACAAACACTGGTCTACATTTTTTGACACCACCTATTATGAACTAATTATTTGGAGTTCCCTTTAAAAAAAAAGGTAGTTCCTACTACCACCCAGTAAAAAAAAAAAATGTACTCTGCAATCTTTTCTTGTTTTGCATATGATTGGTAGCATATCTTTTAACTGCTGTAAGTAATAAAAATATATATGTGCAAGTTGGCTATAAGAAATGCCAAAGTTTCACCTAATAAAATTTTGGTATGCCTCAGTTTTCAAAGTAAATTTGATTTATTTAAGCCACCAGCCGTCCGATGACAGCCCTGTGTTTTTTATATGAGTCATGTCCCAAAGGATCTAGAATATGCCAATGGTGTACCTTGGATTGGATCCAGTGTCCGCAAACAGGTTTTCATTAGACTTTGATGCCAGTTGCATTTGGGAGCAGAGAGGCTGCTGAAAATCAGCTTTGCTTTGGGATCACTTCTTTCTTTTAGAAAAAACAACAAAGATCTTTTTTAGCAAAGCTTTGTGCCTCCACATTGTAGGTGTATGGTAATATTTTAGAGAGCAGTAATCTGTTATTGCAGGTGGTCAGGCTTCCAGCACTTCCGTGTTTTGAGAATAGATCAGACGAAGTGCAACAACTTTTATTGAAAAATTGCTGAATTTGAAAATTAGAAACACATTTTCTGTGGCTAAGATTAAGTTAGCATGTATTACAGTCACTTGGACCTTTCTGTAGCACTAAAGGGAATATAATTACATAGGTTATTCCACATGTCATGAGATTGGAACCTTAATCATGCTGAGAAATCTTTATCATGCTGACGTAGACCCTTTCACCTTAATCTCTTTAGTAATTGAATAACTTTTCTGTTTTTTTTTTTAAAAGAATATGGAGTAGGCAAGTCAGGGAGGCAAAACTCACCTTTTATTTTTATGCAGTAGGAGCAAGTTTTATTTTAAAATATGTCCATTGTGTTCTTTCATGGTCTCAGAGAAAGTTAAGTGTAAGGATGGAAACCAAAGTTATCCTTCAATATATTTTAGACATGTGTATACATCCATGTAACATGTATTATGTAATTTATATAAAATTTGATTAAAAAATTAGATTTGAAACTTCAGTCTTTAAAGGAAAAAAAAAGAAATGTATGCTGTTTATCTGGTGACAAGTCTAAGTGTTTTACCCAATGAAAAAGAAGGAACAGTCAGGCACAGTAGCACACACCTATAATCCTAGTACTTGGGAAGCTGAGACAAGAAGATTACAAGTTCAAAGCCAACTTCAGCAACTTAGTGAGACCCTGTCTCAATAATAAATAAATAAAAGGACTAGGGTGTAGCTCTGTTAGAGTGTTCCTGGATTCAATCCCCAGTAATACACACACACACACACACACACACACACAGGAAAGAAGAAAGAAAGAAGAAAGAAAGGAAGAAACAAACAAAATCACAAGACAATCTCAAAGACCTAAGTCAGCAGAAATATTACTAAATATTCAGGGTTTATTGTCATCCAAGAATGTAAAGACCTGATCTTCTGACTAGGGCAATTTAGTATATAATTTTATGAAATATAATAAAAAATAAAACATTATAGAGTATTTTTCTTTGGTGTCCCTTTTATTAGCTATAAATTCCTCTTTCATATTCTTATGTTGATATCTAAAATTTTTATTAATATATAGATACATAGGGCATAATCTCTAATACCTTCTAAATATCAACAGTTTTACTTTTTTTTTTTTTGGTGGTACTGGGGTTCCTGGAAACCCTTCTACCTCTGGGCTACACTCCCAGACCTATTTTTATACTTTTTAATTTGGAAACAGGGTCTCTTAAGCCAGTGTGGCTGGCTTCTAACCTGCGTGATCCTCCTGTCTCTGCCTCCCAAGCACGGGGATTACAAGCGTGTGCCACCACACCCGGCCAGTTTTACTCTTTTAAGTATATTCAAAGAGGTCTAAATAGGATTTTTATCTGAAGATATTTATTTTGAAAATATACAAAAGAATGAACTACAAATGAGCTGAAAGACGTTTTCTGGATGGTGAAAATAGTCTGAAGCTGAATGGAGGAAATACTGCGCAGCTATATAAATTTTATTAAAAATATACAATAGCATAGCTAGATGTCACGGTGCCCACCTGTAATCCCAGTACTTGGGAGGCTTACACAAGAGGATCACTGGTTCAAGGCCAGCATCAGCAATTTAGTGAGGCCCTCAGCAACTTAGCAAGACTCTGTTTCAAAATAAAAAGGGCTGGGTGTGTAGCTCAGAGATAGAACGCCCTAGAGTTCAATTGTTCAGTCCACACACACACACACACACACACACACACACACACACACGATATACATATATATGTATATATACATATAATACATAATTACATAGTTACAAAGTGTGATCTTTGTATTATACAAATTATATTTCAAAAGAGCTATTAAAATATACAAACATATTGAATATGTTGTGTCATTTCTTTTCTACCTTAGACCTTCATTTCCATTCTGCTTCCCCCATAGAATCCCAACCTAACGTGATATATTTTCAGTATTAAGTCTTTGTTGATGATCCCATACTTCTCAGTAACAAAATGTACATATAATTTTAAATTTAAGTGTTTTATATTTTATGACAGTTTTATATTATAAATATTAAAACTTTTGCTCTATATTGGATTGTTATAACTACAACTAGTAGTTATAACAAATGATCAAAAGTAACAATATACACTAAATCTTATAAATCATTGGACATAAAAGTTAACATTTACTGGACAAGCATCATTTAATAAGATGGATGGAAGTGCTTCAGCTTTTTCTTTAGTTGTTTCTTTTCCAAATCGAGTCAGAATTCAACACTGATTTCATTCCAGTTTTTTTGTTTTTGTAGATTCAAATATCAATAAACATTTTTGCATAAATCCTACAATGTACACATAAAGAGTTTGTATAAACCATATAGCTCAGATTTTTAATTCAGAGTTATATATCATGCAGTGACCTATTATTTAAGTGAAACCATCTGACTTTCAAAGGTCAGTTATTACAACCAGTTTCTTTCTTAACATTCCTCATCAGTATTTTGAATTTTTATTTTGCTTGCTACTGGAGGTACTTCATTACTGGGGGTTTTATAAGGTGTTCGTTGGGTGGGAGGTGTGCTTTTCTATTATTAACTGAGAGAAGGTTGGTGGTTAAAGGAACACTTTTATACTAGGCAAGTTCTCATGCAGATGAGTGCTACAAAGGGGACCCATGGCAAATGAGGACATGGAAACTGCTCTCCTTAAAGACATCCTTAGCTGTCTAAGCAGCCTTTAAAAAACTTTGCCCATCCTTTAGAGTACTCAGACCCCAGGATGAAGGTTGGTACAGCTATCAAGAAGTCAGAGGGAAGAAAAAGTATATTTGGGAGCTGCAGGGGGAAGAAAAAAGCAGAGAGGCCCACAACAGTAGGAAATGAGCTATGTCTGTGAGATGGGTCCAGAGACTCAGAGAGGCAGTGAGGGCCTTCCAGGTGACAGACTCATTTGAGTGAAACTATATAGGCAGAATCAGTGTGTTCTTTGTAGGAAAAGAGGAAGAGAATGCCTGACACATGTATACTGGATGGGGGCAAGTAAAAATCCTATTCTGAATGCAAAGAGATTGGGCCTAATGTCATGAGAAGAGCCCTTAAGAATTATTCTAAGCTTTATTTTTGGACTCTGAGTCCATCAATCAAAATGGCAGTGGGCATATGTGGTTAAGATATCCTTCCTGGATAAAATTAGCATGTGAATTTAATTTATCACTCCAGAAAAGTGATATAGAGAAATTACTCTCCTTGTAAAGAAGTATGAAATTATCTGGAATTAGTTATCTATCCAAAACATTTGTTAAGCCTAAATTATTTTATATATTAGACATTGAGTGGCCTTATGGATATTTTTTCAACTGTACCTAAAAATCTAGATTACTAAACAACAAAAAACTTTTCTATTGAAAACCTTTTTTATTGCCAGATAAAATGGGCACTCACTCACAAAATTTCCTTGATACTGTATCCTTTTTATGGACTCTGTGCCTCCCTGTGGCCCATTATCTCCTATCTACATATCATATATCACTTATGGAATAAGAAATTATTTTTCTTGATCTAAAGAGGTAACTATTGGCAGTGAGCTTTTTTAAATTATAAACACAAACATATGTGAACACACAGAGATAGCTTTATCCAAATTTATTTTTCTCCAATTGGTTAAATAAGCTGTTTCTAAAATATAGATTTTCTAGAAAAATTTTCTTTCAAATTAATTTCCTTCAGAAATTGTCCTTAGGTGGTTTGTAATTATTGATTTTATTTTTAGGGTGAACCATATTTACAATTACATCGGCTTTAAGGCTTTTTTTTTTTTTTTTTTTTTTGGTGGTACTGGGGGTGGAACCCAGGGGCTTTCTACCTCCGGGCTACACTTCCAGACCTATTTTATACTTTATTAAGAAATAGGGTCTCACTAAGTTTCTGACATCCTCACTAAGTAGCTGAGGCTGGCTTCAAACCTGTGCGATCCTCCTGTCTCAGCCTCCCAAGTGCTGGGATTACAAGCGTGGTGTGCTTCACTACTCCTGGTTAAGGCATTTTAATCTTAGAAAGATAACAAAAATGAGATAGAAAACTTACACTTAAAAGTCATTCTGACTTCTAGAAGGGTCTTGAATCTAATTGTCCTCTGTATGTTGTCTCACTCACTTCCTATTTATGGCATTCCTCCTCCTCCTCTTTCCTTTCCCCTTCCCCTTCTCTTTCCTCCTCCTCCTCCTCCTCCTCCTCCTCCTCCTCCTCCTCCTCCTCCTCCTCCTCCTCCTCCTCCTCCTTCTTCTTCTTCTTCTTCTTCTTCTTCTTCTTCTAGATTATACCTCCAAGCTACACTCCTAGCCCTATTTTCTTTTCTATTTTGAAATATGTTCTCACTTCAGTTGCTGAAGGTCTTGCTAAGTTGCTGAGGCTGATCCCAAACCTGAGATCCTCCTGTCTCAGTCTCTCATGTACTCAGATTACAGGTGTGCACCCCCACACCTGCATGGCCTGGCATCTCTGTAACCAGAATTCCTGCCTTTAGGACAGTTCCCTTCTCTGCTCTCCTTGAATCTCCCTCCCTGGAACCCAGCTCTTGTGCCACCCCATTTCCCTGTGCCCCAGTCTGGGCACCATTCTAGTCCTCCCTGTGCCTACACTGTCCCAAACGACCGAAAAGACCTGTGGAGGAAAAGCTACACATGACTATTGTAACCTGGACACTCAGAATTGAGATGGAGGGAAATGAGAAAGCGGGGTACAGGGTGGGAAAAGGGCACCAAGCACTGTGTGAATGTATGCCATCGTCAACATCATGTGAGACTATAGTGAACCAATAAAAATTTTAAAAATTAAAAAGTCCCCTAGAGGTGTGTGCTTCCTGCAATACAATATTATTGTTTCTATTTTATTCACTGATTTTTTTTTTGGCACATGAGTGTTGCTCAATACTTGTTTATTGAATGAATGAACAAAGTAAATACAACGTTAGTACCCACTGTGTAAATGAAGATGCAAAATGACCATAGATTACTGTCTTATGCAGGCCCAGTCCTTAGGATTCATGAAGTGTAGTGGGGCCATGATTTATTTATGTATTCATTCATTCATTCATTCATTCATTCATTTATGGTGTGTGTATGTGTGTGTGTTTATTGAATATTGAACCCAGAGGCATTCTATCTCTGAGCTACATCCCCAGCTCTACTTTTTATTATTATTTTTTATTTCGAAATAGGGTCTAAGTTGTGAATGGCTTCACTAAGTAGCTGATTCTGGCCGCGAACCTGTAATCCTCCTGTAACAGCCTCTCAAGTACTGGGATTACAGTGTGGGCCACCATTCCCCGCTGACTTGTGACATTATGACATTTAAAATGAAGCTTTGTTTTGCCTTGCAGTGTGTGTGTGGGGGGGTGTATAAAAATGTTGGTGTGGCATATATGTGTGGTATGTGGTCTCTATGGCAAAATAGACTTAACTGTTACCTGGAATAAGTTCCATTTTATTTTTCTACCTCTATTTTACCCCCTCACTATTTCCTGTGCTGTTTCCATAGTCTGCTAGTCACCCACACACATGCAGAGACACACACTCCATATCTAAGGTAAACGGTAAGAGCGAGAGATAAATAAAGAAATATGGAAAGATTAGGGCCTCCCTTCATTCTCAGCACTGGTCCAGCCAACTCCAAGTGAGATCTGCAATTTTAATTGCCTTACCAATAAGTCTCCTTTGGCTTCCTTGATCTTTTGGGGTGGTTTTGTGGGTTTTGAGTATAGGACATTAAAAGCAGCAATGTTGGAGGTAGAGACTAAGCTGGATAAACATGAGGAGCCCTCAGGGTTCCTGGGCATGTGGAGACCCTCTGGTGGAAAATGAACTGGCATGTCTGAGATTCTTGCTAATGCGGGCTGGGGACTAAGTAATGACCCAACTTGTGAAATCAGCCCTCTGGGACTGGCATGGGGTCATAAACCAGGCCAATTAAATTCTTAGAAGAAAATATAATTGTGTAAACTTCAAATGTTGAGTTGAACTATTCAACGGTAGGTTGTTCTTTTAACTGCCGATGGAGCCTGAGCCCACCACCTCTTCCTGTTATGCCAGTCGTTAATGGCAGCTCCAGGCCCGAGTGACTGGGTGCTGGGAGAAACAAAGCCTTTTGCCCAAAGTTTTAATGTCCTAATGGGCAGAACTGAAGTGCTATTGATAATACAAATGATACTTTGGACTTGAAGTTCAAGTTGGAATGGGTTATGACTTTGGGACTGTTGACTTGGAGCAAGTCTATGTTTCATGTGAGAACTACATGATTTTTGGTAAACTAGAGGGTGGAGTGAGATGGGAAAATTTCAAATTTCATATGTGAAAGAGTGAATCCCCAGGATCTCAGAATATGAGTGGATTTGGAGACAGGACCTTTAAAGAGGTAATCAAGGAAAAATCTAAGCTAGGTGGTGGCTCTAATCCAATATTACTGGTGTCCTTATAAAAAGAAGAAAAGATTAGGACACAGTTGTACATGTCCAGAGAAAAGACCATGTGGTATCAGACCAAGAAGGCAGCCACCTGCCTGCCAAGGAGGGAGGTCTCAGAAGGAACCAGGCCTATGGAGCAACCGCCCTCATTCTGCATGTCCAGTTTCAGAACCGGGAGAAATAAAGCTCTGTTATTTAAGTCACTAAATCTGTGATATTTTGTGATATTAGATTTAGAGAACTAATATAGTCACTGGGCACAGTGGTACAGGCCTCTAATACTAGTACTTGGGAGGCTAAGAGGAACACAAGTTTGAGGCAGCCTCAGCGACTTAGCAAGACTCTTTTTTAAAATAAAAAAAGGACAGGAGGACAGGTATGTAGCTCAGAGGTAGAACCCCACTGGGAGAGAGAGAGGGAGAGAGAGAGAGAGAGAGAGAGAGAGAGAGAGAGAGAGAGAAAGAATACAGTCACTTAGTCCAGATAATATTATTCTTTGTCTCCTTATTTCCTAGTGCAAGAAACAATTAAATAACATACAGTATGAAGAAAAATATTCAGGTTTTGAGAGGCCTGAAGATTCTACAACTTTGGAGAGTCCTTATTAAGGATAAACAAACCAACAAAATTAGGTGCAAAAGTGAATGTTACCAGAATAAGAGAAGAAATCACAATAAAATTTAAACTACAAAAGGCTGACAAATTAAACAACACATGGCCATGTGAGCACATCCCTCCGGCCTTGTCCCGAAGGCTGTGCTGAGGCTCATGCTTGGCTTAGCTGCATGTATATTGCCTCCTAAAATGATGGAGAGCAGATCCTTTATCATTAGATTTTTCTGTTTTCTTTGCTCACATTAGCTCCACACAACAGATTTGTAGACAGGGTCTCTCTCTCTCTCTCTCTCTCTCTCTCTCTCTCTCTCTCTCTCTCTCTCTCTCTCTCTCTCCTTTTGTGGAACTGTGGGTTAAACCCAGGCATTCTACCTCCGAGCTACACCCCCAACCCTATATTTTATTTTTTTATTTTTAAACAAGTTCTCACTAAGTTGCACAGGGCCGCTGAGGCTGGCCGCAAACCTGCCATCCTCCTGTCTGAGCCTCCGAAGTAGGGATTAAAGGCAAGTGCCACTGCTCCTGGCTCGGGTTTCTTTCTCATGAGCCTCTGTCTGGCTCTTAATTTGTATTTTCAATCTAGCCAAATAATCTCCTCACACAAAAACAGTACCTCTGGAAGAACCTTATAAATATCCCTCCCTGTGTAAGTAATTAGTCTCTTTTCAGTGACATTTTATGCAGACCCTTATAATTGGGCTTTCTCAGCTCCATCAGCTGCAGTTGATAGAGCAAAATGTGGGGTCAGTGGCCCTGGTGCAAAGAAGAGCTCCTCACAGTTGCATAGAAAGTCTTGGAATTGGAGCGAAATTATGTTAGAAAATCTGGGAATTGGGGTGAAATTGTGCAGTTTCAGAATTCACTTGATCTCAAACCAGGTTGCCAGGGCTGAGGTCATTTGCATGACCCTTTTTCCATTTAAACAGGCAAATCTTTCCTCTTGCTCAAGACAAAAACTCATAAAACTGTGCCAGAGGAATATGATTTTTTTTCACACTTCACAAAGCTGTCAAAAAGCCTGGGTTCGCCAGTTTTGCTTTTAACATGCAAAACCTTTCACACAGCTCCAGGCGCAACCCGGAATCTGGTAGCCAACTGGTTGGATGTCCTTCCAAAGGAAACAGTAGGAGCACTGTTGGAAAAGAAGATGGTGCTGGCTGGGATGGAGCTGCAGGGTGTTGTCCTCTTCAGAAGAGCAGAGGAGCGGGCTTCCGCAAGGACGACCTTTCTTTTCAGAGGTTCACAAGCACACAAGCCTGTTTTTGTGTATGAGTGTCTGTGTTTATTTACCCACATAATTTCACCTCGTAGACAAAGGCCATATTTTCATCTCCCTTTTATAAAATGGGACATCTGGAGAGCAATTGGGGGATCAGCCCTTGGAACACAGGGTGATCAGGTTTATCAAATTATCTTTGATCCCCTTACATATGACTCACGTCTCACAGCTTGTTCTGAGACTTTTTGCTTTTCTTTTTTATACTTTTCCAGGCCTAGAAAATATCTAAGGATATTTGATTAACAAAAATCCATTATACCGCAGGTGTGGTAGCGCATGCCTTTAATACCAGTGCTTGGGAGGCTGAGATAAGACAATAATAGCAGGTTTGAAACCAGCCTCAGCAACTTGGTGAGATCCCATTTCCAGATGAAAAATACAATAGGACTGGGGTTGTAGCTCAGAGACAGAATGCCCCTGGGAGGCCAGGCATGGTGGTGCATGCTTGTAATCCTAGCATTTGGGAGGCGGAGATCGGAGGATCATGGTTCATGGACAGCCTCAGCTACTTAGTGAGGCCCTCTGCAACTTAGTGAGGCCCTGTTAATAAGAATAAAAAATAGGGCAGGGGGGTGTAGCTCAGAGGTTGAATGTCCCTGGATTCCATCCCCAGTACCACACACACACAAAAAGTATGCCCCTGGGCTCAATCTCCAGTAACACACACACACACACATACACACACATCAATTATATTTGGCCATATATTACTCCTTCCTTCCTTCCTTCCTTTCTTCCTTCTTTCCTTTTATCTGTGATACTGGATATTAAACCTGGGAACATTCTACCTGCTGAGGCTAGCTTTGAACATGTGATCCTCCTGTCTCAGACTACTAGGTACTGGGATTATAGGTATGGACCACCGCGACATGCTACTTACTCCTTTCTTTCTTGTGTATCTACCTCAGTAATTCTCAAAGTATGAGCCCTGGTTCAAAGGCATCAGCATTAGATTCTCAGATCTTACCCTGGGCTGATCAATCAGTAAGTGAGTATACTAAATGGGGCTCTGTAATCTGTGTTTGAACATGCTCTGAGGAACACTGAGCCCAAGAGATAAGAGTTATGATCAGCTTCTACAAGTGACAGACTGGGCTTCAGGTCTAGCTGGGAACTCTCCTCTGTGGTTCACCCATTCATGAGAAGACAGATGTCGGTGGGCTCAGAACTGAGGCTATAAGGCCAACAGCTTTGGATTCGAGTCCTGGCTCCACCTATGTACAAAATCTGGCCTTGATCAAGTTACTTAAGCGATCTGAACTTTGGTTTCAACATGAGTATAATGGAAGAAATAATATCTACCTCATGGACTTGTTGCAAGGATTTATTGGGATTATATACATAAAAGTTTTAGCATAGTGCTTGAGAAAAAGGTAATAAATATTGTCAATATTTCTGATATTATTATTACCTACCCAATAAAATTTTGGGGAGAGGAAAATCCCAGGTATATCATGTGCTCTCAATAAATGGTTTAGCACCAATAGCAAGTTTTGAAATATTTGTATTTCAAATATTTTCATACACAGAACTATGAACAATTTTTAAAAGACTCTACTTGAGCTCTATTCACCAATGCCACTCTTTATCCTCTGCAAGAAACTCCCTTCTCACACCAGTAGTTTGGGTAATAATAGTAAAATAGTAAAACTTTTTTGCATCTCAAACCCCATATGATCTGTGTGTTCTTTGATCCTCATAACTACATGTAGTAGATAATATTATTTTTTCTATTTTTGAAATCTGAAGAACCTGAGCCACCAGATGCTAAGTAACTCGGCCCACTTCCCATGGATTATAAGAGATCAAAGAAGAATCAAAGCCAGACTTCCTCCAGCCCCTGCATCCTCGAGCCCTTTGCTCTACTCTCCGGTCTTTCTCACTAGAGCTCAGAATTTCACCATGAGCAGGAGCAGGTGAGGGGCTGCAGAAAACAAAGGGAAACCGAATGAAGTAGCAATCGCTAGTGCCCTCCCTCCACACCAGTCAGAAGGACCGGAGAGGGGTCACTTTACAGGCAGAATCAGAGAGAGGGGAAATGGAAGAACGAGATGGTAACCACAAAATTTAGGAAGCTAGAAAGGCGAAGGAGTGCGGACTGAGTAGCCAAATGCTAAGCCGTCAGCAGAGAACCAACCCAGTTAAGACTGCCGAGCACCCGGGAGAGGCTGGGCCTGGGAGGCGGCGCCGCCGGACTCTGGACTGCAAGAATGACAGACACCTGTTGAGAAACTGATTCTTAGATGCACCTGGAAGTGTTTGTTCTCTTACCTTCTATTTTCCTAAACATTTAATGGTTCTTTATATGTTTGATAGACTCGGCAAAATCATCTGAGTTCAGAGATTCGAAGTTTTCTTGTGACAGTGTCAGTCCCTTTAATAGATACCATTTCATGCTCATGAGAATGGTTAGAACATAAAAGACTAACAAAACCAAATGTTAGTGAGAATATTGAATAACCAGGCCTCTCATATGCTAGGGGAGCTGTAAAATACCAACACTGTTTCAAACAACTGTCAGAAAATTTTCTGGAAAATTAAACTTCCACTTATCCCAACAACCAATTTCCCACTCCCTAAAATAAGCTGAGGATATGCCCGTGTTGTTTCTTTCTCTAGTATAGTGCTTGTAATACAATATGTCACTGGGAAACAGCCTTTTCTGAAGCACGAATGCTTCCTGTTCTCACTCATGGCTTCGTAAGATTTTTCTGTTTACACTGTTTTTCTGGCAGAATGAAGATATATGTTTGATAACTTTTCAATCCCACACACATGTCTTAAAGACGTTTGAAGGATGAGGTTAACCTTGCCTTCCTTTTTCTTCGATGCTAATTTGTTTAGTATGAAACCATAATAAAAATAAACTTATTAAACATTTAACACACTGATCAGTGTTCTGAATGCTTTGTGTAATCCAGCTTAATTCTCACAAAAGTTACTCGAAGGGACACTATTATTGGAAATATTAACAGAATCAATGCCCTATTACAAACATTTAACAACAACAACAACAAAAATGAGACAGTGATTAAGCAACATTGCAAAGAGAGATTTGCAATTGGCAGTGACTCCACACTTTCGAATGCTACCTAAAACAACTTGGATCCACAACTGGCCAAAAAGACCTGAAAATATTTAGTTGTTATATATGCAAGTGTGTGTGTGTGTGTGTGTGTGTGTGTGTGTGTGTGTGTGTGTGAAGAAAGAGAGTGTAGAGGAGAGGGGGAGGGGGAGGGGAAGGAAGGAAAGGAAAGAAAAAAGGAAGATGTATAGTAAAAAATTTTGTTTTGAGCAGAGAGGCCAGAGATTGAAGGAAGGGCAAGTTTCCTTTTAAAGGCAAACTGCCAATTGGAAATGTAAGTTTTAAATATTTAGTTCATGGTCTGAGGATGATGGGAATTTAAAATTGATGAACAACATAGACTGAATCTTCAAAACTGGAAAGAAATTTTAATAGTTATCCAATACAATTAATTTCTAAGAGATTAGAAAATTTCTTCCTCCATTTAGAGAAGAAAGTTAGAGAGCCACACGACAAAATTAGACTTTGTGTAGAAAGTATGTTGCAAAAGAACCTGATTCCTTTGTGTGTGTGTGTGTGGTACTGGGGTTCCTGGAAGCCATTCTACCTCCGGGCTACACTCCCAGATATATATATATATATATATATATATATATATATATATATATATATATATATATATATTTTTTTTTTTTTTTTTTTTTTTAATTTGGAAACAGGGTCTCTTAAAGCAGAGAGGCTGGCTTCAAACCTGTGCGATCCTCCTGTCTCTGCCTCCCAAGTGCGGGGATTACAAGCGTGTGCCACCACGCCTGGCAACCTGATTCCTTTTTTAAAATAATGACTCAGAATAAGAAGAGCTGTCACCTCCAGGCATGGTGGAATGTGCTTGTAATCCCAGTACTTGAAAGGCTGAGTCAGGAGGATCATGGGTTCAAAGCTAGCTTCGGCAAGATAGCAGACCTAGTGAGACCTTATTTCCAAATAAAGAAATAAAATCGGGATGGGGGTGTAGCTTGGAGGAGGTAGAATGCCTCTAGGTCCAATCCTCAGTACCAAAAAGGAAGAAGAAGAAGAAGAAGAAGAAGAAGAAGAAGAAGAAGAAGAAGAAGAAGAAGAAGAAGGAGGAGGAGGAGGAGGAGGAGGAGGAGGAGGAGGAGGAGGAGAAGGAAAAGGAGAAGAGGAGGAGGAAGAGGAAGAGCTGTCACAAGATAACTCAATAACTTACTAATATCAGCAACTTACTAATGTGTCTAACATAATATAAATATTTTTATGTAATTCAATTTAGGGTAAATATTAAAAATTGTACAGAATAAACTTAACTAAGAACTATAAGCAGAGTTTAAATAATAATATAAAAAACTGTGATACAAAATACAATGAAAAACCTGACTTGTCTTTTATCTTATTTTGAAAAAAATGGGTCAGGCATAGTGGTGCACTCCCCAGTATTTGGGAGGCCAAGACAGGAGGGTCACAGTTTCAAGGCCAACCTCAGAGACTTAGTGAAGCCCTCCACAATTTAATGAGACCCTGTTTCAAAATAAAAAAAATAAGCCAGGCATGGTGGTCCACATCTGTAATACTAGTACTTACAAGGCTTAAACAGGAGGACTGCAGGTTCAAAAATAGCCTCAGCAATGTAGTAAGACTACCAGAAACCTAGTGAGACCCTGTTTCAAAATAAAGATAAATAAAAATAAAATGGGTTGGGAGTATAGCTCGGAGGTAGAATGTCCTATGGTTAAATCCCCAGTATCACAAAGATAAAAAAATAAATAAGTAACTAAGTAAGTAGGGTTGGAGGTATAGCTTAGAGATAAAATGCTCCTGGGTTTAATCACAAGTAATGCGCGCGCGCACACACACACACACACACACACACACACACACACACACACACACTAAGTAAATAAATAAATAAATAAATAAATAAAATAAATGGAAGTAAATAGTGGATTAAATGAACTAGATGTATTGAGCACTTCACATTGAAACAAGAGTATAAAAATAACTTTTATTTTTTTGTATGTGTGGTACTTATGGTGGAACCCAGAGGCTTTTCTACCTCTGGGCTATACTCCCAGACCTATTTTATATTTTATTTGGAAACAGGATCTCACTAAGTTGCTGAGAGCCTCATGAAGTAGCTGAGGCTGGCTTCGAACCTGTGCGATCCTCCTGTCTCAGTCTCCCAAGCGCTGGGATTACAAACATGTGCCACTACGCCCAGCCCTAAAAATAATTTTTAAATCTTAGCTTCTAATTTATATTTGAGTTAGTTGGCACTATTTTATTAGTTTATAGAATGGAAGAAGATCTTTAACAGCTATCCCTCTGAGAGAGGACTAATATATAGAATATACAAAGAACTTAAAATACTTTACACTAGCAAAACAAATAATCCAATAAGAAATGGGCAACTGAATTGAATAGATACTTCACAAAAGACCATATACAAATGGCCAATAGATGTTCAACATCATTAGCAATTAGGGAGGAGATGCAAATCGAAAGTGCACTGAAATTCCATATAACCCCAATCAGAATGACAATCATAAAGAAGTCAAAAAGCAATGAATGTTGGCAAGGATGTGGGGAAATAGGAACTCTTCTACACTGTTGGTGGGATTGCAAACTAGTTCAGCCACTATAGAAATCATTGTAGATATTCCTTAGAAAACTGGGAATGGGTCCACTATATGATCTAGCTGTACCATTCCTGGGTACCTTCCCAAGAAGGATGAAACCAGAGAACTATAGTAATATATACGTACCCATATTCACACGATCGCAATTCACAATGGCCAAATTTTGGGACCAACCCAGTTGTCCATCAAAAGATAAATGGATTACAAAATTTTGGTTGAATATTTTTGAAATCATGGGTATGTAGGATTAGTTCTAGACAACAGCAAATATAGTCAGGTAATGAAAACGTAAAGTTGGAGGAAGAGGGACATGGAATAACACATGTCAGTATTACAAAGTTACAGAAACACGTTGACAGCTGAGCCAGAAAAGCAGAGTGTAAGGGCATTGCAAGGAGTTTCCAGAGCAATCCAAATGGCTTCTAATGGGCTAAAATACACATATCTGTTTTTGTGGTGTGGTATCCTAAATATTCTGCCTTATTTGACACATTATAGAGTTGTTGAGACACTAAATTCTCTGATATTTGCCAATATCACTTATGGTAAAAGTACTTTATAATGTTCTACACCCAGTACTAATTAGAAAAGTAGAAATGCTAGAAGTAGCAATGTGATTAAAAAGTCATCTTCATTAAACCTACAGCCAATGCAGAGGCAAAGCAAGGGTAGTGTGCCCAGGAAACTCAAGAGCAAACAAGAATTTGATCAATATTATTATTGTTAATATTGGTTTTGAGGTTCTAGCTAAGGTGGTAGGACGTCACTGTGAAATAAAGCTGTATGTGTGGTGTAATCCCAGTATTTGGGAGGCTGAGACAGGAGGATTACAGGTTTGTGGCCAGCTTCAATAACTTAGTGAGATTCTATTTCAAAATAAAAAATATGACTGGGATTATATCAGAGGTATAATGTTCCTAGATTCAATTTCCAGTACCACAGGCCAAAAAAGTAGCTAAAAATAAGAGAAAAGTTGTTACATGCGTGTGAAATTATAGTCTTAGAACTAAAGAGATACAATTAAAAAGTCTTAAACATTAAGATAATTCATCAAAATAATGAAGCACAAGATGAATCTCCAAATAACTTTTTATGCAATTAACAGATTAAAAATGTCCATTCACAATACTAACCAAACCATGAGATAATTGGAAAAATAGTACTAAAAAGTGTGACTTTTATGCAGTGAGCTATCAAAGTAATTTGAAAGAGGAGAAAGACATGTTTCTGAATAAGGAGACTAGATATTAAAAGTAAATTACTTGTTTGTCAATCAAAATTTAAACCTTTTTTCCTTAGCTCAACAAAAATGATTCTAACATGGAACTAGATAAAAAAAAAAGAGAGAGAGAGAGACGAGAATGGCTTATAAATCTTGAACAAAGGGAATATTGAAGTCAGATTTACACTACCATATAGTAAATTGTAATATAGAATTCTGATGATTAAAACCACACGTTATTGGCAAAGAATTGGCAGATCAATGAAACAAAATGGTTGTCTTTGAAACAGAATCTAGTACATAGAAGATGCTATGTTGTAATAAAGGAAATAAAGCCACTGGGGAAGGCTTTTCATCCAACAAATAAGACTGAGAGCACTAATAAACTTCAGAGAAAAGTAAGCTCCTCAGAAAAGAAGACATATGAGTGCTGAATAAACATATAAAAAGATGCCAAGCCTTGCTAGTGATTCAGGAAATCCAAATTAAGGTCACATTGATTTCATGTTTAATATCAACTAGATTGGCAAACATTAGCAAATACTAAATGCTGGAGTAAAATGTTGATTATGGCAAATTTTTATATCCTGCTGGTGAATGTGTGCTTTGGTGTAGTCATAACAAAATCTGCACTGTCTTTTAAACTTGAAGTCTTATATTCCTTACAATTTAGCACTTTAAATTCTAAATAGACACTTTACAGGCACTCTTGCACATGGGTACCAGAAGAATTATAGGGAAAAATATTCTTGGCAGAATTATTCATATTATCAAAAGACAATAAGCAAACAAAATATACATTGCCAACAGAATAAAGATAAAATTTGGCCTATTTGTGCAACTAGGTTTTTATGCTAGTGAAAAGAAATTGGTGAAATAATAAATGAATAGTAGAAACAAACTAGTGAGGAAGAAAAACAGAAAATCAAAGACTGCAAAATGTTGTATTTGTAGAAAAATTGAGTCAGACATGGCGGTGCTTGTAATTCCAATACTTGGGAGGCTGAGACAGGAGGATTGCAGGTTCATGGACAGTCTCAGCTACTTAGTGAGGACTTCTGCAACTTAGTAAGACCCTGTTTCAAAATAAAAAATAAAAATAGGGCTGAGGAATAGCTCAGAGGTAGAATGATCCTGGGTTCAATCTCCAGTACAGCAAAAGAAGGAAGAGGAGGAGGAGGAGGAGGAGGAGGAGGAGGAGGAGGAGGAGGAGGAGGAGGAGGAGGAGGAGGAGGAAAGAAAAGAAAAGAAAAGAAAAGGAAAGGAAAGGAAAGGAAAGAAAAGAAAAGAAAAGAAAAGAAAAGAAAAGAAAAGGAAAGGAAAGAAAAGGAAAGGAAACTTCAACCTCTCACCCTGGACAAGAGTCAACTCAAGATATATAAAATACCTGAAAATTAGACCAGAGACTTTGATGTCACTAAAGGAAGACATAGGACCAGCACTCCAACATAAAGGCACTGGTAGAAACTTCTTCAATAGAACCCCCAAAGCTCTGGAAAGTAATAAAAGAATTAATAAGTGGGATGGCATTAAAAAGTTTCTGTTCAGCAAAAAACAAACCATCAGGGGTCTAAAGAAAGAGCCTATGGAATGAGAAATCTTTGCCAGCTATTCCTCTGATAGAGAACTAATATCTAGAATATATAAAGAACTAAAAAAGCTTAACATGAGAAACAAAGAATCCAATCAAGAAATGGGCATTTGACAGTTCACAAAAGAACAAATGGCCAGTAAATAGATTAAAAATGTTCAACATCATTAGCAATCAAGGAAATACAAATCAAAACTGTACTAAGATTCCATCTAACCCCAATTAGAATGGTAATCATTAAGAATACAAACAATAAATGCTGGCAAGAATGTGGGGAAAAAAGAACTCTTGTACAATATTGGTGGGGTGACAGATTAGTGTGGCCTCCATGGAGATCAGTGTGGAGATTCCTCAGAAAACTGAAAATGGATCCATCATATTATCCAGCTATACTCTAGGATATCTTTCCAGAGGAATTAAAATCAGAATATTATAATGAAACATGTATATTCATGTTTATAGCAGCACAATTCACAATAGCCAAATCATAGAACCAACCTAGGTGTCCATTAACAGAGGAATGAATTACAAAGTCATGGCACATATACACAAAGAAATTCTACTTGATAATAAAGAAGAACAAAACTATGTCATATTCAGGAAAATAGATAGACCTGGAGACGTTTATGTTACATGAGATTAGCCACTCATAGAAAGTGAAGGCTCATCTATTTTCCCTCATATGTGGAAGCTAAGGAGTAATTAGGATAAAGAGGAACTTCAGATAAAAGAGGAGAATTCTAGTGGAGAGCTTGAGGGAGTCTAAGGGAAGGTGTTGGGGATGCTGTGTGAAGGAAACACTCACATTGATGTCATGTATGTATATAAAATTATCAATGCCAAGCCGGGCGTGGGGGTGCACGCTTGTAATCCCAGCATTCAGGAGGCTGAGACAGGAAGATCGCAGTTTGCAGATAGCCTCAGCCACTTAGTGAGGCCCTCTGCAACTCAGTGAGACCCAGTTTCAAAATAAAGAATAAAAAATAGGGCTGGGGGTGTAGCTTGGAGGTCGAATGCCCCTGGGTTTTATCCCCAGACCCGCAAAAATAAATAAATTAAATAAATAAAATTATCAACGCCAATATTAATATCATGTATGGAGAAAGAGAGGGAGTAGGGAGGGAACTGGGGAAAGGCTCACCAAGTTCTGTGTACATGTATGTCTCTATCACTCTGAATTACAATATATACATACATGAATTGCAATATATTTTCCAAAACCATTGTGTATATCCTCCAAAACCATTGAAAGTAAATAAAATTATTTAGGAGATCATATATATGATAAAACTAGTTTTAAGCACAGTCACTGAGACTAAAAAATAATTCCTCAACTTTGGCACTATAACATTTTGTAGCAGATATTTCTTTGTAGTAAGAGACTGTCCTATATACTATTAGATATTCAATAGCATCTTTAGATGCCATCAACAGTACCAAGTGACTACCAAAAAATGTGTCCGGACATTGCAAAATGTCCTGAGGGAAACAAAATTGCCTCCAGATGAGAATTCCTTGGACAGAAGTTTTCTCTAGGATTGGGATTAGGGAGTAACAGAGGCAGAGGGTAGCACAGGAACACAGAGTTATGACAATGCTGCCCTTCCTGGAGTGATTTATCAGTTTATGGGTATCAATTTATTGTTATGCTCTATGACTTCATGCCTTTTGCATACATTATATGCCATAATTTAAAATTAAATATATGTGATAAAACATAGTAATCATGCTAACCTAAAATATCCCCAAATTAGTAGTACATTTCCTTAGATGTAAAGATTATTAGTGGTTTCTAATTTCTTCTCTGTAATAAAATTTTTAAAAATGCACTAGTTAGCCAGGCATGGTGGCACACGCTTGTAATCCCTGCAGTTGGGAGGCAAAAACAGGAGGATCATGCAGGTTTGAAGCCAGCCGTGCTGGCTTAAGAGACCCTGTTTCCAAAAATAAAAAAGGATAAAAATAGGTCTGGGAGTGTAGCCCAGAGGTAGAAGGGCTTCCAGGAACCCCAGTACCATCACCAAAAATAAAAAATTAAAAAAAAAATGCACTAGTCAAAATATTATATTCTGGGGACCAGACCAACGCACTCAACAGCCCACCAGGCTCCAGAGAGGAGCGGCGGACAACTAGCCAAGGTGAGCCGCTGCGGATCAGCCGGGAGGAATTCGGCAGATTTCTCGGTGCAGGGAGCATCTAAAGCTCCCAGAGGCTGGGCTCAGCACACCCTGCAGGGACTCAGAGTGGAGCTCAAAAACAGAAAAGAAATACGCCAGCCTCACGGCCGAGGGCATGGCAGCTGTGCCATATTGCTACCGGCGGCAGCAGCAATGAATTCACCGAGTCCACGACAGCTCCATCTGCACACTCAACAACAGTGAGTCAAATTGTGTCCCCTAGAGGAGAAATCCAAGTACTGTACTCCCAGGGACTTGACCCAGTGAGGGAGTGGCAGTGGCAGAGATATCACACCATAGGAGAATTCCCAATCTGGCAACCCCCCCCCACCCCCCGGCATGGTCTAAAGCAGCCTCGATTGACTCCCAGGGTCTGAGACTCTGCGATACAACCCAGTAAAGGAGTAGTGGGGACTGAGATACCACAGACTAGAGATCCAGAGCACCGTAGGAGAAGTTGTAGTGACCCAGGGAAGTACCCTGAGAAGGCACAAACTTCCAAAATCATGGGAAAGAGGAATAACAATGGAGCAATTAATGCCCACAACCCCACAACATCAGAACCTGATAAAACAGAAAATCAGAGATTTCTAGAAGATCAAATCAGGAAAATAACTGTAGAAATAATAGAGGTATTTCACAAAGAATTCAGAGAGAGCCAAAGAGAGATAAAGGATGCAATTAATGAAGGAAAGGCCTCAATTCAAAGTACGAACAACCAATTAGACCACATGTAGAATAGAATCTCACTACTAGAAGATGATCATTCCAAAAATGAACGCATAGTTTCTAATCTAGAAAAAAATATCTGACAGCAGGAATCTGACATTGAAGAAATATGGGCCCATTTTAAGAGAGCTAACCTAAGAATAATTGGAATAAAGGAGAGAAAAGAAGGTGAAACCAAAGAGATCAACAATCTCTTCATGGAAGTAATAGCAGAAAATTTTCCAAACGTAGAGCAAGAAGTTGATACACAGATCCAGGAAACTTATAGAACTCCCTTTAGACAGGATCAGAGAAGAGGATCCCCATGCCACATAATTGTCAAAATGACTAATGTGGAAGCCAAGCAGAGAATCTTAAAGGCAACAAAATCAAAGGGCCAAGTGACATTCAGAGGCAAACCAATTAGAATCACTCCAGACTTCCCAAACAAAGTCATGAGAGCCAGAAGGGCTTGGAGTAACATATTCCAAACTCTGAAAGAAAACAACTTCCAGCCAAAAATTTCCTACCCAGCAAAACTTTCTATCAAATTAGATGGAGAAATAAGAAGCTTCCATGACAAACAGAAACTGAAGGAATTTATGTCTTCAAAACCAGCGCTAGAGAAAATACTCAAAGAGATTAACTACAAAGAAGAAATAGGTAACACACACCAGAACCAGAGAAACAAGATTTTCCATCCAATACACAACTAAGATTAGTTATCTGTGGAGATTCATTATTTATGTTAGTCTTTTACCTATTTCTAAATTGTATTGTTTGCTTTTATTGTTGTTAATTTTTAGGATTTCTAGTTGGAATATTAATATAACTTCAGATATAGCATTTGGAAATATTTTATCCCATTCTATCAGTAACTTTTAACTCTGTTTTCATTGTCTTTGGATATACAATATTTTTTTATTTTTTAGGGAGTTTATTTACCCTTTTGTTGCCTGTGCCATTGAAATCATATCCAAGAAATCACTGCCAATTTCAATGTTGTGAGGTTTTATGACCCAGATTTTCTTCTAAAAGTTTATAGTCTTAAGATTTATATTTAGGTCTTTTATCTATTTGGAGTTAATATTTGTATATGTGTTAGATAAGAGTCCAATTTTATTCTTTTTCATGTAATTATTATTTTTCAACAATATTTAGTTAAAAGATTAGTATTTCCTCCACCAAATGTTTGTGGAAACCGTGTCAAAAATAACTTGACAATATAGGGAAGAATTTAGCTCTAGGCTTTTATTTAACTCCAATGGTTTATATATCTGCCTTTATAACAGTACTACACTGTTTCAATTATTGTAGCTTTATATGGTTTGAAATCAGAAAATATACATCTTCTAGCTTTGTTCTTTTTTGAGATTGTTTTGGGTACCTAGAGTCCATATTCCATATTAGGATAGATTTTTTCTGAAAAATAAATAAATAAATGTATGATAGTTTCACCTAAAAAAAAAAAGAAAAAAAATTCGCTGATAAGAAAGAAAGCAGAAATAAATATTGAAATGTTATCTTTAAGTCATCAAAAGCTTGGTATCAGACAAATGAAACTGTTATGTGAGATTATCATCGTTAATATTGGATAAATTCCTATAAAACTAGATGTCAACCACTAAGCCAAGCATGGGAAGGAGGGATGGGGAGGGAATGGGGTGGGGATTGGGTAGGGGATAATTGGGTGATGTGTGCATGTATGTCTACAAAAGTATTTTCTTTATACCATTATGATGTATGAATACATTGCACCAATAAAAAATAAAATAAAACAATATTATATTCTAACCTGGGTGTGGTGTCACACACCTATATTCCCAGTACTTTGGAGTCTGAGACAGAAGGATTGTAAATTTGAGGCCAGTGTCAGCAACTTAGAGACCCTGTTTCTAAATAAAAATAAAAGGATTGGGTAAGAGATGTTGGAAGTCGAATGTCCCTGGGTTAAACCTCCAATACTACACACACACGCACACACACACACACACACACACACACACACACACACACATATATATATATATATATATATATATATATATACACACACACACACACACAAACTGCATCACAAATGTGATTATATAACTAACTGTTTACCTAGGAAGTATAACACAAGTAGAATCATTCCAGAACTCATGAAAAAGTTCACTCTTTATTTTGTCATTTATATTTATTATACATTTACTTTTAAGAAACAATATTTATATGGAATGATATCTCTTCATTGCCCTATGTCTGAGAGTGGTTATTAATCTCTATCCTGACTAGGTGTGGTGGCACAGGCTTGTAATTCCGCGCTTGGGAGGAGGAGACGGGAGGAGGAGACAGGAGGATCACGAAGGATTGAAGCCAGCCTTGCTGGCTTAAGAGACCCTGTTTCCAAATAAAAATATATTTTTAAAAATAGGTGTCTGGGAGTGTAGCCCAGAGGTAGAAGGGTTTCCAGGAACCTCAGTATCACAAAAAAAATATATATCTATCCTGCACCCAGTTCCATTTTTGTCATGAAGATTAAAAATTATTTGAAATTATTTGAAAATTTGTTGCACTTGCAACTGCTGGCTCGGCTAGTCCCAGGCCTGTGATAAACCCTGACATTTGTTTAATTTGTTCTCTACCAGCAGCTGACTCACAGCATGCTCTGCTTTTGGTATTTCTAATTTTTTTGTAAATCCTTTGATCAAAATCTGATGATGTCAAAAACAAAACAATAGGATCCAGGGCAGTGGCAGCTAAATGAGTTCATGAAGTTGTTGAAGGCATGTTGTGGTCCAGAAAACGATTTCTTTCCTTCAAACCAGGCCCAAATCCTGGATTTAAAGGGGAGATAATTGCATATTATTTCATTTACTCTTAGTGAGAACATGCTGTCTAAGCCTGACTCATAAATATTCAACATGAACCTCATGGCACCCTGATAAAGCATCATCTCAATCAACGTGTGCTGGAATCACCATGACAGAGAAGGAGATACTTATTTTTCTTTACTCATGGGATGCTACCAGACATTTTTATGGCATAAGCATATGCCGCCTTTCACTATTTAGCCTTCACTTCTGGAAGACACTTAACAATAGGAAAGGACTTCCGGGAAGATGGCGACCGAGAAAAGCGGGGCTTAAGAGCCCCTCTAACAACAAATCTCCATTACCACAAAATCAGCGCCTTTCATAGCCAGAAAACACCATCACCAGTGAAACAAAAAATCACCAGGCTCCAGAGAGAAAGCAGACTGAGAACAGAGCCACAGAGGAGATATACCGGCCTCGCGCCCGAGAACGCGGCAGACGCGGCAGCAGCGCGATACTGCCGGCGGCACCGGCAAATTCACGGGACGGCTACAGCAAACCGAGGTGAGCCACTGCGGAACAGCCAGGCGGGATTTCTCCACACAGAGAGAGTCTAAAGCTCCCAGTGGCTGAGCTCAGCACACGCTGCAGGGATTCAGAGTCGAAATCAAAACCAAGAAGAAAACGCCAGCCCCATAGCCGAGGGTGTAGCAGCGGCGCCATATTGCCACCGGCGGCAGCAGCACCGAATTCAGCGAGGCCAGTACAACTACATCTGCGCACTCAAGAACAGTGAGTCAAATTGCGGGGCACAGAGGAGAAATCCCAGTACTGTACTCCCTGGGACTTGACCCAGTGGGGGAGGGGCGGTGGCAGAGATATCACACCATAGGAGAACGTGCAACCTGGCACCCCCCACAGTCTAAAGCAGCCTCTATCGACTCTCTGGTTCGGAGACTCTGTGCTACAACCCAGTAAAGGAGTAGTGGGGTCTGAGATACTACTGACTCGAGATCCAGAGCACCTTAACTGAAGTCATAGTGACCCAAGGGAAGAACCCAGAGAAGGCACAAACTTCCAAAATCATGGGAAAGAGGAATAATACTGGAGCAATGAATGCACACAACCCCACAACATCAGAACCTGATAAAACAGAAAATCAGAGATTTCTAGAAGATCAAATCAGGAAAATAATTGTAGAAATAATAGAGGTGCTTCGAAAAGAACTCAGAGAGAGCCAAAAAGAGATAAAGGATGCAATTAATGAAGTAAAGGCCTCAATTCAAAGCACAAACAACCGATTAGAACACATGGAGAACAGAATCTCACTCTTAGAAGATGAGCAATCCAAAAATGAACGCATAGTTTCTAATCTAGAAAAAAATATCTGACAGCAGGAATCTGATATTGAAGAAATATGGGCCCATTTTAAGAGAGCTAACCTAAGAATAATTGGAATAGAGGAGGGAAAAGAAAGTGAAACCAAAGGGATCAACAATCTCTTCAAGGAAGTAATAGCAGAAAATTTTCCAGACATAGAGCAAGAGGTCGATACACAGGTCCAGGAAACTTATAGAACTCCCTTTAGACAGGATCGTAGAAGAGGATCCCCACGCCACGTAATTGTCAAAATGACCAATGTGGAAGCCAAGCAGAGAATCTTAAAGGCAACAAAATCAAAGGGCCAAGTGACATTCAGAGGCAAACCAATTAGAATCACTCCAGACTTCCCAAACCAAGTTATGAGAGCCAGAAGGGCTTGGAGTAACATATTCCCAATTCTGAAAGAAAACAACTTCCAGCCAAAAATTTCCTACCCAGCAAAACTTTCTATCAAATTAGATGGAGAAATAAGAAGCTTCCATGACAAACAGAAACTGAAGGAATTTATGTCTTCAAAACCAGCGCTAGAGAAAATACTCAAAGAGATTAACTACAAAGAAGAAATAGGTGACACACACCAGAACTAGAGAAACAAGATTTTCCATCCAACAGACAACTAAGACTGGTTATCTGTGGAGATTCATTATTTATGTTAGTCTTTTACCTATCTCTAAATGGTATTGTTTGCCTTTATTGTTGTTAATTTTTAGGATTTCTAGTTGGAATATTAATATACCTTCAGATATAGCAATTGGAAATATTTTATCCCATTCTATTAGTAACTGTTAACTCTGTTTACATTGTCTTTGGATATACAATATTTTTTTTATTTTTTAGGGAGTTTGTATACGCTTCTGTTGCCTGTGCCATTGAAATCATAACCAAGAAATCACTGCCAATTTCAATGTTGTGAGGTTTAATGACCCAGATTTTCTCCTAAAAGTTTATAGTCTTAAGATTTATATTTAGGTCTTTTATCTATTTTGAGTTAATATTTGTATATGGGATTAGGTAAGGGTTCAATTTTATTCTTTTCCATGTAATTATTATGTTTCAACAATATTTAGTTAAAAGATTAATATTTCCACCACCAAATGTTCGTGAAAACCTTTTCAAAAATAACTTGACAATATAGGGAAGAATTTAGCTCTAGGCTTTTATTTAACTCCAATGGTTTATATATCTGCCTTTAGAATAGTACTACACTGTTTCAATTATTATAGCTTTATATGGTTTGAAATCAGAAAATATATATCTTCTAGCTTTGTTCTTTTTCAAGATCGTTTTGGGTACCTAGAGTCCATATTCCATATTAGGATAGATTTTTTTCTGAAAAATAAATATACAAATATATGATTGTTTCACCTAAAAAATAGAAAAAAAATATTCTCTGGTAAGAAAGAAACCAAAAAGAGATATTGAAATGTCATCTTTAAGTCATCAAAAGCTTGGTATCAGACAAATGAAACTGTTATGTGAGATTACCATTTTTAATTTTAGATAAATTGCCAAAATACTAGATGTCAACTACTAAGCCAAGCATGGGAGGGAGGGATAGGGAGAGAATGGGATGGGGATTGGGTGGGGGCTGACTGGGAAAAGTGTGCAAGTATGTCTACAAAAGTATGTATCCTACTATGATGTATGAATATAGTGCACCAATTAAAAAAAAAACAATAGGAAAGGCCCTGGACTTGATCTAAACTCTTCTTATACAATCTAGGGGAAAAAAAAACCCTAGCATTTCTGAAACTTTATTTTCTCTACTGTGAAATAAACATAATCATAAAACCTGCCCATCTTACTTCACAGGGTGGCTGAGAAAACTGCTTAACACCGGGTCTGGGTGGGTGCTTTATGCCTATTCATATTAGTCTGCCTATTCCTGTATCTATATACCCACAGATCTAGAGAGATATGGTGCCTAATAATTAGATTCATGGCTCAGCTTATCGCCAAGGTGTTTCTACTTTGGGCAAACCATGTATTTTCATTGTTGTCACAAAGAGAAAGTGTGACAGTTAGTGCTTGTCTGTTTGTTCGTGGTTCCATCCTGGATAGCTCACAGTCTTTCTCTCTCTTTTCAGTAGTTAAGCATTTCCACCATATTTCTCCAGTTTGGCTCACCACTGATAAGGTGAAAGACCAGTGCCCGACCACTCAAATCCCCGAATCTCCAAAGATTTGTATAACATGGTGGTTGTCAACCAGAGCCAATTTTGCTACCTGTCTCCCAAAGGCAATGACAATGTGTGGAGATGTGTGGGATTGCCTCCTTGAATGATGGCAGTATTGTCATCTAGTAGGCAGAGAACAGGGATGCTGCTAAGTAAGATGCAATGCACAGAACAGCTTCTTTCAACAATTATTCAGCCTATAATATCAAGAGCGCCAACACTGAGAGCCTTGAGATAAATCAAGACTGAGCAATGGTGAAATGGTCCAGTTGTCCTGAAGTTTATCGCCCATCCCACTTGTGCATCCAGAGTAACTGGCCAATTTTGGAATTCCCATAGTCCTACTTGCTTTGGCTCACTTACAACGTGGTACCACAAGGTTTTAATAGGTCAATCTCTTTGTTTGTATTTAATTAACTTCCAGAAGATTAAGCCAATTGAACATTTTGATATTACATTCAACTGTAGTTACATAGAATTCTTGCTTTTAAATATATCTTCAATTTTCTCTGTACTAGGTGTTTTCAATTGGTTTTTCAATTGAAAGAACTTTTGTTTTCAAATGGTTTTTCAGTTCAAGAGCTTTGTTCAGAGGTGAGGCAGGAAAGCTCCTGGTTAGTAGCTGAGCCACTCTATTTCACCTTAGGGGTATTGAACCAAGTAGTTACCCCATTTTACTGCAAAATATTCTAATCATCCAGAAGGCAGGAAAATAAAACAGAAGGTAAGGGATGTGGGATGGTTTTCCAGGTAAACGAGAAGGCAGCTGCTAAGCTGTACAGGCCAGAATAAATAGACATGAGGCTGAGGACACCTGTGTCAATTTAATACCATAGACAAGATCTCTGGTGGAATACTACTTGCAGTATGTTTGGATGAAAATGTCTCCCTGCAACCATGAAAATATTTATAGAACAATATAAAACAATTACATGATTCAAAGTTGCCGGGTGTGGTGGCACATGCTTATAATCCCAGCACTTGGGAGGCTGAGACAGGAGAATCGCACAGGTTCAAAGCCAGCCTCAGCTACTTAGTGAGGCTCCCAGCAACTTACTGAGACCTTGTTTTCAAATAAAGTATAAAATAGGTCTGGGAGTATAGCCCAGAAGTAGAAAAGCACCTGGGTTCCACTCCCAGTACCATCAAAAAATAAAAATAAATAAAAAATAAATGATTCAAAGTTATAAAGCAAATAAGAATTTATATACCAAATAAGATACTGCCCACAGTGTTTTTTTTTACCTTTATTTGTATTTACCATTACATAATAATATTTTTATCAGACTGGTTATATAGTACCACAAGTTGACTTTCTGGGAATGTCATTCTATAGTTTAATATAGCTGTCTTGAATTTCACTGGGATTTAGGAAAACATTTTGAAGAAACGCACCTAAAGAAAAATTTCTAATCTTTTATGAAGATAATGTTTCTTTAATTTTTTTCTTTCCTATCTCCTTGACATTGACAGCATGACTAATGAACTTGGTGGTATGAGAAATCTGTAAGGCAATGACATCACAATGTGTAATTTGTCCCTTGAGTACTAGGGAAGTCAAAGTTCTCTTGTACACTTAAATAATCAGAATCAAAAGGCCTTACTTGAAATGGGATTCTTATCCAAAAGAAACAAGTCAAAATATTCTCTTTCCCTTCAGTCTAGCTTTTCCCCCTGTAGTTTTAAAATTTGGAGTAAAGTTGTCACAATAGTCTGCCTTTCAGTTATAATTAGTCAATGGTTAAAAAAAGAAAGAATGAAGAATCTTGCTCTGCATTAAAATCATGCATGCGTATAGTTTTCTCTGGGTTCTGGTGCCTGATGAAGCTCCTTATACTCATTTTTCTGTTGCCAGCAACTGAAATACCTACTAAGGCTTTTTGGCTATAAAAGAATTGCATTGCATTGGCTACATATGTTTACCATTATCCACAGAACTCTCAGACCCTTTATTCCAGTGGAGGCATGCATGGAAATAGGCCAGAACGCAAGGGAACACAGTTCCGGTAGTGAAATTAGCAACTGGACAACATTCCCAGGGAAGCGGCTGAGTTCAGTTCTGGCAGAAATCCATTGCTGCTGGCACAAAAAAATAAATAAATGAAAGTAAAGGAAATACAAAGGATAACATATATCTGGGGAAAACAGAACGAGGTAAATAGATATGATTTGCACACACTATCAAAAAATAATCTTGAGCTTTCTTTTCATTTATTTTAAGTTTTGGTTATTGGTTGACTTCTGATTTTTTTTTTCCTTGCTGAGTTTTATTTCTTTGTTTTGTTTTGTTCTTTTCAGTACTGGAGATTGAACTCAGGGCCTGGTGCTACTTCCCAGATCACTCTAACAGGTCTGACTTCTGATTTTGAAATGGCAAAATGCCTTTCTGAATCTGGATTACCCATGAAGGTTTAATACTTAAGACTGCCAATCTTTTGACCTTTGAAGAGAATTTTGAGTTAATCCTATTATCGTGGTTACAGGATTTGAAAGCCATCATTACTATTGCATTAAATTATAGTTATTTTAATGCCCCCCAAGCCACCAAACCAAACATGGTGAAACAGAAAAAAGCCAGCTTTTTGGTGTACTCTATGAATGTTCAGAATAACTTAAAGCATGGAGAAGCACTAGAAGATATATTACAAATTTACAATACTATTTTCCTTTTCCCCCTAACTTTATTAAGGTATCACTAACAAAAATGTATAAATTTATTATGTAAATTATTATTATTTTTGCAGTACTGGAGATGGAACCCAGGGACATTCTACCTCCAAGCTATACCCCCAGCCTTAATTTTTATTTTTTATTTTGAAACAGGGTCTCACTGAGTTGCAAAGGACCTCACTAAGCAGTTGCTAAGGCTGTCCTTGAACCGTGATTCTCCTGTCTCAGCCTCCCAAATGCTAGAATTACAAGCGTGCGCCACCACACCTGGCCAAATTATGATGCTTTGATATATGCATGCATTGTGAAATTATTATATTAAGCTAATTAACAAAACTGTCACCTCACATATTTTTTGTGGCAAGACCATTTAAAATCCACTCTCAACAATTTTTTAAGTTCACATTATTAATAACTATAGGCATGTGCTATACAATAGTTCTGCTGAATTTATTTCTCCTGACAGAAACTTCCTACCCTTTTACTGACACCTCCCCAGCTCTCCCAGCCCCCACCTCCGGCAACCACTGTTCCACTCTCTGCTTCTAGAAGTTCAACATTTTAGACTCCACATCCAAGTGAAATGATATAATATTTTTTCTGTGCCTAGATTTTCCCATTTAGCATAATGTCCTCCAGGTTCATCATGTTGTCATTTTTAAAGTATTTCATTATATATAAATATATGTTCCAAAGAACTACATTTTTTCGGTGGTACTGGGGATAGAATCCAAGGACATTCTACCATGCACTGGCTTTGAACCTGCAATTCTCTTGTCTCAGTCTCCCCATGTACTGGAATATAAATATGCACTACGCAACTGGTTTATATATCACTTTTTTTGGTACTGGGAATTGAACTCAAGGGCATTCTTTTTTTATATATATATTTTTTTTTATGGTACTGGGGTTCCTGGAAACCCTTCTACCTCCGGGCTACACTCCCAGACCCATTTTTATATTTTTATTTGGAAACAGGTTTTCTTAAGCCAGAGAGGCTGGCTTCGAACCTGTGCGATCCTCCTGTCTCTGCCTACCAAGCGCGGGGATTACAAGTGTGCACCACCACGGCCAGTGAACTCAAGGTCATTCTACCTCTGAGATACACTCCCAGCCCTTTTTATTTTATTTTATTTTATTTTATTTTTATTTTAAACAGGGTTTTATTAAGGTGCTGAGGGCTTGCTATGATCCTTCCTAGGCTAGCCTTGAACTTGTGATCCTCTTATTTCAGCCTCCCAAGTACTGAGATTTCAGGTGTGGACTACCATACCTGTCTATATCACATTTTAATCCACTCATACATTGTTGTTGGATACTTGACCTCTTATCTCCCTATTGTGAATGATACTGCAATAAAAATGGGATGCATGTATCTTTTCAGCCTATTGAATCATTTCCCCAGAAAGTAGGATTGCTAGATCACATGGTAGTTCTATTTTTAATTTTTTTGAGAAGACTCCATACTGTTCTCTATGATGGCTGTATTAATTTATATTCCCGCTGATAGTGTATAAGGGCTCCCTTTTCTCCACATCATCATCAAAGCTTATCTTTTTTATAATAGCCACTGTAACAGGTGTAAGGTCCTTACTCATGGTGGTTTTGATTTGCATTTCCCTGATAAATTGTGACAATGAACATATTTTCACATACCTGTCGGCTTCTTTTGAGAAGTGTCTGCTCAGATTCCTTGCCCATTTTAAGTGGATTATTTGCTTTCTTATTACTTAGCTGAGTTCCTTTATATATTGCAGATCAACCTCTTAAAAATGTCTGGTGTGTAAATGTTTTCTCTCATTATACAGGTTGTCTCTTCATTATGCTGATGGTTTTCTTTGCTGTGCAGAAGCATTTTGTTTGGTTTCACTTTTTGGTTTTTTACACTTTTTATTGGTGTATGGTAATTGTATACCATAATAAAGTTAATTGTCATACAAACACACATACACATAGTTCTTGGTGTGCTTCCCCCAGGCCCAACCCCACTATCCATTCCTCCATTGGTAGTTATACCTTCATACATGAGCATGGCATAATTTAAATTATTTCATTAGTTCTTGCTTTCTCTTCCCTAATCCCCTCCTCATTCCCCTCCACCATTCTTCTGGTCTTTCTTCTTGATTATCAAAAGTCCCGTTTGTTTCCTATTTTCTCTCTAGCTTCCATATTTGAGAGAAAACATTCAACCACTGACTTTCTGAGACTGGCTGGTTTCATTTAGCGTAATATTCTCTAGTTCCATCCATGTTTCTATTAAATGACATACTTTTGTTGTTTTTTGTGACTGAACAAAATTCCATTGTGTATATGTATCACATTTTCATTATCTAATTATCCACTGGTGGACACCTATGTTGGTTCTATAATTTGGCTCTTGTAGAAGTCTTTTAATTGAATACTATCTTATTTGTTTATTTTATTTTTTGTATTTTTGCCTATGCTTTGGGTATAATATAAAAAATCATTGTCCTGCTGAGCGTGGTGGCAAACACTTGTAATCCCAGCATTTGGGAGGCTGAGACCAGAGGATCGTGGTTCACGGACAGCCTCAGCTACTTAGTGAGGCCCTTTGTAACTTAGTGAGACCCTTTTTCAAATAAAAAAGAATAAAAAATAGGGCAGTGGGTGTAGCTCAGAGGTCGAATGCTCCTGGGTTCCATCCCCAGACCTGCAAAAAAAAAAAAAAAAAAAAAATCATTGTCCCGAACAATGTTAAGAAGTTTGATCTCTCAAGCTAGGAGTGTAGCTCAGTGGTGGCACAAGGCCATGGGTTCAATATCCAGTAGAAGAAGAGGAAGAAGGAGAAGGAGAAGGAGAAGGAGGAGGAGGAGGAGGAGGAGGAGGAGAAGAAGAAGAAGAAGAAGAAGAAGAAGAAGAAGAAGAAGAAGAAGAAGAAGAAGAAGAAGAAGAAGAAGAAGAAGAAGAGGAAACTTTGTTCCTATGATTTATTTTTTATTTTTAAGTTTCAGGTCTTATTTTTATATTTAATCCATTTTAGTTGATTTTTATATGGTATGAAGTAAGGGTCCAGTTTTATTCTTCTGTATGTGGATATCTAGTTTCTCCAAGAGTATTTATTGAATAAACTGTTCTTTCCCCTTTGTGTACTCTTTGGACCGGATTTATAGTATTTCTTTAATGTTAAATTAGGATTTCAGGTAAGATGTATGCATTTTTAAAATAATGCTATAACTTTAAAATATTGAGGAGGACATCTCAATATCACAGAGTTGCAGAGGACCAGGAAAATATACAATTATGTAAACTGTTTAAGAGTAAAACTAAATGTATGTTGGCCTTTTATATTCAGCTAATCATATTCAGTATTAATCATTTGTGTATTCATTGTTCCATTTAACACCAATTGCTGATGTAAGGTTTTTTTCTTTGTTTGTTTGTTTGTTTTGCTAGTCTTGGGGTGGAACCCAGGGGCATTCGACTTCCGAGCTACACCCCCTGCCCTATTTTTTATTATTTATTTTGAAAACAGGTCTCACTGAGTTGCAGAGGGCCTCACTAGGTAGCTGAGGCTGTCCGTGAACAGCGATCCTTGGGTCTCAGCCTCATGAATGCTGGGATTACAAGCGTGCACCACCACGCCTGGCTAGCTGATGTAAGTTTTATTGTCCCTTGAAAGTCAAGGAAATTGAGATGCAAAGAATCACACAAGAATTCATTGCAGAGCTAGAATTTAATCTTAGGTCTGTCTGCTTTTGAACCCAAATTGTAACCGATATTGCAAGATGATTAAGCCTATCTCCTCTTCCTGAACCTACAATTAGACTTTATTTCCCAAGCTTTGTTTATTTGTTTGTTGTTATACGTGGCCATATGTTTGAATTCCATGAAGTGGACTATAAACATAAGTGACACTTACTATTTTTAGGACTGGCCCACAAAATCCTCCATGGAGAATCTTTTTTTGTGCTATTTCTTCTTCATCTGGCTTGAGGCACACATGCATGAGCACCTTGGATTTGTTAAATATGACAGAGGCACAGAATGGAAAGAGCCCGAGTTTCTGTATCAGCACTTAAAAACTGGCACTGGCCAGTCAGACATATCTGCTCCTGGATTTATGAGAATAAGAAATAAATTCCTGTTTTATTTGAACCACTACACATTTGGTGATTGTTTGTTGCATCAGCTAGCATTTTATTACCTATATGTTACCTATAAATTATATTACAAGTCTTTCTCCAGACTGAAAAGACCTAAAAAACTCCATATAAAAAGAAGAGATAGCTATATGTGCTGACAAAACTGTAAATAATGTAAAACAGTTAGAGATCTGGAAAGGAAATGATTGAACAAAGAAGTAAACACTTCATCAACTCTTTTAAAGAAACTTATCATTTATAACGTACATCCCTCGTTTTTCTAAGTTATCAACAAATATTTTAGGAATTTGGTTGAGAGTAATAAAGACATAGTAAATATTTGAGAAATGTAAATATTATGTGAACATCAGTACTTTGTACATAAAGATAATTCAATGATTATTCTCTCTCTCTCTCTCTTTTTTTTTTTTTTTTTTGTGGTACTGGGGTTCCTGGAAACGCTTCTACCTCCGGGCTACACTCCCAGACCTATTTTTATAATTTTATTTGGAAACAGGGTCTCTTAAGCCAGCATGGCTGGCTTCGAACCTGTGCAATCCTTCTGTCTCCGCCTCCCAAGTGCGGGGATTACAAGCGTGCGCCACCACGCCCGGCTTATTATTCTTTTTAAATTTTTTATTGGTGCATTGTAGTCATACATCTTAGTGAGGTACAAGATTCCCACCCCATCCCATTCCCCTTTTCGCCTTCTCATGTTTGTCTTAGTGTTTGACTTTGATATGTTTGTGTATGTACATCATTTACATTAGGGAATTTCCCTCTTCCCCTCTCATCCCCCTCAGTTAGGTCACCTTATTTGATCATCTCTGATTAATTTTTTCCTTCTTCATCTAGAGTTCCTCCTATGACCAATTTTCTCCCTAGCTTCTTACCTTAGAGATTTCTTACCTTTTGTGACTAATATCACTTAGCATAATGTTCTCCAGTTCCATCCATTTCCCTGTAAATGACGTAATTTTATTATTCTTTATGGATAAGTAAAATTCCATTATGTACATATCCCATAGTTTTGTAATTAATTCATCTATTGATGAAAATGGCTGGTTTTATAGTTTGGCAATTGTGAATTGTGTGGCTATGAACATAGATATGCATGCATTAGTTTGGCAGTTTGGTTTCCTTTCTTTTGGGTAGATACCCAGAAGTAGTATTGCTGGATCATATGATAGGTTCATTCTCATTCTTCTGAGGATCCTCCATACTGTTCTCTAGAGCAGTTGTACTATCTTGCAATCCCACCAACAATCAATTATTATTCTTATTTGTAAGTTTTATGTGAAGAACTCAGAGGACAGGGGGAAAAAGAGAAAGCAATTCTTCAATGAGATAATTCAACTTAGAGCAAACAATAGTTGTGATCTTATAAATTTTCAAATTATTAGAAATATTAAACTTTACATCTATAAAGTTTAGCAGTCAACGCAAATGGTACTGGGCTTCTTTTAAAAAATCACCATTAATATTGTGAGGTTTCATGGTGGCTACATTAGCATGAAATAACACTCCCACAAACCTGTATTTTTGTATATCTGTCTTTTCTTATATCAGAAGAAATATTTTAAAAAACCGGTAGGATTATGTAAAAGCTTTGTGGGATTGCCATAGAAACATATAATCTAAAAGTAAGGTTTAATGTCTGTGAGGAGAGTAAGGCTGCCCTGAGTGAAATCAGACAGGGAACAAAAACAGCTTCTCCTGCATTCACTAAGGGCAGGTCCAGTCAGCCCTGGGGTTGAGACCTAGAGTCCCATCACGTGGGTGAGGCCACACCTCTGGCATCTCTGAGAAAGGAGGTCCTTGTTCATGGTGGATGGATGGTGTCAAAATTCTGGAGAGGAGGCAGTGACATCAGGGGCTCTGGAATCAGAGACACCTGTCTCTTCTGTGTTTCAGCTGCTCAGTTTTGGGGAAGATATTATATATCTCTGATTCTGAGCTGTGGTCTATCTGTAAAAAAGAGACAGTGCTATTTTCCTCGAGTGGCTTGTGTGGGAATTAAAATAATATAAGAGAAGCTCCTGGCAGGCATAGATTATAAGCAGAGCTGGTTACTGTCACCTCTGGAGCACAGTCCAGCCAGAGAGCAGGGTTCAGGCTCCAGGAAAACCAAATTGGTCAGAGTCAAAAGCAAGGCTTTGATCTGCAGTGTAAGCAGCAGAGGAGGGCTCTAGTTTAATAGGGGAAATACTGACACTCAAACACATAGGAAACAGACGCTCAGTCACAGGATGGAGAAGGAAGACTTCAGGGAGCATGTGGAACCACTCCAGGACCCACGAGGCACCAGGCTTATGACAGATAAACTGCCTCCAGGTCTGACACTGGGAGAATGGAGCTCCTCACATACTGACACATGTGAAGGCCAGGATCATCTCAAGAAGTGGATAAAGCTGAGCTTTCAGGCTGCAGATCTAGCAAGGCAGTATGTGTGCATTGGAGGCGGGCTGGGACTGAAAAATGTGGGAAAGCAAGCTATGTTGCTTGTTGTTAAAACTCCCAGTTCTATTGAAGCATAATTGACAAAAATTGTATGCATTTAAGGTGTACAACATGATGATTTGACATATGAACACATTGTGAAATGATTATCACCATCAATATATTAACTAATATATCCATCACCTCACATAGTCACCTAGAGTGTGCAGGGGTGTGTGTTTGTGTGTGCAGTGAGAACACTTAAGATATACTCTCTTTCCAGGTGTGATGGCACACACCTGTAATCTCAGTACTTGGGAAGCTAATATAGGAGGATCTCAGGTTTAAGGTCCGCCTTAATAATTTAGCAAGAACCTGAGCAACTTGTGAGACCCTGTTTCAAAGCAAAACTTTTAAAAAGGGCCAGAGATGTAATACAGCGACAGAATGCTTTTTGGCTCAATTCCTAATCCCTTTCCCCTCAAATAATAATAATAATCTAGTTTCTTAAATTTTTTCAAGCCAAGCATGGTGGCACACACTTGTAATCCCAGCATTTGAGTGGCTGAGACAGGAGGACTGAGGTTTGTGGACAGCCTCCTGAGACAGTAGGATTGAGGTTTGCAGACAGCCTTAGTGAGGCCCTTTGCAACTTAGTGAGACCCTGTTTCAAAATAACGAGTAAAAAAAATGGGCTTGGGGTGTAGCTCAGAGGTAGAATGCCTCTGGGTTCCAAACCCAGTACCACAAAAAAAATTTTTTTTCAAGATTATTTTTTGGTACTAGTTATTGAGCACAAGCCATTCTCTCTTGAGCTACACTCTCAGCCTTGCCTCACTAGGTTGATGAGAGTCTCACTATTTGTGAGGCTGTCTTCGAACTTGCGACCCTCCTGTCTCAGACTCCCAAGTACTGAGATTACAGGTGTGCACCACCACGCCTGGTTAAATTTCAAGTATTTAATACAGTATTGTTAACTATAGTCACTGTGGTATATATTAGATCCTCAGAACCTACACATTGTGCAAATGAAGGTTTCTCCCTATTTTCTCTACCCTTCAGCCCCTGACAAACACCATGCTACACTCTGCTCTGTGAGACCAATCTTTTGATATTCCAGATATATTATACAGTATTTTTCTTTCTGTGCCAGGCTTATTTCACTTTACACAATGTCCTCCTGATCTTTTGATATTCCAGGTATATTATACAGTGTTAGTCTTTCTGTGCCAGGTTTATTTCACTTAACACAATGTCCTCCAGGTTCATCCAAGTTGTCACAAATGGCAAGCTACCCTTCATTTTAATACCTGGACAGTAGTTCATAAAAAACACATTTCCCTTATCCATTACACAAAATTGCATTCCCAATATTGTTCATTGAACGTCTTTACATAAATTTTACATCTCCTCTCTTCACGTGCTTCTTTTCTTCCTTTTTCCTTCCCTCTTTCCTCTTTTCTTTCCTTCCCACCTTCTTCCTCTAACACTCAGTCTCTTGGGGGTCAGAGATGTAAACATATGCAATTGTACAAGATGAGGGCCACAAAGGGAGGTTTGGAGACGTGTTCAAGGAGCAAAGAAAGCAGAGAAGAGCTGACTCGTGTCTTCCAGGGACAGTCGGCAACTCTGATGCAGGCGCTGGCTCTTGAGAGAGCATCACCCGCCTGCCTGAAGGAAGGGGAAGCAGGAAGCCTGCTGAGGTGGGGCCATTACGAATTCCCTGAGCCATGCTCAGTCATGGGCTCTGTCAGCAGCATGCAGGGACAGCCGCCTGAGACCACCTCTCCCGAGGCCTCCCTCACTGGAGTGAGAGAGAAAGAGAGCTCAGGGCTGGGGGCCTCCCGAGGGAGGAACCCCGATTCCAGAAGTTGAATTTCACTGCAGGACTCCTAAATTTGAGGATATGGATATGATTAGGGTCTCCAATAAGTGACATCTGTTTGCTCTGACCTTTTGGGTAATGTGGCATTTCTTTCTCTGAAGCAGATGCTAGAAAGGTGTTTATTGTGAGTTGACAGGGGTCTTGGTGGGTGGTGAGATGTGAGTCAAAATCCGACTATGCATTTTGGCATTTTGTCTACAGATGTTTCTCAGATGTTTGTGGGCTGGTATGTCTTTACATAAAGAAATAACTAAGTGTGTGTTTCTTTTGTGGAGAAAAGGAAAGAACTGGCATTAAAACTTGGCACTTTTATGCCTTCGATGGCACTCTTGTTTCATGGCCAGATTGGAATTAGTTGTTGCATGTATTTTTTGAAGAGAAAGTCAACTCATTTAAGAGAAAAAAATCATCTGTTATATTGAAAGTAACAAGCTGATGAAGAACTTGAATATGGCACAGGGAGTAGAATGCAAAGCTTCACAGGGTTCCAGGCACTAACTTTCTGTAGGCTCAGGTCCCTTTAGCCTCCCGAAGCACACTTCTTCTTGACCCAAGCCATGACACCAGTGTTGGTAAGAATCATCTCTAAACCCAAATGTTCACTGCAATTAGAGGTGGCAGTGGTGTCTATGTGTGTGTGGGTGGGGTGGGGTAGGAGATCTTCATAATTTAAAATCTACATTTATTTAATTAATAACATAATATCAAGAAAATAAAACATCTCATTCAAGATGCTCATTTTATAATATGAGAAAGGGAGAGATCTTGCAGGATATTAAATTTTTAGCCCCCTCAGAATTAAGTTAATATCTAACTTTGATTTTCAAAAAGGAAAGTCAAACCATACTTTTATAAAGATCATACTCATTTCCATATTTTATGAAAAGTAAACTTTAAAAACTTTATTTTGTTTTTGATTTCCAGAAATATGAAGTTTCTTTTTAAAAAAAAAAATCCCTCAACTACTTGGATTTGAGTAAATCTTGAAAAACTTTGCAGTCACCTGAAAGAAACTTTTTATAGAGTTGATGATCTGATTAGTCAATATATGAAGAAATACCAATGATAGAATGAGTCTGGAAACCAAGAGCTTAAGCATTATATAGTTTTTCTGCTTTGCATCAGACTTCATTTTGACCTCCACTTGTTAGCAGTTACATAGAATTTATCCAAAAAAATATCTTGTAAAAGTTCCTTTACATGGCTAAAGACATTAACATTTGATTTACCTCACTTAAATTCATTTTTCCCTCTCTTTTGTGTTACTGGAGGTTGAACCCAGGGGCATTCTATATCCAGGCTTTCATTGCTAGTTACAACAGGATGGTACTCAGTGTGGAGGAAGCTTGGTACCACATGTTGCTCAGTACTTTCAGGGCAAATGTGTCAGTGAAGGTAGATATGCCCTAAACAGATTGGTTGGAAGTTCTGCCCCAGGCTCAGGTGACAGGTGCTCCCCAGGTGTTTGACACTGCCTTCTCATCCAGAGCTTTGAAGTTTGCTGTGACAGGGTAAAAGTTTGTGGAGAATATTAGCCAATGTCCTGGAAGATACATATTCCACCCCCCGCCATTTGAATGGTTGGAGTAAGGGACAGTCATCCTTCAAGTGTACAGGAATGCTAATTCTCTACATTCCCACAAGCAAAGAGAAATATTAATAATAATTAGTACAACAAGGCCGAGGTGGGTTTTTTTTTTAAAAAATACTAATCCTTCTAGACATGGGCATAAAGTAAACAAGATCAGAAATAAAAGTTAGTGAGCTGGGCGTGGTGGTGCACGCTTGTAATCCCCGCGCTTGGGAGGCTGAGACAGGAGGATCACACAGGTTCGAAGCCAGCCTCAGCTGCTTAGTGAGGCTCTCAGCAACTTAGTGAGACCCTGTTTCCAAATAAAATTAAAAAAAAGGTCTGAGAGTATAGCCCGGAGGTAGAAAGCCTCTGGGTTCCACCCCCAGTACCACCAAAAAAAAAAAAAAAAAAGAAATAAAAGTTAGTTTCTTGTGTGTAATGTAATGATCATTCAATATGTGTGAGTGAGTGACAGTTTATTAGTTTTCTCTTGATATAAAACAAACTAGCACAAACTTAGAAGAATAAAACAATGACCACTTATGTCCTGATTGTGTCAACGTGGTGTGACTGGGTTTTCTTTTCGCAGTATCGCAAGGCTAAAATGCATAAGCTGGCCAGACTGAGCTCTCATCTGGAGACTCAGGGGAAGAACTCGCTTCCAAACCCATTCAAATCATTATTTGATCTGGATTCTTTGTACGACAGTGTAAGCCTGAGGGCCCCTTGCCTTGTGGGCTGTCAGCAAGCTCTGCTCTGCTCTCAGTTCCTAGAAGCTGCCCATATTTCTCACCATGACATGCTTTCTATCTTCAGCACCAGCAGCAGAGAAACTGCCTCACACCAAATCCTTGTTTCCAACTTCTCTAAATCCAGATCTCTGATCTCTGATTTGGATTCTAAGGGCTCATTTGATTAGGTCAGACCCACACAGGCAATCTCTTTATCTTAAGGCCAACTGATTGGGGAACTTAATTATATCTGAAAAATTTCTTTGGCGATAGAAAGTCACATAATCACAAGCATGATATCTCATCTCATGCAGAGGTTCCAGGGATGTTGCAGGAGAGGAAATCATATACAATTGAAGGCAATCAGGGGCTATGTAATAACTTTGCCCTAGGCAGGATAGAAAAAATATTATGGGCTTGCACCAGATGACCTGAGTTCAAGACCTGGCTCTACTAGCTATTAATTAGGTCATTTGAAACAAGCCACGAAAGCCTTTCTTCTTTTGGTCTCAGTTTCCATAATTGTTAAATGGGAGTGTAATTCCCTGCCTTGAGAACACCATAAAATTGTTGGGAAAATCAAACACAATTATGTAAAAAACACTTTCTAAACATGAAGTATCAACACAAATGCAAGTTTATATGACTAGGTTTGAATTTAATTCTACTTCTGAGGGCTTGTGAGGCCAGACTTTTTAAACAATGCAAGAAGAGGAGGCAGACACAGGGGTAAGGAAAGGTCTTGAGAGACAAAGGCATTCTGGCTTTCTGTCCCCCACAGAACACAAGTTTGATGAGCTAATCGTAAAATAAGTGAAAGCACATGATGCACATTTCTTTTTTAATGCATGAAATAGGTGTAAAATTTTCTAGGATTGCTTTGGCAAGACGTTTTTGGCTTCTGCTGTATGTATTGGAAATTATGCAGTACCGTTTTTTATGTGGTCTTTTCTGAAGAAACTGAAAAGTTTATAGACAGCATGGTTCCTTTCTTGGATATGCCAGTGAGGTGTAGCAGATGTGAAGCTTTTACCTACAGATAGGTTAGCATATTGACAAGGCCATCACAGAGCACGAAGTCCCAATGCTGCTCATAAATTGTTTCTTTTTGTCCTTGATTTATATCTCCCATAGTTAAAGAATAGCTCAGGACTTTTATGAACCCTGAGTCCACTCTATTAGTCCATGCCTACTTCATATTTCTTTTATATTAGAGGCTGAGCATGAGAGTAATTGCATGTTTCCAGTTAGACATTCTGTTATTGGTATTAAATGCATAAAAGTCCCCATTGGTTAGATGGATTCTGTGAAGGTATCTGCTAATGCACAGTCTTTGAAGTTGCTGGCTTATGAACAAACACACAAAGTGGTTGTCATATGCCCCCTATGTCCTGAGATCAATTCTTCAATCTACATCCAGTATAAAGGACATTAGCAAGAATGTTTGCATTAAGTTCACCACTTATGAAAAGGTGCTCTTAACATCACCCAAACTTTTGTTTTCTCTTCATTATTTTCCCCTCAACAAATAGACATTGAAATTTAACAGATTTCATTTACATTAAAAACTACACTAAGAAAAAATGTTTCTTAGGATGCACCATAAGAAAATGAGGTTAGATATAATAAAGAACTTTCTAACAGTAATCATTGTTCCATAGCAGAGAACAACTGAGACAGTTTTTGTGACTTGCTCTCCAGGACAATTTAAATAGAGATATCGCTGGGCGTGGTGGCGCACGCTTGTAATCCCAGTGCTTGGGAGGCTGAGACAGGAGGATTGTACAGGTTCAAAGCCAGCCTCAGCTACTTAGTCAGGCTCTCGGCAACTTAGTGAGACCCTATTTCCAAAGCCCCTGGGTTCTAATTATTAGTACCTTATAATTATATAATATAATGAGATTTAAAGTGATCCTTTTTTTTTTTTTTTTTTTTTGCAGGTCTAGGGATGGGAACCAGGGGCATTCGACCTCTGAGCTACAACCCCTGCCCTATTTTTTATTCTTTAGGGCCTCATTAAGTAGCTGAGACTGTCCATGAACTGCGATCCTCTGGTCTCAGCCTCCGGGATGCTGGGATTACAAGTGTGCGCCACCACGCCTGGCTTAAAGTGGTCCATTTTTAAACATATTTTTATTTGTACATTTTAATCATACATTATAATGAAGTTCAGGCAACAGGGACATACATGCACTCAGATTGACTACAATTATTTCCTAATCTTGAAATTGTATAATTTTGGTTGAGAGTTAACATTGGTTGTGTAGCTGAGGAATGGTGAATGGTGATGGTAGGTAGAACAAGAAAGTATGGAAAGTTGGTTCAAATTTTCAATTCTTAATAGAAAAATACATCAAGTTCAGTTTATATTCTGAGACAAGCGTGATCCATTTTCGTGCGTGCACATCACTTGGTGTGCCTCACTTGGGATCTCACTCCACTACCCCTTACCCTTTCCTCCCCAGACATGTTTCTGAGATTGGTTCTTATACTTTCATAAATGAATATAACATTATTGGAGCTGTTTCCTCCAAGTCTCCATTTTCCCCTACATTTGCACCCTCATCCCCTTCTTTTTTTTAAATTTTTATTGGTGCATTATATTCATACATCATATTGGGGTAAAAACTTGTGTGTACATACATGTACACATCACTGATTTAACCCCTACCCAATTCCCACCCCGTTCCCTCCCCGTCCCTCCTTCCCTTGCTTGGCTTAGTGGTTGACTTCGATATGTTTAAGTACATTGTGTGTTTTAGAGATTTTCCTCCTTTCTCCTCCTTTAGGTTGCTTTGTTTGCTCCTCTATAGGATTTCCTTATTCATCTAGAGTTCCTCCTATGACCCATTTCTCCCTAACTCTCACATATTAGGGAAAGCATCTGATTTCTTATTTTTTGTGACTGACTAATCTCACTTAGCATAATGTCCTCCAGTTCCATCCATTTCCCTGAAAATGATGTAATTGAGGTGTTTTTGATGGCTGAGTAAAATTCCATTGTGTACATATCCCACAGTTTTGTAATCCATTCATCTGTTGATGGACATCTTAGCTGGTTCCATTGTTTGGCTATGGTGAATTGTGCAGCTATGTTTGATAGTTTGGTTTCTTTTCTTTGGGGTAGATACTCAGAAGTGGTATTGCTGGATCAAATGGTAGATTTGTTCCCATTCTTCTGAGGATTCTTCATACTGTTTTCCAAAGTGCTTGCACTAATTTGCAATCCCACCAACAATGTCTTAGAGTTCCCACTTCTCCACATCCTTGCCAGCATTTGTTGTTGTTTGTGTTTTGAATGATTGTCATTCTAGTTGGAGTTAGGTGAAATCTCAGGGTAGTTTTGATTTACATCTCTCTGATTGCCAGTGATGTTGAGCATTTTTTCATACATATTTTGGCCATTAAATTTCTTCTTTCGTGAAGTGTCTATTTAGTTCTCATGTACATTTTGTTATTGGATGCTTTGTTTTCTTAGTGTTCTTTGTATATTCAAGATATTACTACTCTATCCGGTTCAGCCAGTTAAACCAGACAAACTGGCCCAGCCGGCTAACCCGGAAAAACTGGTCCAACCAGAAAACCGGTTCAACCAGAAAAACCGGAAATACCGGTTCTACCAGAAAAACCGGTTCAGCCGGTTAAGCCGGAAATACCCGGTAAACCTGAAAAACCGGTTCCGCCAGCTATACCAGAAAGCCCGGCTCGACCAGATAAACTGGTCCAGCCGGGTTAAGAAAAAAAACCGGTTGAACTGGAAAAACCGGTTCAACAACAAAAAACGGAGATACTGGTTCTACCAGAAAAACCGGTTCCACCAGCTAAACCAGAAAACCAGTTTGACGGGCTAAACCAGTCCAGTCAGGTAGACCGGAAATACCATTTCAACCAGAAAGACCGGTTTGGACCGGATAAACTGGTCCAACCGGTTAAACCGGAAATACCGATTCAATCAGAAAAGCCGGTTATAAATTGGTCCAGCCAGTTAAACCGGAAAAACTGTTTAAACTGGAAAAACAGATTCAACTGGAAAAACAGGTTCAACTGGAAAAACAGGTTCAACTGGAAAAACAGGTTCAACCAGAAAAACCGGAAATACCGGTCCAGCCGGTTGAACCGGAAAAACTGGTTCGACCAGGAAAACCAGAAATACCAGTTCACCCGGATGAGCCGGTTCAGCCTGTTAAACCAGAAAAACCGGTTTGACCGGATAAACTGGGTCCACCAGTCAAACGGGGAAAACTGGTCAAGCCAGTTCGACCGGATAAACTGGTCCAGCCGGTTCAACCGGAAAGCCTGGTTCCACCAGAAAAACTGGTTCAACCCGAAAAACTGTGACAAACTCGTTCCGCTGGTCAAACCAGAAAAACCAGTCTAGCCAGTTAAATCGGAAAAACCGGTTCGACAGGATGAACTGAGTCAACCAGCCAGACCCGTTCTCTTCTGGAGAGCTGGCAGCCATCTTCCCGGCCCAAGCTCTGCTGAGAGCCAGAGGCCATATTCCCAGCCACAGCCCTGCACTCTCCAGGAGAGCCAGCGGCCATCTTCCCCAGCCCCAGCCCCTTCTACTGTACTACTGATCTGTCTCCTCTTTTATCTGAACTCTTTTTCTTTCCTATTTTCTATTTAGCTCCCACATATGAAAGAAAACATGATCCTTGACTTTCTGAATCTGGCTAATCTCTAACCCTAACCCTAGCATAATATTCTCAAGTTCCATCTATTTTCCTGCAAATTACATAATTTTGTTCTTTATGGCTAAATAAAACTCCACTGTATTTATAAATCATATTTGCTCTATGCATTTATCTATTAATAGACCCCTTAGTTAGTTCCATAATTTGACTATTGTGAATTGTAGTGCTATAACCATGGGCATGCATGTATCGCTATAATATTCTAACTTTAATTCTTTGGAAAGAGCCCAAGGAATGGTATAACTGGATCATATTGTGTTTCCATTTATATTCTTTGGAGAAATCTCCAAGCTAATCCATAATGGTTATACTAATTTATAATCCCACCAGTATATAAAAGTTCCTAATCCCCACATCCTCACCAGCATTTATTATTGTTTGCATTCTTGATGATTGCCATTTTAACTGGAGTTAAGGAGAATATCAGTTGACCCTTACCTATCTGTAACTGGCTAATCTCACTTCGCATGATATTCACCATTTTATACTTTTATTGGCACATCATAGTCTCACATCATAATTTAGTTCATACTGATGGTGACATCCAGGCAAACAGCACTTGGTGGGCTTCCCACGGCTCCTTCCCCTCCTCCCCTTCCCCACACATGATAACACCATTGGTAATTTCACATGAGAGTATAACATCAGTGGAAGTGTTTCTGTTATTAATTTTTCCCACTCCCACCATCCTTCCCTAGACCACCTCCCTCACTCCACTAGGGTTTCTCTTCCATTATCTAAAGCCTCATTTTAGATAATGTATCGAAAGAGCATAGTATCTCCTTTATTCCCTACCTTCTGTGTATGAGAGAAAACACATGACCCTTCACTTTCTGTGACTGGCTAATCTCACCTAACATAATATTGCCCAGGTTCATCTATGTTCCTAAAAATGATATATGTTGGATAGAATTCCGTTGCATGTTTAGTGTATATTTATGTAATTTTTTCTTTTGTTGATGGACACCTAGGTTGATGCCATGATTTGATTATTGTGAATTGTGTTGCTATAAACATATAAAATTCATGTATCACTATAGTTTTCTGATTTTAGTCCATTTGGAAATATACCCGGGAGTGGTATAGCTGGATCATATGGTGGATCCATGCTCAGTTTTCTGAGAACTCTCCACACTGATCTCCATAGTGGCCATACTGATTTGCAATCCCACCAACAGTATATAAGAGTTCTTATTTCCCCACATCCTCATCGACATTTACTGTTGTTTGACTTCCTGATGATTGCCATTCTAATTAGAGTTAGATGGAATCTCAGTGTAGTTTTGATTTGTATTTCCCTGATTGCTAATGATGTCAAACATTTTTTCATGTATTTATTGGCCAATTGTTTTTCTTCGTTTGTGAAATGTTTATTTAGTTCAATTGCCCATTTCTTAATTGGGTTATTTAGGTTTGTTTGTTTGTTTGTTTAGTGGCAAGTTTCTTAAGTTTCTTATATATTCTAGATATCAGTCCTCTATCAGAAGAGTAGCGGGCAAAGATCTTCCCTTATTCTGTCAGCTTTCTATTAAGGTTCTTGAGAGTTTCCTTTGCTGCACAAAATCTCTTTAATGCAATCTCACTTATTAATCCTCATTTTAATTTCTTGTTCCTTAGGGGATTTATTGAGGAAGTTTCTGCCTGTCCCTACATCTTGGAGTGTTGGACCTCTGATAATTTCAAAGTCTCTGACTGAATTTTCAGTTCCTTGATCTATCTTGACTTGACTCTTCTGCAGAGTGAGAGGTTGGGATTTAATTCCATTTTTCTACAAATGGACAACCAGTTTTCCCAACACCATTTGTTGAAAAGGTTGTCTTTTCTCCAACTTATGTTTTGGGCACCTTAATTGAAAATCAATTGGCTATAAGTGTGTGATTTTTTTCTGTTCCTTCTATTCTGTTCCATCATCTGTGTATTTGTTTTAGTGCTAATACCCTGCTGTTTTTGTTACTGTAACATTATAGTATAATTTGAAGTTAGGAATTGTGATGCCTTTGGCATGATTCTTATTGTTGAGAATTGCTTTGACTATTCTGGGTCTCTTATTTTTATATATAAAAATTTTTTTATTGGTGCATTGTAGTCATACATCTCAATGGGATACAAGATGGTAGAAGCATACATGCACATATCACTTATTTAGCCCTTCTCCAGACTGATTTTTCTGTTTAAATTGACAAGAGAATATTTAAACTTCAAATACAGATAGAGTTTGATTGCTAATGAATGAATATTCATAATAATGACACAATGTCAGACAGCAGATATTATTTTTCTTTTTTCTGTGCTAAGATTACAGAGGCAACACGATTTTAAAAGGGGAATTTATAACCATTCACTTTAAAAAATAAAATACAATTAAAAATCACATAGCTGCCAGGCATAGTGGCACACGCTTATAATCCCAGCATTCATGATGTGGAGACCAGAGGATTGTGGTTCAAGGATAGCCTCAGCTATTAGCAAGGTCCTTTGCAACTCAGTGAGACCCTGTTTCAAAAATAAAAAGACTAAAAAATAGGGGTGAGGCTGTATCTCAGAGGTAGAATGCCCCTGGTTTCCATCCCCAGTACAGCAAACAAACAAATAAACAAAAACCCACATAGCTGATACCAACTTCTTAAATAACCTGCTTAAAAAAATACTTGAATATCAAAGTGAGAGAATGCCGGGGTCCAGCCCTAGCAGAGTCGAGGTTCGTGTGTTGGTGAGGGGAAACCGAGGTCGAAATGAGAGAAGAATTGCCACACAAAATAAGATTCAACCTTCTCCATTTTATTCAGGGTTTGTTACAACTTTTATACTTTATTTTTTGGCAGAAAAGCAAGGGCATAGCCATACAAGCAGGATTTCCAAGGATGGGAAAAATTTTTTTATAGAGAGTTTAGGGCAAGTGTGTCAGACATTTAAATAATCATAGTATGCTTTGTCTCACTTCACAAGACTGACTCAGACCTAATCTTATACAGTGGCTTAAACTAAGGTCAGTTTGAACTTAATGTTTAGCCCAATAACTTTATCCTTGGGAAAAAATCTTTGCTGCCTGAGTCTCTCACAAGCCGCTGCCCATCAGTTTTAGTTATAATGTTTATACAAAAAATTCCAATTATACATATTAATCCAAATAATTCTAAAATAATTTTGTGAAGAAAAGAATGCTAGACATACTTCATGGGGGATCTACGCCATTGCAGATCCCGTGATCGAGCTTTCTCAAGATCTGCTGTAGCAAGAGAAGATATAGTCCCAATGCTTATTTTTCTCATAAAGATTATTTGTTTACTTCTTGTTTTTCTTATAAAGAAGCAGTAACAACAACAATTACCACTACTACACAATTTCCAAAACTACTGTAACTCAAACATTTGATTAGCTAGAAATCCCACACCTTTTTTTTTTTTTTAACTCTTTTCTCCTTCCTTCATTTCATGGAGTAGAATAATATATGCAATGCTGATCAAATTCTTTAGGGATAGAATTCCAACATAACAAACAAAGCATAGTAATGTAAAAACAAGGAATGTTGAAATATTGAATAGGTTACTAATCAAATAATTAACCTACTCTTTTGTGTGTGTGGTATTAAACCCAGGGGCATTCTACCTCTGAGCTACATCCCCAACACTATTTTATTTCTTATTTTGAAACAGGGTCTCACTAATTAGGCACATTGACCTGAAACCTGCAATTCTTCTGTCTCCAGCTCTCAAGTACTAGAATTATAGGTGTGAACCACCATACCCAGGTCATTAATCCACTCTTAATCATTACTTTTTCTTAAGTGAAATATACCTCCAGCCTCCCACCCCCAAATGCATGCATTCTTTCCTGGTACCCAGAGACTCAGCCTCCAATGCATAAAGGTATATGGAAAGAAACTGAGAAGGAAGATGTGGCCCAGAGAACCTAAGTTTCCAGCTCTGCAGTGGTCTCCTGCTCTCCTACAGGACATCACCTGTAAGATTCTTCTCACATCAACAAGAAGACTAACATGAGGTTTTATTGTATTGGTGGCTTTTAGCTTTTTATGTTGTACTTAAAAAATATCTTTGGTGCCTCAGTATGGGTCCCACATGGATCTAAGAATTTTCTGATTCCTGAATATTCCATATTTCATGAGCGCACATGAAACTAAAGTGTTACTGCTGTACTGAACTATCTATAGCCAAGACAGGGCAAAACAGGAGACCATCAGGACATTTTCTGAAGCTACATCATTCCCAGGGCCGTGCTACCAAGACAAGTGAGGTGCAAACTCTCATCTGTGCAGAGCTTTCCTGAGCAGCCTAGCAGATGCTCTCCTGTTGTAGTTGTACTCTCACTCACTTCAAAAGGAGAAACACATCCAAGGGTGGTGGCACACACTTCTAGTCCCAGTACTTGGGAGGCTGAGGCAGGAGTATTGCAGGTCTGAGGTCAACCTCAGAAATTTAGTGTGGCCCTCAGCATATAGTGAGATCCTGTTTTAAAATAAAAAAACAAAATAGAGCTGAGAGTGTAGCTCAGAGGTGGAATGTCCCTGGGTTCAAAACCCAGTACCAGCAACCCCAGGGGGGATGTATATTAGAGGGGGTTCTCTCTATGTACCTGGTACTCTGCAAAGTGTATTTGTATATTTTATTCTATTATGAGCCATATAGGGTATATTAATACCCTGACTCACAGAAATGAAAACTAAAACTTAAGAGGAAATAAGCATCGTGCCCGTAGTAAGCTGCAATTCAAATGTTAGCTTCATTGACTAGAGCCTATGCCCTCTTACCCTTTCCTTCAAGTCCATGAAGAACCAATTATAAATGTGCCTTTTGAATCCAGTACTACTTGATGCCTAGCTATGCATCCAGCTGCCCACCATGTGCTTAGGTAGGGAGTCTTTCTGGCAGGACCTAGACAACTCTGGGGCTATGGACTCCCAGACTGAAGGTTAAGTGAACTAGCTGTAACAATGTACATGGCCTCTTATTAAAACTGAATCTAAGCCTCCTTAACTGGGAGGGATGACTCACACAGCCCAGAGGCTGTCCCTGGCTGGCAGGAGAGCTGTGGTGTGTGTCTGGGGCAGGTCTGTTTAGTGCAGAAGGCTCAGGGAAAACCCGAATCCTGACTTGCATGAGCTAAATGACTGATATGACCCTTTCTAAAAATCTGGAAGCAATGCTGCTCTCTGGGACTGTGCTCTTCGATGGAGCCAACATGAGGTCATGGTCCTAATGTGTTGATAACAACCAGAGTGACATTAGAATGTGAGTCTTCAGGACAAAGACCCCAGGGCGTTTTTGGCCCAGTGTATCCTATTGAGCCTTGTGTGTTTATGGGAAATATTAAATAATCGTTTGATTGGTGATTAGGGAGTAACAGACTAAGGGCTAGGGAATAGAAAGGGATGGGTCAGAGAAATTTTCTTGATGACAGAAGATAAGGAACCACCAGCTGTGGGAGGCTTTTTATGAGCTGGAGCCGCCTCTGTGCTAAGAGTCTAGGCCGGGTGTGTGGGCACAAAGCAATTAGGTCTACAGACTCTGTGAATACTAAAACTCTTCCAAGAAATGTTAAAGGTGTGAAGAATTTGAGAAGACAGATGGAAAAAGAGAGGGAGCAAGCTGGCCTGACAGAATCACTGAGATTTCCGGAGCAGAAGTGCTTCATGACTAGTCATGCGTTTTTCCCTCAACGAAGAGAATGCTGAAGAAACACCACAAAATTCCAGAGACACTAAAATCACAGAGGAGTGTGTGTGTGTGTGTGTGTGTGTGTGTGTGTGTGTGCGCGCGCGCGCGCACGCACGCGCACACACACATGCGCAATGGGGGGGGTAGAACCAGATGGCTTCACAACAATTTTATCCCTGATTGAGACAGAAATAGATATATTCAGATTACTTCACACCACTACCAACAATATTGGGCCCAACACTTTTTTTGTGGCACTAATAAATGACCAGTTAAATAAGGAGGCCCAGATATACAATAGAACCTCAGGCTAAAATGTTGACTTTACATAAAGGATGATTTTAGAAGACACACAGGGAAAAGTGAGAGAAGACTCTTTTTCATTTAGCAACTCTTCAAAAGTATCTCATTGGACCTCAGGTCAGAGCCCTGAGCATCATTAGGTAAAGCTGGCTGTATGATATCTTGCTGATTATCAGTAATGAAAGTTTATATTTTTAACACCTTTACTGGTGCATTGTAATTACACATTGTAGGGAGGTTCAAAGTGATATCGACACACATCTGCTCAGTGTGCTTTCCTTCAGACTCACTCCACTGTCCGCCCTCTGCAGCTCACAGTGAGATCAGTAGTGACACCTTCATATGAGGACTCACATTATTTGAACTGTTTCCTTCATCTGTTCTCCTTTTCCACCTTCCTACCTCCCTCCCCTACCCCTTCCAACATTGTACAGGTCTCTCTCCTAACTTATCTCAAGTCGCTTTTGTTTCCTATTTTCTTTCTAGATTCCACATATAAGAGAAAACACATGATCCTTGACTTTATATGACTGGCTGTTCTCCCTTAGCATAATTCTTTAGTTCCATCCATTTTCCTGCAAATGACATAATTTTGTTCTTTGTGGCTGAGTAAAATTCCATTGTGAGTATGTACCACATTCTCATTTTCCAGTCATCTGTTGATGGACACCTAAGTTTATTCCGTATTTGGGGGGTACTGAGGTTTTCACCTCTGAGCTTCACACCTAGCCCTTTTTATTTTTATTTTGAAACAGGGTCTCGCTAAGTTACTAAGGGTCTCTTTTAGTTCCTGAGGCTGGCCTCTAACCTGATCCTCCTATCTCAGCCTTTCAAGTACTGGAATTACAGCCATGTGCCATCAAACCTAATTGGTTCCATAGTTCTCAACATAAAAATCCCAGGATGATTGGGGGAGGTAGTCTCAGGTATTTTTTTTCTTTTTTGGTGGTACTGGGGTTCCTGGAAACCCTTCTACCTCTGGGCTACACTCCCAGACCTATTTTAAACTTTTTTAAAATCCTCCTGTCTTCGCCTCCCAAGTGCGGGGATTACAAGCGTGTGCCACCATGCCCGGCTAGTCTCAGGTATTAGGGAAAACAGGCAGTTGTCATTTTTCAACAGTCCAGGCAGGATTTACCAAATTGGACTTAAAGCAGGAAATCAGTGTTGCAGAAGGTAGGGGCACAACCTCAGTCTTGAGAAGGCCTGGGATACGGCACAGGGAACCAGAAAAGAAACTTGCAGGATGTGTCAAAGAAGTGACGCCTGTAAGAAAAGGACCAAGACCAGGACTCTGACCAAGCAGGAACTGGGGAACTGAGGAGTCATTATCAGAAGAAGGAGGCAGAGGGGCTCCCTAAGTTACTGAGGCTGGCCTTAACCTTCCATCTTCCTGTCTCAGCTTCCCAAGTACTGAGATTACAGCTGTGTGCCCCATACCTGGCACTTTCATCCACTCTGTTCAGTGCTTTACCTCCAGCACCTAGAACAAATCTGACACATAGTATATGCCCAATAAATAGTTGCTGAAATCAATTTTTAAAATGCTTATAAAATCTGCTTTTAGGTTATATTTCTAGTCTTTTAGTAAAATCTCCCCTATAGGCATACTTTAATCAATGAATTAAGACTAATCTCTGTATTTTCTTTTTTTAATTTTTTATTGGTGCATTGTGGTCATTCATCTTAATTGAGTACAAGATGGTAGAGGCAAACCTGCACAGATCACCCAATTAGCCCTTCCCCAATTCCTAACTCATTCCCTCCCCCCTCCACCCTTCTCATGTTTGGCTTAGTGATTAATATATTTGTGAATGTACTTCATGTACATTAGGGAATTTCCCTCTTTCCCCCTCCCATCACCCTCAGTTAGGTCACCTTATATGTTCATCTAGTTTTTCCTTCAGTGTCTATCTGTATTTTCTGCTCAAAGTACAAAGACATGGACCATTTCAGAAAACCATTTTATGCCACAATGTCAATCCCCGTGCAGCCTTCTGATTATCCAAAACTTCCTTTGGTTTTACAGATCTTTAAGTCCAGCTCTGCTACTGGAAAAGCAGACTGTCCAATGGAAAACTGGTAGGAAACAAAAGCATTAATGTTGAGACGTTTTTCATAGGACAAAGTTTCTCCAACTAGAATTCTTTCAATTCTATTCTGTGTATGGCAAATGAGAAAGCTTATTGGTTGAAGCAATTTTATTATTCAGTTTGGCCAGTGCTTACTTATCTGGAAGAATCAAATCTCTGAGGCCTTGAGTCTTTACAATATCTGCTGTGCAGCAAGAGTCCAGATTTGGACCTGTGGCTCAGTCCATGCAGAATAGGACTTGCAAGGCAGGAAAGTGGCATGATACCGTCGTAGCTGCTATGTAGCAAGAAATACAATACCTGTGCGTGCCTGAAGGGTAATTGGTTGAAAAGAAAGTGTCCTGATGTTTGGGAGAGAAAGTGAACCTTGCAGTCAGAAAGACCTGTTTTGTTGAAATTCAGACTCTGCTCCTGACCCCTGGTCTTGGGCAAGTTATAACTGCTCAGCTCCTTTCCTTTGTCTATAAAATGGGCATATATTTCCTGCCTCTGGAGTTGTTATAATAATTGAATATGATAAGATTTGTAAATTTCTTGGAATGATGACTGGCACATAGGTATGAGGTTGGTCAATGGTCACTATTATTATTAATAATGACACATTAAAGAACAACTTGGAGTACTGCATTATTGCCGTGGAAGGAAAGCAAACACTCATAGCTTTGAGCAGTGCATTATTGGTGTTGCAATAAAAAAGCATGACAACATTTGAGGAAAAAGACATACATTTCTAGGTGGCAGCACAGAACCCAAAACCAAAGAACTGACTTCAATTATATGCAATATAGGCATTTTCTCAGGTAACTATTGGCCCTTTTTTTTTAAAGCACATGGGACCAGTGAACAGTATTTTCTAACCCTGTGTATGTACTGTTTGGTTTGAGTTTCTGTACTTCTAAGGAAGCAATATTGGCCCTGAACTTTAGTTCATTTATTTGTGGTTTAGTGTGGACATACATCTCAGTACTGGCAGGATGGAGAGTGGCTTCCACTTTCCTTCAAGCCCCAACTCAGGTAAAATCTTCACCTAGGATGCCTACCCTCTCATAGCCACACCAACATGCTCTAAAGGGCTACGTGCCCAAAAGTAGGCGAGGGATATAGGAGCATGAGACATCCAGCTTCCCAGAGCTGGGTTTTATTGCTACCATCAGACAGAACAGAGAAGAGCCACAGAGACTAACGAGCTGATCCAAACAATAACCAGACTTTTCAGCTGGGACGAGGGCTCTCAGCTGGGTGTGGTTTTTGGAAATAGCTTTCTGGCCTGAGACCATATTTCTCAGCATGTGCTGTCTTGGGGAGGTTTCCTCACTTATGCTGAGGGTGGTGTTTCTATGAGGGATGGCAACATCAGTGAGAGGATAACACGCTACCTGTAGAGTCACAAAACCTCTCCTCGGACCTTTTGTCCCTACAGTTGGATTGTGGTTGTTTCTGTCTCTTACCCACCTCTCAGTCCACCACTGTGCTGACTGCCCAGGAAATGCTGACTGTGGGGCTTTCCACACCTACCCTCTCTGCCCCCTCCATCTGGCCTATGTGCAACGCCTTTGCAGATATAGTTATCAGAGAGGAGAATCTGGGGATTCTCAGAATTTGGGATTTCTAGAAAAGTGAAATTTCCCCAACTAAAATAATTAACAACAACCACAAAAAAACAATCGATAACTGCTATCAGAAAACAAACACGTTTTGCCTTTGGAGTCAAATACTTATGCTCATATCCCAACTCTACCACTTAATATCTGTGGAACTTGGAGAAAGATGCTTAACCTGAGCTTTAGTCTCTTTAAAATCAGGACGGTAGTTGTATTTTCCTTCTAGGTTTCTGTGAAAATTACAAATGAATTACTTGCTAAAATAGATGAAGCAGTTAGCACAGTGCTATGAACATTTCAGTCATTCAGTTGCTGTGTTCTAGTATTATCAACTTCACTGTTATAATTTCATAAAAGATATTTTTTGTGTGTATGATACTGGAGAGTAAACATTTTATCTGGAACATTCTACCTCTGAGCTAAATTGCTGAGGCAGGCCTTCAACCTGCAATCCTCCTGTCTCAGCCTCCCTAAGTACTAGGATTACAGGTATGTGTCATTTGTAGAGAGAGGTGAGCTCAGCAAAGAGGTATTATTTTAATGCAAAAAAAAGTAGGATGTATCTCAGAGTAAAGGGCATTTTCCCCTAGAAAACACACCATATGTGTGTGTGTGTGTGTGTGTGTGTGTGTGTGTGTGTGTGTGTGTACAGGCAAAAAATGATGACTTAAGTTTTATTTTATAAATGATAAGATACAATATTTTTATTGAGACCTGACAATCAGTTTGCAGATATATTCAACAGTGTTATTTGAGTGAAAACATTATTTAAATAGATATCATTAAAAATACATTTCCTCTTGGAGGATGGGAGGGGGAAGAGGGAAATTCCCTAATGTACATGATGTACATTCACAAACATATCAAAGTCAATCACTAAGCTAAACATGAGAAAAGGAAGGGGAAGGGAATGGGGCAGGAATTGGGTAAGGGCTAAAGGAGTGATGTGTGCATGTAATGGAGTACATCTTACACTCCATTAAGATGCATGACTACAGTTGAGCATGGTGGCACATGCTTGTAATCCCAGCATTTGGGAGGCTGAGACAGGAGGATCACAGTTCACAGAGAGGCCTCAGCTACTTAGTGAGGCCCTTTGCAACTCAGTGAGACCCTGTTTCAAAATAAGGAATAAGGCCGGGCGTGGTGGTGCACGCTTGTAATCCCCGCGCTTGTCCTGAGAGTAACCATCATTTCTTAACTACTGCAATAAACTCTAACTTGTCTTGGGGCTTTCACACTTTCCCCCGCACAATTTTTACACAGCAGCAATAGCATTCTTAAATTATATAAATCAAATCATGCTATTCCAGTCCTTACACATTTTTTGGGGTGGCTGGAGATGTAGTTCAATGATAGAGGGCTTGGCGTTGTGGAGCTCTGGGTTCATTTTCTAGCACTGCAAAAACAACAAATAAACAAACAAACAAACAAAAACCCAACCTCTCTCCAGAACTTTAAAGTTCTTGCATGAAATGCCCCAGCTACTCTTGTATATCTATATACATTCAGAACTGTTTCTTTTAAATTTTATATTACAGTATAATTTCACACAGTGAAATGCACAAATTTTAAGTGTATACTTAGGATTTGAAAAATATTTCCATTCATGTAACACATCACTTTATCATGATTAAAAAACAAACATTTCCATCATATTTTTTTACACAGCAGCAACAAGAAAATATCCTCTTGTCCTTTCTTAGTTAATCTTAATTAAATCTTTCTTAATTAAATATCCAGGAAAATATCCTCTTGTCCTTTCTTAGTTAATCCCTACTCTAGATCCTAATTATGGTATGGAACAACTAATGTTATAATATCTATCACCATAGATGAATTTTGCCTGTTCTAGAATTTTATGCAACTGGAAGCATATAGCATCTTCTTTTCTGTGTCTGGCTTCTCTTACTTGACACAATGACTTTAAGATGTGGTCCATGTTATTGCCCATATCAGTCTATTCCTTATTACTGATGAGTAACAACTGCTTTCATCTGGGGTTTGAGGTTTGGAGCCATGTGCCCTCCTTCACCTAGACTGTGTCAGGCAGGTGTGTGCTAAGTCTGAATTGGAGGGGGATGAAGCTGAGAAGCCAAGGAGGCTCCAAATTAAATATCTTCATTTATCTAATGAAAGGGTCATGAGAAATTCTCTGTAAATATTTTAAACATTTGGTCACTATTGCTACCACTCAGTTCTGCCTGAGTGTGAAAGCTGCTGGAGAAAAAATGTAACTGGATAGGCATGATTATGTTTCAAAAAAACTATATTTACAAAAACAGGTGAAAACAGGTGACAATCTAAATTTGGCCCTGGAAATTATATCTTGCTGTATACTGTAGTGTCTAAAATTTTATTTCCTCAGCTTTTCTAACCATCTACTGAAGTCAAATCCTCCTCCTCCTGGATTCACTATTGGCAGGTGCTGGGAGTCACTGAGAATATTACTTAACTTCTGTAAGCTTGTTTTTAAGCCTGTAAAACAAGCTTAATACTAGTCTTTATGTTGTAGAATCCTTTTGATGACTAGATAACATAATACATGTAAAGCTCCCAGTGGCTGGGATTACCATGTAGGCCTGGCTCCAGATCATTCTCTACACTGCTCTGCCCTGGGCCCTGGACATTGGTCCCTGTCCTGGTTGACCTCCACTTGGCTTCACCCAATAGGAAGACCTGGCCAGAGACTGCAGAGGTGCAGGCAGGAAAGGGCTGGAGGGTTTCTTCTCTTCCTGCTTGTTACTTCAGCTTTTCCATGCTCTCCACAGCTGGTACATCCCCAAATCAAGTCCTGAAGTTAGTCTCTTCCATGGCTCCATGACCTTTGCTTATTTCCTAACACTGCCAAACATCCCTGTTTGGAAAAATATAGAAGCAGGAAAATGGATAGTATACTGAGAATTAGAAATACAGAGATCTAGACCTGAAAGAGGTTTTAGAATAGTTGGTGATAACAGTAATTATCACTATTGCCATTATCCTTATCATACCTAACAAAAAAGAGCAGTGTTTTGGTCATAGAGAACAGAATTATCTATTAGGTTCAAATGAAAATACTTTAATGATAACACATTTTATCTCTGTATAAAGCAGTGTTAGGAAATAAGCAAAGGTCATGGAGGCATCCACAGACTAGCAAGAGTGGGAAATCTGAAAGTTCAGGGTAAGGAACCACCATTGCTGAAGTCAACTGAGACAGCTGGAGCCATACAAGGAGTGTATGTGAAGGTTAGGAATGGCAGTGGGCTGGTCAGCACATATCCCAGATCAGCCTCTTATGAAGAGGGACATTGTTCTGTTTCCTTCTGGTAGTATTTTTACGGTACAAAGAACATCTCTACAGATAAAGTTTTGAGCACTTCTATGATTATATTCTTGGATTCAACAAATTTTTAGAAGCATAACTGCTAGAACAAATGGAATAAGCATTTATATTTAGATATGTCATCAAATTATCCCCAAATCAGCAAGGTAAATGTGCATGCCCATGTTCTTGAATCTTCACTCAAACTAACCATCTGAACAATCATCATCATCGTCATCATCATCATCATCCTATTAAGCTGAGTAATAGCCTTTTGCTGTTAATAGAAATTGTTTTATTACTCAAAAGTTTGAATATTTTCATATTGTTTAGGCATTTGTATTTAGATTTTGAGTTATCCATTTTTTAAGGTAATTGTTCTTTAATAACTCTTATACTACTCATATTCTTGCATATTTAAGCTAAGACAAATCTCTACTTCTGTATCTTAGGAGTTTCTTTCAATAACAACAGTAACAACAAAAAGGGTGAAATTTGCGTTGTAAATGTATCAGATAGTCAGTTCCATTCCCCAGTGTGAGATTTGTTTAAGCACACCATCCTGGATCAGGTATTAGAATTCCCAATGAAGCACGGTCAGCTAGCTGGGTCAGCATCCTTCCAGTGATTTTTGTCTCCTTCTTCTCATTGTGAAATAGCACCTGAGAGGTCAGGGGGGATCTTGTATGAAATTCCAGAAGACCTTGTCTGTCCTCTGTTTTCTATGCCTCAAGAACAACTAGCAAAATAGTGTTTATTTTCATGTCTGAACCTTTTATACAGTCGACTTCAGAAAATAATGTTCCTCAGCATCTGCTTCCCTAGTTAATAGCATTAGAATCAATCGATTGAGCCAGGTGTGGTGGAGCACGCTTATAATCCCAGTACTTGGGAGGCTGAGACAGGAAGATCGCAGGTCCAAGACCATCCTAGGCAACTTAGCAAGACCCTCCGCAACCTAGTGAGCCCATTTCAAAAAAAAGAAAAAATAGGATTCAGAGGTAAAATGCTCCTGAGTTCCAACCTCAGTACCATCCCCCACACACAATCTAATGGATTGAACTGAGGTCCAGTTTTCTTCAATATTCCTCTCTCAGAATGCCCTTCTTTCTAATATTTGTGCATTCTCATTGGGCAGGCTGTCAATGTAGACTTAACATTTATTCACATCTGAGTGCTTCTTAGCACACAGAATTACAGTGAAATTACTTGGGGCACTGCTACTGCCTACATTTTCTACCTGAATTTTATTAAAATAAAAATTTATGGATGCTTAATAATTACTCCAAAGCAAAGGTTCTCTGCTTTTTTATGGAAGGCTCCCACTATATAGTCATCTTGGTGCCCATTCTCCTTCCAAGCCAACCATCTTGTTCCTATTAATATTTAGTAAAGGTCTTGAGTAGCCATCATTTAAAGTAGAGAATTTAAATTCCTACAGACTAATATTTCCATATAAGGTTTGTGGATTTTTTTTTTTTTTACTTTTAAAGCTTTTTTTACTTTTTTTTCCAAAGCAGTGCCAGAAATTTTCAGTTTTCCCACAATAGTTTGACTTTATTAAATTGGTAATTTAAATTTCTGACATACAGTTGGGCAAGTTTGTGCACACTTGTAACCCTAGCATTTGGGAGGCAGAGACTGGGGGATCACAATTCGTAGACAACCTCAGCTACTTAGCAAGACCCTTCACAACTCAGTGAGACTCTGTTTCAAAAAAATAAAAAAAAGTCTAAAAAATAGGACTGGGGATGTAGCTCGGAGGTGCAATGCCCCTGGGTTCCATCCCCAGTACGGCAATAAATAAATAAATTCTCGACATAAACAGTACAGGTAATGGCTATACTACTAACTGGTAAATGTTTTTACATTAGTTGGTTACTTGGAGATAGCAATTTTTCTCAAGGACCAAGAGCATTTTTTAAACATATTTGATGCCTCAAACTCTTCTCTTTTGCCAAGTACAGTGCCTACCATAGAATAAACAGTCAACAGATATTTGTGGATGCCCTAAAAAAAATGATCACATGAGGAATTAATTATGAGTTAATTAAAAAAAAAACAGTCTGTGGCTCTGAAACAGTCCATGAAGGGATCCTGTATACTTTCCCTCCTCAGCTCCATATACATAGACACTCTCTCAGGACACTGCAAAGCTTAAATATGCAGGATACATCCCTCTCAAGTTGTTATTAAATGCCTTAAAATAGAATAAGTTTACACATATAAAGAATTTTATTAGAAATCTGAAATCCTGGCTATTTTTTTTCCTATACCTACTTTGACACTGTTTTAGTAATTTAAGCATGCTATGCCCTCATCATCTATCTATAAAACTCTTAAGTCAGAGTTAAGATTTATGAGATTTTTGTTTGTTAGTTTTGTTTTGGGGGGTCTTTGTTTTTGATACTGAGGATTGAACCCAGGGGCATTTTATCTCTGAGCTATACCTCTAATCCTATTTATTTATTATTTTGAAACAAGGTCCTGCTGAGTTTCCAAAAGTCTTACTAAATTGGTAAAGCTAGCATTGAAACTGTGATCCTCCTGTCTCAACCTCCCAAATACTGGGATTATAGATGTGTGCTACCATGCCTGTCTATGGGAAATTATCAGGTTATTTTGAAACTTCTACATGTATATAATAATATAAAAATGAACACCAATAACTATTTTCATCATTAAAAAATTAATGAACAGAACTTCTGGGAAGATAGCGACCGAGAAAAGTGGGGCTTAAGAGCCCCGCTAACAACCAATCTCCATTACCACAAAATCAGCGCCTTTCATAGCCAGAAAACACCATCACCAGAGAAACAAAAAAATCACCAGGCTCCAGAGAGAAAGCTGACTGAGAACAGAGCTCAGAGCCACAGAGGAGATACACCGGCCTCACGCCCGAAGACGCGGCAGCAGCGCCATACTGCCGGCGGCAGCGGCAAATTCACCGGACGGCTACAGCAAGCCGAGGTGAGCCGCTGCGGAACAGCCAGGCGGGATTTCTCGGCGCAGAGGACATCTAAAGCTCCCAGTGGCTGAGCTCAGCACACGCTGCAAGGACTCAGAGTGGAATTCAAAACCAAGAAGAAATAAGCCAGCCTCACAGCCGAGGGCATAGCAGCAGCGCCATATTGCCACCGGCGGCAGCAGCAGCGAATTCAACGAGTCCAGTACAGCTACATCTGCGAACTCAAGAACAGTGAGTCAAATTGCGGGCCACAGAGGAGAAATCCCAGTACTGTACTTCCTGGGACTTGACCCAGTGGGGGAGTGGCGGTGGCAGAGATATCACACCATAGGAGAACTTGCAACCTGGCACCCCCCATAGTTTAAAGCAGCCTCTATCGACTCCCTGGGTCAGAGACTCTGTGATACAACCCAGTAAAGGAGTAGTGGGGTCTGAGATACTACAGACTCGAGATCCAGAGCACCTTAAGTGAAGTCATAGTGACCCAAGGGAAGAACCCAGAGAAGGCACAAACTTCCAAAATCATGGGAAAGAGGAATAACACTGGAGCAATGAATGCCCACAACCCCACAACATCAGAACCCGATAAAACAGAAATTCAGAGATTTCTAGAAGATCAAATCAGGAAAATAACTGTAGAAATAATAGAGGTGCTTCGAAAAGAACTCAGAGAGAGCCAAAAAGAGATAAAGGATGCAATTAATGAAGTAAAGGCCTCAATTCAAAGCACAAACAACCGATTAGACCACATGGGGAACAGAATCTCGCTCTTAGAAGAGGAGCAATCCAAAAATTAACGCATAGTTTCTAATCTAGAAAAAAACATTCGACAGCAGAAATCTGACATTGAAGAAATATGGGCCCATTTTAAGAGAGCTAACCTAAGAATAATTGGAATAGAGGAGAGAAAAGAAGGTGAAACCAAAGGGATCAACAATCTCCTCAAGGAAGTAATAGCAGAAAATTTTCCAAACATAGAGCAAGAGGTTGATACACAGATCCAGGAAACTTATAGAACTCCCTTTAGACAGGATCGAAGAAGAGGATCCCCACGCCACATAATTGTCAAAATGACCAATGTAGAAAACAAGCAGAGAATCTTAAAGGCAACAAAAACAAGGGGCCAAGTGACATTCAGAGGCAAACCAATTAGAATCACTCCAGACTTCCCAAACCAAGTCATGAGAGTCAGAAGGGCTTGGAGTAACATATTCCAAACTCTGAAAGAAAACAACTTCCAGCCAAAAATTTTCTACCCAGCAAAACTTTCTATCAAATTAGATGGAAAAATAAGAAGCTTCCACGACAAACAGAAACTGAAGGAATTTATGTCTTCAAAACCAGCGCTAGAGAAAATACTCAAAGAGATTAACTACAAAGAAGAAATAGGTAACACACACCAGAACCAGAGAAACAAGATTTTCCATCCAACAGACAACTAAGATTGGTTATCTGTGGAGATTCATTATTTAGGTTAGTCTTTTACCTATCTCTAAATTGTATTGTTTGCCTTTATTGTTGTTAATTTTTAGGATTTCTAGTTGGAATATTAATATACCTTCAGATATAGCATTTGGAAATATTTTATCCCATTCTATTAGTAACTTTTAACTCTGTTTATATTGTCTTTGGATATACAATATTTTTTATTTTTTAGGGAGTTTGTATACTCTTCTGTTGCCTGTGCCATTGAAATCATATCCAAGAAATCACTGCCAATTTCAATGTTGTGAGGTTTTATGACCCAGATTTTCTTCTAAAAGTTTATAGTCTTAAGATTTATATTTAGGTCTTTTATCTATTTTGAGTTAATACTTGTATATGGGATTAGGTGAGGGTCCAATTTTATTCTTTTCCATGTAATTATTATTTTTCAACAATATTTAGTTAAAAGATTATTATTTCCACCACCAAATGTTTGTGGAAACTTTGTCAAAAATAACTTGATAATATATGGAAGAATTTAGCTCTAGGCTTGTATTTAACTCCAATGGTTTATATATCTGCCTTTAGAACAGTACTACACTGTTTAAATTATTGTAGCTTTATATGGTTTGAAATCAGAAAATATATATCTTCTAGCTTTGTTCTTTTTCAAGATCAAATGTTTTGGGTATCTAGAATCCATATTCCATATTAGGATAGATTTTTTTCTGAAAAATAAATATATAAATATATGATAGTTTCACCTAAAAAAAATAGAAAAAAAATATTCTCTGGTAAGAAAGAAAGTAAAAAGAAATATTGAAATGTTATCTTTAAGTCATCAAAAGCTTGGTATCAGACAAATGAAACTGTTATATGAGATTATCATTTTTAATTTTGGATAAATTGCTATAATACTAGATGTCAACCACTAAGCCAAGCATGGGAAGGAGGGATGGGGTGGGAATGGGGTGGGGATCGGGTGGGGGCTGACTGGGCGATGTGTGCATGTATGTCTACAAAAGTTTGTATCCCACTATGATGTATGAATACAGTGCACCAATAAAAATCAAAATAAAAATCATATATATAAATTAAAAAAATTAATGAACATTTTTCCCTAAAATATATTTTAGGTATTAAAAACATGAAAAAGGAAATGATGTAATTTGGCTTACAAATATAATGCCCTTGGGTTCAATCCCTGGAACCACAAAATGAACAAACATGTATATTAATTAAGTTTTTTTAATTGAACATTTATATGATAATATATACCTAGCCATGGAAAAGTTGACTAGCTATAACCTAAGACCAGTAAACATGACTGATTAAGAATTGGAGAAGATATGAGGATGATGACAAATTTTGTTACCACATATTTCTTAGAATTTAAGTGAGGGTTCTAGGTGAAAGTGCTCTGTGAGTCGCAGGTGTGATCCCAGGAGTTAGATGACACCCAAAGAGTCTCCAAATGGTACTGGCTAAGCTGTCTGTAGTGCTTCCATGATACAGCAGTTTCCCATGCAGAGTTCTTACCCATAGAGGATGTACATTCACTTTGAGAAGAGAAAAGGAATAAAAAAGATAAAGTATCTAATCTCAGGCTAGAGAGTGACTGAGTGGTGGAGCACTTACCTACCATGCTTGAAGCCCTGGATTCAATTTCCAGAACTGCAAGAAAACAAACCAATAGTGACATCTGATTCATAAAAATGATTTGAATAATGCTTTTCAAACTGTAGTCTATGACTCAGAGGAGGTTACATTGAGTGGGGTAGGACCAATATATCTTTTAAAATGAAATAAAAATTTAAACAATTATGTCAGAGTATATCACATGGAATAATGCTAAGTGTTATTTCATAAAAAAATTGTATGAATTGTTTATCTGTATGAGTATCTTGCTCTGAATTATATATATTTTTCTATTTTTTTACTGTGTATTGTGTTCCAAACAGTTTGAATGTCCCTGAATTAGGAGTCCAGGGCAGATTTAAGAACCAAAATAATGCCAAGCATGGTAGTACAAGGCTATAATTCCAGTACTTGAAAGGCTAAGACAGGAGGTTCACAGTTTTTAGGCCAGCCTTAACCTCAGCAACTTGACAAAATTCTGTTTCAAAACAAAATTAAGTAGGGCTAGGGGTATAGCTGAGAGGCAGAATGCCCAAGTATGATGGTGCATGCTTTTAATCCCAGTACCTGGAAGGCTGTGATAGGAGGACCAGAGGTTCACAGCCAGCCTCAGAAACTTAGTGAGGCCCTTCACACCTCAGTGAGACTTTGTTTCAAAACAACAATAACAACAACAATAAGAAGGCTGCAGGTATAGCTCAGAGGTAAAATGCCTCTGGGTTCAATCCCCAGTATCACATAATAATAATAATAATAATAATAATAATAATAATAATATGATGATGATGATGATGATGATGATGATGATGATGATGAGCTATAGCCCAGCTTGGATAGCAAGGTCTTTCTGCAAATGTCGGCAAAACTGTGGGCTGCCAGCTGAGCTCCCAGTAGCTAGGAGGAGTGATGCCAGCTGTACCAAACTCAAGGAGCATGAAGAAATCAGCTCAGGCTTCATGACAACGACAGCAGGTGGCCCTGCTGGAAAGTGCTCCTTGCCACTGCAGGCTGGACAGTGCAAGCCGCACATTCACACTGAGAGAGCAAATCACAGAGCGTGGGAGCAGAGCACGTGAAAGCTTTAAGAGACCGTAGAGACCACGGACTCCGCCCCCTCCTCTAATGCCCTAGCCAAGAAGAGGGTGTGCAAACCTCCCAGTGTCCAGGGACGGCTCAAGAGCTTCTCTCTCTTTTCCCTACCTCCACTCCTCCACCAGATAATCCTGCCTGACATGTAGGATTTGATGGCTTAGGAGTATGTTGGCATTCTCAAAATTGTGACCTCTCCACTTTACTCAAAGCTAATCAACATGAGGCCTTTCCCAAGCTGAAACTCACCCATGATTACCAAATGATGTACAGTTGTTTGCAATATAGATAACATTCCAATGGGGACCTCACTAAATATCCTCTAAAAACTCCTATTATCCAAGACCTCTGGCTGAACTTCAACCCTCTGCTAAGAAGTGAAAAGAGTGGTTTTGGGTGTGTTAACCACCACAACCCCTGTTCCCATTCAAATTCTACAACTGTTAGGCAAATTATCTGATTTACCTTGTTAAAAAAATTAGATAAACTAAAGCATCAGTCCCTACATAAATATAATTAGGTAAAGATAACTTGGTTGATAAAATTTAATCTTCAACCCTAGAGTGCCTATAAAAAGGACAGGGTGACTATTTTTAAGTCCTTGGTAGCTTTTGACTTTCATTGTACCAGATGTTTTCCTGTATTGGTCAGTAATATCCTATGGGTTACAAAATATAGAAAGAAGTCTGTATAATTTGTTGGCAAATTTCCCAAACTTAGGTCAGCTGCAAGTATATGAGAAATGCTGCTACACTGAGGACAAATACAAAAAAAAAAAAAACTACTTTTGTTTTAAAAAACCGATCTGAGTTTGGCTGGATGTTAGCTAAACTCTTGCAGCAGAGATGGGCAAGCTGCTGGCATGTGGTTCAGAAATCAATACCAAAGATGTGTTTGTACAATAGCATGACATAGACTCTACATCTGCCGTGGAGGTCGCTGCTAACCTAAGAGTGAGCTTCCATGTTTATCACTGGTATTTTCCTTAGAGTTCAGTGCAATATGAACTCTAAACGTGCAGACCCCAGTCACAAAATTAATTTATAAGATTGAGAAGACTGAAAATCCATGCTGTTCACCATTTATCAAGTGTTATTACAAAACTAATAAGACTTTCCAAAAGGCAGACATACAAGTGAGGTTATTTGGAAAGTTGTAGATATCATCTACCTCCACCTACCTTATTCAGAATGTGATTAGAATGCATCTCTCAACTTGAGTTACATTATGTTAAATATTTTAAGTTCTTGGAGCTTTCATTTCCTCATCAAATTTCACATATTTTTCCTGTAGAAATTTAACAGTGTAGTACAAATGCAGTATAGTTGCAAAAGTATTTCTAAGAATTAAGTAAAATAACATATGCAAAATTTTAAGCATGACAACCAACTTATAGTAGGTCTTTATCACATGGAAGATGTCATTTTATTTTACTTATACGTGGTTACTCTCACAAAACATAAACCTTCACTCTTTTTCTCTGAAACATCCTCAGGAGCAAAAATAAATAAATGCAAACGTCATCATTCTCTCCACCCCTCAGTCATTCCTGCTCTGCACTACAAGTAGCTTTATTCTTGGGGAGGAGCACTTAATTTCTCTGCTTAAAGTTCCCTTCAACATGTTATACATGTAGAGTTCTTGGCCAGCTAGCCTCTGCCTAACTTCCCACCTACCATTCATGCTAGACTCCCATCTCCGGGGAAACATCTCATGCATTTTAGGATTTGAATACAATCACTTTCAATATCTTTCCCTCATTCTCCAACCGACAACTCCTATATAATAACACTACTTTCCTCTTCTCCCCATTTATGTAGTGCAGTCTTTCTGCCTTCCACTGTGCTCCAGGATCATGTTAGACCTTGGGGTGGCATTAAGATGACTTGCTTGTGGTACACCTGTCCCCTCCACCACAATGAGCAGCAGAGACCATGGGAAACTTACTGTTGGAGATTAAGAGCATATACTCCAGAGAAGAGCAAACCTGGACTGTGCCATTTACTAGCTTAGATGGATAACTTAACCACTCTAAACCTCATCTCAGAAAGAACAATCTTAATATTTGTTCCATAGGAATTTCATGAATATGAAATGAAATGATGGATAGTCTTCACCCCTCAACATTTTGTGACACCCTCGACATCTCTATTCACAGATTACATGATCTTACATTTAAAGAAGCTTAAAAACTCAATTAAAAAAAAAAAAACTTCTGGCCAGGCATGGTGGAGCACGCTTGTAATCCCCACGCTTGGGAGGTGGAGACAGGAGGATCGCGCAGATTTGAAGCCAGCCGCGCTGGCGTAAGAGACCCTGTTTCAAAAATATAAAATAAGTCTGGGAGTGTAGCCCAGAGGTAGAAGGGCTTCCAGGAACCTAAGTACCACCAAAAAAAAAATTCTGGATCTGATAAATTCAGCAAAGTAGCAGGATATAAAAACCAATCTAGAAAAACCAGTATCTGTTAGCTGCTTTGTTTTTTATGTTTTGATTTTACAGTGGCTAAAGCCTAAATGCAACAGGTGTTGAGTTAATAGCAAATGAATCAGCAACTCAGGAAACATCTCAGCGATCTATCCCCCTTACATTTAAGAAGTTTTAAGAAGGAATATTTTATGATTCATTTGAATAATACATCAGGGCAGCCCACAAGTCATATGAGATCTGGGATGAACTTTAGAAGGAAGATGGTCCACTGTAAACATACTCTTGTTGGAATTTTTATGTCATTATATTTCAGTTATACTTTTATGAAAAGTTGCTCCTCTGTGAATTGCAAATTGAAAAAAAATATTTATTTTACAGAAATAGGCCTTTCCATGGAAAATGGGACTGCAAACATTGACTAAAAGGGGCAGCAATTCCATCAATGCTGCTTAGAACCACACACAACATCCTCAGATGAAGTGGTCTGTGTGCTGCCGCGGTGTCACCAGAGTTTTAAAGGTCGTGAGTATTGGCAGTGCCTTAATAGGAAGCTAAGTACCTGGCCTAATATGTTCCTGGCCTGAAATTGCTCCTGATAACCTTGATCTAAGATGTGCATGATGCTTCTCAAAGTGTCACAGGAGTGATGGGAAGAAAAAAAAAACAGGAAATTTTTTTCCTGGTTCTTCTATTGCCTTTACTATTCCAGGATATGGATTCACATCTAGTTTATGATTCACTATTTTACAATGGGACCTGGTTTAATAAGGTTTATATGTATTCTTATTATCATCATTTTAAATAATAGCTCACCATTACACTCTATCATATTTGACTGTTATGCGCTTATCTTTGACTTTCTTTTAAAACTTTATTCTATATCTGTGACTCCCATTTTGCCATCTCTTAAGTATACAAATCTGTTCCTTCGCTGTCAGAGAGTAGATGGGATAACCTTTGTTTTATATCTGCTGAAGGCAAAGGTTTCATTATGCTAAAGATTTGTGTTCTGTTCCTCTCCCCAGTAATATATTTCAGGAGAAGAAATCTGCATTCTTTATGAGTCTGGCCCTAAAATCCCATAGATTTGAATTATCCTCAAAGTCTGGTTATGCATCAAAAGATCTCATTTTCCTCCTCCAAAATATGATGCCTAAAATGGAAAGCTGCTAGGTTGTTCATACACTGTGCTCTGAGGAACAGCTTTCCACAGATGCAAGGGCATAAAAATGATGGGCTGCTATCTTGTAGCCTGAACCTCCGCTCTCTGAACACGTGAAATATTGATATGAAATCAAGCTGTACCTGGTTTTCTGCATATGGAGCCTTCCAAGTTCTTGACCTCTGTTCTGTTGCTGTTTCATTTTAGGCAGAATTCCAGTGGCAGTGTGAGGATCTGTGGGGGTGGGGGCAGATACGAGCAGGTCTGTGAAAGAAAAATTGGAATTGGACTGGCCCATCTGTGTATTTCAGTGAATTCAGGGATGGCAGAGAACAATAAAAAGAAGTGTCGGAGTAATGCAGATAAATATTTACTCACTGTGAAATTTTCACTCCTTTTCAGTTACATCAGCAAAGGCAGGCAGAAAAGTACTTTACCGTTCATAAATAATAAATTATAAAAATAAGTTTTATACAAGAATAAAATTAGATTAAAAATAGTCAAGGTATTCTAGATACTATAGCAAATGAATTCAAAGCTTCTAATAGATCAAATGCACTTATTGCTCTCTTCTGTGCAGATGACATGAGCATTCTGATGGCCAGTGCTGATGCAGGATCACCGGCTCCTTTGATCGTGTGGCTTCACCAACTATAACACAGTGTTTACAAGGTTGACATGAACTTCATCAATCCATGTGAAGAAAGAGAGTAGAGAGCATCGCTAATGTGAAGTTTTTATGCACCTGGCCTTGAAATGCTGTACATCTCTTCTACCCACATTCCATTTGGCTAGAACTCAGTCAACTGGCTACACCTAAGTGTAATACAGTCTGGAAAATGATGTCCTTTTATAGCCAAAAGAAAAGCTTGAGTTGGTCATCTGGAAGCCTTTTCATAGCAAGAATGTGTGTGTGTGTGTGTGTGTGTGTGTGTGTGTGTGTGTGTGTGTGTGTGTGTTTTACTGGAGACTGAACCCGGGGATGTTCTACCTCTGAGCTATACCCCATTCCTATTTTATTTTGAAACAGTGTCTCACTAAGTTGCTGAGGTTGGCCTTGAAGCTGTGATACTCCTGCCTCAGCTGCCCAAGTATTGGGATTAGAGCCATGTGCCACCATGCCCAGCAGCAAGCATGTTTCCAACAAGATCTTTTAAAATATTTTTTGAAATTTTTGAATATTTCTGATGATTGGATGAGGCTGTGAAAGAGATGGGCTATTGGTGTAGAGTCCTCTCTATAAAAACAAAATAATGCAAAAGGAAAAAATGATAGCTCTTATTTTTAATACATCCTGAAAATGTAGTCTGTGCTTTTAATCCCACTAATTAACTTACCATTCTGTTTAGAAACAATATTGTAAAAGGGAGGCATATATACCTGAAAAGACCTGGAGCAACTTTCTTAACTATCTGACCTTTACTTGTTTCATCTATAAAATGGGAAAGTTATGTAAAGGGACAACAGTTGTATGAAGACTGTCAGTTGTGGTGTCCAAATGTGCTGGACTCTGGTAAGGGCTCCATACAGTGCTTGGTATACTGTAACACTCAATAAATATGAACTGACATTCTTGAACTTCACACCATCATTCTTTGGAGTTTCTCTCTTATTGCTGGTACCTGCAATACAATATTTCTTATTAAGCCTCCTCTAATATTTTAATCCTGTAGTCTTTCTACCAATCACTGGTGAGCTTTTTTTAGGGTGTGCAGGTACTAATAGAACTAATATTGTGCATGGATTCGTTTTCTTTTCCCATCTTTTCTATGGCCTTGACCATTCTCTTTCATTTTTGTAAGGAAACGGAACTCAGGACATATGGATTAGTGCAAACCTCGTCATATTACTCAGCAAATAAATCAAAGCAAATGTCTTATGAAGCTATCATGCATTCAGCTCTATGCCAGGGACTTTTCAAATACTTTTCACCTGAAGCTTATAATATTTTCAAAGTCAGATGTTTTGTACCCATTGTGTGTGTAAAGAAAATGAAATTCAGGAAATTTAAGTAATTGACTAACTCTGCATAGATAGGAAAGCAGAGTTGGCCATCAAACCCAGATACATGAGTCTTCAAGGGCCAAACCAGCAAGTGTTAGAGGATCTGACTCCCTTTGACTGCACTGGATCTAGTCCAAACCTCGGTTGTTAATATCTGATAGAATAGCTATCGATTCACGAGGATGCACTGGGCATCAAGAGGAAGGAAGGGTGATTTCTGGAGTATTTGTCATAAAAACTTTCAGGAACGGGTACCTACTGTTCTTTCCATTGACTCTTGAAACGGTAACAATTATTCTGCATTTTTTTGTGTGTGTGTGTGTGGTACTGGGGGTGGAACCCAGGGGCTTTTCTACCTCCAGGCTATACTCCAGACCTATTTTTACACTTTATTTGGAAACAGGATCTCACTAAGTTGCTGAGAGCCTCACTAAGTAGCTGAGGCTGGCTTTGAACCTGTGCTATCCTCCTGTGTTAGCCTCCTAAGCGCTGGGATTACAAACATGCGCCGCCACACCTGGCTATTCTGCATGCTTTTTAATGATGCTCATGTATTGGGCACCCTTTGGATGATAAAGCTTTCAAGACTTAATGAATAATTTATTTTTAAGAAACTTTTATGGGTGCATTATCATCTCACATCATAGTAATAGTGATGCACATGCATACAGACTTGCTGAGTTTTCCCTCGGCTTCCTCCCCAATTTCCCTTCCCTTCCCTATACATGATATTGAGATTGACTTTGGCATGCATACATACACACATAACATCATTGGAAGTGCCTCCTTTGTGAATTCTCCCTCCTGGCACCACCATCCTCCCCTTGGCCACTTTGCTTTCTACACTGAAGTTTCTCCTCCTTTATCTGAAGTCCTTCTGCTATTCTCCTTACTCCTAGCTCCTGTGTATGAGAGAAAACATATGACCCCTCACTTTCTATGACTACCTAAAATCACTTAATACAATGTTTTCCAGGTCCATCCATTTTCCTGCAAATGACATAATTGTGTTCTTTATTGCTGAATAGAATCTATTGTGTGGCTATCCCATAATTTTGTACTCCGTTCATTTGTTGATGGACACTTAGGTTGCTTCTATAATTTGTCTACTGTGATAATTTGTCTAAGGCATAACTTAAAGAATTTACTAGTTGGCTCCCAGGGACGACAATCTATCAATAGAAAATTATGTTCTAGAGACACCTTTATAATCAAATTCTATTCATATAAGTTTTGTATCTATTGTTAAAACTTTTTATTTTAAATTTAATCTTGTGCATATTAGCAAAATGAAAGACCAAATCTTTCAGGCTGACACTTAGTGAGTGCTGTCTATCTCTAATAATGGTTCTGATCCAGAAGCCTACCTCTCTTCTGCTTGCTTGCACTATTAAGTCTTAAAAATCATGTGCAAAATCATAAAATGTTCCCAATATCATTTACAAAAACCAACAATTAATACTGGCTCTAACTGTTTAGAACCAATATTCTAGTATTTTTCTAAATACAAGGCTTTGTGACTCAAGGATTGGGATTGTTTCCTTAAAAATATGATGAATGCATGTCTTCAGATTTCTTCAAAATTTTTAGCTTTTATTTTTTGAGCAACTACTAGATGAAGACCTCCTAACATGTGGAGCATAAAAAGAAGAAAAAAGGATATGTTTCAGACTCCTCATATAGGCAAAGTGGAGGGAAAATATATATAACCCAATATAAACCAAGAACATATATTAAGAAATAAATAATAAATGATAAAACCTTTCATAGGATGGCAGTTTAAAGATGTATCACTGTCATAAATCTCTAGAAATAAATGAAATTTATATATCTTTGATGTAATGGACCAAATAAGATTAAAGAATGATCTAATAATCTGTTTTAATATTTAAATTCATAAAAATGAGTAAAAATCATAGGAAAATAAAAGAATTAATTTTATACAAACATATGTTTAAAAAAGAGTTAACTTCATTAATGAAAATTATTTCTTTTTAAATATTGGCCCTTGAAAATATTTTTAAAAATTACTTTGAAGCCAGGTGCATGTCTTTAAATCCCTACACTTGGGAACCAGGAGGATTACAGGTTCAAGGCCAGCCTCAGAAACTGAGCAAGACCCTCAAAAACATATCAAGACCCTGTTTCAAAACAAAAATAAATAAGTAAGGCCAGGGGTACAGCTTGGAGGTAGAAAGTCCCTGGATTCAATCCTCTCTACCCATCACCCACCAAATCACTTTGATTTAGCAGAAATGGATTTTAAAAAACTGCTGGATAACCTCAGTTTCTATTAACTTATTGTTCTCAAGTGAGAGAAAATTATGTAGTCCCCAACCTCAGTGCACTTATATGATCTTTCAGATAAAAGGGTTTTTTATTTATTCATTTTGTAGTACTGGGGATGGAACCCAAGGGCATTCTACCTCCGAGCTATACCCCCAGCCCTACTTTTTATTCTTTATTTGGAAACAGGGTCTCACTGAGTTGCAAAGGGCCTCACTAAGTAGTTGAGGCTGGCTGCAAACCATAATCCTCCCATCTCATCCTCCAAAATGCTGGGATTACAAGTGTGTGCCACCATGCCCAGCTTAAAAGTGTCTTTTAAAGAAATGGCCCGAAAAAAAAAGACCATGAGAAGACATGAATCTCAGAAAAGCATAATCTGAAGTAATGCAGTAACATTACAGGGTAGATAGGGTTGATTTAACTAATCAATATTAATAAGCACTTCAATCATAGAGTTAAACCAATATGGAAATATGGAAAATACAGATTACTCTCCATTAAAAAAAAGCGATTCACAGATGGGCATGGTGGAACACATTTGTAATCCCAGTACTTGGAAGGCTGAGACAAGAGTATTGCAGGTTTGTGGCCAGCCTCAGCTACTTAGTGAGGCCCTCTGCACCTTAGTGAGACTCTGTTTCAAAATAAAGAATAAAAATATAAGGCTGAGGATGTAACTTGGAGGTAGAATACCCCTAGTTTCAATCCTCAATACTGAAAAGAAAAATCACCAAATGGATGAGGAAAACCTATGCCTAAGTTACATAGCAGTCAGTGTATGTGCTTAAAAAATAAAATGGTACTCAAATAAAGTCGTGAAGCACCTATACTCTTGTCTAAAGGCTCTTTCAAACTAAAGACAAACTATTGGCAGAAAGTCAGTGTGCCTTGATGCCAACCGTCATGATTCATTTGTGACTTAAATGTCAGTGGTCAGAAGCAGCACGGTGAATGAAGAGAACAGGCTGGTCCTGGAGTCCATATTCAGTCATCTCCTGTTCTGCAGCCATGTGATCTTGGGCTCATCCCTTGTGCTGTGCATCTTTCCCTGACACTAGATAGTAGCGCACTCTCCATCCCACCTGCTGCCTCCCACTGTCAATCATTCTGATCTCAGGGTTCTGACAGGCTAACAATCCAGGGCTGCTGGCTGGCACTCCTGGGTGTGTTTAGAAGATGGGTGGTCACACAAGAGAGTGCCAGAGGGTAAATCATGCTAGATGAGGTCTTTAAAAGTCTTTAGTAAAGACAGTTCATGTATTTCTAGAGTCGTAAATTGTCGCACTAAGCTGATGAACTCATTTTAGTGATATTTGTTATTGAAAGAAATAGGGATAACAATTTGTCCTAAAATTGTTTCATGATGTCGTGATAGACAATATCAAACCAGCCCAGCACTCTAGCATTTTATAGTGCTTTGAAATATTAAAGAACAAACAAAAATAGATCCCTTAATCCCTCTGGAGCAAAAGTGAGGTGCAAATACAAAATTGTTACACTGATTTTTTTAAAAAAATACTTCTCTATTTTTGTCACGAAGTACAGTATAGTGTTTGCAAGGTTATTTTTGTTGTGCATGTACACTGTAGTGTTCAACATTTTAATTGCCACTTCCTCAATAAAATGATTGGAAATCTTCCATCTTGCCATTAGCACTTGCAAAATAACTGTTAACAATATGTTATCCAGACACAGAAACTTTATAATTAATGTTGGAATAGTCTTCAAAGTCTAGTGACTAAAATATATCCTATAAAAATTACTGGACTTCATTCAATGCTGTTCTGCTGTTTTAAAGTTCAGTAAATGTGTTGAGGGGGAGATATTTGGCAAAGTAAGTCTGGGTAGTCTGGCAGCGAGACCTGAGATGCTGAAGAGCTTGGGTTCTGTTGCGTGGTAAGTGTAGGGAAGGCCTCCAGAGTTTCCATGCAGCCCATGAAAGGCTGAAGGAGAGCTGACCAAATGCAAGTCCCAGTGGGATTCTGAACAGCCATTCGGGGCTATATTCCCACCTTGTCAGTTGATGAGGTGCTGGGGCAGGTTCCATTTAGGCAATAAAACACAACAGGCCATGTCTATATCTGGGTGATTATAGCGTAACTCAGATTATGTTATAAGTCATGAGGCTGAAGGCCAAGTGTCTTAACTCCATGAGAAGTGCAATATTGGCCTCAAAACACACTGCCCGAAGTGTCTTATTGCTGTCAAGAAATGGAATTTCTACAGTACATTAAGAAAAGGAAAACACTTAGCACAGTGGATTTAAAATAACCGTGGCTATGACATCACTGACAGCTAATCAAAACTCTAATTGCAACCAGAGTTCTGAGGCTATTGTGTAAAGGGTCTTAACAGACACAGCAATGGAGACAAAGAAGAACAGCGCCTATAATCGTAAGAGGAACTTCAGTAGCACAGGACCCTCAAGCAGCAACAGGAGGGGCTGGAAATTTTCAGACAAGCTCATTAGCGATGAGTTTATCTTTGTAGTTAATTCACATTGGACAATTAAACCAAGAAAAAGCAGTGTAAATACTCTTTGGATTGTCTTTTTGTCTAAAATACTACCCCCATTTCATGCAGCTAAGTATTTCTTTAAATTATTAAGAGATGAGATAATACACATAGAAAAAAATATCCAGTTCAGATGTCCCAGAAGAGATGAAAGGTAATAATGAACTGAAAAGAATTTGGAGGTCATGTGCTGCTCATGATCCATGCAAGGAATTTCTAGTGATATTCAGTTTAAGTTGTCCAAAAGGATTGAAGTCAGTATGTGGTCATAAGAATACAGTTCACATTGTACATCTGAATCTGCCTAACACCACAAAGTGGAACGTGTGTTTCAAGGTCCAGTTAATAACTTCAATAAATTTAGCCATGCCAAAGCACACACTGAGAAAATATGTTATGAAGGTGCCACAAGGAGGCATGTAACATCATCATAAGTGAAAGCCAAAGGAGAGCTGTCTCAGGAGTCTGGGGATTTGAGTTTAATGATTTTCTGGGTCACCATGGATAAATATTTAATTTCGGAGGGCTTTGATTTCCCTCAGGCAAGCTCCCCTGGATTCCGGTTTAAAGGCATTGCTTCCTCAGACAAAATGAAGCTACTAGGTATCCTTTCCTGAAAGTTCACCAACAATGCTATAAAGAGGTAAAATGCAAAGAGAGAAATGTTGCCTTTGACAAATTACTGGTTATATGTGTGTATTTGAGAATGAAAGTCATTTAAGAACTCTACTAACAATTTGTAGTCTTAGAGATAAGCAATTACTAATACATTCTTAGGAGTTACATCGGGGCCACAAATTCTCCAGGTTCTTATAGGAAAGAGCAAGTAGGAGTTTGTACTATCAAAGAGATCACTCAAGTTCTAGAACAATGGCCCATGAAAACAAATTTCTCTCTTCTCAACTTAGTGAACATTCTACCAAGATGCACTCGCTTACAGGTAATGATTGCACCCTACCTGTGACACAATTTTCTAATAATTTTATTTACACGTTTTCTAATAATTTTAACATGTATGTATATTTCTAATAATATTGATTTTTATTATCTGAATTCCTTTGGAACAGCACAATTTTTTTTCTTTTTTTGGGGGGGGTGGTCTGGGGATGAAACCCAGGGGCATTTGACCTCTGAGCTCCCCCCCTGCCCTATTTTTTTATTCCTTATTTTGAAACCGGGTCTCACTGAGTTGCAGAGGGCCTCACTAAGTAGCTGAGGCTGTCTGCTAACCGCGATCCTCCATGTCTCAGCCTCCCGAATGCTGGGATTACAAGCGTGCGCCACCAAGCCCGGCTTTGGAACAGCACAAATTTTTAAAAAATATTTTATTGGTGCACTGTATTCATACATCGTAATGGGGTAAAAGATGGTAGAGGCATATATTTACACCAATTCTCTATGTACACCCTACCCAATAACTGTCTCATTCCTGCCCCCTCCTTCCTTCTCATGTTTGGCTTTGGTATGTTTGTTAATGTATATCATGAACATTAGAGAATTTCCCTCTTCCCCTCTTCCATTCTCTCAGTTAGATCACCTTATTTGCTAATCTATAATATCTCCTTTGTCTCGAGTTCCTCCTAAGACCCATTTTCTCCCTAGCTTTTGCATATTAGAGAGAGCATCCAATTTCTTATTTTTTTGTGACTGACTAATCTCACTTAATATAATATTCTCCAGTTCCACCCATTTCCCTGTAAATGACATAATTGTGTTTTTCTTTATGGCTGAGTAAATTCCATTGTGTATATATCCCATAGTTTTGTAGTTCATTCATCTGCCAGTGGATATCTTGGCTGGTTCCATAATTTGGCAATTGTGAATCATGCAGCTATGAAAATAGATATGCATGCATTAGTTTGGTAGTTTGGTTTCCATTCTTTTGTGTAGATACCCAGAAGTGGTATAGTAAATTTGTTCTCACTCTTCTGAGGAGTGTTCATACTGTTTTGCAAAGTGGTTGCACTAATTTGCAATCCCACCAACAATTTATTAGAGTTCCACTTCTCTACATTCTCTCTGCATTTCTTGTTTGTGTTTTAAATGATTGCCATTCTGGTTGGAGTTAGGTGAAATCTCAGGGTAGTTTTGATTTGCATTCCTCTGATTGCTAATGCTGTTGAGCATTTTCCATGCATTTATTGGCCATTTGAATTTCTTCCTTCATGAAGTGTCTACTTAATTCGCTTGCCCATTATTATTGGGTTATTTGTTTTCTTAGTGCTAAGTTTCTTGAGATCTCTGTATATTCGAGATATTAATCCTCTATTGAAGGCATAGGTGGCAAAAAATCTTCTCCCATTCTGTTGGCTCTCAGTTGAGGTTCTTGATAGTTTCGCTCGCTGTACAGAAGCTCTTCAGTTTCATGCAATTCCATGTATTGATCTGCCTTTTAGTTTCTTGTGCCTTTGGGGTCTTCTTGAGAAAGTTTGTACCTGTGCCTATGTGTTGCAGTTTTATACCTATGAGCTCTTCAAAGAGCCTCAAGGTCCTGGTCTAATTTCCAAGTCTTTGATCCATTTTGAATTGATTCTTGTGCAGAGTGAGAAAGTGGGGTTTATTTCCATTTTTCTGCATATGGTAAACCAGTTTTGCCAACACCATTTGTTGAACAGGCTATCTTTTTTCCAGTATATGATGCTTTGGGCCCCTTTGTCAAAAATCAGTTGGCTGTAAGTATGCAGATTTGTTTCTGAGCCTTCTATTCTGCTCCATTGGAATATATATATATATGGTTTGTTTTTGTGCCAGTACCATGCTGCTTTTATTACTATGGATTTGTAGCATAGTTTAAAGTCAGGTATTGTGATTCTTCCTGCATGTTTTTGTTGCTGAGAGCTACTTTGGCCATTCTGGTTTTTTTTTTTTTTTTTTTGGTTGTTGTTGTTGTAACAACACAAATTTTAAATGAATAACCAAATCTCAATCTCAATTCCTTAAAAAGTTTACTATCTTATCCTTATAAAATAGAATAATTATTTTATCATGTTAAAACTTTTATAGCAGAATTTAAGACTTTAATTTTGTTTATCTAAACCATTAAAGATAGTTAAGAGTCCTGGTTTTAATGGCATCTGAAGTTTGATGTATCACTTTGGACCAGCTTGAAATATGCCACATTTCCAAACTCTATTTTTATCATTAATCCTGTAATAGATCTTTAACAAGTAAGAGTCTTTATAATTATAGTAATCTTTTACACATGTAATGATAAGACTAAAAACTAGATTCTGATACTTGACTAATGACTTTGGATGTAAAATATTGTCATAACCTCTAAGTTACCACTGAATAAGTTTAGTAAGAAATATTCCACTAACACTTTTATTAACAGAGTGGCATGCTTCATACAAATAAAGTATTATTATAAATGGATACAAGCACTAGGGACTAATGACCAACTAGTAACACTGAGAAATTACATTCTCTTTTGTTGTACTTCACATGGCACATAAATCAAATGACTAAGTGCAAAACTACTTTTACAGTACAAGCTTCAAATATCTCCACTAACAGTGTAACACAGTTTCACCTTCAAAATGATCTACCTGGAAACATATACCATATTCCCAGTCTTTGAACTAATGAATGGATAGTTAAGTCAACACATAAACCCAGCTCCATTATTTTTTACATTCTTTGTAAGATACTTGTTAGAAGTATCACTGGCATGATGGTTATGATACTTGGTTAAAGGATCCAAAATACTGCTCTGACCTGTCCTCAGAGGTTCCTGCCCCCCCCCCCCCCCGCATACACTTCAATAGGCAAAAGGGAACCAAACTGCAAAGCTCTGGTCTGGGTTAGGGGGTGGGGTTTATACTTGCACAATCACTTCCAGCACAAAGCCAAGTTAAAGCTAACTTGGGACTGTATATGCTGCATAATCTGAATGACTAAATGGGGCAAGCCTCTTTTTATCCCCAACCTCTAACTTAAGGCTCTTGCTATCTTCTGGCCAGTTGTATGGCACATAAATCAAATCAGTGACTAACAATTTCAGGCACACTTCAAGAAGAAATGAAAACATCTAGTCTTTCCACTGTACCAGAAGCAGGATGGGATGTTGCAGCAAAGAGTTCCTGAGTGCATGGACATGAACAGGATATCCTGGCCACTAGCCAAACAGTTAGACTCTGAGTAATCAGCTCATCCGTGCTTCCTAGTTTGAAGAAGAGTGAGGAAGAAGCCTTGGTGTTTGCTTTCTGCTTACTAATCCATCAGTTCTATATTTTAATCCCATTTCCTGAGAAAAAGGAAAAAAATTGTGGGGCAATTTTAGAGTGATATATTCAATGAGGCTCAAAAGAATACAGTTTGCCAAGGATACCCTATGGGTAGAAACTTCAGGGGAAAGAACACCAAGAAGGCAGAAATTGTGGCCAACAAAGAACTGAGAATTTCTGACAGGGCATCTTACTGAGATGGACTATAAAACATATAAGAAAGCCTGCTGATGATTCAAACCCCAATGAAATACCTAGGGAGGGCAGGAGAGGTACTCCACTTGTCCCACAAACAGCTCCTTATTTATCATTAAAATGATGTAGCTTATGTTTTATTCCTCCAGATGAGCAAGATAAATTAAACAAAAGCAAAAGAATAAAAGGCTGGATTTAAATATTAAAGAAAGGAAGAGCCTATGCACGCAAAAAGAGATCATCAGTCTTTGAGTAAAGATCAAAGCACTCTAATGAAGTGGATGAGCTGAATACTGCACCTTCCTCCCACCAGTTTTTGGAAATAGAGTCTTTGTAGATGTGATTAAGTTAAGGTGAAGCCATGTTAGATTAGGGTAGGCCTTATTGTCGCAATGACTAGTCTACTTATAAAAAATAAGGAAATATGAATACAGACAGAGGGAACAAGGCCATGTGAAGATAGAAGCAGAGATTGGAGATTGGGGTAATGCTAATACAAACCAAGGATAACTAGGACAATCAGCAGCTGGCTAGAGCAAACAAGAATCTCCCATAGAGAACTTCAGGGAAACATTGCCCTGCTGATGCCTTGATTTTGGACTGCTATTCTTGAAAACTGGCATAGAACAAATTCCTGTTGTTTCAAACTATCCAGTTTATAGTTACTGGTTATGGCCCCAGAATGGTAACACAGACATTAATGGTGCATTACTAGAATTTGTGTTTGTTCGGTTATTTTTTCTTCTTTACATGACAATATATCTCATTCACATACTTGCATATATAAAAATTAGCTCTTTACAAAGGAAATTAATACTATTTATCCACTCCCAGAAAAATATGCACTTGGTGTTTCCTTCCACTAATGAGAATTGATTGGTACCATATTCTTGGGGCAGAATATTTCTCTGTGCTATGAGATTTACATGGAGATAAAATTTACTTGGAAATAAAATCTGCATCCCAGCCTCATTAGGACTGTTATCTCCTGAATGATCAAGTACACTGACAGATCCAAGCCAGTGTGGTCATGAGCATGATTACACAGGTGTGAACACATTGCTACATTAGCTATCTTGAGATATTGCTTTTTAAATGTCATGTTTTACCTATTTAAGAATTATGAAGTCTTTAGGATGAAATAGCTTTGCTTCTCCAGGTTGTGCAAATACCTTTTTTTTCCCCCTCTACCTCATGCTCCTGAGTAAGAATTTCTTCTCTGGGGATTAAAGATGGTGGAATAGAGGGAGATAGAATTTTTCAGATGCTCTGAGACTGAATACTCAACCAGCAGGATGACTGCTTCTTTGCCGAGACCGCCTATTCATACTTCTCGTACTTCCTCTCGGCATCTGCGTGTGTGATCCCCCACATAGTCAAATTGGCGATTAGCCCCGAGAGAGGGCGGCGTCTCTGGCCAAAAACTCCTCCACTTTTAGATATTCTTTCATAACTATTATTCTTTTGGTAATGATTCTTTTAACTCTCCACACGAATTGCTCCGGTGGTGTAAGATCAGGACTGTGAGAGAAACTGAGTCCGTGGAAAATAAAGTTTCTGGTAATTTGTCTAAGCCTCTAAACATCCTCGGCTTTGTTCAAATGGTAATGAAATCTAGTTAAAATTTAGATGCAGTGGCAGCATTCCATTCAGTAATTACAAACGCAGATCTCCCCTCAATCTCTGACCTTCAACCTAATCACTAACTTACAAAAAAAAAAGGCCCTAGAGGGGGAGGCGTTCCGATGCCTCTATTTACCTCTCTTTGTGATCCTACCCAGATACAGGAAGACAAACGTTGGGTGTGACATCAAAGCAACCTAGTTTATGAGCAACTGATACTGCCCAATACAATGGAGCTGAAGGCTAGGAAGATTCTTGACCTTTACACCCAGTATGAGCCCTGCCCGAGATGGGGGAGGCGCCACGTGGCTAAGGAAATGATATTGCAAAGGGTCTGGGACAGGAATATGGATTATTTATAAGGTGAATAGGTTTCTAATAGGCCTATCGTTCGAGGAAAAGTGTTCTGCAGCTAAGGAAGTATATCTAACAACTAAATCTAAAAACTACATGGTATTTTTGGTGTTTGTCTGCCAAACTGTGTTGTGAGTTTGCTTAAGCTTTCAGATTTTAGAAGGCAAGGCAGGCGAGACCTGGGAGAAATCCATCACATCCACCTGGATCGCCACATCCCCCCATGCCTGCTATATGGACTAAGCCCTAAAAATGGAAAGTTCCAAAAAAGTTAAAGAAGATTCCATGAGAGGCCTCCAAGCCCTGGGCGTGCCCGTTTCTTCTGGAAGTTGCCCTTTGGAACTGCCTATCTGCAAGATCGGGAGAAGATCCGGAGCTAATCTCTTGAAAGCTGAAAGCCAGCCAAAAGCCGGACTCGTTTTTTTTTTTTTTTTTTAAGCTTTGTTTACATGTTATTCACTATTGTTTTACACTGATTACATTCACCTCTTTTTCTGTTATTATTAACTTTACTGGTGAAGGGTATAAATTTTTCTGGGTTCTTGTAATAAAGTGTCATTAGCTCAAGAAGCTCTTGTCCATGTCAGATTCTTTCCAGAAGCGCCGTAAATAGGAACTTAAAGAAATTTATTTCCTAGAAGGGAAAGAATCGCTGCTGATAAGCAGCTGCAGTACAGCACCCTATCCTCACCCATCTTTTCTGAGGTCAATTTGATCGCGAGTGGGATCACCCCAATCTCGACTGAGCCGGTCAGCGGCACTTCTTGATTGGGATGGGAGGGGTAAGAGGAAAATTCCCTAATGTACATGATGTACAGTCACAAAGTCAATCACTAAGCCAAACATGAGAAGAGGAGAGGGGGGAGGAAATAAGGTGAGAAGTGAGGAAGAGCTAAATGAGTGATGTGTGCATGTGTATCTCTACCATCTTGTACCCCAGTAAGATGTAGGACTACAATGCATCAATAACAAAATAAAATAAAATAAAATAAAGGTTTAAAGTCTACCAAAAAAATGAAAGAAAGAAAGAAAAGCAGTCAGAAATCAACAGAAGAAAAATAATCAAAACATGGTAGAAATGAATGCAGCAGAGAGCAGAAGATTGAAAAGAGCTCTGTGGGTCTCACCTGGTGAGCAGAGAGCAGCAGCAGCACCATTTTACCAAGCCTGCATGGAGCTGGCAGCTGCTGTAGTTGAGGCTCTCAGAGACCAACAACAGCAAAAAGAGGCAGAATACTGTCAAGTTAGGGACTGTAGAAAACTACTAACAAAAGCAACTAAACTCTTCCCTCCGTGCTCAAATACATCAAGAGTTGACTCTCCAAATGGCCCATCTAAAACAGAAAATAAAATCCTGTGGCTGCAAATGAACTCACCTCTCCCTGCAAGGACCCAAACAGCGCTCCTCAAGACCATGAATTAAATTGTCCTAGTGGGACCCTGTCCTGTGTGGACACAGGGAGTTTCTTGACAATAAATAGACCCACGGCATCTGTGAGTTTACAAATCACACTTGTGGAGGTGGGAATTGGGGCCACAGCAGAAATGTGAATTAGTGGTCAGCCTCTAAGGATATATGGGTGGGAGGCACCTACAGTATGCAGTCCACCATACCCTTGCAAGGTCTCCACTGACCACCACAGGACCACCAGCTCTGGTATCTGTGGGGTGATTTCCAAGGTAAAGGCTCAGAAAGTGATAAACTCATGCCAAGCCATGCAGTGCTACTAGCACCAAGACCAGAGACCAACAAAGTCTCATGTGATCACAGATGCCCAGAGAAGCAGTGGTGTCCTTGGGGCTAAAAAACTGAAGCCATCCAAGCCCCAGACTCAGAACAATATAATCTCTCCCTGCCAGAGTTTGGGCTCTGAAAACAGTAAGGCTGGCAGAGGTTCATATGATCACAGTTACGGGCTGGAAACTGAACACTCTCAGACAGCAGTTTGTGTCTGGCATGCATGCAGGCCATTGACTGACAGTGTTCCACCTGATTATAACCATCAGATTAGCAGTGGTGTTCCTGGGCCATCAAAGCTCAGCAAACTGGGACTCAAGCTCGTAACATAGCAATCTGTGGCCCTGCTGAGCTTAGGCCCAGTGTCCACTAATTTCCACTGGCAATTAGTGCTTTGCAGTTTCAAGGGTTCACAATCAGCACAACAGCAGTGGTGTCTGTGGGGTATTAAATTCAAACCAGCAGGCTGCAGGCTCTGAACAGAACACCACAGTCTCTAGCCCTATGTGGTTTGGGCCTGGAGAACACAGCAGCCTGCAGCCAATCAGAGACTCCTATTCACCTGCACTAAGAACTATATCTTGTTAAAGAGGCTTAGGGGGACAAACTTAAAAGTTTGATTATATAAGACAGATTTGTAGAGGTAAATATATAACCCCAGCACATAACTTGCTATAAAGGGATAACAAATAGACACAGAACTCACACACAAAGAGGAAGAAGATGCCAAGACAAGAAATGCCAGATGGAGAATTCTGACTTTTGATCTTCAATATGATCAAAAGTCTCAAAAATAAAATCAGAGAAAATATAGAGAAAACAAAATAACACATGAATAGAGAAATTGAGACTCTAAGTAAGAGCCAAAAAGAGACTTTGAAATAAATAAAGGAGTCAATAAATAAATTAATGACCTTAAAAGAAACTGCCTCTGGCGGGCTATATTACATGGAAAGTAGAGCATCACTCTTGGAAGACACCTCATTCAAAACTGAAAACACAATCAGCAATATAGAGAAGGCAATACAACATGATCTGAACATCCAAGAAATATGGGATAATATAAAATGACCTAACTTATTCAGGTGTGGTGGCACATGCTTGTAATCCCTGCATTTGGGAGGCTGAGACAGGAAGATAGCAGTTCACAGACAGCCTCAGCAATTACTTAGTGAGGCCCTTTGCAACTCAGTGAGAACTTGTCTCAAAATAAAGAATAAAAAATCAGGCTGAGGGTATAGCTTGAAGGTAGAATGCCCCTGCATTCCATCCCCAGTACCCAAAAAATAAAATAAAATAAAATAACTTACAGATAATAAGCATTGAAGAAGATTTAGAAAAACAAACCAAGGATAGCAGAAATATCTTCAGAGAATTTTCCAAATGTTGAAAAAAACTTTGACATCCATGTACATGAGACATTCAGAACACTAACAAGACAAGATGAAAGAATGTCCTCCCCACACCATGTAATAATCAAAATGACAAACATAGAAGCCAAGGAAAGAATCTTAAAAGCAACAAGAAAAAAAAGAACAGGTGATATTTAGGGGTTAAACAGGTATTTAGGGGTAAAACAATAAGAATCACTCCAGACTTCTAAACTCAAGTTATAAAAGCCAGGAAGAGCTGTTATGATATACTCCAGACAAAAAACAAACAAGCAAACAAACAAACTTTCAACCAATACTGCTATATCCAAAAAAGATATTATTCAAAATTGATGGAGAAATAAAAACATTCCAAGACAAGCAGGAACTAAAAGAATTCATGACTACCAAGCCAGCATTAGAGAAAAATACTTACAGAAATAGAACACAAAGAAGAAAAAAGAAGCAAATATCAGAACCAGAAGAGAGGCAAACTCCACTAGATGGGGAACTAAGTGAAGGAGCAATAACATTGCATCAAACAGAAAATAGAAATCGAAATGACAAAAAAACACAAAAATTATCTCTTAATAATAACACTGAATGTCAAAGTTCTGAACACCCATTAGGCATAGACTGGCAATGTGGATTAAAAAAATCTAATCTAGCTATAAGATGCTTACAAGAAACTCACCTTATAGGCCAAGGTATCCATGGGCTAAAGGTGAAAGGATGGAAAAGATATCCCATGCAAATGGAGATCAAAAACAAGCAGGGATAGCAACACTCATATCCAACAAAGCAAACTAAGCTAAAACATATCAGAAGAGACAAAGTGAGTCACTTCTTATTAATAAAAGGAACAATCCAACAAGAAGATGTAGGGCATCCACTTTTATAAAATGAAGCCTTCAGGACATCTGGTCTCAAATAGACCCAAATACAATAATTGAGAGACTTTAACACACTATTTATACCACTAGATTAATCTTCCAGGCAAAATATGAAGGAAAACTCTTCAGACCTAAAAAACAAACCCTATAATCCAAATGGATCTAATAGATAGATATAGATAAAGAATATTTCAACCAATGACAGCTGAATGTACATTTTTCTCAGCTGCTCATGGAACTCTCTCCAAAATATACCATGTTTGGAGAAACAGAATAAATACCAGTAAATTTAAATAATGTAATAAAATTCCCTGCATCTTTTCAGATCAAATGGAATGAAAGTAGAAATCAACTGTGCTGGTATTGGAAAATTGTTTTGGTATTAATTTATAAAACTTAAAAAGCAGTCAGAGTCTGGATGCTGTGTAGGCACTCAGGCAGGGAGGGGCTGCAGCTGTTACACTGCAAAGCTTCTCTCTCTCTCTCTCTCTCTCTCTCTCTCTCTCTCTCTCTCTCTCTCTCTCCCTCCCTCCCTCCCTCCCTCTCTCTCTTTCTTTGCCATTTGTTCTAATGATTAACCTATAGTAAGAGCATAAAGTAGCCAGGCATGGTGGTGCACACATGTAATCCCAGCATTCGGGAAGTGGAGACTAGAGGATCATGGTTTGTAGACAGCCCCAGCTACTTAGCAAGGTTCTTTGCAATTCAGTGAGACTCTGCTTCAAAAATAAAAAGACTAAAAAACAAAGTTGGGGGGTGTAGCTCAGAGGTACAATGCCCCTGGGTTCCATCTCCAGTACTGCACGCACACACACACACACACACACACACACACACACACACAGTAAAGTAAATTAAGGTCTTTAGCTTTAAAACTCTAGAGAAAAGCCGGGCGTGGTGGCGCACGCTTGTAATCCCCGCGCTTGGGAGGCTGAGACAGGAGGATCGCACAGGTTTGAAGCCAGCCTCAGCTACTTAGTGAGGCTTTCAGCAACTTAGTGAGACCCTGTTTCCAAATAAAATATAAAAAAGGTCTGGGAGTATAGCCCAGAGGTAGAAAGCCTCTGGTTCCACCCCAAGTATCACAAAAAAAAAAAAAAAAAAAAAAACTCTAGAGAAAATTGAAGCCTTTAGTCCTAAAAATATGTATAGGCAATCAGGGCATTCTATCTTCAAGCTACATCCCTAGCCCTATTTTTAACTCTTTATTTTGAAACAGGGTCTCACTGAGTTGTGGAGGGCCTCACTAAGTATCTGAAGCTGTTTGTGAATGATTCTCCTATCTCAGCCTCCAATGCTGAGATTACAAGCACGTGCCACCATGCCCAGTGGAAGAATAAATATTATAAAAATTTTACCAAAAGTGATATGCAATCACTATAAAAAACAATTTCATTCTTCACACACTTAAAAATTCAGTCCTAAATTCTTATGGAGGAAAAAAAGACCCAGAATAGCCAAAGAATTTTTCAGCAATAAGAACCATGCAGGAGACATCACAATTCCTGACTTCAAATTATGCTACAGAGCTATAATAATAAAAAAAACAGCATGGCACAAAACCAGACACATAGACCAGAACAGAATAGAAGTTACAGAAACAAATCCACACATTATAGCCAACTGATTTTTTACAAAGTTGCCAGATACACCCATTGGAGAAAAGACAGGCTTTAAACAAATGGTGTTGGAAAAACTGGTTATCCAATTATAGAAAAATGGAACTAAATTCTTACCTCTAAACCTGAACAGAAGTCAACTCAAGATGGATCAAAGACTTGGAAATTAGACTAGATACATTGAAGACTAGAGGAGGGTATAAGTCCAACATTCCAACATTTAGGCACAGGTAGAAAGTTCCTCAACAAGACCCCCATAGCTCAAGAAATTAAAATAGGAATTCATACATGGGATGGTATTAAATTAAAAAGTTTCTGCTCATCAAATGAAACTGTCAAGAATTTAAAGAGAAAGCCTACAGAACGGGAGAAGATCTTTGCCAGTTATCCCTCTGATTGAGGAATAATATCTAGAATATAAAAATAACTTAAAAGACTTTACACTAAAAAAAATCAAGAAATGGGGAATTGAACTAAATAACATTTCACAAAAGAAGAGATACAAATGGCCAATAAACACATGAAAAATTGTTCAACATCATTAGCAATCAGGGAGATGCAAATCAAAAATACACTGAGATTCCATCTAACCCCAATCAGAATGACAATTGGCAAAAAGTCAAAAAACTCAAAATGTTGGCAAGGATGTGGGGAAATTGGAACTCTTCCATACTGTTGGTGGGACTGCAAATTACCTCATTGTGGAGATTCTTCAGAAAACTAAAAATGGACTCACCATGTGACTTAGCTATACCACTCCTGGGTATTTTTCCAAAGGGATTGAAATCAGGGAACTACAATAATATGTACATATTCATATTTATAGCATCACAATTCACCATAGCCAAATAATGAAACCAGCCTAGGTGTCCATCAACCGATGAACAGATTACAAAATTATGGGGTATCCACACAATGGAATTCTACTCAGCAATAAAAAAAGAACAAAATTATGTCATTTGCAGGAAAATAAAAGGACCTGGAAAATATTACATTAAGTGAGATTAGCCAGTCACAGAAAGCAAGGGGTAATATATTTTCTCTAATATGCAGAAGATAGGGAGTAATGGGATTCCAGAGGGACTCCAGATAATGTAGTAGAACTCTCAGTGGAACTAAGGATGTGGTCTAAGGGAAGGGAATGAGGATGAGTGAAAATAAATGAAGAAATTCTACTATTGGCTTTATGTACATATGTGAGAATACCAATGTCAATCTCATTACCCTATATGGGGAAGAGGGGATGTGGAGGGAGCCAGGGAAAAGCCCACCAAGTGCTAGGTGCATGTATGTGACTATCAATATAATTTACATTATGATGTGAGACTATAATGTATAATAAAATTGTACTTCTTAAAAACTTTAAATTCCAAATAAAGGTCTCAATGCTTTGGCTATATATATTCATATATATGAATTTCTTTTCAAAGTTATTAATTTGCATCAAGAGATATATAATCAGGAAAAGCACTGATTTTTGGCTTGACAATGTGCTCAAGATCTGTGGTTTGTAAATGATGATCAGGACTCTTCTTCTGGGAGTTTATCAATCACAGTAATATTGATAAAGGGAAATTTACTGTGTAATAAGCCCAATGAAACTCAACCTTTGGTTGTACTTGGATGTTGCCATGTATGCTAACTCCAGGGAAGGTTTTGTCCAATGCCTGGCATTCTTTTCTTTGTCCTAATGCCTGGATCCTGAGTACAAATGATGATCATGATGATTACTGTAATGAGAATGGCAGCTAATATGCGTTGAATATCAATATACTATTATACTGTATTTTACTATACTTACTATATTTTAGGCATTGTGCTAAGAATTTTATCTGTTTCCTCTCTTACCTTTCACAAGAATTCTATGGGATAGGCATTATTATTCTGTTTTACAAACAAGGGAGAATATTTAGAGTTGAATGGCAATTGTACTAGCTAGGGTCCATCCCCAAAAGGAAAATTGGTGTTTTGGGTTTTTTTTTTCTTTGTGTGTGTGTGTGTGTGTGTGTGTGTGTGTGTGTGTGTGTGTGTGTTACTGGGGATGGAATCCAGAAGCATTCTACCTCCAAGCTACATCCCCAGTTCTATTTTTTTTTTTTATTCTTTATCTTGAAACAGGGTCTCACTGAGTTGCCAAAGGCCTTTCTAAGTAATTGAGGCTGTCCGCGAACAGTGATCCTCCTGTCTCAGACTCCCAAATGCTGGGATTACACGTTTGTGCCACTATGCGTGGCTGTGTTTCCTTTATCCAGAATCAAAGTCATATTATTCTTTGTCAAGAGCTCTTAAAAACAAGAGGTCTAATTTGGTGTGATTGCGAGTATTCATAATCGAGTAATACATCAGGGCTCAAATGATGAAATTTGACTACACAATCATCCTGATAACAAAATAAGTCTCTGCTCTATTTCTGGATAAAGACATGTAGTCTGGAAAACACCTGGTTTCTTTAGAAAAAATATTGCAGAAAGCTAACTGAGACAACCACTCTTACATGTTTTTAATGGCAGTAATAATCTCTGCCTTCCCTCTTGGTTCCTGATTTTTTTTTTCTGGCTTTGCTTAATATGGTAACTCTTAAACCACAGGCTGAGGATTTAATGTGGGTATAATTCTAACACCCTGGCACATCAATTCCAGTTGTAAACCAGGGATCCAAGGGAAAAACCACTGGATCTGTGAACCCGTGAGTCACACATTAATCAGAATTCCATCTAATACTGGTATCCATAGATCCTCGTTCTTTTGTGTGTGTGTGTGGTAATGGGGATGGAACCCAGAGGCTTTCTACCTTCAGGCTACACTCCCAGACCTATTTTTATATTTTATTTGGAAACAGGATCTCACTAAGTTGCTGATAGCCTCACTAAGTAGCTGAGGCTGGCTTTGAACCTGTGCAATCCTCCTGTCTCAGCCTCCCAAGCACTGGGATTACAAGCGTGCGCCACCACGCCCGGCAATAGACCCTCATTCTAACAGGGATAAGATGGTACTTTAGGTTTCTAGCAATCAGTGTCAACTTATACCTTGTGTCCAATAGTCCTTGAAATGTCTGAGTATCTTCTTTTACACAGAATATCCAGCTATACAAGTGTATGGTCATGGGTCTTTTTAGGGAAGGACTAGGGAAAATAGCATGTATGTATTTTATACATGCATATTACAGCATGTATGTTTTGCAGTCTCATAGTGATCCTCTCTCTAAGGACCCTTCCAAGTCAAGAGGTTTGGGACATAAAAACTGTATCAAGTGCAGAAGCTGAGTGACTCTATTCGTATTGGTGTGACTGTTCTCAGCCTCTTCCTCTTCCGTTCTTCCCTTTTCTCTGATTGTGAAAGTCAAGTAGCACCCTGTTGGCTATTGCCAGGCCTATTTGTCCCCCTGGAGATACTGTGATGTTAACCATCTTGATCTCCCATGGATCAAGACCCGTGGCTACCTTTCCAACTTTGCAAGTCACTATGGTAACTGTAGCATCATGATTTCTGATAGTTAAGTACCCCCACATAGCCTAAATCATTTTGAGATCTCATCATCTCCATGTGATTGCCTTCCCTACAGTCAGCTGCAGCACCAAAGAAGAACCAACAAGAACTTCATGGTTCTGCTCACGCCCCTCTCACCAACACATTCTTGATGACCTTAGTGGATGGTATATATTCACTAGGCTTTATCTAGAACATAATCTTCTGGCCTTATAACATATCCATTTCAGCATATCCACTTTACCCTATCTTTCTTCCTATACCATCAGCCAGGGAAACTCAGGCATTTCCACTTTTCTTTTTTTTTTTAATCTATTTTTATTGGTGCATTGTAATCATATATCACACTGGAATACAAGACTTGAGAGAATATACAAGCACATATCATCCAATTAGCCCTCATCCAGCCCCCATCCCATTCCCTCCCCCTCCCTCAATCCCAAGCTTGTTTGGTCATTAACTTTGATACATTTGTTTATGTACCTCCTGCGTTTTAAAGAGGCTCCATCCTCCCCTATTCCATACCCTCTGATTGGTCACCTTAATTGTTTCGCAATAGGGCCCTTTCTATAACTCAACCTCTTCCTGTTGCCCCTTTCCTCCTAGCTATTGCTGATTAGGGGAAGCATCTGGCTTTTATTTTCTGCGATATTTCTCTGTGCATGACACATTGCAAGTACCGATCCCACTCTTGACGGCCCCAGTAGTGGCCTGGCTACCCGGTGGACTGATCCAGACCTCGCTGGCTCAAGCAGCAGCCTTGCCTCATGGGAGGCATCGATTCTGGTCTCGCTGGCCCCGACACCGACCTAACCCCTCAGCTCGCTCTGATCTCAGCCTCGGTGGCCCCAGCACCGGCCTAGCCTCAAGGCAGGCTCCGATGCCAGCCACTGGCCCCAGCACCAGCTTAACCCCTCGGCAGGCTCCAATCCCGGCCTCGGACGCCCCAGCACCAGCCTTGCCTCACGGTAGGTTCCAATCCCAGCCTCGCTGGCCCCGGCACCGGCCTAACCCCTCAGCAGGCTCCGATCCCGGCCTCAGAGTCCCCAACACCAGCCTAACTCCTCGGCAGGCTCCTATCCCGGCCTCGGAGGCCCCAATACCAGCCTTGCCTCATGACAGGCTCCAAAATCAGCCTTGCTGGCCCCGGCACCGGCCTAACCCCTCAGCAGGCTCCAATCCCGACCTCAGAGGCCCCAGTAGCGGCCTTGCCTCACGGCAGGCTCCGATCCTGGCCTCGCTGGCCCCGGCACCAGCCTTACCCCTTGGCAGGCTCCGATCCTGGCCTCAAAGGCCCCAGCACCCGCTTTGCCTCACGGCAGGCTCCAATCCCAGCTTTGCTGTCTCCATCGCTGGCCTTGCCCCTCTGCAGGCTCCAATCCAAGCACCCTCTTCGCCCAGCTGTTTGTCCCACATTCTCGAGAGTGCGTGGTGGTAGCATTCTGCCTCTGGGGTTATTACTTCAAAAGTTCCAGGTGTAATGCATCAGATCTCTGCCTCCCCTGAGTACTGGCCACTGCCATTGCCACTGCCTCCACCATTTCAAATCTTTACCAAGCTCTTTTTCCACTTTGAATGTTATCCAATGTTCCTAAGCATGCATGACGGTAGCATTTGATGTTTGGTGTAATTTCTCCAATAAATAAGGTTGGTAGGATCCGATTTCTGCCTCTCCTGAATTTAAGTTTCCACCGTCATCGCGGAGACCGCTTCCAACACCGCCTTCTTCCTAGGTCTCCGCTAAACTCTCTCCTTACAGGTGATGTCCAAGATTCTTAAGAATGTAGAGGAGAAGCAATCCTCCTTCGCAGGGAATTTTTCCAAAAGTTCCAGTTCATTTGGATAAGTTTTGTCTGCATCTCCAGTATCCTGGCATCTGCCACGGCCTTCTTGACCCCTCTCCAATATTTTTCTTTTTTCCTTTTCTTTTCTTTTCCTTTTTTTTTTTTTTTAATAAGAGAAGACAATTTGTGTGGTTTGAGGAGGCTTTGGGATCAGGCACTCAGTAGCACTGTGACCCGGGCCTGGTTTCCCTGGGGATCCAACGTGCTCCACACGACTCTGCCCGGGGCCCAGAGTCCTGCGACCCGGGGCCCCGGCTCTTCCGGGCTCTGGCATGCCTGCCTGACCCCTGCCCAGGGCCCAGGGCCTTGCGACCAGGCCCCGGTTTCTCCGAGGGTCTGGCGTGCTCCGCGTGATCCCGCCCAGGGCCGAGTCTCATTTCCACTTTTCTAATCATTGGTCATAACTTCCTCTAAATATCTGAGAGCTACTCAGATATTTGCTGATCACATGTGGTCCTTGCCTTAGTATCCAATATAATGCACTGAGAAAGAGTCCTCAATTCAATATATTTTTGTTTAATCTTATGTTATGGATTCCTTGATCTAGCAATTTTTATAGGTCTAATCAGGAAATAAAACTGTACTGTAACATAAATAGGAGTGTTTTAATACAAAGAATCATAATTATAGACACATTATAATCTAGACACATAATTATCACGACTGTATTCCACCAACAATAAACTCCATGACATCCTCAAAAATAGCACATTGTGGCTTGGTGATTTACTTCTCCAAGTTGCTTTACAGGGACTGCTTTCCCCTCTGTATTTTACCACATGCACTGCTATTTGAAAGATTAGCACAAAAGCCACCTTTTGGAAGCCTCCCTGAAACTTGAGGCACACCAGGCTGGTTTTGTAGTCCTTTCTTGGTGTTCCTATAACTTCCTTGCCATTTAGTAATTGCTAGTAGCATCCCACCTTCTTTTAGATTTCCCTTTAACAAATTTGACTTGGACTGAGTCTCTTGAGGGTAAGGACTGTATTGCATTTGTGAACCTCAGTGGTTTAGAGCAGTGCCTAAAACATGGTTGGCAGTTCATAAATAGTAAATGATAAATTCAAATATTCTGCTTTGATACTGGGATTGAATACCAGGTTGTTATAGCACTTTACAAGTAATTTCTTCTAGAACACACCAGACTGTTGGGTGGATGTGTATGTAGGCAAGTCCCCAATTTATTTTCTTAATTTGAACAATACTGTGCTCTAGACCACCCAGCAGGACTGGTCTTTGTGATCCCTGCTCTGCACCCAGAGTGAAACACGGGCCTCTGACTCATTCCAGGTAGGATTCTTGGAACACTTTACCCCCACAGATGTGTTCACCGAAGGTCAGAGGAGTTATCAACAGCAGAATAGTTGGCTGACTTGTAGAATGGAGAAAGCTCTCTGAGGAGCTGGGATACTTCTGGAGCCCCACACCTGCCTCACTTGCTACAGAGGTGTCTAGTCTGACAAAGATCTCTTGAGGTGGTGTGGTTATTCTCTCCCACCTTAAAGCATCACTTTATTGAACTTCACAGAGCTACATCTACCATGTGTCCAACATGGCAGGATGGTCAGTCATGGCCTAACCTAGCCAAAAACTATCTTGGCTTAGATTTTGAATTCTTAAGCCTGCTTTTACCATCTGGAAGAAAAAGCTTCTGCGTTCAAAGCTACAATAAGGATGTGCATACACCTGTTAAACAAAGCCAAGAATGACAGCACCAAAGATTGAAAGGCTGGACCTTCCAACATCTGTACACAGCAGCTGATAAGTTGGTTATTCTTTTATACCTGTTTACACTGCCTGATTTATTTTTTCCAGATTTGATTTGTAAAATGATGAGACATTAGTAAATCCAGATGCATGTCTTCACAAGTACAAGAGGATCCCACTATATATATTAGGAACAAACAACTTCACGATCAGTTAGATCTTTTATCACTTTTCAGGTGTATGAGGGAAGAAAATGGGAATGTTATCAGCTTTTGAAATATACTAACCCAAATTCTCATTCTTATTCTTGCTACTTAATGAATTGCCACTTTGGACAAATTACTTCATGCTATCCACTTTTAGTTTTATTGCCTGCAAATGGGATAATTTCTTTAACTGTAAAACTTCAGTTCCTTACATCATATGCTGACTCTCATTATCTCTGCCCATATATTCATGAATCTAAAAGGAAAAGAAGACATAAAAAGAAACAAATAATTGAAATATAATCTTAATAATTTCCAAATACTCAGAGAAGTCTTGGCCCTAGTTTCCAGGAAAACATTACAGGAATAAGAATTAGAAACAATGAGATGAGCTGGGCATGGTGGCACATGCTTGTTATCCCAGCATTTGGGAGGCTGAGACAGGAGGACCGCAGTTCACAAAGGCTCACCTACTTAATGAGGCCCTTTGCAACTCACTGAGACCATGTTTCAAAATAAAGAGTTAAAAATAGGGCTGGTGGTATAGCTTGGAGATTGAATGCCCCTGGGTTCCATCCTCAATACCATAAATAAAATAAATAAGAAACAATGAGCTGGGCATGGTGGCACACATCTGTGATCCAAGTACTTGGGAGGCTGAGACAAGAGGACAACAAGTTCAAAGCCAGCCTCAGCAACTCAGTAACCTAATGAGATCTGGTTTCCAAGTTAAAAAAAAAAAGGTCTGAGAGTGTAGCTTGGAGGTAGAATGCCCATGGGTTCAATTGCTGGCCACACACACACACACACAGAGAGAAAGAGAGAGAGAGAGAGAGAGAGAGAGAGAGAGAGAGAGAGAGAGAGGAGAGAGAGAGAGAGAAAGAGAGAGAATTAGAAACAATGTAAGCAAATGTCTATTCCAGAGCCTGATACAGAATAGACACTATGGAATAACAATGTCACAAGTACTTTGATTAGTTGGGTCACAGTCACCCATTTAGTTGCCAGTCTGACCTCAGGAGAATGTTCATATCCAACAGGTTTCTCTAGTATTCTGCTTTCTCATATACAAATGAACCTCATCAAGCCAATCTCATATGCCTATGCCATAATACTCTGCCTGCCAGACATCTCAGCATAATTGATCCCCAATTGGATCTTAATTACTACTACTTACTAGCTACTGACCTCCACTTCTCATCCATAGATAATTCACTGTGCATATTTCACAGGGTCAATGTGCTCATTCAAAACCATCCCACAGATCAAGACCAAGTTCTTACTCTGTCCTCAGCACTATGGGGGCTATGATGGAAAAAATTAAAACAGTAACCACTCTTAAGGAATTCATAGCAGAGTGCCTGCCACAATATACTGTTCTTTCTATTCATATCAGTAGGTGGAATTAGAATTCTCATAGCCAGAAGGATGGCCAACTGCATGTATTCACAAGGAAGGAGCCCTTGTCTCTCCTGAATCCTTGTCAACAGATTCTGTGCCTAAGGTCCCCATAATCTTTATTACTCATTTTGTGAGCATGCTCACAATCAAAGACTATTGCAAAGCATCTTAATTGTAGAGGTCTCTGAAGATAATTCATCCGACCCACATCAAAAAGCTCTCTTTGATATATATACACATATATTGCCACTTCTATGTATATAACATTTCTTTAAGCTCAATAAGAGGAATAGTATTTATTTTCAAAAAATATCCCCCCCCAACTGGGATGATACTACTTATTAACCATTCACAGTTTAATGTGTATCAACCTAGACTGCATTTTACAGTATTTCATCTGGCTGAGCTTCTGTTTTTCTCATTCTTCCATCGAGTAAGTTATCAGATCTAATTCTGGAATATGAGAGCTATTATCCAAAATGCACCAATATTTCCAGGTGCACTCTATGGAACTGCAGAACTATTTCTCAGAAGCCTAAAAGAGTTGTTGAAAAATGCTCTAAAGTGCCAACAAGTTAGAAGCCTTGGGAGTTGAGCAGGGTCAAGCTCAGGGGAGTGGAACCTTCAGGTCCATTCATCTCAGTCCCACATTCATGATGGGCCTCAGATTCAGACTTCTGACAGTATACAATAAAAAGGAAATTATAATAGATTTTATTTTGAGAGTTTAAAGAATCATTTTATTCCAGGTAAACATTTTAAAATGCCACAATTATTTTAACTACATTTGGCATTTATTAATATACCACAAGCCTTAAAAATAGCCCAAGCACTCTCAAACCTACAGAAAGACCTATAATCAGGCTTCACATCAATAATCTAGCAAGTTTTCTAGTGATCAGACTTTTGGAAAATTCACTTGTGGGCTGAAAGTCATGAGACTTACCTATAACAAAACTCCAAATTGCTGATTCAATTTGTATAAGCACACTGATCACAGTGTGCCGATACTTAGAACAGGAAGAACTTTAGGAAAACCTACTTAAGGAATCTTATGAGTAAAAGCAGGTTTGTGATTTTTATCTTTTTTTTAAATGTGGAGCTAGGGACTGAACCCAGGTATGTTTTACCACTCAGTTACATCCCCATTTCTATTTTATTTTTGCTGACTTATAGATGAGAAGCTGAGGTCAATAGCAGTCAAGTATATACATACATATATATAGTATATACTTAATAGTTAAGATTCAATTTGTGATCAACTATGCTGAGATGTCCAGAGGGCAGAGTATTGTGGTACAGGGTCTCACTAAGTTACTGCAAGCTGGCCTCAAATCTGTGATCCTTCTGTCTCAGCCTAAGTATTGGGATTACAAGCACGAGTTACTGTGTGTAACTAAGATTCTTTTTAAATATAGATACTAAGTGTATTTATTTCTTAGGAATGTGCTACTGCCCTCAATTTGATTTTCTATCTTTTATTTCTCTTTCCTTCCTTCCTTCTTCCTTTCTTTCCTTATTTCCTCCCTCCCCCTTTCCCTTCCTTCTTTTCTTGCTTTCTTGATTTTGGTACTGTGGGTTGAATCCAGGGGCATTCTATCTCTGAGCTACACCCTAGCCCTATTTTATTTTTATTTTTTATTTTGAAACAGGAGTCTTACTAAGTTGCCGAGGCTGGCCTCTCAGCCTCTAACGTATCTTTTATTTCTTTATTTAATCAAGCATTTATTCAATGCCTAAAATGGTCTGGGCCACATGCCAGATGCCATTCAGAAAAAAATTAAAATAATTGCCTCAAATGCTTCAATAGTGCATTTAAACCTTGTCAAATACTTTGCAAATATGATCTTTTCATCTGATCTAGTTCTTTTAAAAACTTAAAAGGTTACAAGGCCCATTTTTAGAAATAAGGAAATTGAATCTCAGAGAGATAAAGTAATTTGCACAATTATACAGTAGTGCACAACAGAAGTAGGGATCAAATCCATATCTATTTTTCTGAAAATCTTTTTTTGCTTTCCATTACACCATGGTGTGTGTGTGTGTGTGTGTGTGTGTGTGTGTGTGTGTGTGCGTGCGCGCGCATGTGTGTACATGTGTATACTACTGGAGATTAAGCTTAGGAGCATTCTACCTCAGGCCACCATATATATATATATATATATATATATATTTTTTTTTTTTTTTAAATAGGGTCTCCCTCCCTAATTTGCTAAGGCCAGCCTTGAACTTCTCCCCAGTCTCAGCTTCCCAAGTACTGGGATAACAGGCATGTGCCACCATGCTTGGCTCACGCTGCTTTTAATTTAACTTAGGAGTCAGCAAAATATGGCCTGTATTCAAAAGCCAGCCTAGCTTGCTTTTTTAAATACAGTATTATCAGAATACAGCCATATTCCTTTGTCCATGTACTATGTATGACTGCTTTCTCACTACAACAGCAGAGTTGCACAATTGCAACAGATACCAGATGATCTACAAAGCCAAAAATATATTTATTATCTGGGCTTTTCCAGAATAAGTTTGCCAAACCCTAATTCAAGACATAATCTTTGTTCTTTAAAAATCCTAATCTAAAATAGAAGAGGCAGGAAAACAAAACTTTTAAAGCCTTCCCACGACACAGTAAAACAAAACTTGAGGCTAAGTCTATGTCCTAACACTTTATTATCAAGTACAATCCCAGACAAGCAAGAGAAAAAAGAAAAGGAAGGCAGGGGAGGGGCAGAGTCAATGTCCAGTGGTGTGTTACCAAGATACAGCTGGCTGTCAGGCATGAGCATGTCTCCAAGAGGCTCTTTGGAACAACTAAATCGCAGAGCAGTTTTCACACCTCAGGAGAAGCTGAGGCAATCAATGTTAGGGAGCAACCCAAAAACCACAGCAGCAAAGGCTTCATAACTGCAGTGGTGTGAGTCATCCCTGTGACTACCCACACTGCAAAGCTAGACAACGCCTGAGACCCAGGGGATGGGAAATGTCAAGCCAATCAGGCCTGGGGCATACACAGGTCCAGTATAGTCTGCCTGTCATGGTTTGGACATACAATGTCCCCTGAAGGCCTCAGGTATTAATGTTTGGCATAATTAAATCATGAGGGTTGTAATCCCATCAGTGTATAAATCCCCTGTAATGGATTGTAATCTAGGCAAGTGGGGAGAAGTGAAAGAGGTGGGCCCTTGGGGGTGTGAACTTAAAGACTTGCTTGTTCTCTCTTGCTTCCAGCATCCATAATGCAAAAGCATTCTCTCTCTCTCTCTCTCTCTCTCTCTCTCTCTCTCTCTCTCTCTCTCTCTCTCTCTCTCTCTTTCTCTGATGCCATACCCTTAGCTCTACAGACCCAGCTTGATATTGAACCCCTGACCTGTGAATAAATAAATCTTCCTTTCTCTAAGTTGTGTGGTAGTCACTATTTTGGATTATAGTAGTGAAAATGTCACCGCAATGACCCTTTGCGCCTAATCTAGATCTGCTCTCATCCTTTTATGATAATGAGATTGCACTTAAGAACAAAATGTCATTATTGTCTTCCTGACAGGACAGGTGAAAAGTCTCATACTCAAAAATAATGGCCAGTTACAATCTTCTAAAAAAGTTTTCAGCAGGATGATCAATCTTAGCTACAATCTATGATGCCATGTTTGTTCTTGGCATAATTAATAGTTATCATCTCCCTACTCTATACACCTCATTCTAGACTCCCCTCGCCCTTGGCCAGCATTATGCTGATGTGGTAGAATTAGGCTGTCAATATTGAGCAGTTTAAGCCCTACATTGTCTTCCTGTGGTTGATGCAATTGCCCATTCATACTTATCACTGATCAGAGAATCACCACTATATAGCCCAGTGACTTCCTTTACTACCAGACACCATTCCATATCCGCAACTTAGTAGCTACAACCTGGAGTCTTGACTGTGATCAGTCAATTATCCCAGGATGTGTTGGTCCACTGTTATGATTAATACAAAATGGCCAGCTGGTAACCACAGCCTCTAGTTTAGTGGATCTTACTTTGTAACCTAGAGGAAGTGTCCCACCATCTATGATCTACAACTCCAAGTCAACAGAGCATAAGGATGCAGAAAGAGGAAGCACACATTTCACAAATGGATCACTGGGAATGGTGGCCAGTAGGAATAACCCTACGTTAGCTTGTACCATCCATGAAATACCTTCCACCCCCTCTGAGATGAAACAGTATGTATAGATTATTTATTAAAGAAAATATCTGTGGTGAGTAAAGGGAGAAAAGAATAGAATTAGATGGCAAAAAATACAATGCAAATCTGTTAGCTGTGAATAGAAATACAGGAGGTATAATGCTATACTTGTTATATAAATTAAATTGCTTTCAATTTTTCTCTCTGCTTGTAATCAAAGTAAAACATTAAACTAGTAGTGACATAACAAGTATTTGAGTCTTGTTGATGAAATAGCAGCTGAGAATGAAGTCACCAGTGCCCCCATCACTAACACACGCAAACACACGCACACATACACACAATTTTTCCTTCCTTTCTTCCTGCTTCCTGCTTTCTGTGTGTGTGTATTTGTGTGTGTGTGTGTGTGTGTGTGTGTGTGTGTGTGTTTATTGGGATTGAACCCATGGATACACTACTACTAATCTATACCCCTAGAACTTTTTTTTTAACAGGATCTTTCACTAAGTGACTGCACACTGGCCTCAAAGCTATGATCCTCCTGTCTCATTTTTCCAAGTTCTGGGATTACAGGCATGTATCACCACACCTAACTGTAGTCCTCTCATATCACTCATAAAACCCATTGTTAAAACCCATCTGGGTTTTTTTTTGTAGCAATCTAGTAGATAAATTGAATGGATATATTAGGAAGAACATTTTGCATCTTTTAAGTGTCTGATAGCAGTGCCAATTTCTTTAATACGTCTCTGTATACTATAGTGTTTTTGATATGCTTATCCTGGGACTTCAAGTTGGCCCCTCTGTGTGGGTCTTTTTTTGTGTGTGGGGGGGGGGTCTGGGGATGGAACCCAGGGGTATTTGACCTCCAAGCTACACCCCCTGGCCTATTTTTTATTCTTTATTTTGAAACCAGGTCTCACTGAGTTGCAGAGGGCCTCTCTAAGTAGCTGAGGCTGTCCGCGAACCGTGATCCTCCTGAATGCTGGGATTACAAGCATGCACCACCACACCTGGCTCTGTGTGGGGTTTTTTTTTATCATCTGCTAAATATAGATTCAGAATATAGTGATAGGATATATCTGCGAGAAACTTGGGCTCAATGAATCTGTTATCTGATGTCTATACATCTTCACTATCCAGCATGGTCTAGGTCTCCTATTACCAGTAGCAGTGAAACCTCAACCTTTTGCAGTGACCAAAAAGCCTAAGCATTTCACTTAAGAACATGACGTCTCTACCACTAGGACTGCTGGAGAAGGACCTGCATCTATTCTCATTATGTAACTGAGGTGATATTTCCAGATAGTTTTCAAGAAGAATGATCTCTTTTTCAATTTATTCTGGTTCCATGAATAATATAATATATGGCAACTGGATAAGATAACATGATATTCTCATTGCTGTAACTGATGTCAGCCTTCGTTTTCTGGACATCACTTGTTTTCTTATACAAATAAAGCAACACAAGTCAATGTCCCCTCTACTTTGGTCCTAAGAAACCCATAATCTATTAGTCATCACCACAGACCTGTGAGTTAAAGCTCATTTTTTGCCACTCTTGTCTTATTATCCATTTTAGTCAGTATGTATCCCTTACCTCTGACAAAAAATGCTACCACTAGCCTTATTATTATCGTCTCCAGGATACTGGGAATACAAGCTCCATTAAAGAATCTCTGGTTGCCACCAATTGCCTTCAGAGGACAACCATAGCCATGCTTCTCAAAGATGCTGAGGTGGGCCCTTCACCAGTGTGTTTCTTATTACTTTAAAGAAGGGTGTGTTTTTGTTGTTGTTGTTGTTGTTGTTGTTGTTGTTGTTGCCTTTCAGGAAACACAGTCATGCTGTCCCACATGCTAATTCCATCTAAGATCTCCACTACACCAAGACTTCTGATCCTTTCTTTAATACTGTCACTCTCTCAAAAAAAAAAAAAAAAAAGGTTCTAACCTCACTATTTCACTTACTGTTTTCCAGGGCCATGCCTCAGTTTCAAGGATCCATCTCAGCAAATTCAGACCAGTTATAGACTTCCCAGAATGCTGATTAATTCCCATGAGTTATTATTCTCATTCTTATGCTGCATCTCACTCCAGGTACCTCCTCTAGATCCCATCCTATATGTATACCAATGTTCCTGCTGGTGTGTTTATGTGTCCTGGTTCTACAGTTCTTTAGGCATGTAATATTTCTGAAACAGCCCTAGACTCTACTTCTCAGACTGTGATGAGACCTGACCTGGGTCACTGAAGGCAATGAACTATGGTGGAGCCAGATCTGATGACAACAAGCATCGTCTTTGGGGACATCTCCCTAAGATGAGGTCACTGCATACTCTCCAAGTAGTGAGGACTTGTTTATGGTGGCCAGGGAATATAGAGAAACTGAAGGCTAGTTGTTTTCAGGTGACTTCACCCAAGAGTTCTTATCCTGGGTTTATATATATTATCAGAACCCACTTTAGACACAGAATCATTGAGCCCATATAGCTTCCTTTGCAGAGTTGCTATCTTGTAATGAGATCAAAGGTGTTACGGTTTGAAATGGTGGGGTTCTTTTTCTTATTCAACTAAGGGTGGTTGAATAGAAAATTAACGAGCAGCTAAGTGTAGCTTTAACAAATCTTTATTACAAAATTAGAAAAAAATATATCAGTAGGAAATAGAGAAGAGAAAAAAAGCAGCATGCTGAGCCACATGCTGGGGAGCCCGAAAATGGAACTCTGGCCCCATTTGGGGACCTCAATCCTTAAATAAATTTTGTATTGGTATCTTTCATCAGCGTTACCAAGTCAATGGGCTAGTTACTTATTCCTTAGCCAGGTGGTGCCTCTTTGTCTCCAGACAGTGCACTTTCCAAGTGCAAGGGTCAAGAATCTACCTGGGATTCTTGGAAGATGGCGACGGAGAAAAGCAGGGCTTATGAGCCCCGCTAAGAACCAATCTCTATTACCACAAAATCAGCGCCTTTCATAGCCAGGAAACACCATCAGCAGAGAAACAAAAAATGTAATTACAAAGGACAGAGAAAAAGAGGGCTGGAAAAACGAGACACCAGAAAGAAACCTGCCGCTTTCAAGCACGACACCGGAGACGATCTTCTTCGGACTCTTTATTATCCCAGGCTCTTACATACTCTCCTTTTCTCTCCGCTCCCCGCTCCCTGCTTATATATCCCAAGCAGCCAATCAGCCTCAGATCACTCGCTCCATGCAAAATTAGCTCATTTGTTACAAACAGTGGTATGTTGTGTTCCCGTGCGCCCCATGCTCCGGTTACCGGACTTCCTGAAAGTTGTTTACTGCTTAATGGGCCTCACAGAGCTTCTGCTCGGCGCTATTTTTAGGTCTTCGAGCTAGCAGGCAATGGGTGGGGCTCTTCACAGTTCCCCCTTTTTGTTTTTAAGCAGAAGAGGATAGAGGACTCAACCCCTGCTATAGTTTATGCAATTATTTGCCACCACCTTTTTTGCAGGGACGGGCGAGCAATACAGTGGTAACCCGTATGCAGCTGAGCATATCCTCCTTGGGATGCACCCTCCCGGGGTCCCAAGTGCAGTCCTTGCTGACATTCTGCTTTATGATTTTTCCATTGCGGCTAGCCAAACAGTAGGCGATTGTCCTGCTTCAACCGCCATGAAAGCCTGAGCTAGGAGCATCTGATCCTTGGCCCTCTGCAGAAATAAACGTCTCAGGCAACAGAGACATAGAATGCACAGGAAAACAAAACAAAATCCCAATGCTCCCAACCCGGCCCATTCTTTTAGATGGAATGCTGCCTTCTGGATCCGGGACGCCAGCGTTTGGGCCACTTTGGGGTCGATTCGGGTGGTGTTGACCTTGATGATTTCAGCACGTAATTGTTCGGTGAGTTTATCAAACTCCCAGCTCCAGTTGCCTGTAAGATGTTGGGAAAACTCCCGAGAAGTTCTAGAGATGCATTTGTAGTAAAATTTCTAGGGAAGGTCTGGGAGGAGCAACTCAATGGTAATGGAAATGGAAAAGCTGTAAAAATACCCCATTGTTGCTCACTCCATACTGGTTTTGTCCAGATCAGCATGGTGATCAGGTGTATCCATCCCTGAGGCGCCATCTTGCGATATTATTTGACGAGTCAGTCTCTCTGGGATCCAAATCGGATCGGTTCCGTCCTGTGGGAAAACACAAACAGAGCCTCTGGCCCATGTGAGTACCGGATCAGGTCCCTTCCATTTTCCGGTGAGGACATCTTTCCATTTTACCATATCATGGGGAATACTAGAAGGACAAAAATGGCGATCTGCGGCCGATTTGCCATTAATATCTAAATTTAAAAAATTTAAAGTAAAAAGTGCCAAAGATAATCGCTGCCTTGGTTTCAGATTCTCACCTATTCCCCCTTTTTGTTTTATTAGACATTCTTTTATTGTGCGATGGGCGCGTTCAACAATGCCCTGTCCTTGAGGATTATATGGAAGGCCATGTTTTAGTGTTACGCCCATCTGTTTACAGAAAGACTGAAATTTTTGTGAGGTATAAGCCGGACCATTATCAGTTTTTATTTCTTTTGGCACATTCCATGCTGCCCAAGCTTCAAGACAATGAGCGATAACGTCACGAGCTTTTTCCCCTGTGTGAGTAGAAGCATATATAATTCCAGAAACAGTATCAACAGAAACATGTACATACTTAACAGAGCCAAATTCAGGTATATGGGTCACATCCATTTGCCATAAATGTAAGGGGAGCAACCCACGTGGGCAAACACCAACATTAGAAGAGGGGATAAAGGGTGCACAAGTACCACAGGCCTTGATGATGTCACGGGCTTGACAACGAGGAATTTTAAATTTAATCTGTAAAGTTTTAGCATTTACATGAAACTGGCGATGAAAATCTTGTGCCCGTTGAAGTGGGGTGAGAGAGAAAATCATGGGCATCTTCGTAAGCTTATCTACATAATCATTACCTTGGGCAACAGGCCCTGGTAAGCCTGTATGTGCCCTAATATGTTGTACATAAAAGGGATTTTTCCTCATCAAAATTAAATGTTGAATTTTAGATGCCAAGTAGTGGATGGGCGTATGTGTTGATATTTGCCCCGCACATTCAAGGGACTTTATCATCTCTACAGCATAGGAGGAGTCCGATAACAAATTAAAGGAAGAATCATATCTCTCAAACACTTCTAATATAATATTTAGTTCAACTAGCTGAGGTGATATATGCTGATATTGAACAACTATGGGTTTTTGTCCTTCTATCATAAAAGCTCCAAGGCCAGATTTTGATCCATCAGTAAAAATATTGATAGCGAAGGGTATAGGTGTTCTTCTGGTTATGGTTGGAAAGATAATAGGATGTTGAGTTGCAAAATGTAATATAGGATCTTTAGGTAAGTGATTATCTATCTCTCCATTAAACACACATCGTAATATAGCCCAATCATCCAGGGAGGTTTGTAAAATTAATATTTGGTGTTTACTATAGGGAACAATAAGCTTATTAGGGGTTTGGCCAAAATGTTGAATACATTGCTGTATGGCAAGAACAGCAACCTTTGCCACCATAGAGGGATAATACTCAATAACCTTCTGAGGAGATAGTTTAGGATGAATCCATAATAGAGGTCCTTGTTGCCATAAGACCCCAGTGGGTTGGAGCTCAGTAGCCAGTATGCATGCCCAAATAGAATCCCTCGGTGAAATGTGCTTAAGGGAAGCCTTAGTTAAAGCTTGTTCTACCAAACTTAAGGCTTCCCGGGCTTCAGCAGTCAGCATTCTAGGAGAGGTTAAGGAAGAATCTCCTTTGAGGATATCATATAAAGGTTTTAGCATAAAATTTGGGATTCCTAAAGCAGGACGTATCCAATTAATATCTCCTAATAACTTTTGAAAATCATTTAAAGTGTGTAACTGGTCTGTACGAATGGTGACCTTTTGAGGCGTGACGAAATTGGGATAAAGAATATTTCCCAAAAAATGGGTGACGGTGCCCTTTTGAACCTTTTCAGATGCTATAACTAAACCCTTTTCCTCAAGGGCTTTAACAAGCACACAATACGCTTCATCCAGTACCTTTTCATTTTCACAGGCTAATAGGATATCATCCATATAATGGAGACAACGCAATGGAGGGAATTTATCCCTAACAGGTTGTAAGGCAGCATCCACATATAGTTGACAAAGAGTGGGGCTATTCGCCATACCCTGGGGGAGCACTCTCCACTCATATCTCTGGTCAATTTGCTCTTGGTTTAGGGATGGCACAGTAAAAGCAAAACGTGGGGTATCTAGAGGATTTAATGGTATAGAGAAAAAGCAATCTTTTATATCAATCACTATAATTGGCCAGAATTTTGGAATAGTTGAGAGAAGGGGGAGTCCACGTTGGACTGGTCCCATAACTTGCATTTGTTCATTTATGGCTCGGAGATCATGTAATAGTCTCCATTTTCCTGATTTTTTCTTTATTACAAATATAGGGGTATTCCAGGGTGATGTGGATGATTGGATATGTCCTAATTTTAGTTGTTCTTTTACTAACTCTTTTGCTGCTTCCAATTTTTCACGGGGGAGAGGCCACTGGGAAACCCATACTGGATCCCCCGTCTTCCAAGTGATGGGAATTGCCTCCCCAGTGGCTACTCCACAAAACCCAATCCCTGTTTAGTGTTTTGTCCTTCAGTGGGGACAGGGCTCCTCCGTCCCTGTAGGCTTCGCCCTAATCCAAATGATGGATGAAAACCTTGCTTGTTAAACATATGTAGCGCCTGGGGAGAATACTCATTATGTAATCGGAATCCCATGTCCAGAAGTAGATCTCGACCCCACAAGGAGACCGGAATTTCCAGCATATAGGGTGTAAAGGTCCCAGAATGTTTTTCTTGGTCCTCCCAATGAAGGGGTCTAGCACTAATATCAGGTGTTTTAATGTATCCTAATCCTCTAAGCTGTGTGTCAGCCTTTTTTATGGGCCAGGCGGGGGGCCAATCCTTAGAAGCAATTACACTAGTATCTGCCCCTGTATCAAGCAATCCTAGAATCGGCTTTCCCTCCACTTTCAAAGTAATTAAAGGTCGTTTTCCCATATCAAAGGCGAGAGATATTATATTAGTACCAGAGGACCCAAACCCTTTTTCTCCTCGCTGTTCCTTTTTTGAAGGGAAGAGAGAATGTAGACTAGGTAATAATAACAGCTGCGCTATCCGATCACCAGGAGAGATGGCAACAATTCCTCTGGGGGCGGAGACCATAACCTTTATAACGCCCTCATAATCTTGGTCAATAACTCCAGGATGAGTTATTAGGCCTTTCATGGTGGATGATGATCGCCCCAAAACTATGCCCACCGTTTCTGGGGGTAATGGCCCTGACATATCAGTCGACATAATTTGAATTCCCATTCGAGGGGTTAATACCAGCCGGGTGGTGGCACAGAGGTCCAATCCCGCTGAACCGGGAGTGGCTCTCCGGATTCCTTGGGCGGTTGGAGATTGGGCCATTGGGGTGTTTGGTGTGTCTCTATAGCATTGTACATTTGTGCATTCAGTATTACATTGTTCGAAAATAAGCTGTTTAACAAGTGGCATGGCTGCATCGACATCCCCGAATATTCGTCCAGCAGCTTCTACCATCCTAGCCACAAAATCAGAAAAAGGCTCAGTGGGACCTTGAATTATCTTAGTAAGATTGCCTGACACCTCCCCTTTATTAGGCAAACTTTTCCATGCCCTGGTGGCCAAATTGTTTATCTGATCATACACTTGTTGAGGGTAACAGGTCTGGTTGTTAGCAAATTGTCCCTGTCCCAAAAGCATATCCAAATTCCAGGAAGGTTGTCCTGCGGCCTGATTCACCGCTGCTTGCTCTGCTGCGAACTCAATAAGGAAAGCCTTCCAATCTAAATACTGTCCTGGGGTCAAAGCCGCTCGGGCCAAGTTCTGCCAATCTCCAGGGGTCATGGCATACCTGTAAATGCTTTCTAAGGTGGCTACGGTGTATGCAGCATTGGTACCATAAGTCCGCACGGACTCAGCAATATGTTTTACAAGCTTATAATCTAAAGGCTCATGATACCGAGGTCCTCCTCCTTGTGGTTGAAACACGGGGAAAGCCTGTCTGGATAGTAACATTTCCGGCTCACGCCATACCTTTTCATTAAAGGAGCGGCCTCCGCTTTGTCCTGGAGCTGAGGGATTATAGGGCGGAGGAACAGAGCCCTGCGAGGGGCCCGTAGCTAGGGTTAATCTGCTGACTTCCTCCTCTATTGCCGCAAGTTCCTCGTCCGAGTCCCCCTCCCCTTCAGAGCCTAGTTCACTAGCTGGGTGAGAGGAAGTGGACCGTTCCTCTTTTAACAGATCAAGTGCCACTTGTCCCTCTCGCACTAGCGGTTTGTAGTATTTCTGCTCCAAACATGCCCTGACGAGGCGCCACAAAGGATAAGTTCCTCCCGTGACTTGATTGTTTTTCTCTGCCCTTTTAATATCCTTCCCTAACTTATCCCAACTTGCCAGGGTCAAGTTTCCTGATACTGCAAACCAAGGGGCCACCTCATCCACTTGGCTCAAAAAACCCTGAATAGTCTTATCCCTAAGTTTTAACCCCTTTCTGTTTAATAAGGCTTTTAAAGCCTTTTGTATTGGATGAGATGGATTATTTCCCATACCTATTCAGCCTCAGGTCCAGCCTGAGAGTATACTACCCTATAAATCCTCCCCTCAAAGGAGCTCCCCTTCGTCCTCAAACGGAGTTGGGAAAGAACAATCTTATGATCCTCTACTTTGTAGAGCCTCCCTCTTCACAGGAGAACTTACCAGCCGGCTGCCCTGGAAAGTCCAAAGTTCTGACCGTCTCGTTGAGAGAGATTCCCCGTACGGGCCACCACTTGCCGCTTTCAAGCACGACACCGGAGACGATCTTCTTCGGACTCTTTATTATCCCAGGCTCTTACATACTCTCCTTTTCTCTCCGCTCCCCGCTCCCTGCTTATATATCCCAAGCAGCCAATCAGCCTCAGATCACTCGCTCCATGCAAAATTAGCTCATTTGTTACAAACAGTGGTATGTTGTGTTCCCGTGCGCCCCATGCTCCGGTTACCGGACTTCCTGAAAGTTGTTTACTGCTTAATGGGCCTCACAGAGCTTCTGCTCGGCGCTATTTTTAGGTCTTCGAGCTAGCAGGCAATGGGTGGGGCTCTTCACAGAAACCAGACTGCAGTGCTGTGGCTGGAGCCGCGGCGCAAAGCAGCGGGCACCATCTTCCCTTGCAGCACCAGGCCCCAGAGAGAAGGGGTACTCAGAACGGAGCTCAGAGCCACAGAGGAGATACGCCAGCCTCACGCCTGAGGACGCGGCAGCAGCACTTTACTGCCAGCAACAGCACCGAGTTCACTGGACGGCACCAGACCAATGCACTCAACAGCCCACCAGGCTCCAGAGAGGAGCGGCGGACAGCGAACTGAGGTGAGCCGCTTCAGATCAGCCGAATTCTGCAGAATTCGACAGATTTCTCAGCGCAGGGAGCATCTAAAGCTCCCAGGGGCTGGGCTCAGCACACCCTGCAGAAACTCAGAGCGGAGAAGAAATACACCAGCCTCACGGCCGAGGGCATGGCAGCGGTGCCATATTGCCACCAGCGGCAGCAGCAATGAATTCACCGAGTCCACTACAGCTCCATCAGTGCACTCAACAACAGTGAGTCAAATTGCGGCCCCTACAGGAGAAATCCCAGTACTGCACTCCCAGAGACTTGACCCAGTGGAGGAGTGGCGGTGGCAGAGATATCACACCATAGGAGAATGCCCAACCTGGCACCCCCAATGGGCTAAAGCAGCCTCGATTGACTCCCAGGGTCTGAGACCCTGCGATACAACCCAGTAAAGGAGTAGTGGGGACTGAGATACCACAGACTTGAGTTCCAGAGCACCTTAAGTGAAGTTGTAGTGACCTAAGGGAAGAACCCAGAGAAGGCACAAACTTCCAAAATCATGGGAAAGAGGAATAACAATGGAGCAATGAATGCCACAACCCCACAACATCAGAACCCGATAAAACAGAAATTCAGGGATTTCTAGAAGATCAAATCAGGAAAATAACTGTAGAAATAATAGAGGTGTTTCAAAAAGAATTCAGAGAGAGCCAAAAAGAGATAAAGGATGCAATTAATGAAGTAAAGGCCTCAATTCAAAGTACAAACAACCGATTAGACCACATGGAGAATAGAATCTCGCTCTTAGAAGAGGAGCAATCCAAAAATTAACGCATAGTTTCTAATCTAGAAAAAAATATCCGACAGCAGGAATCTGACATTGAAGAAATATGGGCCCATTTTAAGAGAGCTAACCTAAGAATAATTGGAATAGAGGAGAGAAAAGAAGGTGAAACCAAAGGGATCAACAATCTCTTCAAGGAAGTAATAGCAGAAAATTTTCCAAACATAGAGCAAGAGGTCGATACACAGATCCAGGAAACTTATAGAACTCCCTTTAGACAGGATCGGAGAAGAGGGTCCCCACGCCACATAATGGTCAAAATGACCAATGTGGAAGCCAAGCAGAGAATCTTAAAGGCAACAAAAACAAGGAGCCAAGTGACATTCAGAGGCAAACCAATTAGAATCACTCCAGACTTCCCAAACCAAGTCATGAGAGTCAGAAGGGCTTGGAGTAACATATTCCAAACTCTGAAAGAAAACAACTTCCAGCCAAAAATTTCTTACCCAGCAAAACTTTCTATAAAATTAGATGGGGAAATAAGAGGCTTCCATGACAAACAGAAACTAAAGGAATTTATGTCTTCAAAACCAGCGCTAGAGAAAATACTCAAAGAGATTAACTACAAAGAAGAAATAGGTAACACACACCAGAACCAGAGAAACAAGATTTTCCATCCAACAGACAACTAAGATTGGTTATCTGTGGAGATTCATTATTTAGGTTAGTCTTTTACCTATCTCTAAATTGTATTGTTTGCCTTTATTGTTGTTAATTTTTAGGATTTCTAGTTGGAATATTAATATACCTTCAGATATAGCATTTGGAAATATTTTATCCCATTCTGTCAGTAACTTTTAACTCTGTTTACATTGTCTTTGGAAATGCAATATTTTTTTTATTTTTTAGGGAGCTTGTTTACCCTTTTGTTGCCTGTGCCATTGAAATCATTTCCAAGAAATCACTGCCAATTTCAATGTTGTGAGGTTTTATGACCCAGATTTTCTTCTGAAAGTTTATAGTCTTAAGATTTATATTTAGGTCTTTTATCTATTTTGAGTTAATATTTGTATATGGTGTTAGGTAAGGGTCCAATTTTATTCTTTTTCATGTAATTATTATTTTTCAACAATATTTAGTTAAAAGATTATTATTTCCTCCACCAAATGCTAGTGGAAACCTTGTCAAAAATAACTTGACTATATATGGAAAAAATTTATCTCTAGGCTTTTATTTAACTCCAATGGTTTATATATCTGACTTTATAACAGTACTACACTGTTTCAATTATTGTAGCTTTATATGGTTTGAAATCAGAAAATATACATCTTCTAGCTTTGTTCTTTTTTGAGATTGTTTTGGGTATCTAGAGTCCATATTCCATATTAGGATAGATTTTTTCTGAAAAATAAATAAATAAACGTATGATAGTTTCACCTAAAAGAAAAAAGAAAGAAAAAAATATTCTCTGGTAAGAAAGAAAGCAAAAAGAAATATTGAAATGCTATCTTTAAGTCATCAAAAGCTTGGTATCAGACAAATGAAACTGATATGTGAGATTATCATTGTTAATTTTGGATAAATTGCTATAATACTTGATGTCAACCACTAAGCCAAGCATGGGAAGGAGGGTTGGAGAGGGAAAGGGGTGGGAATCGGGTAGGGGCTAACGGGGCGATGTGTGCATGTATGTCTACAAAAGCATTTTTTTATCCCATTATGATGTATGAATACAGTGCACCAATAAAAAATAAATAAAATGCAAAGAAAAAAAAAGAATCTACGTGGCCCTTGGCTCTATTATATTGGGCAGTATTGGTTGCTTGTCATCTAGGGTGCTTTGAAGCACCACACAAAGTTCACCTTTCCTATACCCAGGCCGGATCACAGAGGAGAGGAGGTAAGCAGAGTCATCGGTTGTCTCTATTGTAGTTTTAGGGCTAATGGCTTCAGTTGACTCTAAGGCTTTTACTATAGGTTAATGATTAGAATGAAGTGCAAAAACAGAGAGGAACTCTGTATTGTAATCGCTGCAGCCCCCTCCCTGTCTGAGTGCCTGCACAGCACGTAACTTCTGACTATATTTTACACTTTGGAAATTATCAAAGCAATTTTCCAATACCAGCACATTAATACATTTTGATGCCTCTTCCCAATACTGGCACAAAAGTTGTAATAAATTTCAGTCCAGTCAGTCTTGAAGCTTCAAGGAGATGAAATTTTCTTTATAGATACTCTAAGGACATCACTCTTACAGTGTGACATAGGTTAACAGCTGTATTAACCTGTAACACATTTTTTGCAGGCCTTCCAATGACGTCAAACCCATCAAACACCACAATACCTATAATTAGCATTGCTCCCATAATGTTCAAGTACAGGAGACACAGTGTTTTAGTGCTGTGTCATTTGCCTCCCTGCCAAGCCCTTAGGTGAAAGCTTGAATAATGTGATTCTGCAGCAATTCCAAGAGGTTATTGCCAGAACTCTTCTCATACCGGTTGTCACCTTTGTGTTTTCTGCACCTTTGTGACTGAAGACATGATTGATGAATGGCAGTGTTAGCATCACACAGGAGCGTGTTAGAAGTGCAGAATCTTAGGCCCCAGTTCAGGAGCACTGAATCAGAATCTGTATTATATGGAATTCCCCAGATAACTTATGAATATTGAATTCCCCAAGTAAATATTCTCAATATATAAGAAATTTTGCTCTAGAAAACAAATTCCAATGCAAACTAATGTGGTACCATTTGGTGTGAGGGCAGTGTGCAATACCAAAGAAACAAGAAAAGGGAGAAACTGGGGCAGATACAAAGGAAAGCATCATGCATTGCCAACTCACTGAGGCTTCTCAAGAATACACAGAGCTGGGTGTGGTGATACATGCCTGCAATACCAATATTTGGGAGGCTGAGACAGGAGGCTTACAGATTCAGAGTCAGCTTCAGCAACAGCACAAGGCCCTCCATGACTTAGACCCTGTTTCAAAATAAAAATAAAAAAATAGATCTGGGAGAATGTGCATCTGAGGTAGAATGCCCTGGGTTTAATCTCCAGAAACACACACACACACACACACACACACACACACACACACACAATACACAGGCTGAAGAATTGGTCATCTAATATTTTAATATTTCTCCAGAGAGGCCACATGGAGCCATAACAAATGGGAACAGTCTGATGTTGGAAGGGAGCATGATGTTGGGAAATTGGTGCGGGTTGTAGAAGTGGGCAATTTATCTGTTGGTTCTGTTTCCTGTCTTTCATGGTCAAAGACACCCTCCCAAGGGGTGTTACTGCCCAGAACTCTGGGGAAGCCAGAGTTTCTTTGGGCCCCCATTAGACCATATCTGGGTGCTGAAATACTCAAGGATTGCCAGACACTCAAAAGAAGCATCTATTATGAAATATGTAAACAGGAAATCTAGAAAAAAACATGTCTTGGAGGAAACAGTCTAATGGGATGAAAACTTAAAAAAATATATTAATGGTTCCAGAAAAAATAGGGTAAGGGTAAAGATTCTTATTATTTATACAGTGTTAAATACTCCCATTGAAACTGAAATTCAATTGTATGCCTTCCAGCTTAACATTTATCAGTCTCTTCTGCAATGTTATCAGATCTAATTTTGAAACATGAACTCTATTATTCTTTAATGAGATAAGAGAGATAGTGTGTTTGTGAAGCAAAACAGAAATATTTCAAAGGAAACCTAGGAAAAAAAAGAAACAACACTTGGCACGAGAGTACACTAGCAGAAATGAAAATTATGTAAGGGATGAAGGATAAAATTGAGGTATTTTCCAAGAAAGTAAAGCATCAGGACTTAGTGAAGTAAAATGTAAAATAAAATATTAAAATATTAAAAATATTGTTCATGAAGCTTAACAATAAAACAAAAAGAATTTTAGAAAACACAATTCACAACAGCCAAATCATAAAACCAACTTAGGTATCCATCAGCAAATGAATGGATTGCAAAATTATGGGACATACACACAATGGAATGCTCCTCAGCAATAAAGAAGAACAAAATTATGTCACTTGAAGAAAAATATTGTTTTTTCTCATATGCATAAGCTAGACAGTAATTGATCCCAATAGGACCAATTAACTGTCCCATAGGAGGGACATTCAGTCATGGAGGAGTCCCTAGTGAGTGAGAGGTGTTGTCTAGGAAGCAGGGAGAGGGGGGAGAGGACCAGTGAAGGAAACACTTCCATCAACATTATGTACACATGTGAGAATATCAATCTAAGCCTTACTCTCCTAGATGAGGAAGAAGAGAATGGAGATGGAGCTGGGGAAAGCCCATCAAGTGCTATGTGCGTGCATGTCACTATCACCATGAACCAACAAAAATATTAAAAAGTAGCTGGGTGTAGTGGCGCACGCTTGTAATTCCAGCATTTGGGAGGCTGAGACCAGAGGATTGCGGTTCGCGGAGAGTCTCAGCTACTTAGTGAGACCCTCTACAACTTAGTGAGACCCTGTTTCAAAATAAAGGATAAAAAATAGAGCAGGGGGTGTAGCTCAGAGGTCAAATGCCTCTGGGTTCCATCCCCAAACCCTCAAAAAAAAAAAAATTAAAGTAAATTTGTTTGAATGAAAAAAGAAAAGACATGAAGATAATAGGAAAACCCATGAAGCAGTTAAAAATTTCATATCTGAAGAACTTGAGTTTCTAGATTGAAAGAGCCTGGGGTGAGTAATAATCTGTTCCACTGGCAGAGGGTCTTGTCTCAATGTCCATGGTTGCTCATTGATCAGGGTAGGAGTTGCTCAAAGCTGAGGTGGTGGTGAAAATGACTTCCTTCCTTCCTTCCTTCCTTCCTTCCTTCCTTCCTTCCTTCCTTCCTTCTTTCCTCCTCCTTTTCCTTCTTCTCCTCCTCCTCCTCCTCCTCCTCCTCCTCCTTCCTCTTTTATACTAAGGATTGAATAATCTGGAGACATTATACTTCCAAGCTACATCCCAAGCCCTTTTTTATTTTGGAACAGGGTCTTGCATAGTTTCTGAAGGGCCTCACTACATTGCTGAGGCTGGCCTCAAACATTTGACCCACCTGTTTCAGCTCCCCAAATACTGGGATTATAGTCATGTGCCACCATGCCTGGTAGCAACTTCTTAAAATATGACAGTGATGAAGCTTGCCTCGTCTCCTAACTCTTCCTTTCCTGAAAGGTTTCTCTGCAGCATGCAATGCTGTTGGTAGCATTTTATTCACAATAGAATATTCAGAATTTGAGCCAATCCTCTCGACCCTGGCTACTGCAGCTTTATCAACTGTATTCATGTAATAATCAAAATTTTCTGTTGTCATTTTAACTATGTTCACAGCATCTTTATCAGATGCTCCCAAACAATGACAGTAGTAACATCAATGATCCCTGGTCACAGATCACCATAACAAATGTAATAATGATGGAAAAGCTTGCAGTATTGTGAGAATTGTGACACAGAGACATGGAGTGAACACAGGCTGTTGGGAAAATGTGCTGATAGGCTCCCATCATCCAGGGCTGCACAGACGTCCAATTTGTAAACCATAATATTGCCGGGTGTGGTGGCACATGCTTGTAATCCCCGCACTTGGGAGGCAGAGACAGGAGGATCACACAGGTTCAAAGCCAGCCGTGCTGGCTTAAGAGACCCTGTTTCCAAATAAAAAATATATAAAATAGAGATGGGGCCCAGGTCACAGGACTCTGGACCCCAGGCAGAGTCATGTGGAGCACGCTGGACCCCGAAGGAAACCAGGCCCGGGTCACAGTGCTACTGAGTGCCTGATCCCACAACCTCCTCAAACCACACCTACTGTCTCCTCTTATTAGAAAAAAAGAAAAGAAAATGAAAAAGAAAAAAGAAAAATATCAGAGAGGGGTCAAGAAGGCCGTGGCGGTTGCCAGGATACTGGAGATGCAGACAAAACTTATCCAAATGATCTGGAACTTTTGGAAAAATTTCCCGTGAAGGAGGACTGTTTCTTCTCTACAGTCTTAAGAATATTGGACATCACCTCTAAGGAGACAGTTTAGCAGAGACCTAGAGAAAGGCTGTGTTGGAAGTGGTTTCTGCGATGGTGGGGGAGACTTGTATTCAGGAGAAGCAGAAATCGGATCCTACCAACCTTATTTATTGGAGAAATTACACCAAACGTTGAATGCTACCATCGTGCAAGCTCAGGAACACTGGACAACATTCAGAGGGGAAAAAGAGCTTGGGAAAGATTTGAAATGGTGGAGTCAGTGGCAATGGCAATGGCCAGTACTCAGGGGAGGCAGAGATCTGATGCATTACACCTGGAATCTTTGAAGTAATAACCCCAGAGGCAGAATGCTACCACCACACACCCTCAAGAACGTGGGACAAATGGCTGGGCAAAGAGGGGTGAGGCCAGCGACGGACACAACAAAGCTGGGTTTGGAGCCTGTCGTGAGACAAGGCCAGTGGTGGAGCCTCCGAGGCTGGGATCGGAGCCTGCCGAGGAGTTAGACTGGTACTGGGGCCAGTGAGGCTGGGATCGGAGCCTTCCGTGAGGCAAGGCCGGTGCTGGAGCCTTTGAGGCCGGGATCAGAGCCTGCCGAGGGGTTAGGCCGGTGCTGGGGCCAGTGAGGTCGGGATCAGAGCCTGCTGTGAGGCAAGGCCGGTGCTAGGGCCTTCGAGGCTGGGATCGGGATTGAAGCCTGCCGATGGGTTAGGCCAGTGCTGGGGCCAGCGGCAGGCATCAGAGCCTTCTTTGAGGCAAGGCCACTACTGAGGCCTCTGAGGCCAGGATCAGAGCCTGCCGAGGGGTTTAGGCTGGTGCTGGGGCCAATGGCCGGCATCGGAGCCTGCCATGAGGCAAGGCCGCTACTGGGGCCTCTGAGGCCGGGATCGGAGCCTGCCGAGAGTTTAGGCCGGTGCCGGGGCCAGCAGCCGGCATTGGAGCATTCTGTGAGGCAAGGCCACTACTGAGGCCTCTGAGGCCGGGATCGGAGCCTGCCGAGGGGTTAGGCCGGTGCTGAGGCCAGCAAGGCTGGGATCGGAGCCTGCCATGAGGCAAGGCCGGCACTGGAGCCTCCGAGGCTGGGACCAGAGCCTACCGAGAGGTTAGGCTGGTGCCGGGGCCAGCGAGGCCGGGATCGGAACCTGCCATGAGGCAAGGCCAGTATGGGGCCTCTGAGGCCAGGAGAGGAGTCATTCGAGGGGTTAGGCCGGTGCCAGGGTCAGTGAGGCTGGGACGGAGCCTGCCTTGAGGCTAAGCCGGTGCTGGGGCCACCAAGGCTGGGATCGGAGCCAGCTGAAGGGTTAGGTTGGTGTGGGGGCCAGCGAGGCCAGAATCAGGGCCTCCCATGAGGCAAGGCCGCTGCTTGAGCCAGCGAGGCCTGGATCAGTCCACCAGGTAGCCAGGCCACTACTGGGGCCATCAAGAGTGGGATCGGTACTTGCAACGCGGCATGCACAGAGAAATATCGCAGAAAATAAAAATCAGATGCTTCCCCTAATCAGCAAAAACTAGGAGAAAAGGGGCAATAGGAAGAGGTCGAGCTATAGAAAGGGCCCTATAGTGAAGCAACTAAGGTGACCAATCAGAGGGTATGGAATAGGGGAGGATGGAGCCTCTTTAAAACGCAGGAGGTACATAAACAAATGTATCAAAGTTAATCACCAAACAAGCATGGAATCAGGGAGGGGGAGGGAATGAGATGGGGAGTGGATGTGTGCTGATTGGATGATGTGTGCTTGTATATCCTCTCAAGTCTTGTATTCCAATGTGATGTATGATTACAATGCACCAATAAAAATAAACAACAACAACAACAACAACAAAATATATATATAGTAGGTCTGGGAGTGTAGCCCGGAAGTAGAAGGGCTTCCAGGAACCCCAGTACCACCAAATAAATAAATAAATAAATAAACAAACAAATAAATAAGTAAACCATAATATCTGAAAAGTGCAATAAGGCATTCAGATCCTTTGCTCAGCTTTTAATTGGGTTGTCTTTTTTATTATTGAGTTGTAAGAGTTCTTTTTTTTTTCCTGTACCCTCAATGTTGCTTTTTTTCTCCACTTTTTTAAAAATTTTCTTTTCTATAGTATGGATACCATAGAGGAGCAATTAAGCTGACCTATTTGAGGGATGGGAGTTGGAAGAGGGAAACTCTTTAAAACACATGATGTACTTAAACATATCAAAGTCAATCAGGAAACCAAGCATGAGAAGGAGGGAGGGGGAGGGAAGGGTTAAGGATTGGGTAGGGGCTGATTGGGTGATATGTGCATGTATATCTCCACAAGTTTTTTATCCCATTAAGATGAATGACTACAGTGCACCAATAAAAATTTATTTAAAAATAAAATAAAAATATTCTTTAATTGGTTCTTTTTGACACATCATAATGTAGTTCAGACTGATAAGCACACAACACTCGGCTCCTTCCCCACTCCCTCCTCTTCCCAGAACATGATTTAGAGATTGACACTGATAATCATATATATATATATATATATATATATATATATATATATATATACATACATACCAGTGAAAATGTTTCCTTCATCACCTCCCTGCCCGCCCCTCAACCCCCTCTATCACTCTCCACTGAAATTTGTCTTTATCTAAAGTCCCTCTTGTATGCTGATAAGAGTTCTTTATATATTCTAGACCCAAGCCTCTTACCAGAATCATGTTGCAAAGAATGTATGTAGCATTTTATTCGCCATGTTCCAATAACTCTTCATATGGTCACGATCTCCATTCAGACACACTTCCTGTGTTCAAACTAACTTCAAACATGCTTTTTTTTTAATCCTCAAAATTAGATGCACTGGATACAATTCAGCATTATCCACTCTTTCCATCAGATTAATACATACTTCGCACATGGACCCGTGGAGGTGATATCCATGCGTGTGCATTACAGTGGCTGTGTAGGAAGGGCACTCTGGAGTTACATGTATTGCTTAGAATGCTGCTTCACCTCAGTGAAGCTTAATTTGCTTGTGTGTATAATGAGGCTACTGATAATACCTTCTACATGGAGATGTACTTACTAGTGATTAAACTAGGCTAACGTAGCAATGATTTGAACACAATTTTAGATTAAAATAGTAGTAGCTATTATGCTTGTCGTTGTTACTAGTATGTGCGCTCAGTTCCAAGTATTCTAAAATTTTGTGTATGTTACCCAAATTAATCCTCAGGACAACGGTATGAAGTGGATATTATCACAGGTGGTATTGCCTTCTCTAACAATACAAACATAATTTTAAATTACTGTTGTTACACAACCATAAAAAACACATTGAATAACTGCTGCTCACCTATATTAGAACATTGTAAAACATCTAACTTTAATTGTTTTCAGAAATCCTGCTTTACTTACCTGTTTTGTAGAGTTCAATTACTTAAACACAGTATGACTCAAAGGACTACTTCATTTGTTTAATAAAGAATATTGACAGTGTTTATTTTGGCTTCTAGCTAAATTCTCTGACATTCAGATTTTTTATTGAACAGATTCTCATAGTCTTCCCCACACATGTTGTAGTGATTTATAGTCACTCATCACATTAATGAAATAAATGTTAAATGATTAATTAAAGTGTTTATTTTTAAAGTGACAAGAGGAAAATATTTCAAGAGACAGATTTTTTTTAGTTGGCATATATTAAAAGAGAAAGATGGAAAAGGTTTTATAGTATATAGTATTAAATTTCTCTGACTCTGAAAATAGCCATCTAGCCTTTGATATTTGCTCAATTTATAATTAATAGAAGGCATTTGAGTTATAATTATAAAAATATTTTGGAGGGCTTCAGGAGTTTACATAGGCAGTTATTATTATTCTCAAAAACATTAATTTGTATAAAAGCTATTTGCCTTTGGATAAATAATGCATGTGCTGATATTCAACAATTATTTATTTGAGCACCAAAAGCTGCAATGAATGCTATCACATCACTGGTACATTATTTCATTAATTCCTAAGAACAATGTATAGTGGCAGGTTTCATTACTGCCCCTATTTATACAGAGCAGAAAACAGAATTACAAAGAAGTTATATGTTTTGCCAAAAGCTTTTCAGCTTCAAATATATTTTTAAAATATTTTTTCTCACAAGTGAGCAGAGTGAACACATTTTTGCCTCCCAAACAACTCTTCCTCTTAGGAACCTATCTTTCATTTGAAAATAACCCAATTGTTTTCTATCCTTGGTGCTCTGTAGCAGTGATTCTCTGAGGACAGTCCTGGCCCAGCAATAGCAGAATTACAGAAATTTTGTTAAAGCTGCAAATACCCCAGAACTTCTGAATTAGGATGCAGAATGGAAGGTGGGTGTGGTCCAGCATTCTATGGGTAAGAATATCTCCAACTGATTCTAAAGTCTGAGAATCAGCAATCTACACAAAATTATTTCTTTCAATCTTATAATTACAAATTCATTGGTCTATGTTCCCATGAAACTTGTCTCCTTGGTGGCATTCAATAAAATTTATCAACATCTCTTTCTTGAAACTCTTTTGTTTTCTGAAATATGTTTTTATCTGATCATTGCCTCTGAGACATCCTCACTTGTTCTTTTCTTATTCTTAAAAGATTATATTTCCTAAGATTCCTAATTTTTTGTGTTTTGGGGAGTGAACACTGGGCAACTACCTCCAGGCTACATTCTAAGCCCTTTTCAGTTTTTATTTTCAAACAGGGTCTTGCTAAGTTGCTGAGGGCCTCACTAATACTGGTCTTAGACCTGAGATGCTCCTGTCTCAGTCTCTCAAGTACTGAGAGCCCAGCTGTTGGCATGCTTTCAGTTTCTCACTTCACCAATTTCCACAGCCTTAAGCATCACATGTATGCCACTGACTTCCAAATCCCTGTCTCCTTCTCAGATCTTTCAACTAGAGAGTTACTGTGTCATTAACTCCATATATATTTTCTACTACGTAGCAGGTACAGTCTAGCACCATTTGGTGAGAAAACCACTGCTCTCTGGAGCAGATGACAGATATACAAATGCCTATAAAACAGTAAATCTTCATGTTCAATCATTATTTCTCAACATGTCCCAATTTACAAAAGTCACTCTTCTCCTTGAACTTTTATTATTCATTTTAGTTCCATATCAGTCAAAAACATCACCATCTACTTTGAAACCATCTGGCTCTTCATTTTGCTTAATCCCACATATTGGAGACTCATCCTAGTGTCTTCAGGCTTATTTAAAGATCTATCTCAAGTCAGGTGTGGTGGTATGTACTTGTAATTCCAGTACTTGGGATGCTAAGACAGGATAATCACGGGTTTGGGGCCAGGCTCAGCAATGTATCAAGGCCCCTAAGCAACTTAGTGAAATTCTGTTTCAAAATAAAAAATAAAATAGGACTTGGGGTGTAGCCTGGAGGTAGAATGCCTCTGGATTCAACCTCCAGTACCAAAAAACCTCACAGAAAAACAAAAACAAAAAAAAAACCTATCTCAAGGAAACAGACCAAGTGATGTTGTGTATATTTATGAATACATCACTGTGAAGCTTGCTGTTATGTATAATTATGATGCACCAATAAAAATTAGTTAAAATAAAATAAAAATATTTTTAAATTAATAAAACCTATCTTATCTTTTCTCCTAGTCAATGCCTTGAGTCCCATTTTCATCTATACTATAGAAAATGGTACAATATACTATACTGCAGTGGATTACTACCTGTTTTTTTTCATTCTTTTTCTCATTTAGTTTATATTTCAAAGTGTTTTTTTGGCATATTTCCAGAAAATCTGAGATCTTGTCACATAATTACCCTGCTCAAAAACACTCAAATAAACAAATGGAACCCTTCAATGGCTCCCAATTACCCCAAAGACCAAACATTTAAGATCCTAAATGTGGCTTTAAATTCAACCTTTCTTTCCAGCTACACGTCCCATTCTCCCTGGGCTTCACCCATTCTGAGCTCTGTCCCCGGGAGCAGTGACTTCATCAACGCTTCTTTCTCTGGCAGCGTCCCACATCTGGACTCAGCCCCACTGATGTGAATGTCTTCTCACCTTTCCTAATGCTGCTCCAATACCAGACAAAAAGTAGTAGCCTCCTCAGTCACGCTCCTAGAATGTTTTGTTGATGTCAGTAACAATATCCCACTGGATTTTACACAATTTGAAAGCAAGGGTTGTGTGGATTCATTTGTGTGCCTTTGGTAACTAGCTCAGTGCCTGGCACATTAGTGAATGTTCAATAAATGAAGGCTGAATCGATTTAATCCAGCTTTAATACATTCTGTTTCCAGATTGCAGCCATCTGGAAGTATAAAATTTAAAAGACTGTAGTTCTACCTTCTAGACATAAGGATACTGAAAGTAGGTAGAGATAGCTGAGGAGAAGTGCAGAACCTTACAAGCATACTCCTTACACGCACATGGTCGGGGGAGGCTGGCCTTTCATGCCACAGTTTGCAGGACTCCTAGAGGATGACATGTTTAATTGTAGCGCTCTGTGGTGATGTTCATTAATTATAACAGTGTTAAACTACATTTTCATATGCTATTTATATATTAGAGAAGTAATCATGCTCTTAAGTAAATATCTTAATAAAATATCAGATTTAAGAATTAGTATTCCGGGCGTGGTGGCGCACGCTTGTAACCCCCGCGCTTGGGAGGCAGAGACAGGAGGATCACACAGGTTCGAAGCCAGCTGTGCGCACTGGCTTAGGAGACCCTTTTTCCAAATGAAAATGTAAAAATAGGTCTGGGAGTATAACCCGGAGGTAGAAGGGCTTCCAGGAACCCCAGTACCACCAAAAAAAAAAAAAAAAAAAAAAAAAAAAAAAAGAATTAGTACTTACATCACTTAGGATTGAAATTGTCAGATAAATGAAATGCCAAAATAACATTGCTTTGAAAAATAATGAAATCTTATTTCTGTCCCACATATAGAGTCGGATACGAGCATCTTTGGCTGATATGGAATCCGGGCCCACAGTGAACTGTTGCTGAACTTCCACAGCCTCCACTGCAAAGGGGCATCCAAGCCTGTGACTCATATACCTCACTGAACAGAATATAGAGTACATTCAGTGTTAATATACTGCACTTGGTACGTCATGTGCCACACACCGAAAGTAAGTCATATACCCTAAGGCTACATACAGGCCCAAAATGAACTGGAAATTTGAAAAGAATGTCTTTGAATGAGAGTTGGAAAGCTTGGTTCTACATCACTACCAGAAGAGCTAGGGTCAGAACCTGAAGTTTTTGATGTCTGGTCCTGCAACAGCTGCCCAGGTCCTTCGCAATCCTCAGATGTCACCTATCACATCAATACACATTCCTGACCAGCTTAGGGCTTCAGAGTCACTCTTCATCGGAACATCGGAACTCTAAACCCACTGTGGGTGCTTCTGAAATCTCCCTGGCTTCTGGACTCATGGAATATTCATATAAAGATTTGAGCACATCTGGGTTCTATGGAACAGTTTAGTACAGTATTTTCTTCTACCTTTATCTCTAAACTAAACATTCTTCTGAATCCTGCTCCAAACTGCAAACATTGTAGAAAACTAAGACCCTGACTCTCATCTAGCTTTGAAGATCTCAAATGCCTACATGCCAGTGTGTTATCTATCTCCTCTTCCCTAACACACTTGTACATATGTAAGCACACACACACACACACACACACACACACACACACACACACACACACAATGAGGCAATGAGGAAAGCAGTTTCAATCCAACTCATTCTCATTTGAATCAACAGTCACCTTTTACTATTCTGACCAAGTTGCTAAATAACCAATTCACTCAATTATTGTTGGATATTTTTCAAAAGTGTAGTTCTTTTTTTTTTTGGTGGTAGTATTGGGGTTCCTGGAAGCCCTTCTACCTCCGGGCTACACTCCCAGACCTATTTTTACATTTTCATTTGGAAACAGGGTCTCCTAAGCCAGCGCGCGCTGGCTTCGAACCTGCGCGATCCTCCTGTCTCTGCCTCCCAAGCGCGGGGATTACAAGCGTGCGCCACCACGCCCGGCAAAAGTTTAGTTCTGGTGACTGGTCATATCAGTAGTTTTCACAGGTGATTGGATAGAGTAGCTCAACTAAATATCAGTTTCTTGTGTGACTTATATTTCAGACCCAAGCATTTCTCCAGAAGTCAGCATCTAAGATGTGACTAAATGAGCTTTCCTTTGAACATGCTGGATAGCTGTCTCTCATTCCCTGTCCCTGCCTCTACCTCTGCTGGTGAGAAGGCCCTTAAAATTCTCTTCTACCTGGTAAGAAATATATATTGATGATTTCCCTGCAACTGATAATTTGGCAAATTGATGTACAGAGACATCTAGAACCATCACGCAGTGCCACCTCCTCCTGGAGTTAAATTATGTTTCTATTCACAAAGTAAACAAAAAGCAGATGGAAGCAAACTTGTTTGGGGAAAAATACTGGTCTCCACCAATATTAGTTTCTACATATTATTCTGGTGCCAAATAGCACACCAAATGATACTAACTTCCACATTACCTCCACCCAAAGCACTGCTTCTTTCCATTGGATTTTTCTCTTGCACTGCAATGAAGGGTCAGGGAAGTCTGTATGTGGATGTGTGGATGGGGAGGAGAGAGGAGCAAAGAGCGAAGAGAGCGAGTAAGAGCAAGACCTTTTTGGGCTTGACCTTTGTGTAGCACTTTACTATTTTAAAGCACTTTCAAATAAATATACAGCCTCATCTGATCTGCACAATCAACTAATGCATTTGCCAGGATCACTTTATTTTTCAGTTGAGGAAATGGAGGCTCATAAAAGTTAAAGAACCTCCCTAAAGCCAGAGTCAGTACAGGAAAGAATCAACACCGGAGATCATCTCTTAACTCTTACTCCTTTGCTTAGTTCTGACTCCTTCTTGGATACTTTCACATTTTTTTGCCTAAGATAATATAGGTCAAATAATTTTACCAAAACTTCTTTCTTCCCTACTAATACAGTTATGTGATTGTTCATATTTTCCATACAGTTTTTTTAGCTGTAAACTCTTGAAGGCAAAGGCCAAACCTTCTCCATGTTCAGTATAGCTCTCAACTGGTATTCACGGGGTTCTCTTTAGTCCTTCCCTTTGGCTGAAGGCTTCCTTGGATGTTGTGAATATGATCAGTGAACATTAGCTAATCAAGCAGTTTTTGAGGTTCTGGCAGGACTTGTAGAGTCATGTATACAAGTTTAGAAAATGATGTCAGATTATTTTGATCAATAAATGCAATGGCTCTGAGAGCAAACAAGACAGAGAATTTTCTAGTCTACTTGACCCAATATAGATCAGCTTGCAGTGTCCACCACCTCTCCCAGAAGTGGAAGATTTCTAGTTTTTCTTCCCTGCTATACATATCATCTGGAAATTTTGAGTACACTGGTGTTGAACCAACTATCCTAAATGATATTACAATATACTGTTCAGTGAGAAGATAAAATGCAAGAGAGTGTTGGAAAAAGAACGTAACAAGAAGGCTGTAACCACTTTAGAAGTGTAAAACTCCTTCCACAGGGGAGTTGGGATACTAAAACTTCCATCAAAGCACATGAAAATGACATCAGTGGTCTGTTATCCCCTCATAAACTAACCAGACCTAGGCAAAGAAGTTCAAGCAATGTCAGCCCTTGTCAAGCCAATAACAAGGTTTGACATCTGTTAAATCATTAAAGATACAAATAAAATGTTAACCAAGACAGAGGAGGAAGGGAGAGTGCTGATAGCATGTGTTAAGACAAGAGTGAAAGGCCAGAAAGGAGGTGATTAATTCCTGGATTTTGGAATATCACTGTAGTATGTTGGCTAAACCTTCCCAAGTTCCAAGTCACTGGCAACTACTCTGGTAATAAAAAGACAATGGAAATCTGTAATAGATGGCTTTAGGGCTTTTAACACTGATATGGCTGTTTCCACTACAAGTAGATATCTTTTCATTCCTTACATCTTCATCTTCTCCCAGATATCTTGTTTCAATTCCATGAAATATAATTCTCTCTGACCTCAAGGAGAACTTTGTCCTTGAACCAGTTCCATAAGAGCAAAACTAAATATTGGCCTATAGTACTTTAATTTTTAAACTGAGTTAAAGGGTAGATCCATTTTCTCTGTCCTTTGTACCCAGGGTCAAGCTGGCTTTTGAGTTTCTCCTGCCCAGGCGAGAGTTTTCCTCCTAAACTTACAACAGAGACAAAGTTAGATAGCCATTTAATTGTTTTATTCCTGTTTTCCTGTGCATAAAGAAATACTACATTTCCCAAGTAAGTGGGACTTTGAGGATGACTTCTTTTCAATAGAAAGTGAACAGAAGTCCTAAGTGTCCCTTCTAGGCTGAGGTAGTTAGGAATGGATGTGCTTTCTCCATACACCCCCTTTCCATTCCATAGTGAACCTGAAAGTTAAATTTCAAATGGCATAGCTACAAGAAGGAGCTGAGCTCTAGATCCCTGGGTCACCACTGGGAGGGAGGAAAGATGTCCCAAACAGCCACCTGGCCCACTAGTATTGGGTTATTCCACTGCTATTCAGGGACTCTTTGATACCAGCATTTGCATTTATCCCCACAACTAGTTAATAACTTTTAGAATGTTAATATTTTCTAAAATAAGTAAGCCTAGGAGTTAGATGATAAGTATACCATAAATAGATGGGGAAGAATATGCCTCCAGGTGAGTTGAAGGAAACCTAACTGACCTCAAGCAATAGACATGAGCTCCTCCATATGTGGGTGCACAGAGACTTCAGCTTAAAGGCAAAGTACAAATGAAGTACTTTCCCATGCACCCAGACTGACAATAAAAAAAAGAAGGCACCTTCAGAAAGAATGACAAGTGTACATTAGCTCACTGAAAGAAATTGTCACCAGCTGGGCATGGTGGAGCATGCTTGTAATCCCAACATTCTGGAGGCTGAGACCGGGGGATCTCAGTTCGCAGACATCCTCAGCTACTTAGTGGTCTTTAGCGAGACCTTGTTTCAAAATAAAGAATGAAAAATAGGGGTAGGGGGTGTAGCTCAGAGGTCAAATTCCCCTGGGTTCCATCCTCAGACCTGCCAAAAAAAAAGAAAGGAAGGAAGGAAGGAAAGAAATTGTCACAGTTGTGTGGGGCTGAGGAAAGGAGATACCTAATAGAAAAACAGGGATTCACAACAATCTGAAAAAGCAAGTGAGCTGCACACATTGGCAGGGCCTCCAACATGCAAGACCCACGCCTTTCCCTAGGCTAGACCATGGAGGTAGTACCAGGAGCAGAGGCAACTTGGTGTCATTGAGCAGTAGCAGCAGAAGGTCCAAAAGTGCAAACCTTCCAGGAAGCAAGTGTGTGAATGCTAAGCCAGCTGGCCCCGGCTGAGGCTGGGGTTTGCTTGGGGAAGCTTCAATTTAAGGTGGGCCTGGAGTATGAGGGAGGGTGCAGGGCTGAGGTCCCAGGACCACACTGGTAGAGGAAGCCAGGACATGACTATCTGGGAGAATTTTCTGTCTTCCATTCCCCCCATCCCAGAATTTCTCTAGAGAACTGCTGGTTCTGCTGCAGTGCTGTTCTAGAATCCATTAAAGGAGAAGAATCCAGAGGTGTACACTGTAATAGAGTATGTGTGACTCCTTTTCACCCTCTTTTTTCTGGGAGAGCTTTAGGGAGTTGGCAAGTGTGGCCAAGAAAACCATGCCAAAGGAATAGGCAGGCCTGTCTGATTGCACCTCCCCAGGACTTGGTATACCCCATTGCTGATTGCACACCACACAGGAGGCTAGGAAGATGCACTCAGCACCCATCACGTGGCCTCATGAAGACAAAAGTTTCTCCTCCATGCGCCTTCCTCCTGTCATTATATGGTTTGCACCCCTTCTGCTATATTCCGAGCATTAACCAAAGAAAGAAGCTGAATATGTGTTATGGGTTGTTTGAGCTTCACTCACATACAAGCACATGTATGATTACATGTATTTTGGCTGACCTGGAGAAGGACATAGCAAGACTTCTAGCAGAGCAGGGAGGACATGTGCGTATGCTTCTCTGTGTTTGTCTTAAGAGATGACTAACATTGGGAAATATAGAGAGACTTAGACATACTAGACTGATAGCGAACCCATTATCGACTCACAAGTTTCAGAGGCAGGAGAAGGGTATGTCCTGGGCAGGTGTGAAGGAGAAAGAAGGAAGAGGAACCAAAACAGAAGACCTTTCTGGAGTGGGGGTTCAAATGAATAGTCTAGGTGGGGGTCCAGGGCACAGAGCATATCTCTATGAAATCTAGCACCCCTGCTGGCTCTTCACAGGTACTCAACTCAAAAGCTTTGCCCAGGAAGGGTGGGGCAAGGGCAGATGAGAGAAAGTAGTATGCCACTTTGTATTTTGTTCCTGCCCCAAGCTCCAAATAATTAAGAGAACACTGACTTTCTGTGGTGGCCTGCAAAAGCCTTAGTGGTCCCCTCTTCCTCCAAATACCCAGATATTCTATCTCCCTCTGGAGCTCAGCCAAGCCCTGACTCATCCCTTATGGCAAGGTGATCCAGGCAGCTGCCACCCCCACTGGTAACTAGGAGTCAGCTGCTACACCAAGCCTCAGAGGGGCCTGCAGCCTCAAGGACTGGCCCCTCCTGCCTTTGCTTGTTCCAGGTAAAGTCCATTTAACTGACACCCACTTACCCACTTCTTTCTCCAGAAACTGCCCCCCTAATCTTTAACCACCACAGGCGAGCAGGGTGTAGGGAGATAAGGTGGCTCCAGAGCTTTGCTCATCTGACCCTACCAGCAGGTCTTGAAGTTCAAACTTAGGCATTCTTATTCGCTCCCAGGCACAAAAGTTTCCTTGAATGCTGAGCAGCTGTGGAAAAGAAGGGAGGGAATTAACATTTATGGTACATGGATGATAATAAAATCAGCAATCATAGCCTAACACTTATAAAAAGTGTCTTAGGCGTCAGGCTCCAGAACATCCTTTCTTTGTTTTGTTTTCCTTTGGTGGTAGGGAATTGAACCCAGGAAACTGAACCACTGAGCTACATCTCCAGTCTCTTGAATTTTCAATTTTTTAAATTTTGAAAGAGGGTCTCACTACATTACTGAGCACACTGGCCTCAATCTGCAATTCTCCTGTCTCACCCTCCTAAATACTGGGATAACAGGAGTGAGCCACCACACAGGGATGGAAGATCCTTTCTTTCCTTAAACCAATGGGATACAGTATCTCCATTTTGCAGCAGAAACCAGCACTGAATTCACACCTGATTCCATAGTTCTTTGTAGACATTGAACAACCTGATTATAGAATAGCAGCTTTAACTCTCATGCAGCAAAGTAAAAAATCATTCAGGAAGAGTATCTGTGCATACAGAGGTGAGGCAGGAACAGGCGATCTCCCAAATGGAGCAATACGTAAAACACAGTGGCTGATACTGCCAACGTCACCATCATTATCGATTCAAGGAATATACTGCTTACTATAAGGAACTGATGTGATGTCTCCCTGTGTTGAAAAAGGATCATGTTTTGCCTTTTACTCTTATCGCTAAGAACCTCAGAAGTATACAAAGTTCCTTTTTAATAACTGTTTAGTGTCCCACATACATATCAGAATTATTTTCATCTTACCCTGGGTTGTGATTTCAATTTTAACCAGTCCTAAGCTTTTACTTAGCATTAACATATTATGTGTTTGCTCACAAGGCTCCTCAAAACCTTAGTGGAATAAAGTAAGGTATGTATGACATTAATAAAATAATAATTTACCTGGGTAGGGCTTTCATCTGTAGCATCATACAGATTCTTTAGTGCTTTGAATTCTATTGCTGAAAAAAAAATCTGAAGAAAAATCAAGACACCATCTGGCTGCCTTTGGAAAGACAGAGGTAATTCAGGTCTTTGATCTGCTCTGCACATGGGCTGGGAGGAGAGAGGACCAAATCTTCCTGACAGACAATGGTTCGCTTTATTAAACAAGTGTCTTGTATTACACAGAGAGAGTGTGCATTATGTGGATGCACACAAAAAATATGATGAAAAGTAGATACTGAGCATACTGAGTACTTGGGGTTTTGAAACATTAACATCGCAGCTGTTTCTAATCATTTTTCTCTAAATGCAAGCTTATTTCCACAATATGTACTAATGTAACTGTAACTGCCCGAGAAGGCTTCATTTTACAAAATGAAATCTTAGAAATAACTGTGCAACTGAGAGTCCATAACCACCTTAGAATACCACCCTATACATAGGTTACAGGTTACTTGGCTTTTTTTTTTTTTGAAGATTTAAAGGAGTTTATTAAAAACATAGAAATACAGAAGATAGTTACAGCCCCATGCTAAAGCATGAGGGGGTGCTTCTAATGAAATCACCCCCCCCTTTTTTATCTGCTGTCACCCAAGATGGGGGCAGCTTAAACAGTTGACCTAGTTATAAACTTGTGAAATGTGCCTTTAAAAAAAAGGCAGAGAACCGTTACTAATGAGGAAAGTCAAAAAGGCTCTTAGGTGGCTTGTAAATGGGGATGACTATGAGAAAGCAGCTCATTGCCCTCTTGCTATCTGGGGAGATAATTCCTGGGAACTTGACTGGGGAATTATCTCTTAGCTGGCCTAGGGTTTGTGGAGACTTACGTCTTGGTTCCATTAAAATTCTGGTGTTAACCCTCAGGCAAGTGCAAAGAAAACATATTTACATTCCTTTCAGGTTCTTCCTTCCAATTTCCTTTTTATTTTCAACTGTTTTTTTTTTTTCCCCACGTTTGTGGGTGCTCCCTTTCCAGAGGGCTTTATGTATTTCTGTAAAGTGTTGAGAGGCTTGAAGTCTCCCTCCAAGGAGTTTGACACAGGAAGGAAGGATAGTGCCTTCCTCTGGGCTGGTTAACCAGGAACTCAAGGGGCCTCCATTCGGTCCACAGAAGAGGGCGACCTACAGGACTTCCCTTTCGGCTTGGTTTCGGGTGAGCCCAGCTCGGGATCCGGCGGACAGTCTAGGGAAGCGGTCAGCGCAGAGCCCGAGTCTGCTGGATGCGCCCCAGGCCAGGCCAGGCCAGACAGCGCTGCCGAAGGTCCCCAGAGGGCGCCACGTGCGCCGCCCGGAGCCCGACAGAGCCCCGGCCCGCGGCCATGGGTTGGGGGAGGTCATCTGGACCTAGCTGCTTACGAACATCTTTCGGTCGGGGTACCGCAGACCCAGGCCGGGGTTGCCCTCCCCCCTAAATCTGAGAGGACTTAACAGCCTCCCAGTGCTATAGTAGACTGTCTCTCTGCAACCCAGCCCCCCCCCTCCCCCGGGAATAGCTTACCCGCCACCACCCAGCTCGCCAGCCCCGCAAGGACACCCATCCCGCTCGGACGCCAAGGGTTAAGGCCGGGTGTGGTTGGGGTCGGGAGGCTCGGTCCACCTCCGCCCGCCCTGGAGTCCTCCCGAGCCCAGGGGCCGCGAGCCGAGGCGCCGGCGGAGGCCTGGGGGCGGGGGGGGCGCGTCGGGGTCCCCAGAGCCTCGCGGAGCGCGCGGAGGCCGGGGCTGCCCGGGGCGCGACCGAGCGGGGACGCGGGGCCCGGGCTGCGGGCGGAGAGAGGGACCCCGGGGCCCCGCACGCAGGGGCTTAAATTTTCACTCCCTTTGCTCTGAACTTGTTTTTTGTTTGTTTGTTTGTTTTTGAATTCTTAATTCTAGCCGGTACCAGACCGTCCCTGCCCGGCCGTCCTGCGCTGGCGGGAAGTGCCAGCCCCAAAGGCGATCGCGCGCCCACCCCGAGCCCGCGGCGGGGATGGTTCGCGCGGCGTCCCGGGGATTTGAGGAGCTTCCTAAGCGTCCCGGGAGGCGCAGGCGCCCAAGCTGATCTGTGACCCAAGGCGGCGCTGTCCAGACACGCGCCCCGAGAGATGGTGCCCTGCTCTTATTCTTGGCGTTTGCTGTGCGCTTGGTACCACGAGGGCTTTCTCTGCACTGATCACCAGAAACCTCGGTCCGCCGCCCCGGCTCCCCGGGGCCTCCTAGCAATCTGCGGCCGCCGCCGCGGGCTCGGGGGCGTCTGCCCCGGCTCCCCAACAGGTGCCGAGGGCCGGGGGCCACCGTCGAGACGAGCCCCGGGCCCAGACAGGCACGCGCGGCCCCGGCGGGCTGCGGGCCGCTCCGGGCTCCGAGGGAGCCGGGATCCCGCGCGCTGCGGCCAGTGCGCTGGGTGGGGAAGCCGCGCCGCGCCGCGGAGAGCATCCCGGGACGCCTTCCTGTACTTCCCGTAAAATGGGTTTTATTATTAAAGACGGAGATGACTTTCCTTTTCAAGTGACTTGTGCAATCAGAAAAACTCCTCAGGGAGAGATAGATAGAGAGATAGAGAGAGGGATTCATCACTCTCCACCAAGTTTACCTCCCAATCCACACTCCCTTCATTGATGGATTAATTAGGGGTCCCCTGGTCGTGGCCCTGCCTCTATCCCCCAACCTGTCCCTTTCTTAAAAGCCTCGGAACTCGGCCGAGCGCGGTCCTCGCCCGGGTCCCCGCGGTCCAGCCCGCCGGCCTGGACGCCCCGCAGTCCCGGCTGCGCGAGGCTCGACGCCGCCCGGGCTCTGATTGATGCTCCAGCCTCACGCGCGGGAACCCCAATGCTTTGGCCGGGTTAATTTCTGCCATTGTTCCTCATCACCCTGAGATAGTTGAAGTTTGGGGGCGGGTTTTATTTATCGCCCTGCACATTTGAAATACAGTCAGACATAAAAATAACTGACTCTGGGACTCTGGCGCAATATTGAAGCCGTCGGGGAATAATTTGGCTAACTGACTTGGACATTTTACCTTCTAAACAGAAATACAACTCTCAGTCAAACTGTAAATCATATTGGCTTTAGCAATAAAAGAGAAAGGAAGAAAGAAAGAAAATGCACCCAAACCCAGAAAGAATGGAAACAAAATGAAAGAAAACTCAGATATTGAAAAAGGCGATACAAGCGACAGAAAGGTAGACTTGATTTTAATTTCAGGTGTGGGATTTCACTGGAAATGTGAATTCCTGGATATTTTACCAGGAGGTTCTGTCCTAAAGATTCCCTCTGAAACTCGACTGACTTTAGAAAACTTTGCTTTTGTTATTAAATAATACCAAATAATAAATGCTAGCTTAAAACATTAATAAACTTCAACTAAGGTTACTCCCGGGTTAAGTCAGTCGGGGTCCCTTTCTAGAACTGTAATTATAAATAAAAACAAGGCGACGCAGAATGGCTTGAGCAGGATCTAAAACTTGGTACAGAAGAGAGTCCGAAAATTTCCCTGCACTCTCCTTGTTTCTAATTTTCAGTGGGTGAACGGAAAATAATCTGACAGTCTTTCCCGCGCTTCAGGGATCCCTCTGCTCATCTATCTGGTTGCCCATAATATTAAACCGATTTCTTACCGCCTCACATAGATCGAGAGATCAAACAAGAGAAGCCTTCCGCAAGACAGGAACTGGAAAAGAACAGAAAACTGGTACAGACGACCACTCCGCGATTGATCTCAAGGGGGAATCCGAAACGCAACCGAATAAAACTCGTGCAGGGGAAGGGCGCATCTGCTCTTATTTTACGTTTCTCCCCCCACGTAAATTTTATTCTAGCGCAACAAAGCAGAGACCACTCAGGACGTTTCCCTTCGAAGCACCACAGAAATCTGAGGATGGTTTTCTTGACTAATTGGAGCAATCTTATGTGTAGGCAGGCACCTGCCCCACTTTTAGGGTAAACGAGTGTATAATTGTTTGAATTCTTAAAACAAAACAAAACAAAACCAGGACCGACCATTAATATAACATTTCTCCAAATAAACTGGAGCAAGTGAGATGTGCCTTTCAAAATGCACAATATTAAATTTAAATTTAAAGACAGCACCAAAGGCTTCAGGTAGAAAATGCGAGGGATGTTTTTGCAATACCTTTGAAGGTGTAAGAGAAGATACATTGTTAGCAGATCATATCCATTGCTAAGAAATATGCCATTTAAATTCTGATTCCAACGGTATTACATAAAATAATTAAGATTAAAACTAATATTTTGATGGGTAAATGATTGGCAAGTAGTTGGCATTTTTCCCCTCAAGAACGAATTTATGTTAGCATGGTTCCATTCTGAATCTCCGGATTTTATATCAGTCCCAAGATGCCTTTGCTCAAATGGATATCTCTGCTTCTTCAGAACGGGAACTGAAGTTACTGTGCTGAAGGCACCTCCTGTATTGTGAGTAATCCTTTGCTAATGGATGGTCTGATGTTCTTTTCAGTATGACCAGCTGGAAAATAAAATGCTTGCTTTTCTGTATATTTATTTGTTAGAGTTTTTCGTTACGTCCAATACATCATGATGTGTTTCTTTTAGAATCTCAAACTACATATATCTCAAAAAACATATATTTCAAAAATTAAATCTACAGATGTAATACATACTGTGAACCCTATAAAATGCGTTTACAGTGCTGACTTAAAGAAAGAAATTTATAACTTTCATATGTACCTTCCTTGTGCAATAGGCAACTGCCATATGTTTCCGACTGCCATAATTCAGTTTTCCTGGACATCTGTAGCAGGTAGTGAGTGCTTCTTAAAGTACATTTTATGTAATTTGAGAAGGAATCCTCACCAAAGACTAAAGGTGAACATAAAAAAGCCCAAGTCTTTCTAGAAATGCTAGTTATTCTAAATTTACATCCCCTATTATGCAAGGCCCGAGATAGTTTTCCCTCCCCCTTTCTTCGTGTAACTGAATTTGGAAATGGAGAACTTGGATGTGCTGCTTTGTATATACCTAGGATTCTTTCCAAGCAACATTTTCAGAACATATAAATGTTTGGTAGAGCTCCTTTGGTTACTACTACCCATTAGCCTTTTGCTTAAAAATTCTTATTGGTTGTTCCTGAAAACCCAGTTTGAAAATATATTTCAGTATGGTATTTTGTTTGCGACAAAGTTTAAAGATTTTTATATTGAAAAGGGGAAAACCTATTCTCCTCCATTTCTCATCTATCCAAATTGTACATGATATACTTCTTAAAGGACAGAAGAGTGTGCACAATTAAAAGTGAAAAACAAACCAAACCAAATCAAAAGTTATATGGAAGAACCAGTGCTTTTAGTCAAATTTTTGCCAGATGCTTAAATATAGCAGTCACTAATAATGTTAATATTATTTTTCAGTAGTTCACCCCTTTTTGCACAATTCTAGCGCTGGATTTAAATTAACCTGTTAAAAAGTCTGTCATTCAGCTGAAACAGAAATGCCCCATCTGCCAGAACAAAAACATGAATAAATTCCAGCCACATTTTTCATTGCATATACTTTCAGCACAGTATGAAAATGTATACATATTTTCCACTGTCAGAAAACTGCAGGTATCTACCAATGTAAAAGCAAAGGACAGGAAGGACAGGCCCCTATATACAGCCAATTAGAGTTCAAGTGTGTGTGTGTGTGTGTGTGTGTGTGTGTGTGTGTGTGTGTGTGTATTTTAATGGTGGTTACTGGAGATTGAACCCAACAGGGCATTCTACTTCTGAGCTACAGAGGTAGAATTATATAATTTTGAAACAGGATCTTACTAAGTTGCTCATGTTGGCCTGGAACTAGCAATCCTTTTGTCTCAGCCACTCAAGTACTGGGATTCAGGAATGCATCACTGTTACCAGTTATAATCATTTTTATAAAAAGCTAAACACCAAGCCCAGAAGGATGAGTGAACAAGCCTGTAGGTCCAGGTACTCCATAGGCTGAAGCTGGAGACTGAGGCAGGAGGATTGCCTGAACCCAAGAGTTGGGAGGCAAGCCAGGGCAAAAGAGTGATACCTAAACACCAAGCTTAGTGAGTCTTAAACAGGGCCTATGTTTAATTCCATTTCTAATTCATTTTGGTAAACTGGCAAACTCAAGGTAACCTTTGCTTATAGAGAAAATTAACATTACATATTTAAAGAATGTGAAACTGCATATTTTAAACCTCAATTTAAAGATGCTTTTACATAGTATATGCTATCAAATACCCATTAACTGATTACAGATTATTATTTATTTAATGTCCTCATTTCTTGTTTTACTTTATGTCCAAATTTCTTGTTGCAATGTCGGTATTACCACGTCCAACCACCCACCTTTGGGTGTTAATTTTATCCCTATGTTACAGTACCTCCTCCTCCGAGCTAGCTCATATTTGGGTCAGATATGAGTGGTAGAGAGGAGCGTGGCCTTCTGAGCATTTCTGTTTTGATTCCCCACCTGTAGTGTGACAGGAGCATGGATCATAAATGAGGAAGAGAGGCGGGTGATTTTTCACTCAAGGGTGAAAAACTATGCAGTGTGATTTGGAGATACAGCCGGTGCTGAAATTGAACAGTGTAGAGAGGCTCAGCCACCTAGCATGGGGACATTTCTTTCTTTCTTCTTCTTCTTTTTTAAAAATTTTCCAGTACTGGGGATTGAACTCAGGGGTATTTTACCAGGAGTCACACCCCCAGACCTATTTTTTTTATTATTTATTTTGAAACAGGGTCTCCCTAAGTTGCGGAGGGCCTCACTAAGTAGCTGGCGCTGGCCTCGAACTGGACACATTTCCGGCTCAAGGCTTCCCCTGGCCTTTGATGTGGTCGGTCAAAAACCCCTTCCCTCTCCTCTCCCTTCTCCAAACTGGAGAATTCGGGTCATGCGAGATGGAGTGAAGCCTAGCTTACCCTCGCCCTACACTCTTCCTTGACATTCCCCAGATCACGCACTTCTGAGCCCCAGAGAGAAAGGAGCCTTGATCGAAAATTGGACTTTAGACGAGAAACTCTGGGGTCTCTGAACCGAGCCGAGCCAGGACCTTCGAGGGAGTCTGTGCAGTTCTCCCCTCTGTCTGCGCTGGTTTTTTTTGATAGGGGGCCTCGGTCTCAGTTAATCCGAATCGAGAAGAGAAGGTTGTTGGGAGGGAAGAATGGAAAACGGTGAACCCCACAAGGGGACGCGATGTCTCTGTGCGTGCGCAAAGCTGGCGGCTGCAGCGAGCCGAGCAGTGGCAGCCCGGGGCGGGTTCTCCTCCATAGCCCAGTCCAAGGCCGGGCGGGGAGGGCTCTTGTCCGCGAGAGCGCAGGCCTGGGGCCCCGCTCTCCAGAATTCCCTCCGCGGCCCTTGTAAACATATACAAGCTATAACTTACTATTTTAATTAACTCAGATAACAGAGCGAGGCAAGAAGAGTAAGTACTAAGAAGAAAGGTAGGAGAAACAAGGCGGAGGACGGGAGCCCCAGCCCGGGTAACGCCGCGCTGCCGGCGGGCGACTCAGAACAGTGATGGCGCTCAGTGTCCCCAGTTAAGTCTCTCTCAGATGACAAAGTAATAGAGTCAGATAAGTACCCCTCTCGGTGCTGGAATTGGCTGTTGCTCGCGCCCACTCTCCCTCCTGTGTTTGTATTTCTCCTTCAGTTAATCCGAGCTAATAATAAAGGTCTTCTATGCCTAGGAAAGAAGTCTCCGATCCTGTTTGGAAACTCGGGGGCCACCAGATGCGCCCCGCGCTCGCTCAGGGGCCAAAAACAGTCTCCTATATTCCAGGGATTATTTCCATGTGTCAGGGTCCTAATGAAGGGAATTAAACGCAAGGGTTAAGAACACTTACAGCGATTGGTTGTCAAGTGAAAAAGAAAAGAGAAAAAAAAAATCTAGAGGATCAAGGCCTGATGTGCAGTGCTTTAAGCTTCATGACTTAAAAGTAAAGCATTGTTTATAAATCCAAGTATCTTATAAATCAGGTAATAGGAAATAGCAAACTACACGCATGTTTATCAATGCTGTGTAAACAGTGGGAGCTGACAAGAGTTGCAAAAAAAAAAAAGAATCTTTTGGAATCGTCCCATTTTGAACCGCACCAACAAAAATAGAGACCAGATATCATTTTAAATTCACTTCCCCAGGAAGTGTTGCTCTCTGGCAAGACAAGGGCTCCACTATGTACCATTGGTTCAGATTTGTTCCAGAGCTGGTGGCCCAGGAATCTTCTGCCCCCGTTTCTCTCACAGGCCCCTGAGATTCATTCCCCTGGGTGACATTTACTTGTATCAGAGTGCCTAGGGGCCAGGCGTGATGGTGCATGCTTGTAATCCCAGCTTTCCGGAGCTGGAGACCAGAGGATTGTGGTTCCTGGATAGCCTCAGCTATGTAGGAGGCCCTTAGGTACTCAGTGAGACCCTGTTTCAAAAATTAAAAGACTAAAAAAAAAAAAAAAAATAGGACGGGGGTGCAGCTCGGAGGTAGGATGTCCCTGGGTTCCATCTCCTCCCCACCCCCTACCGCAAAAAAAAAAAAAAAAAGAGTCCGCCTGATCTTAGGATAGGAGAGGCCTGACAGTTTATTTCAGTCTTAATCATTTCCTTAAGGTAGCTCCTATCGGGAAAAGACATTTTCCTTCTTAGAGTGACTGATGGATAAATCCCCCCATACGCAGACCCTCTCCTGCTTTTATATGTGTGCAGGTGCGCTTGCACAAGGAACACTTACACACAGGCACTCATGCACACGTGCACATACACGTGCGAACGCGGGATCTGAAGTTGCTGAGGTTTCCTCCCGAGATATATGCCCTGACCCACTTTTGCTCTCTGGACTCGAAAACTGCACAGACCCAACTCGGTCCCAGCACTCAGGCCCACTTCGCAGAGAAGGGGCCTCATTAGCACGCTGTGGCTTTGCCAACACTTCAAAGGCCTTGACTCCGCCCCTCAACCCCTTGGGGGATTTCTCCTCTCCCGTGCCCAGGAGAGGTTTGTTGCCCATCTCTGGGATCTGAGGTCCCAGCGCACAGCAATCTCCGAAGCAAACAATGCTCCCTGGGGTCGGGGACACTGGGTCCTGCTCGGTCCTGGAGCTTGAGTCAGATTCCACGTTAAACCCAAGGAGACAAGTGGCCGTGTGCTCCCCTGGCTAAGGTCCCTCAGACCCAGCCTGGACCAGAATTAAGGAAGCTCTGGCCCTGCCCCGAGAGCTCAGAACACCGTGGGCGGTTTCTAAGGTGATGTAGAGAATGTCGGTGGGATCCAGCTCTTCCAGCACCTTAGTCATTTAGACACAAGCCCTTGGGTCCCCCCCCCCCCGCCCCCGAGATCGGGGTCTGTGCCTGTGGCTGCTAGGGGTAAAGGCGACAGAAGTGGAGTAAGAATAGAAGAGGGTTTGGGATTGCGTGCTCCTGAGAGTGCCGTGCAAGCCTGGTCAAACTTCTGAAAATTAGTATGAACTGCCCGGCACCTTAGGAGAGGAGAACTCCTCTACTACAAAGCAGGCTTCGCGTCTGGAAACAAGTGTTTGTCCCTGGTGATTTCTCAGAATCGGCGGCATCCGCCTCAACCCCCAGCTGCCAGGCCGACCAGGCCCAGGCTCTGGCGACTCCAACCCCAGGACCGCAGGGCCTCCAGGTCTCCAAAGCTGCGAGGGCGGCGTGGCCCAGCAGAATGGCGCTCCTCTCCCGGGTCACCCGGAGCCAGGGCTGGGCGGGGCGCTTTATCCCCGGAGGCGGCAGAAAAGGGCTTGGGATCCCTGGCGGCGCAGAGTTTGGGGCATAACCTCGGGCCGAGTCGACCCGCATCCCAGTCTGAGCTGTCGACGCAGCCGCTCGGCTCTCCTTCCTCAGCTCAAGCCTTAGCTGAAACGTCAGGAACAGGGTCTGCGCTTATTTTATTAAGGCAGAATAACGGCCTGAGTCTCCTCTTGAGCTGGGGTACCCGGAAAGGTCCAAACCGGTGACTAAGTTTTTCTTTTGCAGATGCAAAACAACTACCCTCCTTGAATTTTGTTTCTCAAGCATCTGAAGAGGCCGGGGCTACACGGATGTCACTTAGGATCCTGAGGCTGGAAAGCCGAGCTGGTCGGCCTTCACTTGCCTCTCGGCGCCCCTAGATAGATTCTCGCTCCTCCCGTGCTGTCCAGCCCAGGAAGAACTGTGCGTTCCCGAGAGCAAAAGATTGGTTCCAGTGGCGAAGCTACCATACAGAAAAACTGATAAAGAAGTCAGAAGAAAATAGTGCAGCCGATGATTGCGGAGGCTAAATTGAAAAAGAAAAAACAAAACCAAAATAAAACGAAACGATTGGTGGTCGTGTATTTTACACCAAAGAGTAATACTCAACATGAATTTTATTCCAAGAGAGATTTGCTCCATGTACACCACACACGTTTTTGTTAATCCTAACATAAAGTGGAAACTACAAAACAAAAGGTGCATACACATGTTTATCATCCAACTGAAAAACTGCAGTTTTCTTTAGAAATTAGAGAAGAGTGGCAAATTGTCATATCAGGAGAAACATGAAAGTACCTGAAGTCATAGAGAAAATTTTAAAATTCGAATTGCATTTTAAAACGTATTTTACTTTGCCAAGTTTCAAAGGAGTTTAAGGTCCGTATCATTAAACACACTCAGAATTAAAATAAGATGACCGACCTTTAAAACTACCATTCTTTGAAAGAACAAGGCGTCCCCAGAAAGGGTGTGCTTTTTATAGGAAGGACTGAGCGATAATGTAACATTTTGTTCCTAAATATAAAAAGTGTGAATATTTTTGAACCCATCTACCTTAAGAAAACCCACGGAGTAAAATTTGAGCCTACTGCCTTGTTCCTCGCAAAGTAGGCGCTACTAAGTGCGGGGATGTTAGAAACGACCAACCTAGTGGTCACTGTGACTTCTCCCCATCTCCCAAAATGTTCTGAGTTGAACCAACGATGTGAGACCGGGATTTAAAGTTTCTTGAAGGATTCCAGATCAACTAACTGGTGATCTCTGTTTAATGCCAGGAGCCTTCCCCTTCCCAGGTCCCGGAGAAAAGCTGGCGACTCCTAGGCGAGACCGATAGGGTTCAGCGAGCTCAGGGCTGGCAGAGCCAAGCCAGACGGCGGCGCCTCACTCTCCGCGTTTTTGGCGACCTTGTAAGGAAGTGGGCGCGGGCTGCGCGGAGTCGGCGGCTCCTGATTGGCCAGCCGTCGCGGTGATTGGCAGGGCCACGAGCTCCGCCCCCGCCACTTTATTGACACTAATGAGCAAGTTCTTCCCACCGCTCTCCTGCCTGGAAGTGCTGACAGATCAAGGCAACAAATTTCAATTACAATCCCTAATTTGTGTCCGCAGAGTGTTTTTTACCCATGTTAGTCCTCTCTGGCGCATCAGTCGAGGCAGATCTCGGATCCGCAGGAGGAGGTGGCGGGGGTGGGCGCGCAGGAGTGCATCCGTGAGAGCTCGCGACGGAGGGAAGGAAACTTGGCGGTCGCGTCGCCGGTTCCTCGGATCCCAGCTCCGGCGAGAAAGAGGAAACTCCAAATTTGTTTTTGCCCGCGGCGGGGACGGGCCCGATCTCGGGCGGCCCCGGGAGCGGTTCCGCGGTTGGCGGGGCCCGCGCGGGTGCATGCGAGAGCCGGGCGGGCGGGCGCCGGCGCGGGCATGGCCGAGAAGCGGAGGAGCTCGCCCTGCAGCGTGCTGAGCCTCAAGGCGCACGCCTTCTCGGTGGAGGCGCTGATCGGCGCCGAGAAGCAGCAGCAGCAGCAGCTTCAGAAGAAACGGCGCAAGCTGGGCGCGGAGGAGGCGGCCGCGGACGACGAGGGCGGCCGGCGGGGCGGCGGCGCGGGCGAGCAGGGCCCCGGCGAGGCGGACGGGGGCGCCGCGCTGCCGCCCGCCCCGGAGCCCGGCTGCGGCTCCCGCGGGGCCGCGGGTGAGTCGCCCGCGCCGCCCGCTCCTTCCCGCCCGGCCCCTGCGCGCGAGGCCTGCAGGGTGGGGCGCTCCCTGGGGTCCCAGCCAATGGGTGCTCCTTTTTCCTCGCTAACTTTTAAAAGCCCGGGGCGAGGGGAGGGCAGAGCGACGGCCTGACGCCCGACGGCGGCCGCGAAGCCAGGAAGAGGGCGCCGGCCCTGCCGCCCTCCCCGGCGGGGCGGCAGCGCGGGCTTTGGGGCTCCCTCCCCGCCTCGTCTTGTGTTTTGGGGCTCCTTCCCCTCCTTGGGCTTTGGGGCGCCCTGCCCGCCCCCTTGGGCTTTGAGGCGCTCTTCCCGCCTCGCCTTGGGCTTTGGGGCGCCCTGCCCGCCTCGCCTTGGGCTTTGGGGCTCCTCTTCCCGCCTCGCCTTAGGCTTTGGGGCGCCCTGCCCGCCTCGCCTTGGGCTTTGGGGCTCCTCTTCCCGCCTCGCCTTAGGCTTTGGGGCGCCCTGCCCGCCCCCTTGGGCTTTGAGGCGCTCTTCCCGCCTCGCCTTGGGCTTTGGGGCGCCCTGCCCGCCTCGCCTTGGGCTTTGGGGCTACCTCCCCGCCTCGTCTTGGGCTTTGGGGCGCCCTGCCCGCCTCGCCTTGGGCTTTGGGGCTCCTCTTCCCGCCTCGCCTTAGGCTTTGGGGCGCCCTGCCCGCCCCCTTGGGCTTTGAGGCGCTCTTCCCGCCTCGCCTTGGGCTTTGGGGCGCCCTGCCCGCCTCGCCTTGGGCTTTGGGGCTCCCTCCCCGCCTCGTCTTGGGCTTTGGGGCGCCCTCCCCGCCTCGCCTAGGGCTTTGGGGCGCCCTCCCCGCCTGGCCGCGGAGTTGGGCGGGCGCGGCTCCGGAGGATGCTCAGGCCGCGCGGGAGCCCGGCTCCCGCGACGCGGAGGCCGGGGCGCGGGCACCGAGGGGGAGCCCGCAGGCGCCGCGCCGCCCCCGCCCTCACCGCCGCGCCGTCTCTCCCTCACGGTGCAGGCAGCGGCGACGACGGCCTCCCGCAGGGCGCGTCCCCCGGCGGCTCCCCGAAGGCGTCCCCCGCGCTGGCCCGGCCCGGGACCCCGCCGCCCTCGCCGCAGGCGCCCAGGGTGGATCTGCAAGGAGCCGAGCTCTGGAAGCGCTTCCACGAGATCGGCACCGAGATGATCATCACCAAGGCGGGCAGGTGAGCGCGCGGCGGGCGGCGAGGCCCGAGCTCCCGCGAGTCCTGTCCCGGGAGGCTGCGGGCGCCGCGCCTGTCGGCCCAGGCGCTGCCTCGGCGCCGGGACCAATCCTGGAACCAGGGGTAGCGTCTTCCCAAATCCTCTTTCATTTTTAAAACACAGTTTATTGTTTAGCAAATTATGATTTACCTTTTCAGATTTGAAAGGTCCGGATTCTTTATCAGAATTTCCTGGCACTATGGGGAAAAAAAAAAAAAAAGATGTGTTTTCCTATTTTTGATGTTGGACTAGGATAAAAGTCACTGTAATCACCCAGAGTACATGTGCTTTAATCACATAAAGCAGTAGGGATAATCGCGCTGTTTATTTTTAAGTCCTGCCTGTTTGTGGACCCACAGTTATCTGCTTAAAATTTTTAAAATATAATCCCACACATTAAGTTGCATTTGCTTGAAGAATAATACTAAGTCACTTTTGTAAGACATTACAGCTTTTTTTTTAAGTATTTGCACATTCATCAGTTACTAAAATAAATAGACTTGTTGATCAGATATTATTGTGAGGTTGGTACAGAGATACTTGCATTTTAAAGTTTTCAGTTCACTTAATGCAATGAAATCTATGAATAATACGCACCCTTAAAAGAAACATTAATAGGCAACACAACTTTTAGGGTGTGCACATGGCAAAAACCTGGATGGCATAAAAATATCCAAACTTACTAGAAATTACAAAAACATATTTTATTGGATCCATATGCTACCTTCTACATTTTCACAGAGCCTTTATTAATGATCCAAATTTGGTTTTCAACAACACAAAGCAACAGTTGTCTTATAAAGGATGTAGTTAAAGACCTTTACTCTTTATCTTACAGGTGCACTGAAATAACACTAAAACAGCTAGCATATTAAACTGTTCTCATGCTTAGTTTGAAATAATGGACTTTCTCTGGAAGTTTTTAATGGCATTATTCTTATAAAATATTTGGTAAATAACAGCAATAAATTTTTTGTTATGGGGTTCAATTAGCAGAAATTTGATCAACTGGGGAGTCTTAGATACATCTAAGTCAAAGAAGAGAGATTCTTTTTTTTAAAGAACAAGCTTCTCTATTTTTTTACATGAGTAATCCGCTGTTGCATTCTTTACTGCCCGTGCCCTTTTAAAGGATAAATACATTGACTTTAGCATCTCCGTTGATATACATCTCTAGGAAGCCAAGAGAAGTGGAGGTTTTCATTTGTTTTAATTAGCAAAGTTTTGAGTAAAGGTGGTTAAAAGAGAAAGCATTTTTTGAGGGATGTCGGGGGAGGTGGAATGATTTGGTAAATATATATTGTGTTTAGTTTCTGCTTTCAATAAAGAAGTTTTACTATACCTTTCAAATTTAGAGCAACTTTTGCACTTCACCTTTACCATGCTGCAGACAGGAAGTCCTGTCTCAATAAAGAACATATTGTTTAGTTATAGCATGGCACATTGGCTCCTTGTGGGTTTTTTTTAATAACCCTCTTAAAATTTCACATTATAATGTATTTTATCACTTTCAGAGAATTTTGAAATTCTATTTCTCCTTTTTGCTTTATCACTAGTATTATTAAGGTAAATATGCTTATTGATTTTGCTTAAAAAGTAAACATTTTCTCTAGCGCCATCGCTTACGATTCTTTTACTTTTAGCTCTACTGACATTTCAGTAAACATGAAACGCATGTGCATAGAGTGCAACAAATTACACTTTAAAAGTTTAGTTTTGATATGTTGTGTTCTGACACTTTAATTACATTCCCAAAGTGAATCCCATAAATTTGACCATATTAAAGATAGAGATTAGAGAGTCTTCATGCTTTATTTGTTCTCTATTCTTTATCCCAAATATAAACAAAACGCCCAATCTTCCCTCTCCCCTCCTGTATGAACAGGCGCATGTTTCCAGCAATGAGAGTGAAGATCTCAGGATTAGATCCTCACCAGCAGTACTACATTGCCATGGATATTGTGCCCGTGGACAACAAAAGATACAGGTACAGCTATTGGATACAGGATGAAAAGAAAACAAGAGTTTTGTAGACTACCTACTCCCTGTTTTCATCTGTGGCTACTGTGATCTTTGTTCCCCAAAGCCTGTCCAGATGTCCATCCATTCCAGCAGCCCAGATGGCACTTTCTCTTGCAGAAAATATGGAAACTGAATTTTTCGTTTGTTTTTAATAGATGCAGAAATGTCTCCTGAATCATTGAATATTTTTCAGGGGGTCAGTTTGGTATTGCTAATTTACATGTATCTTTTGTATTGATTCAAGTCTCAGTTAGGATTCTAAGAAATGTTATGTAAAATATATAAATACCCAAAGTGAAAGGTATATTTTCTTTCTGAGTTTTTGGTTTTCACCTTAACATCTCCTGTCTTGTTATATTCAAAATAACTAATGTTTTTAGGCTTCCCCCCTTTGAGAAAACTATCTTAGGTTTTCTATAAGTAAGAAAATTAAAGTTCAGTAATTCATTGTGATGTTAAGAAACCTCTAAATGGTAATGAATTGTTACTTTTTTGGTTGATACTTAACTATTCTTTAAAACATAACATTTGGATTTTGAAAGTGAATATATTTACCTAGACATCAAGTAAATTTGAAAAGATACATATTCTTCAATTTCAAACCAACCTTTGTTCCTTTTCTTTTATAAGAAAACATATATCTACAATTTTCAATGACAATGTTTTTAATTTTCTGGAGAGTTAAAAATGCTAACATTTTAAAAAGAAAGGTTTGAGCCTTTGGAAGATCAGAAAATGGATGGTGTTTTAAATTTTCCTCATCTTTGTCTCTTTTTATAAATAGAGTTTTTAGTAAGTTTTTAAAAACTAAATGGATTTGGTTTTTATCAGTATAAAAATTTAGGGAGTTGTTTTTGTGAAACAGGTTTACAGTGTTAAAAGTACACAGATTCTAATTTGTAAAAGGGCATATGAAGTATAAAAATGGGCAGTAAGAAGTTTTATTATTTGTGTTTTGTGTATTAATTATATTACATATTTTAATTAAATAAATCACTCAGATTTTTTTTAATTATCTGTTATTTAACTGAAGGTTAAAGGTATCGAAGTTCATTCTTTAAAATGTACTTGATTTAAAACCCATATTATAATTTAGGTTTGTATTAGAAGGAAAAATGTAATTCTTAATGAGCTTGGAATTCCTTTCTCTTCTAAAGTTGTGTCCAATTTCTTTCTCCAGATTTTTTCCACATATTTTAGATGTTTTATTTTACTTATTTGGTTCTTATATAATGCTTCACAGAAAGCAAGGAAATGTCACATATTAGTATTAAAATACTAAATTTTGAAAGATCAAATTGTAAAACAAAATTGTTTTCACTTATATTGCTTCTTAAGCAGAAATTTGTTTTTAGCATTGATACTTTTACTAAGAATGTATAACATGTAGTATTAATTCTCTTAGGTGTGAAGTTTTGGGATATTAAATATATGTATACTTTAACAAAGTTTTAATATACTCCTTTTATTTTGATAGTAATCCAATGATATTTACAGTGCAAGTTTTCTTATTGCTAAGATTTCTATTTTTCCAGCTTTTTCAGCAGTACTAGAACTTTATTCTTTTGCCTATTCTTTGATGTTAAACTGATATTTGATCAAGTTAAAAAATTGCAACTTATTAGAATATAATAAGATTAGTCATTACAAGAGTCCAGCGTTAGCAACTTAGTTATTAAAATTAAACCATACCAATTAAGGGAAGATATTTAAATACTCTTAATTTTGTGCTAATGTAATTTTTCCTAAGAAAAGTAATCATAGAAGGCATGCTGAGCTTAAAAGAGAATGAAATATGTTACCCTAGTTGAAACAAAGAATTTCACCAGAGCATTAAGAAAATGTTGCATGCTCTTTAAAAATGAAACTTGTATGTTACACAGGTAGAATTTTTTGTGACTATTTTTATTGCTATAAATTGTATGCCATATTTAATATACAAGTGAAAGGAAAACATCTAAGTATAAACTTTCATCTTACACTTATCAATTATACTAGTTTCTATTTTTTAATTAGTATATTTTAAGTTAACATTAAGAAGTGAAAATTTAAATATTTAAATATAGGATTACATTTTAATATCTTATTTATTACTTGAAACATTATTTATCTGTGTTATTCTTTCCAAATCAATATACTTGGCATATATAAGTAGAAAAATGGGATAGTTTGGTACCTTAATTAGAAGAGTAATATTAATTAGACATACCAGAATTTTCAATGTGTGATATATATTTTCATTAGTGGTATTAAAAACTATTTGAAAAAATTTTCTTATAGAGGTCAAGAATCAGAAATATAGATGAATAAAAGTCTGCATTTTTATTCACAAATTTTTGTCATTTTTGTCAAATTATAATTTTTTATAATTATTCACAAATTTTTGTCAAATTATAATGTCATAACATTAGAAAAATAATTCTAAATGATAAGAATTTTTCTGTCAAAATATAATATTCTCTCCCATCAGCTTGAAATGGGACATGATCTTTAAGGAAGTGAAACACTTTAAGATGTAACTCTCAAGTATTTTGAGATTTACTTAAAGGTGAGCTTGACAGCTTTATAGTTTCTTCATGTCAAATGAATATTCAGATGAAAAATGGAAAATAACAGACTACAGATAGAATGTCTAATGTAAATAGTAAGCATGACTCATTAGAATTAAGATACTTGCATTTATAGGGGTAATGGTACCAGTATTTTTCACTAAATCCTTAATATACTCTTAACTTGTCAATAGGCTTCCTGTATTTAGAAAGTTTTTTTTTTTTAAATGTACTTGAAACCTTATTTGGGGAAGAAAGAAGAAATCAAATTATTTTAGACTTTGAAAAGAAAGGTACACTTTGTTCTGATTCTACTAACTTGGAAATTCCAAGAAACAAATAGTCTCTATCCTGAGAACCTTGTCTTTACCTTCTAGGTATGTTTACCACAGCTCTAAGTGGATGGTGGCAGGTAATGCTGACTCCCCTGTGCCACCCCGGGTGTACATTCATCCAGACTCGCCTGCTTCTGGGGAGACCTGGATGAGACAGGTGATCAGCTTCGACAAGCTGAAGCTCACCAACAATGAACTGGATGACCAAGGCCATGTGAGTCGATGACCCCTCTAATTCCCATCACTGGGTGGCACAGGATACCTATGCTGTGCCTGACTGAAAGAAATGGACACTTCTAAGATCATAATACTCCTTTCTTGATTGATCAGCATGTGTATAATCTTCAAAGTCAAGATTATATTTGCCTGAGAGACTATGTTTTTGGCTGAAGCATCTTATGAATCATTTAATAGGCTAAAACTAGATAATAGTATTTGTATTGGAGAGAAAGAACCCAGGGAAAAAACTTGTTTTTAGCCAAAATATTTGTGTGAAATCCCACGAGGTGCTAATTGTTATAACACTCAATAGAATACTACTCGGGAGCTGGCTAGACAGGGATAATGACTAATGTGTCCTCTATGAGTCCCACTCTTCTCAGCTAATGCTGGTGCTTCTCTGTTTTGGCCCAGGCATTTGCTGTTTGTGTCCCATCTGCACGCTCCCAGTTGTTTTATAAGGACACCTAATGTATCAAAATACAGAAATAATTCCTTTTATTCTTTAAACTGCTGAGACATATGTAAGTTAAAGGTTAGCCATTTCAGTATTTTCATTTTAACACCGTACTAATTTTTATACAGTATTGTTTTTAGGCTCGATATCTGCTTTATTTTAATAAGTAAGCAGCTCTGTATACATGTTTATTTCTGTCCAAAGCTAGCATTTCTACTGTGTTTAATATTATGTGGGAGGGTTTTGATTAAAGTAGAACTGAAATGTCTTCTGAAGAACACGTTCATAACAGGAACACTTATTCATTTCTCAAAGCGGTAACATAAAGTTAGCATATTTATGAGTAAATCTTTTTTAAAAATACAAAATGCCATTTACTGATAATACCTTGATGACTAGATATGGTTTGCAAATTGCTGGACAAGACGGTGTCTTAAGCACTTTATCAAATTCAAACCTTTAAGCACCAGTTTCATTGTAATACAAATGTAGTGTCTAGATTCATAGGATACATCTAGTAAAACTTAACATGAACAGTGCTTTTGTTTATTATTTATTGCCTTTTATTATTTAAAACAGAATTGGAAAAACAATATAGTTTTTTCTGAATCCAGCTTTATGCTCTATATTTTAGCACATTTCCTTATTTCCTTTTTTATTATTTATGCTTATTTTTACAATTTATGCTTATTTTTTACAATTTAACATAGTCAAATGTTGTAACCATTATTTTGCATTTGATTTTAGTGACTTTAGTGACAGAACATTGGTTTCTTTTTCTGACTAAGGGAGACGACTAAAATGTTGGTAGCACATCTTTTTTTTTTTTTTTTGGTGGTACTGGGGATGGAACCCAGGGGCCTTCTACCTCCGGGCTACACTCCCAGACCTATTTTATATTTTATTTGGAAACAGGGTCTCACTAAGTTGCTGAGAGCCAGCTGAGGCTGGCTTCAAACCTGCGCGATCCTCCTGTCTCAGCTTCCCAAGTGCAGGGATTACAAGTGTGCTCCACCACGCCTGGCTCAGCACCTCTATTGAGAGTTCTTTTTTTGTGTATGTTTTCTGCACAGGATATTTGAAACTAAATTTCATTTAGTGTTACTTGTTTTCAAAACTGAAAGTACACTATGCTTTTCTGAGTTTTGCAGTCTGAGAAAATATCTTTTGAAGATAATTGTGTCCTGCTCAATTATGGTGACCCGTGCCTGTAATCTCAGTACTTGGGAGGCTGAGACAGGAAGATCACAGGTTCAAGGTCAGCCTCAGCAATGTAGCAAGAATGTCAGCAGGCCCCTGTTTAAAATTAAACAATGAAATAGGGCTGGTGGCCTAGCTTGGAGGTAGAATGCCTATGACATTCAACCTCTAGTATTGGGGGGGAAGAAAGATAACTGAGTCCCAAAGTTTCAAAACTGTATGCTGTCATATAAGAGGTACAAACTTTTAAATAATTTAAATTAGTAACTCATTTTACAGTTCTAATTCTTTCAGTGTAAATTAATGGCTTCATACCTAATATATAACATTTAATATTAAATAGATTTAGTAGCTTTCTACCTATATTTTAATTTTGTAATTTTATTTGACTTTATTTAAAACAGCCTTCCTCAAACTTGGCACAGTGGTGTGTTCCTGTAATCCCAGTATTTGGGAGGTTGAGACAAGAGAATCTCAAGTTCAATACCAGTTTGCAGTAACTTAGAGAAACCCTGTTTCAAAAATAAAATAGGGCTTGACTATAACTCAGAGGTAGAATGCTGCTGGGTCCAATCTCTAGTGCCATACATCATATATACACACAAAATAAAACAAAGCAAAAAATAAAGTCTTCATCAGAAAACAGGGTGTTTGTGTGTTATGTATGCATGCATGTGTACATATATATAGTATGTATTTATATACATGTACACATACACATATAAATGTGAATCTATACATTTACACATACACACACAGCAATGGAGAAATTTAAATAGTTGGCTTATATGATTGTGGGGGGCGCTGGCAAGTCTAGATGTACAGGACGTCCTGGCAGCCTGGAGACTCAAGATGAGTTGAGGTTTTACCTTGAATTTGAAGGTAGTCTGCTACCAGAATTTCTTCTTCCTCTGGGAACCTCAATCTGTTTTCTCTTAAGACCTTTCATTGTTAGGATGAGTCCCACTCACTTTATGGAGAATGATCAGCTTTATTCTAAGCCTGCCGATTTAAGTGTTAATCTCTAAAAACACTTTTATAGCAACAGCTAGACTGGTGTTTGACCAGATATTTGGATATTGTGGCCAAGTTGACACATACAATCAACTATTATGTAGCATTTGTTTAAAACATAAAATAATAGATTACAGATTGAAATTCAGTTCTTAAGCTTAAATAATTAAAATATTTCACTATTAGGAAAATAAAAAATATGCAAAAACCGGTAACGTGTAGAGATGTGTGTTATCCACTTACGAAATTTTTCTTTGAAGAATGTGGCAAGAAGTCAGGTGTGGGGGTGCGTGCTTGTAATCCCAGTATGTGGGAGATTGAGACAGGAGGATTGCAGGTTCGCCACCAGCCTCAGTTACTTAGTGAAGCCCTCTGCAACTTAGTGAGACCCTGGTTCAAAATAGATAATAAAAAACAGGGCTGGGAGTATAGCTCACAAGTAGAATGTCCCTGAGTTCAATCCCCAGTTCCATATACACAAAAAATATTGTGGCAAGATGTAGTTTAATAAAGGGATGTAATTAATGTGTGTGAAAAGCACAGAGGGAGTTATTTCTTTGCAATTTGGAAGCAAGGAAATTGACTGTAAAAATGTATATACCCATAAATTGGTGCCAGAGGAGAATTTAAAAGGGAAAATGTTTCTTTATCATTACTCATTTAAAAACATTTTCATTATTTAAAAAATTTTCAAAAACATAGTAAAATGTACTACAAGATACAGAGTCACAGGGTTTACCTTCAGTGAGCCTAGATCGGGAGGGAAGGGAACATTCATTAAGATTATCATCAGGCCAGCACAGAGAGGTACAGATGCCACTTTGTTTCAGCCAGGAGAGACTAGGAGGGCTTCCTGAAGAAGGTGTCTCTTGTGTTTATTTAGTCTGATCACTCCAAATGAAGCTAGACTAGAGATTAGGAATTGTTATTGATGATGACTCAGTGTTTAAGAAGAAAGTGGCACTATTGTGATGAGACTTTCTAACACATTGTCCCTTTTATGAGGCCTCTCAGGGACTTACCCTCTGCCCGCCCCAGCCCCTTTTTAATTCTAAAGAAATTGCTATAACCTCTAAAAAAATTGAAGACTCTAAGAAGTGGTTTTCTAAATTGCTTTCCTACTTATTTTTAGTATTTTCAGTTTCTACTTCTACTTTGTTAAAAATGTGCAAGCATACAACATTGTGACTTGAGAACTCTGTATAGACCTGGGACTTTTATTTATTTAGCAGAAAGCGATTGCAGAAATCAGATCCTCACAGGCTATGACTAGACTTAGGACCACATAAACTGAGATTATGCGCCCTTGTGGTTTCTCCAAATACCAGGGATTATTCAGAGAGGAATATTGGTGAGAATCCAGAGTCGAAATGTCCCTGCATGCCACAGCATATTTGAATGTTATGAGGACTTTATAACCCCTGCCTGACTCTTGGAGAATCTGTAACAAGCTTTTTTCTGGCTTCTCTACAAACCGAGATTGGTTGTTGGGCCATACATGTACAGATGGTTCAGAAATTTAGGTAGGGTAGTTTCTCTTCTCATGCATGTGTTTCTATTCACTTGTACTTGCTATCTGAAGAAAAAGGTTAATATGAGCATCTCTTTGAAATATTAGAATAAATTTAGTAGATAATATTGTGTCCAAACCTTAGCAGGACTTGTATCTCTAGTGCTGGGGAGCCATAGTCAGGGGCTTCTGGAAGGGCTTTATTCTCAGCTGTTGAGGATTCCTGGCTACAAATAACCTCACAGTCTTCCGACTTCTTCTTGAGAATTCTTCTTGAGAATTGGGTGGGTGGGGAAGCAAGATGTTACAGAGGAGGTTGACAAATTCTCCCTGGTGGAAGGAATTTGTAGTGGTTTAGAGGTACAAAACATTTGTTGGCGATTGTGGGCAAGTCATTTCTATTCTTTGAGGCTTGGTTTTCTCCTGGGTTGTATCGAAATCACAACATTTTTGAGCATATCAAGTGAACTTAAATGTAAAAGTATGTTATTTGTAAGGAGTGCTTTTTATGTAGCATTATGTATAAGACAAAATGAAGGCTGCCTTGCTGTAGAACTGATGAGTCACTTTGGTAGCTCTGACCCCTACCATCTAAAGTGATTTTTGGTATCACCAAAAATGCAGGGAGCCAGGTTTTTATTATCTGTTCCCTCTTGGTCTTTTGCTTGACTTATTCCAACATGGGAATTTAAGTCATCTGGAAAACTTCCAGTCAGCAGGGAGTTTCCTTACTGAGCTATTCTGCAAGACTAGACACAGCTGCCTGTCTGTCAAACCTCAGGCACTTTCAACTCATCATATCAGAAATAAATATTATATTTCTTTTGACTCAAATCTAGTATTTAAAGTAGAAAAACATGTATTAACCAGTATATGGAAAGGCACTCTATTTATAGATACAGGTTGTGTGACTGTAGAAATAGGTAAGGCATTACTTATTGAAGCTCTCTGTAACTTAATGAGACCCTCTCTCTGGGAGTTTATCAGTGGTATTTGCTACTTAGCTTTTTTTTTTTTTTCTTAGTTTGGAGAAGAGAATGAGTTTTTCCTCAAACTCTCATACTCCCTAAGAACCCAAGTATATATGATTTCTTTCTTTCTTTCTTTTTTTTTTTTTTTTTTTTTTTTTTTTTTGCAGTACTTGGGATGGAACCCAGGGGCATTCTACCTCCAAGTTACACCCCTAGCCCTATTTTTTATTCTTTATTTTGAAACAGTCACACTGAGTTGCGAAGGGTCTCACTAAGTATTAGCTGAGGCTATCTGCGAACTGTGGTCCTCCTGTTTCAGCCTCCCGAATGCTGGGATTACAAGCTTGTGCCACCACTCCAGGCCTATATATGAGTTTTCTAAAGAGAGAGGTTAGTTAAGAAAGAAAGGAAGGGAAAGCAGAATGAACAATAATAGTTACGATTATAAAATTGGTCATTTGTTGTATTTTATGTTCATATTTAAAAGTATATGTTAAGGTAAAACATAATAAATAATTTTGGGAAAGGGTCAGGGTAGTGTGTGTGTGTGTGTGTGCGCGTGTGTGTGTGTGTGTTACTGGAGTGGAACCCAAAGGCTTTTCTACCTCTGGACTATACTCCCAGACCTATTTTATACTTTATTTGGAAATGAGGTCTCATTAAGTTGCTGAGAACCTCACTAAGTAGCTGATGCTGGCTGTGAACCTGTGTGATCCTCCTGTCTCAGCCTCCCAGGCGTCGGGATTACAAGCCTGTGCCACCACACCCGGCTAGGGTAGTTTTATTATAGACTTTCAGGCAGTGACTGATACACTGGTTGGGGCTGAATCAATAGCCTTTATAGGCTGAAATCCATCCCTGTGGCTCCTTTGGTGAGCCTAGCTCAGTGATGATTCCTGCCTATACCATGTGAATTCATGACAAACCCACCTAAGACATTATGGTACAAAAACAAGTTGTGGGGGGTGGTGTGGAAGTCGAGGGGAAGACTTTAACTTCTTCATCTATAAGCTGGGGTATTAATGTCAGAGTTTTCAGACTGAAAAATATCAAGTGTAATGTCCCTTAGAAGCTTTCATCACAGACAGGAAAAAGCCACACCCCTAATTCCAGGACAGGGAGCTGACCTCAACTCACTCTCCTTTCCCAGCATAGTTCTTTAAGAGAACTACTGACTATACAGTCACTTTCAATCCTGCTGAGATATTGGGCTTCCAAGGACATAAACTTAGATTTAGATTGCATCTTTTAAAATGAAGATGAGTGGACATAATCTGCTAGGAATAATATACTTAGGAAATGAGAAAGGGTAACATCATTGAAAATGTCTTCAGGATACGCTGATTGTTAGCATCATCAGAATTTAATGTGTTTTTCAAACTTTTTACTTGACTCATAGCAAGACCTACTTTTTATGATATTAATTACCTACTGCACACAGCTAGTGGAAAGTGTTTTATAGTGCCCTATCCTTACTACAAGTGGGAAACAAATTCCTACTTTATTTTATAATTTTATTTATTTGAAAAAGTTCTGGTTGCAATTCTAAGTTGATTATATGAGCCTCTAATGGGTCACTGAAATTTTGCCCTTTTCTTAGGCCTAGAGTTTTTCCCAGGGGTGCACCCCAGTGATGCTGTTGGCCACTCTTGTCTTTCCCTCATGTATTCATGATGCCCCCAAAATCATGTCTAATCAGCAAGATGATCAGATCTGCTATCCAGTTATTTCCTCTAACAGAAAAAAAAATTGGGAATAAAAACAGACAACAAAAAAACAAACAAAATTAATAAACACCTCTGGGTATTGATTACTATCAGAAGACAAAGACATCCTTTTGTGACACCAGGTATACCTTCTAGGTATAAAACTCTTTGTGTTTGTGCAGGCCAAAGATCCTGAATTTGTTTTATTAAACTCCCCACATCCTGAAAAGCATGAGGCAGGTGAGCCACTGTGTTTTCTTGTGATTTTAATGCTTCCTCTCTGGATTTTTAATATCCAGAAACCTAAATTTAAACCTTACAGCCTAGGAAAGATGTAAGTTTGTTAACTAAACTCATTTATGAATACCTGAATAAAGAAAATATGAATATCAGCAGCAAATATAAAAACACACTGGATGAGACTGTTTCTTCACCCGTTCCCCACCCCAGACTTCAAAGCATAAAATATAAGGAAATAGAAAAAGTTCACTCCCATCATCATTGCCCATAGGTTCACTGTTTATCTCTTTGTCAGGGTCCTTTTTACTCTATTTTATTGTAGTTGTGATAATTTTATTACTAACTTGAGTAGTATTTTTGTCATTTTAAGGTTAGAAAGAAATATTACGTGTTTAAATTTTTTCTGAACACTATTTATAACAGTTGACTAATACCATATCCTGTGGTGTAGATTTTCATTTGCCTAGCCAATCTATATTGGGCATGTAAGTAATTTAGTTTTTTTTTTCTGTTATAGATTGTGTGATGTACATCTTTGCACATGAAAAGTTTTTTTTTAGGATAAATTCAGAGTGGAATAATTTAGTGGATGGTAGTTGACAGTTGCCCCTGCAGTGTGACAGGGGCAGCGTTGCCATTTTTTCCTGAGCCTGAGTTTTGAAGAAGCATTCTTGTGCTGGAGGCACAGATGTTGGGTTCTCTAGACAGTCTGGTAGTCCAGAAACTTTGTGAGCCACACACAGAGCAGATGCCAGAGTATCCTTAAAATTTCCTTTGCTCTTGAATGGACACATGCAGTTACTAATAAAGGAAAAGTTTTCTCTGAAGATAACCTTGTGTACAAATGCTTATTTTTAGAGGATGGGTTGATGCAATTTAGTTATTTCCATCTCATTTTAGTTTGGTTTTTTTTTTTTTTTTGGTTTAGACTCTGGTTCTGTTTACCTTCTTATAAATAAAATTCTAATTAATTTATTCTTGTATTATTGTAAGCAATAAAATTTGATGTTATCTCCATGGCTGTACTTAGGGTATCACTAAAATAATGATTTTTGGTTATTTTACATATACTTTACAACAATTTACTAGTCTTCTTTAGTTTTGGTGTATTTTATTACATTGGCACTTCTCTATCCTTGAAAGTGTTTATTTCCAGCAAAGATTTATTTTACATTAAATTATTTATTCATAGTGTCAAGACTGGGCAGAGGTTCTTGATTACATTTGGATTTTTTTCCCTTGCTATAGATCATTCTTCATTCTATGCACAAATACCAGCCACGAGTGCATGTCATCCGTAAAGACTGTGGAGATGATCTTTCTCCCATCAAGCCTGTGCCTTCTGGGGAGGGAGTAAAAGCATTCTCCTTTCCAGAAACTGTCTTCACAACTGTTACTGCCTACCAGAATCAGCAGGTATTGTTCTAAGTTCATATTCGTATCATATTTTTTAGGTGTAAATAGGAAGATTAGCTATGCTTATTGCTGTATAAGATATCATGAGTTATTATAAAATAACTCCCACATATGGTATCCAAACTGTCTATGAATATCTTGTGTATAAAAATAATAATTATTTATCTACGACTCCTCAAATCTGGCTACTGTAGGAAGGACTTCTTCAGATAAAGGGTATAGATATGTAAAATATTACAAGAAATTTTATTATAGAACATGGGATGTGGTTTTAAAACTATATCCCATGAAAATATTTCAGAAGCATTTGTCATGTTTGGTAATTTTTGTATATTTACAAAAGAGCTTTATCTTTTAAACTCTACTTTAAGTGTGCTGTACTTTAATATATTATATACATTATAGTCCAAAAGATCAGCAATTGTGGGTTAATACTTTCATAAATTTAGAAATAATTTAAGAAGTGAAATATTGATTTTCTATATGAATAAACATGTATCTCTTTAAAGTTGTGTTTACACGAGTCAAGTAAATATAGAATTGAATTGAGAAAAAATAGTCTATATAATTCCAGCCAATATTTGTAGGAAGTAGCTATATTATATAGGCTAATGTGGTTGTTAGCAGACTTTTACAATTTTATGGTCTGCCAAATTGTTTTAGGACTATACCTCTCTTTACCTTTTTAGATATTTTAGATAAAAATTTAAAGTCTACTAAATGTATACTACTCTAAACGTAGTATACTGAACGTAGTCTGCGCTCTCTGTTGTGTATGTGCTGTTTTAAATAAAGCTTCTTAGGAGATGTAGATCCCTCGAAATGTTTTCTTTTAGGGCTGAGAATCCCAACACTCTTGACCTGTGGAGGCACCAGCCCCACCACTGAAGCTTGCCTGTTTCTCACCCACATTTCCACTTTTTCATATGGACTGTTAGGAAGGCACATGAAATGTTTTTGAAGGTCTAGAGATAACTAGGATGATATTCTTAAAATATATTTGGGAAGAAAATAATTTTGGGGGGGCCAAAATTAGTACATAATTAAAATAGCAGAGGCTTTTAATAATGCCTTTAACAAGCCCAAACCATTGTGTCTGCCTCTGTCTCTTTCTCTCACACACAAATTACATGTGCTCTGTGTGTATTTTCTCCTACCCTTTTTGGTACAGTAAGTCTACCGTGGTGGGCTCTTTGTACATGTTAATGACTAATGCCAATTAGTAAATACTGACTAATTGTTTAAAAGAAATTAGTAAATACTGACTAATTGTTTAAAAGAATGGAGCAGCTGGATGTGGTGGTGCATGCGTGTAATCCCAGCATTCAGCAGGCTGAGACAGGAGGATCATGGTTCCAGGACAGCCTCAGCTACTCAGTGAGGCCCTTTGCAACTCAGTGAGACCCTGTTTCAAAATAATACAAAATAGGGCTGGGGGTGTATCTCAGAGGTAGAATGCCCCTGGGTTCTATCCCCAGAACCACAAAAATAAATAAATAAATAAATAAATAAATAAACAAACAATCAAACAAACAAACAAACAAACAATAAAAGAATGGAGCAATTAGAAGGGAGACTGACAATGGTAAAAAGCAATCATATTCATTTTTAATTTCCCTGCTATTTTGGAGAACTGATGGAAAATTGGTAAGCAGATTTACCTCGTTATTCACAGCATGGGCTCTGCAGCATGGTGTCCTATCCCATTCCTGCTGGCTAGTAACTGTATGACCTTAGGAATGTTACTTTTAAAGCCTCACTTTAAAAGAAAACATAAAATTGAGATAATATCCAAGCATGAATTACTATTATAATTAACTGAGTAGTATGCATAAAACAGAACAGCATACACAGTCTGTGCTGCTTCAATAGATGTGGCGATGTTAGTAATAAAAATGAAAATTGTAATTATGATACATTATGATACATATCTTTTTATTTAATTATGATACATATCTTTTTAGATAGGCAACACTATATAAATCTATACTCTTAAAACAGGGCAGGGGTGTAGCTTGGAGGTCAAATGCCTCTGGGTTCCATCCCCAGACCTGCAAAAAAAAAAAAATAATAATAATATTTAAATTATTTAATATTACTTAGACATTACTGAAATGAATAGAGAATTGAACTATAATGATCTAAGAATAACTTTTCTTTAATGATAAAATGGCAAACATGGTGAATTGATTAGCAAATCTTTTCATTATAGCCTTTTTTTGTGTGTGGGTCTGGGGATGGAATCCAGGGGCTTTCAACCTCCAAGCTACACCCCCTGGCCCTATTTTTTATTCTTTATTTTTAAATTGTGTCTCACTAAGTTACAGAGGGCCTCACTAAGTAGCTGAGGCTGTCCATGAACCGCAGTTCTCTGGTCTCAGCCTCCCAAATGCTGGGATTACAAGTGTGCACCACCACACCCAGCTCTTATAGCCTTTATAACAGTTTTGTCCACATACAAAAACGGTCTCATGTGGAGCACACGTATCTTGAGTGTTGCATGGATGACTGGAGGATGGGTAAGAAGACGCACAGACACTATAGAGAACTGCAGCGATGCCTTCCTGTGCTGTAGCAAATTTCCTCCTCAGCCACGACGATGCAGTCAGAACTATGTTCATTAACTTTGTAGAATTCATGAAGTCAAAGACTTTAGAAAGCAAAGCGTGGTAGACCTCTGAGAAAACAGCCTGTAAATTTTTTAGGTTAGGTAGAGATCTGGTAAGAAACAGATGGGATGTTACTTGTTTAATGTCAAGTTCAGGATGGTATAAATAAAATAAAAAGTTTTAATGGAGATGATTAGAACATTTGTAAATTTCTCCGCCTCCCAAATCTTTTCTTACTGGGCAAGAAGTTGGTTATGAGTCAACAAATTGGAATTCTATGTAAAATTAAAATGTCATTTATTACTATTACATGAATAAGATTTAATACCATATAACTTTCAAGTAGTGGTTACCTCTGGTTAAATATTCACTGTAGTGCTGTGATAAAGTTAGGGCTCCACAAATAAAAGACAAAAAAATAAAAGTTTCAGGTGAGAGCCACAAACATAAAAGGAAAAAAAGAAGATAAAGAGTAAGAAAATTAGAGGGTATTACCTAATTCAGAAAACACTTTGTTGGAGCTTAACAACAAGTGAGTTCAAGCATATGAATGGCCCCATAAATGGAGATTGTTGAGTATTACTTAATTCCCCATCACCCTGATTATAAGAGAATTAAACCACATTGTTGAATTAAAGGGAGTAACTTCAGTTCCTAGAGAATTGTCAAACATAGGGCAAATTATCAACAGATTATTCAGGATGTCCTTCTCCAGGATTATTAAAAGCAAAAGAAACTGTTATCTGTTTATGGAGACTGAAAAAGTGAGGAAGTATCTTTTTCACAGCATTGGGGTATTCTAGAGGATTTCCAAAATTTCTTTTAGCTTCTAGGATATTAAAATATGTGGGGAATATAAAAAGTAACACAATACAATCCTCTCTCAGTTACTTTTTATTCATTTGCAGTTCTACATTATTTGTTTTTTAGAAACTTTACTTGATGTTATATACGATTTTTTTCTACTTCTTTCCTACTTTGCAGATTACTCGCCTGAAGATCGACAGGAATCCATTTGCCAAAGGCTTCCGAGACTCTGGGAGAAACAGGTAAATCCTAGTGAAAAACATTCTGGATGTGACAAAACATAGTTGATATTTTATTGTGAATTTTTCATTTCAAACTAAATGGTTAAATTTACTAATATGTTATTGAAATCGTATCGGAGGAGAATTTAAATTGTTTAATACAGTTTGGCCTTGGAGGTAACTGTTTTTGGAGTGGAATGACGTGGCCTGCCCAAAGGGAAATGTTCATGAATGGTTCTGGGGTAAAGATGGAGGGTCTCAGAGCGTACATTGCCTGTTGTTTCTCAAGGGGCCTTGAAGGAGTCTGCCCTTACAAGCCCACAGCTTCAGTATTGCAAATAAATGTTCTCTCTGCCTCTGCTATTGGTTCAGAATATCCTTAGTGATGCATTAATTCCATCTGGTAAGATTGGGTTCTTGTTCACTGAGATTTCCAACTGGAATATAAAACTACTTCCTATTGCCAAGAGAGCTGATGTCTTTAGTTTCCAAATTTATCTTGGCTCTACTGACAGTCACACACTTGTTTGTTTTTTTTTCCTGTGTTATGTTTACAGTATTTGTACTAAGTGGGAAAGCTACAATAATGAATTTCACTCTATTTTATCAAAAAGCAGATCATCTAGTTTGTGTACCGAGAGATTTAAAATTCATTGATATGATTGTATTTCAATGCAGTTTAGTGAAGTATTTTCTAAAATAGTTGTGATAGAAGGTAGTAATAGACTAATGTTCTCCAAATACCTTTTCAGGACAAGGCTTTTAATTACATGTTTTTAAAAGAACATTATTTTTAAAAAGAAGTATTTGAACTGGGCGTGGTGGTGCATGCTTATAATCCCAGCATTTGGGAGGTTTTAGACAGGAGGATCACGGTTTGCGGCCAGCCTCAGCCTCTACTTAATGAGGTCTTTTGCAACTCAGTGAGACCCTGTTTCAAAATAAAGACTAAAAATAGATCTCGGGGTGTAGCTCAGAGGTAGAATGCCCCTGGGTTCCATCCCTAGTAAATTAAAAAAAAAAAAGTGTTTGAGCAATTTACTCTCAAAATTATTTTGTTGTGTTTTTTATTTTTTTTAGTACTAGGGATGGGACTCAGGGACATTCTACCTCCAAGCTATACCCCCACTCCTCTTTTTATTCTTTATTTTGAAACAGGGTTTCACTGAGTTGCAAAGAGCCTCACTAAGTAGCCGAGGCTGGCTGTAAACCGCAATCTTCCAGTCAAGCGTTCTCCACCACACCCCGCTTCAAAATTACTCTAATAGTCCTTGAAAACGAAGTATTAATTGGGTGTATATATAGGAAATCAAAATCCTCAACTAGGAAATCACATATCACATGGGTGACATGTGCATGCATATCTCTAACATCTTGTATACCAATAAGATGTATGACTACAATACACCAATAAAAAATATAAAATTTTAGAGAAAAAACAATCTGACAGGAGGGTCACAGTTTGCAGCCAGCCTCAGCTGCTTAGCGAGGCCCTTTCCAACTCAGTGAGACCTGTTTCAAAATAAAGAAAAAAAATCGGGCTGGAAGTGTAGCTCGGAGGTAGAATAACCCTGGGTTCCATCCCAAGTACTGCCAAAAAAAAAAAAAAAAAAAAAAAAAATCTGGTAACAGTCTTGATTTTTAGTATTTTTTTCTTTGTTCAGCTGATTAGTTGGACAAGATATGTGGCAAAGATCAGTTCTCAGAAAACACTCAATTGCTTGCTTGTAGCTTCTTGGCGTTTTCTTATGTAGTGGTGTCATTTAAACACCATGCTGTGTAAAGACTAAAATACGACTGCAGTGCAAGGGTAGAGTGACCTTCAGCTCAGTGCAAGTGGGTCAACAGACCGACCAATAGGAGGACTTTCTTTTCAAATTCTTTCCTCTGTAGCAAGGGTTTTAGGTATTTCTTAGACACATAAGTTATCCGCTGTGTTGAAATTATTTTACATCTTAGATATCTGTTTCAACATGGAGAAAAATAAATTTCTTTTGTTTTATTATCTCTTTACTATTCAGAGGAATTTCTGAAAATCGAATGCAAATTGAACCATAATTTAGTAACCCAAGATAATCACTTAGGTGGCTAAAAGGAAGCTTTGGAATGATTTCTCTCTTGACACATGCTTTGATGGAATTTTCTTGTGACTTTAGTTATATCAGGTTAGTATTTATGCAATTAAGAGTCTTGCACTGGTTCCGTTTATTTATCTTTTTAAGCAGAAAGGAATTGTTAAAACTCACTGGAGCCCCGGGAGAACGATGCGAATGTCTCAAGAGTTCATGCCAGGAGCTGTGTATAAGCTCTTTATACCAGCAAAGGCTTGACCGCTCTTGATGCCGCATATCTCACTGCTTGTACCATGTCAGTTCACTTAGGAGGCCGGGTTTTAAAAATTCTTAAAGTATATTTTACATAGTTAACAAGAATTAATTAATCCTCTACAAGAAGAAGCGAGAGGCCAGGTGTGGTGGCACATGCTTGTAATCCCAGTACTTGAGAGGCCGAGACAGGAGGATCTCAGGTTCAAGGCTGGCCTCAGCCACTTAGGCCCTCTGCAACTTAGTGAGACCCTGTTTTAAAAAGAGAATAAAAAATCAGGCTGGGGGTGTAGTTCAGAGGTAGAATGTCCCTGGGTTCCATTCCTAGGCCCCCCCACACAGTGAGATAGTAGATTTATCGCACAAGTTTTTGTGAAGAATTCTAGATGTGCCAGAATGATGAGATGTCATTTGATTCTTTAAATTTAGTCAGTTAAGAACCAGTAGCACTGGTGAAAATAAACTACTAAACTGCTGCTTGGTATGGTGAGGTCAAAATGCTAATTTTGATAGAGATTTGTATAGGCATGGCATTTAATGGTACTATTTCTTCTCTGATTTATAATAACACTTTTAATGTTTTAATGGATATACAGAAAACTATTATATTTGAACAATATTTAAATTTGTCAAAATTTAAAATTTTATTTTGCTCCGACTATTTAAAAAAAATCTTATTGTAGGTGAACTATCTTGTATCTATACATAGCTTTCTTACTAGTGAAATAAAGTCACGGATTTTCTTTCTCATGAAATTATTTCTCATGCTAATCATAGATCAGCTTTTACTGGTCACTCTTGAATGTTAATGTCTATAAATCAATGTTCCTAGTTTAAAAATTATTATATTAACATTTTTTACTAATAAATGAAGAAGATACAAATATGGAAATGAGAGAATTTGGTCAGCTTTAAACATTTGTGACTTATATATTGTTTTCTTAAAAGAAACCTAAGTTATATGTAAGATTCAGTAGACGGTTCAGTGAGGAATACAATATTTTTTCATTTATTAGTACAAAAGTGTCCATGAGATGAAGTTCACTTTATTATCTCTATTTCTGTTGAATCGTTATTATTTTTAAAAACCAGTTCAATTTTTATTTTTCCTCATACATAAAATAAACAAATCAGCAAGATAAGAAGTAAACATGGGATTGTGATTATTTAAACTTTATAAAACAATTTTCTTTAATTAAAAATTATCCTTTCCTGGCTCTTTATGGCTCCATAGCCCGTTTTATAGGAATCAGTAGCTTCAGCCCTTAAAAGCTCTCCTGCAAGACATTTGCTATGTGAGAGCAAATTTATGTGCTGAGAATAGTTTCATTCTTCAGTTAGCCCTTATAAAATTTTTTACTACTCAGGAAGGTACAAAAATTTCTTCTCTTTAAATACTTCAGGAAAAACATACCCATTTTACTAAATAAACTTGGCCATTTGATAGCATAAATTAGGGCAGTGATAAAATGTGGAAGTTGTTCAAAGGCGCCTTGTATAAATTATCGCCTTGGCAACTCTCCTGCAGGAGGTGCCTTTCATCTTTTCTTTAACTAGATGGGAAAAGTCTCCATTACTGGAGAAAATGAAGGCTTTTTAACAAAACTCCAGATTCAGCTAATAAATATTTTATAACTGTTTCCTGCAAAATATCTGAAATCCTTTCTGGAACTTGGAGTGTGAAACAGCAGCCCTCAGGAAAAAAAAATCAATAGCTCCAAATCAGATTACTTGTAGATGTGTCACCTTCAAAGCATCTCTCTAAAGCTTAGAGTTGTGTATTTGAGATGCTCAATAATTTCTCCCAAGAATTTGGTTTATAGATTTGAAGCATAATAAAGTTTACACTGTTAAAGCAAATAACGCAGTAACACACGTCTCTGTAGTTAATGTTTCTAAATCCAGTGGGTGCTGGTTAACTACCTTAGTAAGTTCCCGTCTAGATTGCTCCTTAACTGCTTTGGTATCTTTAATATTTAAAACTACCCTTAGCAAGATTCATCCACGTGGAAATAAAAGAAAAGTAGTTTTTAAAATGCGGCTGTAAATAAACCATTCTTTTGCACTTTTTAAGTTTTTCTTTTTTGTGGTACTGGGGATGGAACTCAGGGGCATTCTGCCTTTGAACTACACCTCCAGCCCTATTTTTTATTCTTTATTTTGAAACAGGGTCTCACTGAGTTGCAAAGGGCCTCACTAAGTAGCTGAGGCTGTCCGTGAACTGTGATCCTCCTGTCTCAGCCTCCCAAATGCTGAGATTATAAGTGTGCACCACCACGCCTGGCTCCATTCTTTTGCATTAAGAAAATCTTATTCCTAGAGTCATAAAAATTTAATATTGTTATGTAGGAAATATCGTGTAACCAGTTAAGCATCACCCATTAGTCCAGTATTAAAAACAAGGAACATGGGGTTTTGAAACTTTCTTGGCCTACCAAAGTGCCCAGAAAGCCACACTCTAATGTACAGAAAATATTACTCAGTGGTTTGATATTGGCATTGACTTATAATTTGGTCACAGAGATGATATCTGATTTTGAAAAGAATCACTTAGAATAAAACAACTGTAGAGCTAGAATAGGGTTCAGAGCTTTTGTGGGCTTATCCTCACTTTGTAGGGAAGTGATATCCACAGAGGTTATGAGATTCACTGGAGGCCATGCAGTTAGTTTTAGTGACTTGCCGTCACAGTTCACTTCTGATCACAATCTAGTGTCCTTCTGACTAAATAATCCTCTGTGTGGCACGTGGACTACATCCAAAGCAAGATTCTGTTCTTCCCTCCCAGGTAATGCAGTTAAAACAGGTGCAGGCATCCTCCGTGTCCTGCTTTCCATCTCTTTGAAGTGCTCCCAGAGCAGCACTCCCCTGAGCCTGGGACGGAGAAGATGAGTCAGGTCCCTGTGTAGACTCAGGATGTGTTCGTGCATGCAAATCTGTGCGTGCACACCAGCCACCGTGTACCCATGCATAGCTGTCCTGTCACTGAGGTGGTGCAGGCATGCTTCACATGGAGTTAAGACAGAAATCAGTGAGTTAATGGGGACTATGTTTGCACATACTAAGAAAGCAAATTCTGTGTGTAAAAATTGGCACAGAAGGACAAGTGAGATAGTTGCACAAATTGCTTCTGCTGTTGGAGAGCTTTCATCATATTGTAAAAGTGATGTGACACTTTCTTAGTTTGTAGTGCATGTGATTTTTGGGGTACAGGGAACCAAGAGGAGGTAGCACCTAAGTTAAAGTTATTAAATGTATCTGGCAATCACAAGAGGTGTCTAGTATTTGACATTCCAGAAAACAGGGTATTGGTTTCATGAAAAGCACAGTTATCTTGACTAACAAATTGTTCAGGGCTGAGATGGTTGAGGAATGACACATGAGATTTTAGGCTGTCCTGAGAATGGCTAGCTGAATGAAGGGCCTCAGTCTCAGAATTTAGAGGATTTAGTTACCTGGTAGGAGGAGGGGAAGGCTCTGAATCATTTATGGTTGAAGGCGATTTATACATGCTCTCAGAGTAGTTGCTTTTGTTTTAAATTGCATATATGCCATGTAAATTATCCATAACCAACTTACTCTGTCTCTTTTTAGTATTCAACCAGTAAGTTGACATGTTAAGGCTTTAAAGTAATCTATGATGTCACTACTAACTCCACATACCTGATAGCACTCTGAGATCACCTTCCTGCTCTCCTGCATGCTGGGGCCAAGGGGGCATGGGTGAGAGGTGAGGGGAGAATTCAGTGCTGCCCTCTCCTGGCCCTCCTGTTTCTGGAAGAAGAACCAGCCTGGCTCCTGTTGCAGATTGTGTTCATGGGTGGAAGTTGGTATTCTTTGAGTGTTCCCCTGAGTTGGCCACTAAAGCACTGATGATAGACAGAAATACGTCTTAGAAAAGAAAGTTTACAGGAGCATGCTTCTGTGGCAGCACCTCCTTGCTAGGGGAGAGACCCTGTAATGGGGAAAGGGGCGTTCCAGATCACAGCAGAGCCTTGGGCACACAGCAGCCAGGGCGGACTCGCTTCATCTCAGCTCCCTAGCCCACAGAGGCGGCTTTTCAACCTTCAAGTGGACCTTGGCCCCTGAGAATGTGACCAGGCATCCTGGGTGGTTTCCATTCCCTTTGTGCTTTCCTCTCGGAAGCATTTCTTCTCTGCTGCTGTCAACCTCTAACTAGCAGGTGTGGGAGGTCCTGTCAGTGCTGGTGTTGTTTTCTGAGATGCTCATTAATGGTGAAAGCTCCAACTGCTCCTAACTAGACTCCATTTGTCCACCCCTGCCTGACCCTTCTGTTTAGAATGGGTTTGGAAGCCCTGGTGGAATCGTATGCATTCTGGAGACCGTCTCTACGGACTCTCACCTTTGAAGATATCCCTGGAATTCCCAAGCAAGGTAACTCACAAATCTCCTGGGTCATCGATGCAGACAGTTCTGCCTAGAAGTTCCAACACTAAACTATGCACAAGTAATTATTTTCACCTATAATGGCAACCTCATCAACAACATTCTCTTACCCTGGGATCCATATCTTTTCCATATGGTATTATGGAGATGGGTAGAAAAAATGGTTGTTTTTGTCTTAGGTTAAATCTTGCATGTTTTAAGCTGTCTAAATAGCTCAGGACATTTACCTCACTGTTAAATCTTATATTAATATTAGAGGTAGACTTGCAGGCTTTAAAGCCAGGTACATTTCATGAGAAATTATTGATGCTATTTCCAATCCACCCTTTCTTGCCAGCTTCTTTTCTCCCCCAACCCCCTTTTTTATTGTGGTGCTAGAGATGGAACCCAGGGGATTCTACCTTCAGAATATACTCCCAGACCTATTTTATATTTTATTTGGAAACAAGGTCTCACCAAGTTGCTGAGAGCCTCACTAAATAGCTGAGGCTGGCTTTGAACCTGTGCGATCCTCCTGTCAGCCTCCCAAGCATGGGGATTACAAGTGTGTGCCACCATGCCTGGCTCCCCCCACCCTTTTTAGGCAGGCTTTATGATGGGAAGGTCAGGCATGATTATTTCCCACAAGCCCAAGGCTTGTGTTTCCTCAAAGAAGGACCTTCTCTTCCGTCTATTCATTAGATAGGACTCAAGCACATTGTGGTAGGCAGGCTTATTTCCAGGATCCTGTCAGCTTTCAGTGAGAGTTTCACATGCTGGGTTTTAGATTATTATCGGTGGTTGTATTGGGCTTTAGATTATTTTGAGAAGCTATCAATAACACTGCCACTGTCTTATAAGAACTATGAAAGTTTTACAACCTGTCCAGACCTTTGGAATTCTCTTCTCCCTTTAAGTTTCATTAAGTTTGCAAACATCAGTTTGTCTGCATATTAAGAGAGGGGTAGTCAGCCACCATCACTGTTAGTGATTGGACACAGGATTCACCATCCTCTCTGTTTCATAGAACTGTTTATTTGTTGTATTTGCTCTTGGGTTAGCATATGATTCACCAGCTTGTTTTCTGGTTGGAAATGATGTTTTCTGAAGGACTAGGTCATGGCCAAGATATGCATGGTGTAGTCAGTGATGCAAAGATGTTTTTAGTGAGAAGCCATAGATATGGTTGAGGTGGGATATGGACTAGTCCAGCTCTTTTCTTTGAGGTACTTTTTTTGGTGTGTGTGTGTGTGTGTGTGTGTGTGTGTGTGTGTGTGTGTGTGAGAGAGAGAGAGAGAGAGAGAGAGAGAGAGAGAGAGAATGAGAATATATTAATCCAGAGCACACTTTGCCAAGCTAATTGAAGGAGAAAGTGTGATTTTATACAGTAGTATCAAATTACTTTCTGTTCTACAAAAATTTCTCATTCCTGCAAGAGATAATTTGCCTTAAAATTTTGAGGGAAGTTCTGTTTAAATTATTTTAGTCTTAATTCAGTGAGATTATAAACTCCTTTTCATCTTTGTAGCTGCCACCCCTTTGTAACAAGCCACGTCTACCTTGTATTTACCAAATTAAAAGGAAAAGATGGCTGGGGAATCTCTCTTTACATTTTAACTTCTTTTGTAGGCAATGCAAGTTCCTCCACATTACTTCAAGGCACTGGGAATGGTGTTCCAGCCACCCACCCTCACCTTTTGTCTGGCTCCTCTTGTTCCTCTCCTGCCTTCCATCTGGGGCCCAACACCAGTCAGCTGTGCAGTCTGGCACCAGCCGACTATTCTGCCTGTGCCCGCTCAGGCCTCACCCTCAACCGATACAGCACATCTTTGGCCGAGACCTACAACAGGCTCACCAACCAGACCAGCGAGACGTTCGCCCCACCCAGGACTCCCTCGTACGTGGGTGTGAGCAGCAGCACCTCCGTGAACATGTCCATGAGTGGCACTGATGGGGACACCTTCAGCTGCCCACAGACCAGCTTGTCCATGCAGATTTCGGGAATGTCCCCTCAGCTCCAGTACATCATGCCGTCACCCTCCAGCAACACCTTTGCTGCTAACCAGACCCATCAGGCTTCCTATAACACTTTCAGGTTACACAGTCCCTGTACCTTGTATGGATATAACTTCTCCACATCCCCCAAACTGGCTGCCAGTCCTGAGAAAATCGTTTCTTCCCAAGGAAGTTTCTTGGGGTCCTCACCAAGTGGAACCATGACTGATCGACAGATGTTGCCCCCCGTGGAAGGAATGCACCTGCTTAGCAGTGGGGGTCAACAGAGTTTCTTTGACTCTAGGACCCTAGGCAGCTTAGCTCTGTCATCATCTCAAGTGTCTGCACATATGGTCTGATGAGACCTTTAAGTTAAACTACGTTTGATTCTTTCTAATGTATTTTTAATTTTTTTCTTTTAAAAAATGCAATATGAAAGGAAACTGTAGCTTGTGAAATGTACATAGATAATGAGAGCTCACTGAGGTTTTGACTTTCTCATGGTGAGGCTGTAATTCTTTGGTATATGTGTATTTAGTATAACCATATCTTGGGATACTGAAGCCTCTACTATTTCCCTCCAGTTTAACTACTCCAGTTGTACAGAGTATTGGCATACATGTAGTATATTTAAACAAATTCTCAGACTCTTTTAAATACAAAACTGTAAACCTGAAATTTGGCAGTGATACTAATCAGACAAAAACTTGTAACTTGTTAGAAAAATTCTCTAAATACTTTGAAAGTCGAGTTCAATCCATATGTAGTAACCAACATACAGCTTCTTGGGATTTCTGTTATTCTTGGTAACTTTGTGAAAACGTAAAATGAAAAAGCCAGTTGAAGTCTTACTTGTGAGGTATTGTAATAATGAAGGATGAGCTTTTACATTCCTGCTTATTTTTATTTACCCCAGATATTATATTGAGTAGATAAAGTTATAATGCATAATGATTTTATTTCTTGAAGGAAAATAAAGAAGAGATTTTGCTTTTTAAACTTTCCATTGGGCATAAAACAAGTACTTATTCATCTGCAGAGAATAAATTTCTAGTATTTTGGGCTTTTTTGCTTGTTTTATTTAGTTTATCAAATAGGAAATTTAAAAATATCCTATAAACATTTTTACATTTCAGTTTTCACCAGGAAAGGAATATATGATCTGAATAGCAGCAGAGAAGAAAATAGGTCCATCTCAAATTCTTTAATTCCAATGAGAAATATCTGTCGTTCTAAATTAAGAGGAGTAATGCTATCAGTTATACTTTAAGTTTTTCTGTACCTTGGGTCTTCATTTAGAATATTTTTTCCATCGTGCTTTGAGCTTCCTGACCCATGGTCTTTGAGTAAGGAAAAGGCATTTGTGCTACTTATTTATGTCTTGCAACTCCTACAAATTGAAACCTTCCCCTGCCTTAACCTTATCCCTCTGTCTGAGTTTTTTCTAAAACAGACAGGTCTTGGGCCTTTATGGTGTTAATGCTGCAAGGAATTTCAGAGGGTTATCTCTGCAATCTGTCTTGTGGATGTTGTAGTCAAAGGCCAAAGCCCCTTACTATAAAGACCCTCTTGGAGGACTGAGGAGGAAGATACTAATTATGATAAAGGAACTATAAAACTTTTAACCTCAACAGCATTTTTAACCCCAGAAGAGAAGTAACAAAAGCAGCATTACGTATTTTTAAAAATCCCAAATAACGCATACATGACTGAAGAATTAAAAATAAGCAACGTTGATAGCGTATTATGAGATAAATAAAAAGGCTAAGAATGCATGATGAGATGCATTACCCTTCTGTTGAGAAGACAAGATGATGCGCCCGTCAGCTTATTCATCACAGTGCATATATCTGACAAGCAGTGTGATTTCCTTGCATTGCTCAGCAGAATTGCTGTAACTCATCTCTAGTTTATATGGAGAAAGGGTATCACTCCTGATTTGCTTTGTACTTTAAAACAGCACCAGTGTTAGCTATTGAGGGGGATACTGCTTGAACAGAGTTTGCACAGAATGTGCCACCGTTTATAGATATTGACAGATTTCCTTACGGATTCTGTAATCAGTTCATCAAATTACTATTAATTTTTTAATTTAAGATTAGGATCAAGGGACATGAAATAATTGCAATAGGTAGATTTATATAAGATTTTGTGTGTGTGTACGATATTAATAGCTTGACAAGGATGTGGGAAAAGACTTTGAGGATGAGTCTCTCCCAGCCTTTGTGCTTGTTATAATTCAAGGAGAATAGTTTTACAACTTGAGAAAACACGGAAAGTAATGCTCTATACCCATATGTGTTAGTATGTAGAGCATTTCACTTTCCGCTGTTGGTCATTTCAGATGACACCACAATAAAGGTAGAATTTTTTTTATTAATCTTTTTTTGGTAAAATTAGCAATATTGTACAAATGCTGTTCCCTTTTGGTTTTTCTGTAAATATTACTCAACATGTCACTTCAAAGACTAACCTTTTATTGTTATGTTAAATGACATATATACATTGATAATTATAAGTATATATCTGTATTTTATTAAAATGTGCTTAAGAAATTATATTAAAGTGTATTATTAAACCCTTTTGTGATTTTTGGAGGGCAATCATTTTATCTCTAAATACTGTTCCAAGAATAAGCACACATGTGCATACCACAACTTTTGTAGTTCTCAATTACAAAGCAGGGAAATGAGCCTGCTGTTCATTTTTCGTGTGTTAAATATAATTTCTTGTTGTGTTGACCATGTCATTGAAGGTGAAGTCCCTGATAAATGTTGAATACATGAAAGTATGGAGGCGAGAGGAGGAAGGCAGAGTGGTGTGTTTTGTTTCACGTCCAGGACAGAGAGGTGAGGACACAAGAGCAAGCTGCTTGCAGTGATGACAGATTACTTCTAGGCCCCTTGACTGGAAAACATTCCAAGGGACGTCGTGATGGGGTGAGGTTGCTGCTATCAAGACCAGTCACATTCTGAAAATTAACACTTGCTTCCATACAAGCTTTCTCCCAGAGGTCAACAGCTTTTCACAAGTGTGGCACCCAGTTGCTGACCTCTGATTTCTGGAATGTAGAGGGTCAGGAGACCTTACTCGCTCCCAGAGGAGGCACAGTGTAGCCCATACAGGGAAGGATTGCTCTCACTCTGTACATTAATGAGTGAAATTTTGAGAAAAAGAAACCTTACTTTTAAAATGCTAATAATTAGCCGGGTGTGGTGGCGCACGCTTGTAATCCCAGCATTCGGGAGGCTGAGACCTGGAGGATCACGGTTCGCGGACAGCCTCAGCTACTTAGTGAGGCCCTCTGCAACTCAGTGAGACCCGGTTTCAAAATAAAGAATAAAAAATAGGGCAGGGGGTGTAGCTCGGAGGTCGAATGCCCCTGGGTTACATCCCCAGACCCGCAAAAAAAAAAATAAAATAAAATAAAAAATAAATAAAATGCTAATAATTCTTTCTCACCTCTCAGACTTATACCTAACAGTGACCCATACCTTACTATAAGCAGTAACTTTGGAGATAGTGAGAGATTTGATTAATAGGGAAAAAAAAAGTAATTTTTGTAGCAAGCTAATTCTGGGAAGATTTGGATGAAAAGGAGAAAGTACCAGAAGAGAAATCCCTAACTAAACTCTCCAGGCTCCCATGAAGTTCAGAACCATTAAAAACAATCATTTTTTTTATTTTACTGGGAATACACTTGACTCGTGCCTGTAATCCCGGTACTTGGGAGGTGGAGACAGGAGGATTGCAGGCTTAAGGCCAGCCTCAGCAATTTAGTAAGACCTGCAGCAGCTTATCCAGAGCTTGTTTCAGAATAAAAATAAACAGGGCTGGGTGTGTAGCTTGGAGATAGAACATCCCTGAGGTCAATCCCCAGTACTGAAAAAAGAAAAAAGGAATTCTTTATTTCACAGTGTGGTAATGTTGGGTTTCCTCTTGACAAATTTATTATCTCAGCTACATGAAGGTTTTCCTAAACTTTCTGTTGGAAATTAAACAATTAAATTATTATCATGTGTCAGTCTCACTGATCATCTTTTTAGAAAATGCTCAGATAAGTTTAGACTGAGGTTAAATAAGTGACACATGATTATAGCACCCCAGGAACTCAAAGCTTAAACATTAAAATTATCAGTGACCTAAATGAGCAAATAACATATATTCAACATAGAAACACCCGACAGATATTAAACTTTGTCTCTCTATATGCTAACAGATTTTCAGATACGTTTTCTTTCTACCTCAGAGTTGGTATTGTGAAAACATCATTGCCTTGGGAATTAGGGAAGTTGGTTTCAAACATCATGGATTTCTCAATCAAGATTTTGGGCAATATCTTAACCACTTTTAGTGTTCTTATGTGTGACAGAAATGAGTACAAGGATAATTACTTTTTCTGTTTCAAATTCATATAGTCTTCCTGTAAAAATATTTCGTTTTATATCAGGAAACTAGCTTTATAAATTACTAACTATTGCAATATATCTATCTATCTTAGAGCTGTATCTTTATAAAGATCACAACAGTATCAGTATTATTTCCAGTTAATTGGATTACTTAGAATTACTTGGAATTGCACTTAATTCAGTTATAATGTATAGGAAAAATTTAGTATTTTCCTATTGGAAGGAAACTATACTTAGTGAAGTAGATTTGCTATTTTATAGTGAACAGAAAAAGATGTTAATAAATTTTTTCATGGTGCTCTTAATTACATGACATAAATTATATAATTATGGAATAAGTAAGTCAATCTAATGAAATATCTAGAGATGATTTCCAGACCAGTCAAAATACATTTAAATTCTTTTTCTTTTTATTTTTTTGTGCGTCTGAAGATGGAACCCAGAAGCATTTGACCTCTGATCTATACCCCCTGCCCTATTTTTATTCTCTATTTTGAAACAGGATCTCACTGAGTTGCAGAGGGCCTCACTGAGTAGCTGAGGCTGTCTGCAAATTGTGATCCTCTGGTCTCAGCCTCCCGAATGCTGGGATTACAAGCGTGCGCCACCACACCCGGCTTACATTTAAATTATTTAGACAGCCTTTGAACTTGTCTCTTTGAAGGGTTTTATTTATGCCAAGACTCAGATACAATATGAAGTTTATTACCATGCCATTTTCTGAGTTTATGTTGATATAAAAGTTTATTTCAAAATAGACCTTCTATGTCCATGATTTAAATCATATTACTTCTGGTCTCTAGAATAACAATATGTCCAATAAAATGTCCAAAACATTTTTCTAGATAATACTTTATTGGGATAAGATATATCATGCAATGCATCTATTTAAAGTGAGCAAATCAAAAGTTTTTAGCATATTCTGAGTTGTGCAACCATCACCACCATCAATTGTAGAATATTTTATCACCCTGCAATAAACGTTTTGCTCATTAATAGTCATGCCCTCTTTTCTTCTCCTTTTTCTTGTCTTCTAAATCTTAGGCAACCACCAATCTACTTTCTGCCTCTATAGATTTTCTTATTATGGTCCATTGTGACTGACATCTTTCACTTAGCATAGCGTTTTCAAGGTTTATCCATGTTGTGGCATGTATGAGTATTGCATTTATTTTTTAATGCTGAGTATATTCATCGATAAACCACAATTTGTCATTTGATAGACATTTGAGTTGTTTCCACTCTTTATTATGATTAATGATGCTGTTATAAACATTAGTGCCCAAATTATTGTATGGATACATGCTTTCATTTCTCTTTGGTGTAGACTTAGGGGTGGAATTGTAAGGTGATGAAGCAATCACTTGAGAGACTACCAAGCTCTTATTTCCCCATATACTCACTGAAAATTGTTCTTATCAGTCTTTTTTAAAATTATAGTCAGCTAGGTGGTCATATAGTAACATCTCATTATGGTTTTGATTTGCGTTTTCCTGATGAATAGTAATTTTGAACTTCTTTTCCTGTGCTTTATTGGCCATTGGAGAAATGTTTGTCTATTCAGATCCTTTGCCCATTTTTTAATTGGGTTATCTTGTTATTATTATTAAAGTATAAGATTTCTTTATTTGTACATGTGTTTAATCAGATATATGACCTACACACATTTTCTCTCATTCTGTGGGGCTTTCTTTCAATTTCCTTCATGGTGTCCTTTATAGCACAAAAGATCTTAATTTTTGAGAAGGTCCGGTTCGTCTGTTTTTTTCTTTTGTTGCTTGTGCCTTTCATGTGAGCACCAAAATACTTTTATGAACTCTTTTAATCTGCCATTTCACATTCTTAGTAGTAGTAGTAACAAAATTGCATTTTAAGTGCTTTTTGAGTGTATACAATTAGCATTGCTTGATAAATGACTCCTCCTCCCAACACACCTGAAATGTTCTTAGGGAAATAAATTATTCCTTCACTATCTTAAAAGGAAATAAAAGAATCTTAAAGCATTATAAACTTTTTATCATCATAAAAAGGTTGGGATTTTCAATACTTAATCAATATATATTAAGGATTGACTATTTACTTGACATTGCTTTAGAAATTTGGAATATAGCCATAAACAACACTGCTGATATCTCTAAATGTCTCCAAAAGTTACAATGCTATTTGCTGAAGGAAAAAACATTTTATATTGCAATATATCACAGTTGGCAGGAAAAATGAGTGCTGCCTTCTTGGCTTGTCCATGAGTTGGTTCCTTTGCCCTTATGATGTTTTATATCCCAGATGGTCACTGCAAACTGCTTGCTGTGTGCCAAGGTACAAGAGGGATATATTATCGCCTTAACTCTGAGTTTGTTTTATGGTTTTCTTTGGAAACTCTAACATAATTTAAAATTCATTTTTCAATTTGGCTCTATCTACAGAACTGTAATAAGATGTTTCTATATTATTAGTAAGAGTGAATACTTTACTTGTTTGGGGTTTTGGACACTTCTACACATTTTTCTTACAGGTATTTTGGGAAATGGCTGGCAGAGATTTGTAGATTCCTTTGTCTTTATTTACCTAATCAAATTCCAAGGGAGAATTGCTTGAACTTTATGTTTTTTCAAGAAAAGTGGAAACTCTCACTTTACAACAATAGTGTCTTGAGAAGTACTTCTGTCCATCAAGGAATGTTACAAAGCCCTGATAGTCCTTACCTTAGGGAGGTTGGCTTAACAATGAGTGAACATCATGCAGACCCCCTTATACCTTCTGCTCATTCTGTTTTTCTAAGTCCCATGACCTTGATGTATGGGAAGGAGAAGAACTAAACATTGTCTGTGCTCAAATGTGGTTTATTCAGTTTTACCGTGGGGATACTGAGAGGGCAGAGATAAAAACATAAAAATAGAGGTCTTAACAGGTTTAGCAATCAAGTAAGAAAGGTATGAGCCAGGCGTGGTGGCGCACTCCTGTAATCCCAGCATTTGGGAGGCTGAGACCAGAGGATCATGGTTTGCAGACAGTCTCAGGTACTTAGTGAGGCCCTCCACAACTTAGTGAGCCCCTGTTTCAAAATAAAAAATAAAAAAAGGGCAGAGGATGTAGCTTTGAGGTCAAATGCCCCTGGGTTCCATCCCCAGACCCGCAAAAAAAAAAAAAAAAAAAAAAAAAAGAAAGGTATGGCGATATAATACATATGATCACTAGATAATCTCATTTTGATCCATCTATAAGCTTCAAAGAAGATATCCAGCAAATTCAGGGACCATCTCCATCAAGCATTTTCAAGCTCCTTGGTTTTTCATACTTTTTTCTCAGTCCTAAATATCCTTCCCCACCTACCTTCTCATTATCAAGGACTTACTCAAGAACTTCCTTCCTCAGTGAAGCCTTTCTCAATTTCTATTTCTCCCACTACCTTGTCTATAAGAGAAATAAACTCTTCTTCTCAAATCTTGTCACAGTACTCAGTGCATACTTTTCTAAAAGAATATATTTTAATAAACACAAAACATATTTTAATATGTGTTTGCTTTTCCCATAGGTCAACTAGCCCACCTATAATGTGGAGCCACATGGGAGGCAACTGTCTCATTTATTTTTGCCTCAACACCTACCCGAGATAAAAGGCAACTGAGAAAAGACTGAATACAAAAATAAACTTGTGAATAAAATGAAATTGGTAGGCCTAGAATGAAACCTCAAATTTGGGAAGACTAGAAGTTTTGCTTGGTCACCTGCCCATTTGCCATATCAGAAGACACTCGGGACTGCAGTTTTCTCGCAGAGAGAAGGGAAAGGAAAGGCTTCTTTCTCTTTTATTTCTTTCTCTCTGCTTAAGCAGTCTTATGTCCAGAGGGTTGTGACTAGCACCTATATAAGATGCTCCTCCCCAAACTGTAGATATTTTCTCATTCAAAGCTATTAGGATGTTACAGGAATCCAAAGGGAAACTTCTTTTTTAAAGTTGGTACACTGTACATGACAGTGAGATTCATAGTGAATGATATTCATATATGCACACACCACTATTTGGTCCATTTTCCTCCATGATTTTTCTTTTTCCCTCCTCTCATCCCTCCCTCCCTATGCATGATAGATTCATAGTGATACATTCATGCATGCAGAGGGCGTGTGGTCTGTTTCTTTCCCAGTACCTCCTCTTTTCTCGCCCTTCTCTTTCCCTAGGCCCTTACACTACTCTGCTGGTCTCTCACTTAATTTTCACGAGATTTTTTTCTTTCCTTTTTTTTCTCTCTAGATTTTGCATATAGAAAAAAACCCACAAGGACCTTGATTTTCTGAGTCTGGCTGATTTCTCTTAGCACTTTTTTCTCCAGCCCCTTCCATTTTAAATTTTATTAATTTTTTAATTTAATTCCAAGCCCTAATTAATCTTTTAATTTTTTTTAGGTACTGGGGATGGAACACAGGGTCATTCTACCTCTGAGCTACATCCCCAGCCCTATCTTTCATTCTTTTTTTAAAATTGTATTTATGTGGAACATATTAAAATTGGTATGCATTTAGACTGTGCTTGGTGCCCTCCCCACCCGTTCTCCTCCCCCCCTTCCAACAATGAGTCTCCAGGTTGACCATGCTATATTCATACTTTTACACATATTCGGATGTAGCTCCTCCATTAATCAACCTCAGCCTTCTTCCTCTCCTATCCTTCCATTCTAGCTTTTATTCTTTATTTTGAAACTGGGTCTCACTGAGTTGTGGAGGGCCTCACTAAGTAGCTGAGGCTGTCCGTGAACCTGGATCCTCCTGTCCCAGCCTCCCGAATGCTGGGATTACATACATGAGCCATCATGCTCGGCATGAGTAAAAACTTAATAACTATTCTTTTATTTTTCTGAAAATCCAGTTTATTTTTCATGTCATGGACAGATCCAGTCAGTGTGATCTGCTTTTCCGCATATTTAATAATTTATTAAAACAAGTTTTCCCACAAGACTCTTTTCCATCAACTAAAAATCCCAATCTGACCACATATCCAAATAAAGCTCTTGAAAATCACCTCTTAAAATTTGGAAGAAAAATGTGGCAAGCCTCTCCTAAAACATTTACTGTACTGAGAATGGCTAAAGAGCAATTTGTTTTAAAAGGTGACTAGTACAACCGTTTAGTTCAGAAAATTAATGCTTTAGTGCACTTTGCTTCAGTGTTAGCCAATGTGCGTCATTTACCTTTTTGCTTTTTGTTTTGCCTTTTGGGGAGAGTGGGGTGGGGAGGCACACAAAACAGACTTGAAGATTTCCACTGTATGAAAAAGATGACTTTGCAAGCAAAACAATGTAAACTGCCTTTTTTTCTTAAGACCTGGACATTTTAAGACAGATGCTTTGCAAAACATAACACAGTTTTTTATTATTAAATGAGATAATCTATTTGTTACATTGTCACATTGCTAGTCATAGAAATGATGTAGTGATGAAAGTTGATGTTGGATCAAATAAAGTCCTAATTTCTGTTACATAAGGTATCACATGCCACTTGGGGTTATTTAATCGATGGAGCTTCAGCAGATACAGCTATAGTTTCAGGAATATTTTTGTTGCAGGCAACCATAGAATCTAATGTAGCATCAACATAAAGACAGTGAGGCTTTTGCTATCCTAAGACACCCATCTAACCACAGGTTCACTGTTGATTGCAGTGAAGTGGGGAGATAGAGAATCCCAAGTTCATAAGAGTGGGCATATTGCATCCTGGTAGCTATGGGTGTGGCACTCTGAAGGGATTGTTGTATTAGGTGACTAACATGATTATTTCTAGATTATTAGTTGTGCATCTGTGTGAGTGAGTTGATACTGCAACAATATTAATGTGCAAAGACATAATGGTCATACAACGTAGACAGTGTTAGAAACAGAGATGAAGGCGGTGGAGACATCAGAGGATGTGATGAGGGCCACACGGTGATAGGTGGGATGAATGAGAGCTGCGAAGAAGAGAGTCTGTTTGGTTAAGGTCACAGAAGGGTGGTGGGTGTAGAAGAACACTGCGCAGCAGAACTTTCTGAACTTGCCCTCTCTACACTGGCCAATACTGTAGCCACTAGCCCACATGGCCACCAAGTACTTGAAATGTGTCTAGTCTAAGGGTCTGCATTTTAAATTTTATTTAATACTAATTAATTCCAGTTTGAGCTTAGCCATATGTATAAGTGGCTACCATGTTAGATAATGAAGCTGTAGAAACTCTGCAAAGAAGAGTACTGTATGTCTTTAGATATGTAGGGATGATGAACAGTGTGGAGACCAGCTTCCTGGATGCAGAGCTCACCCACTGTGCAGGTGATGTTTCTTCAGGGTCATTGGAATAGGTAGTAACTCTGTGACTTCATCCAGCAGTGACCCACTTCTTCTATGTTTTCTTTCTATCAAGAAGAGGCCAAAAATTTCTTTGTAGGGAGGTATATATTGTAATATCAAATGACAGGATTTTTTTTTTTGAAGAGTAGCTATTCTGAACAGGAAAAAATTTCATGGTGTTGGTAACTGACTTCCTGGCTGAGGAGATACTCACGCTCTGCCCCTTTCTTTCTACCTCATGCTCTTTCTTACTCAGCAGTGCCTGTAATTGAACCACCGGAGAAGCTCATCATCCTCTCCCCTTGTCAAACCAGACTAGTCATTTACTTGTGAACATGATTATTTCTCATGCTTTATCCCCACTAAATGCATTAAGAGAATAATTTCTCCAAGGAAAGGATAGCAACATAAATCAATACAGAATTTCTCTTTCAAGTCAAGTATAGTTGTGATGTTGTTTTAACTAAGAAAGAAATGGAAATGTTTCCCATGTGATGGCCAAAATATAGCATTAAAAACAAAAATAAAGCCAGGTATGGTGGCACAAGCCTGTAATCCCAGTACTTGGGAGGCTGAGACAGTAGGATTGCAGGTTCAAAACCATCCTCAGCTACTTAGTGAGGCTGTCAGCAAATTAGCAAGACCCTGTTTACAAATAAAAATAAAAATAGAGCCGGGTGTAGCATGTAGGTAGAATGCCCCTGGATTCAGTTCTAATAATAAGTAAATAAATATTTACAAATAAATAATAACAAATAAACAAATGAGCATACACAAAGAGAACTGGCATGTGTTTGATTTTCACCTAAACTGCAAGCATTTAGTTCTCCTGGCAAACAAAACAGTTAATCAAAATTACTTAGTAAATCTCTTGTTAAGAAAGAAAAAAGGAGAGATCATTTTATTTATAAGAGGATATAAATTTTTTTAATCACTTATGTAATTGAATGCTGCTCACCTATAAGAGACCAAATGATCAAACCAAGGACCTCATTCATGCTAGGCAAGTGCTTTACAAGCAAGCTATATCCCTAACCCCGAAATGTTTTATCCGAGCATCCCTTATGTTAGAAGGGAGAGTTGGGGGCAACATTGTTCATGAAAAGACAAGGAAGTTCTCTATGAATGTATTACTGTGGCCTCAGATAAATTGAGGGCTCAACCTCCTTCTTACCTTTCATTTGTATATTTACTTACATATTGAATTTTTGGGAATATAAGATGTTTCACTATTTTTTGAACCACTAAGAAAGAAAACATATGCCAGTCAAACTTCAGGCAAAGTCTCATCCATATTTCTGAGCAACACATAGTCAGATCAGTCTATCTTGAGTTTCATTTTCTTTCTATGGCATTACTTGGCATGGGGTAGGCTATCCTTTTGCACATGACTGAGACATAAATTAGCTCTGTGTGTGTGTGTGTGTGTGTGTGTGTGTGTGTGTGTGTGTGTGTGTGTGTTTAGTCCCATAAAACACTTGGTTTTTGGTTTGAAATAAAATATGGAATTGATATGATTTCTTTTATTATGACTATTTGCTTCACTAATATCAAATGTATGCCCTATTTTTCTCTTTTTATTCTTTTTTATGGGCACAAATGGCCTTTGTTTCAATGCATTTTCCCAGTGTAACCTTCTTAAAGATATTTTATTTGGTAGTTAAACTCAACTCATGTTTTAACATTAGTGCAAATAATTTAAAATCAGACTGAGGAGATTCTATAGATGAGCAAATAAGGCAACCTAACTGAGGGGATAAGAGGGGGAAGAGGGAAACTCGCTAATGCACATGATGTATTTTGACAAACATCTCAAAAACAATCACTAAGCCAAACATGAGTGGCGGGGGAGGGAATGGGGTGGGAAATGGGTAAGGGCTAATTGGGTGATGTGTGCATGTATGTCTCCACCATCATGCATCCCATTAAGCTGTATGAATGCAATGAACCAATAAAAAAACAAAATCACACTGAATGCTGCTTGCCCTATAGCAATTGTGAGCTGACATCAACTTTAAAATGCATTTCAATTCGGTAGGGTCTAAAAATGCAAAAACAAAAAATCACATAGCCTCAGATCTTAGAGAGACAGAGAGTACATTACAAACTATTTTTAAAATTTATAGAATCCTCAGGGAAAGTCATGTTTGACTGAAAGTTAACTGGAAATAAAATTAATGTGGTATCAGATTGCGGTTGACTTATCCTGCGCTCACCTCTACTTTGTCTCTCAGTCTCGTCTTTCCTAAAAGCGGTGGCCTTGCAGATGTCTCCGAGGTGTTAGCCTCAACTGCAACATGTCGTCCAGATTCTTGACTAAGCCCAGTGAGGGTCACCTCCAGGAAATGCTGAGCAGCATTTTTTCCGGGTCTGTGGACAATTGGCAAAAGCGTTGATGACAGTTGCAAGAACAAGATGCACAGCAGTATTCTTTACAGCAGTTTAATCCGTGTCATCAAATCCCCAGAAACCATGATTAATAGCAGCACTTGAGTTTGTTCTCAAGTTGTATATTTGGCAGTGGTGAACTTTGATCCACAGTCTCACTTTAAAGAGTTATTTTGACACAAACTTCTCCTGTAATCCTTCCATTTTATTAAGCCCCACACCAATACCACGGAAGGGGACATTTTATACTATTGCTGTGAGCTGTGTGTTTATTGTACCATCTTAGGCACTTGATAAAGGGCGGGGGGGCGTTTTGACTGGACACTGGGTAGTTAGCATCACCCAGGGCAGTGTCATTGGGAGCTGCCAGTGTAGGGTGTCTGAAGGTCAGTTTTGATTAAGAACATTGAATGGAAAGTTAAACCTATGGGCAATTCTGAGCCTATGATTTAGTTAGTCTCAGGTAACATTATTTTTTATATAGTTAGTCTAAATAAATATTATCTCATTTTTTCTCTTTTATTTTCTACCCTCTGCATTTCAATATAGAAAATCTTTCTATTCTCCTTATAATTCTCTTTCTAGATTATTACAGCCTGGTAGAGATACAAAATAAGCCACATATTTAATTAAAAAATCTAGTGGCTCTATTAAAAAAGGAACAGGTGAAATTATATATCAATTTATTATATAAATAAAATAAATATAATGTACTTCATAATATATTTAACCCAGTATATTCTAAATATGAATTCAACATGTAGTTAATATAAAACTTATTGAGAGATTTTACATAGTCTTCTTTTTAGTACTAAGTCTTTGAACTCCAGTGTCAATCTAAATACTGAATTTTCAATATAGCCATTTCAAAACAATAAAGTTGTATTTCATAGAAAAATATTTATATTACTTCTGTTGTCAAATTTTTATTCCAAAATTAAATAAGTGAATAAAATTAGGAATCTAGTTCTATAGTTACATTAGCCATATTTCAAGTGCTCAAAAGCCACATGTATTTAGAGGCTACTATATTGGACATCTTAGTTTTTAAGCATCAGTGAGAATACCCCTATAATTTGAGAACTTAATATAATTTTATTAAACACTTTAATGTATGTAGTCTTATTCCTGAATTATTAGAAAAATGAGAAATCTGAACACTGGGATTCCTAGAGCTTGCTTGGAACTTAGACCTGAAAGGACTTTTTCTTAGAAAGTAAGGACTAAGCTGGGCATGGTGGCGCACGCTTGTAATCTCAGTACTTGGGAGGCTGAGACGGGAGGATCACACAGGTTCAAAGCCAGCCTCAGCTACTTAGTGAGGCTCTCAGCAACTTAGTGAGACCCTGTTTACAAATAAAATATAAACTAGGTCTGGGAGTATAGCCCGGAGGTAGAATATCCTCTGGGTTCCGGAGGTAGAATATCCTCTGGGTTCCACCCCTGGTACCACCAAAAAAAGAAAAAAGAAAAAAGAAAAAAAAAGAAAAGAAAAGAAAAAGAAAGTAAGGACTAAAAAGAAAAAGCCATAGAGATGGAACACCTTATCATTGAACCTTCTTCAAATCCATAGCTATTATTATGATCTCATTCGCTGTATTTTTAACAATACAAACATGGTCCTTAAAGTCATAGAATGGAGCTGGGCGTGGTAGCACACACTTGTAATCCCAGTACTTGAGAGGCTGAGACAGGAGGATCTGGGTTTGTGGCCAGCCTCAGCTACCCTTTGCAACTTAGTGAGACCCTGTTTCAAAAATAAAGAATAAAAAAAATGTGCTGGGCTTGTAGCTCAAAGATAGAATGCCACTGGTTTCAATCCCCAGCACCATGCACACAGAAAAAAGTCATAGAATGGGGATTGACACATATTAGATTTTTTTTAAGTTTTACTATCCTTTTTTAAATATTCACCACAGTAGCCATATAGTATTTAATCAGTAAAAGGAAAACAACAGAAGTCTATCGTCTTTTTTTTTTCAGTACTGGGAGTTAAACCCAGGGACATTCTACTTCTGAGCTACACCCCCAATCCTATTTTATTTTTTTACACACTAGCTCGCTGAGTGTCTGCTAAGTTGCTATGCTTGGCCTCAAACTTGCAATCCTCCTGACTCAACCTCCCAAGTACTGGGATTATAGGCATGTGCCATACCCAGCTTTATTTATCTTTATAAGTGGCTAATGGTTGTGACTCTGGATGGGTTCTCCTAAAAAGAGAACCTCTGAATGATTCTTAGAGAAAAATATTTTTTTCTCATATTCCATGACTTAGTTTATAAGTACCAGGCATATGTAGTGAGCTAGAGCTATATGTAGTTTGGAAAATTTCATAGTTGAAATTGGGTTTAGGGTTTATTTAACAAATAATAGAAGAATTGGAGGGACGGAGTGGGGCAGGTACTGTAGAGGTGAGTAAAATCACTCAGAGACATGGGGGAACTTACAGGCTGGCTAGTGGAGCTCTTGCTAGTCTGGCTGGTTCTCCATTGCTTGCTTCCTGAAGAGGAGAGTTTTCTTCCCATTCTTGAGTCTTCTAAGAATGGCCTGTCTTTGGCTTCTGCTGCCGCATGGTTTTAGACACAATCCAGGCTTTCTGAGAGGGCACCATGCCAAGTCTTCTAGGCTGGAGGACAAGATAGAAACTTTTGGTGGAAATATGCCTGGCCTGTGTGATGCAATGATTTAATTAATGATGTTCAAAGTACTAAACTACCATCAGCTGTAATGGTTACAGGAACTGAGACTCCAAGTAGAACATTGAAGTAATGGAAATCCAATAAAAAGTAAAGTAGAGTTGGCATAGATAAGGGGAAAAAGAAAGATATCAAAGAGGAGCCTAGACTTGTCTGTTTAGCTGACCCACAATAAACTTTAAGAAAAATCTGCTGGGCCTCAATGCCATCTTTCATCCTGAAGTGAAAATAGGTTGGATAAGGAAGATTATCACTGTGGCTTCTAGAGACGATGATCTGTGTCTGTTGTTACTGGGTTCATAAAAGGAAAAGAAAACTGTGCTGTTCCCAAAGTGACTCATTTATGGGCTTCAACATCAGGATGTTTCTCTAAGTTCTTAAAGCATGCGAACATAAAATGTCCTACCAGATAATTGTCACTTTTAGAGACTGAATCAAATGCAAAACCTCATGAAGATTATGATCATATAAAGATTGTCTTTTACTTCCACTTGCTCTGTTGGCATATTTGGCTTTTTTTTTTTAAGGCACACTGAACTCTGGTCGTTGATATTGTGAAAACAGTATTTTTTCCCATAAATGCTTTGGTATTTGGTTTTCATGTTATGTCCATCATGGGAAAATCTCTTTTCCTGATTAAATAGCCTGAAGTTTCTCATCATGCCACCTCATTCTCCATCAGAAGTGAGGAGTAGGTATTTTAGATGCCTCTGAGTATCTGTGACTTGAAATCAAGCAGGGCCGAGTTCAGAGGTTCCCCTTTCTCCTTCCTGCTCTTCAGGCTGTTTCTCCCCTCCCAACCCTCCCTAAATCTGATGTGAGGCTGTGAACTGACTAAAGCCTTTGAGGGAATGACAATGATGTCACTTGAAAACTGGGCAGCAGTGAGAATACTCACAACTGCACTTTACTGAGCATTTACTATATTCAGGTCCTCTACGGAGCCTCCCCCCTGCTTTATATCATATTATGAACATTTCAGTGCTAGGAAGTAGTTAATATTACACTTTACAGTCAAAGAAATCTTAAGAAGAAAAAGAAACCCAGGAAGATTAAAATAATTTACCAAAGTCCCCGAGCTAGTGAATCCTTGAGCCAAGTCCCTCATAGTGGCCTGATTCAGCAAAGCTGCTTCATCAAAGGTGTAGGAATGTTAGTTGGCAGCGGTCAGCGAGAGTCTGAAAAGCCAGCTGCCCCGGCCCCGGCCTCCATGCAGTGGCCTCTCTTCTAGCCGTGTGCTTCCCTTTCCTTTTCTTAGTTTACACATATCACATGCTGTTGGTTTCTGCCACTCATTGTGTTCTGGGAATGGAAATGTCCAAACCTTGGGCTACATAAAACATTGGAAAGGAAAAAAAGTAAAAAAGCTTTAATTGGTGTAAGTATGTGAGCACACACACACACACACACACACACACACACACTGCACACGGACGATGGCTGTCCAGAGTGTCCCTCCATTTCCCCCGGCTGAGCGGGGCCCTCCACAGTGACCGAGGATAAAACGTGTGAGTCAAAACATGCTCTCTGAGTGCAGCCTGTTTCTGTCCCCACAGCTTTGTAAAAATCAAAGTTTGAGGCACCACAGGAGCTCTTTTAAACGTCCGGGCGGGCTTGCTGCAGCCCAGATGTTGTTCCAGGCCCTGCGCTGCGAGCTCCAATCGCCGAGCGTTCCTCTGCAGACCGGCTCACCGCCACTGGCACCGCTTCCTCAATGTTGCAGATGCCACAGCTCATTTCTTTGAAGTCAGAATGTTTTTTTAAAAAACACCCCTTTCGACAGATTTGGCCCAACTTCTCATTATATAAGCTGATCTGCTGGAACATCTGTCACTGTGTGGCTTCGGCCCCCATCCTCCACTGAAGTGTAATAACTTGACATTAATAAATAATGAGGCAGTGGTGAGTTTAACACATATATTATGAGGCATTGAGGCTAAAATGGCAGACTTTCATCTTTCAGGAAGACCGAAAGCCTAGATTAAGCAAACAAGGGAAACTCAGCTAGGGCCCAGATAAAAACTTCCAACTATTGCTCACTTTAAAAAGGATTAGAATGTACTTGTCTGTCTCCTTATTGTAAAATGAACATGAGGTCAATGGGAAAGGCTGAGGCTTCATAGCTGGAGACATTAACACAGCATAATTTCCATTCTGCACCCCCTGGGTTACCACTTCTCTAAATGCACTCTTTGGTCCAGAGTAAGCATTTTCTTAGAAGAAATCACCATTGTAACTCAGTCTCACGTTGACCTCCACCATAAAGAATAAATGCTGTCGCAGCGTGATACACTTCGGTAACACCACCTTGGAGAGCAGCGTTGTTGCTGCGAGTGCTGGCTTGCTCGGTATTCTTCGGCGAGGGTCATCTTTGTACCTGCTATCTGAATACTCCTGGGCATATGCTGGCGAAAGCTCTTTGTGCAAATAGAAAAGGAGACAGTATCTGGTTATTCTCTGGTATGAATTTCAACACTTTTGAAATTCAAATGTATTTTCATTTGTAAGCGGCCAAAGATAACCTTAAATTAAGGCAGATGCACAGACTCAGCAAAATAACAAAGGGGATGTGGTTTCAGACTTTGTTCTTTAGTGCATATACATACACAGGTTTGTGTTCTTACCCTGTACTTACGTGCCCAGCTTCTGCCTGCCTTTTACAGCGTCTGTCTGGGTTAGCCTGTACATCTCCAACTTTTTGTCATTCATGTGGATGCAAAATAAACATCTAATGACAAAGCAGACGAAGCTGTAAGTGTGGACACTGCTATTATTCCCATTTAGAAATGAAGGAATGGAAGGAGAGAGATGAATTGCCTGAAGCTAACACAGCAAGTTGGCCATAGAGCGAAGCTTGGAAGCCTGAGTCCCTCCCTGGACCATGCTGTGGGTTCTTCAGATTTGGGCATGGACATTTATCTTTGGTGTTGGCTTAGAAGCTTGCTAAAATTAAAATAAGGAAACCAGAAGCTTTCTACCTCTAAGCTACACCCCAGCCCTATTTTTTATCCTTACTTTTAAATTTTTATTTATTCATTTTTGCCATACTGAGAATGGAACCCAGGGGCATTCTACCTCTGAGCTACACACCCTGCCCAATTTTTTATTCTGTATTTTGAGACAGGGTCTCACTGAGTTGCAAAGGTCCTCGCTAAGTAGCTGAGGCTGTCCGCAAACTAACCCTCCTGTCTCAGCCCCACAAATGCTGGGATTACAAGCGTGCACCACCATGCCCAGCTTCAATTTTTTAGTTTGAAACAAGAGCTAGCTAAATTGTTGCAAGTCTCACTAAATTACTAATTCTGGCTTTGAATCTGTGATGCTCCTGACTCAGCCTCCTAGGTACTGGAATTGCAAACATGCACCACCATGCCCAGCTGGTAGCTTACATTTTAGGGTGAAGATAGTACAGAACCCAACAATAAAAATACCAAAAAGTGAGGAGACCAGTCAAAAACAGTAGGCACTGGTGACAACATGAAAGACAGATAGGAAGTTTTTCTGTTGGTGCAAAGCATAGGACTCACTTCTTGGTTCGTTTAAGGAATGCGTCCACCATAGGTCAGGATGGTTATGAACAAACTCCATTTCATTCTCCTGGCAACAGTTTGTCTTATTTTGCCAGTCAGAGTTCTCAGACATAAAGAACATGACTCACTCTAGGCAGGCAGGCTAGATCATAAAGATCCACTCCTGACCATCATCAATCCTCAGCTGAAGTATAAAAAAGTACTTGAGAAAATATACATGTATGTAGATATATATGGCATACTTGCATTTATTTTCAATTTTCATTAGAATTCTCTTTTGGTAATGGAGTTATTTTAATAACGATTTTTTTCCTTCAGACTATGATGCTGTGTAAAGACATACATGATTTTTGTTTGATTCAACAGAAAAATATCGGTCACTTTATTGTACCTGCACTCAGGCTATTTGTTAAACACTAGACAATTTTGATGTACATTTTTCCCCTGGACTAAGATATTTTAATTGGAGAGAGTAGTTGAATTGTCAATGTTATGTTAAGCTAACCAATATATTATATCACTTGTTTGTTAGCAATTCGTGACTTGATCTTAGAACTCAGAAAGGAAAGAAAAAAGGATTATGCAAGTATTTTTGTATTGAGATAATAATTTGGGATATTTTATATCCCATTTTCTTAGAGTTGACTATGACAAAATCTTATGTAAATTCAGACTATTTTGTCAGGCCATAAACTCCAAACTGTCTTCAGAGAGCCAGAGTCCTGACGGGTGTTAGCTGTGTGCGTGGCAAGAGCAGAGTGGAGTGGAGAGTCGGTTGTGGGGAAGAGTCTTTACAGAATTGGAGATCAGAAACATAGATGTGTGGAGGCTGGACTTAATGATAAGACTCTAAAATAGGTTCCCAAACCATTTTGAAATGTGCCGAATCAATAGCTAAAACTGGGGAGTCAATTGGATATGAAATTAAATGTTGGTAAAATCTGGAATCTGACTTTAAGATGAACAGTATAGCTGAATAGCCAGTACATATGAATATTTTATTTTTCCTTTCTGCTTTTCCTGTCCTCTCTCTTTTCTCTTCCCCTTCTTTCCGCTATCCCTGTCTTCCTTTCTCCTCTCCACCTCTCTATTTGTAACTTTATTCTAATCCAGGGGATAGTGGACCTTGGTAAACTTAGAGGTGTGTGTGTGTGTGTGTGTGTGTGTGTGTGTGTGTGTGTGTGTGTATGTGTGTGTGTGTTCACTTACCTAGGATAAATACAAAGGAGAGGGTACATTTACGAGCTACAGACCCAAGGGCAGTAGTGACTAATAATAAGGAGTTCACCAACTTAAGCTTACAGCACCCAAATATCCCTTCTTTGGATGTGTGATATTAGAAACCCCATTGTTAGCGGGAACCATGGAACCACAGCGTCCTAAACCCACAGTGACATAAACATGGTCACCTACCTGGTTCTCCTTTCTAATATTGCTCTTAGGATGGCAATAAGTTTTTGAAGGGAAGTTACTTATATGTGCATAAATTAAACCAAACTTCTGTTCTCCCCCTTTTCCCTTCAGATTAAGAAAAATCACTGTGTGTCTGCACATGCACATGTGTGTGCACACACACATGAGTGCGTGCACATATTTGGAAAACATTCAGCTCTTTCCTGATGAGCATTCAGTTTATTGCTATTTCAAGGGTGGGCTTGGAAAGTGAGAATGTTGCTATTGCCCTTTCAGTAGACAGTCAGAAACAAACAAACCAAGAAAATCTATAGGCTTCTAACAGATGGGTTTTAAAAAGTAGGTCATGTTTTGAGCCCACCAACTTTGATGACATCCCTATAACAGAAACTGAATTCCTAAGTGTCAGGAGAATACAAATGAGGTTCTAAAATGGTCTCTGGATCTGTTACAACTTCCAAGTATAGCTGGGAAAAAAGTTTTGGAGGAAGTTCTCTAAGAATTCACGAAAGTAAAAACCATGCTGGGAAGCCCTGAATTATTCATTCTCTCTCTCTCTCTCTCTCTCTCTCTCTCTCTCTCTCTCTCTCTCTCTCTCTCTCTCTCTCTCTCTCTCTGTGTGTGTGTATGTATATATATATATATATATTACATTTCAGGAAAAATAGTGTGTAGTGTGTATGTGTTTTTTTTTTGTGGTGGTGGTACTGGGGTTCCTGGAAACCCTTCTACCTATGGGCTACACTTCCAGACCTACTTTTATATTTTTATTTGGAAACAGGGTCTCTTAAGCCAGCGTGCTGGCTTTGAACCTTCACGATCCTCCTGTCTCCGCCTCCCAAGTGTGGGGATTACAAGTGTGCGCCACCACGCCTGGCCATTTTCTCTTTTTCAGTGAGAAACCTAGAACATATGGAAACTAAAGTCTAGACAGGTTGTTGCTGCTTTGTATTAAAATAGTATGTTCATGACAAGTGAAAACTAGAAGGATAAAGGTACGCAGCCTGTGAGCTTCCACCTGGCCTTGGATATGTATGCCAGGGAGCCCTTTGTGATAATAGAATTATCTACACATCGAGTTACTGAGCTTAAAGCTCAAAGGAAGAAGGTTATAGGCTTATGAGGACTCACAAGACTAAGATAAAGAACCCTTGTGTATTTTCTGGTCTACAGCCCTAGAGAGGGAAATAAAATACCTTCTTAGAGACAAGTGCCTGTGGTTTCCCAGGCTTCATGCCTCATTGCTGAGTGAGAACAATAATTGGAAGTCATGGGGTACACTTATATATCAACATGGCTTTGCCTACAGTGGAGTGAAAGATGAAATGGCCTCCTCAGATCAGCCCTTGTTATTGTCTGGCTGATCTAAGTGCCAGTCCCCCAGAACTCTCTTCCTCAAGCTCAACTTCGCCCAAATATTGTTGAGGTAGAAATGCTTTTCCATTTTTCTCTGCCTTATGTAAAGAATGTTGGTTCTTTCTCCCTCCCTCATGATCTGTCTACATCTGAGATCTGTAAATTTTTCTTTCTTTAATAGCTTCTTTGTCTTGAATATATTTTTGGCTACTATTTAAATTCATTAAACACACACATGCAAAGTACCATATATATGTGGTATCAGTGTTTGTATATACTATAGTTGTTCCTAACTATCCACATATGGCCTCTTTCTCTCACAGAAAATAATTGTGAGACAGAACTTTTCCAAATATGGGGGAGATATTGTCCAATTGAATGGGGATAGAGTGATTCATCTATGAAAATACTAAAGCATATTTAAAATTTTGTTAATGGTTCTTGCATACTGGACAACAAAATAACTACTTGTACAATAAAGTGCTTAGGAGAGGAAGTTAGTAAGGAAATCATATGCCTAGGGTACAGACAGATGCTGAGCAGATCCAAACTGTAGCACATGTTTTGCGAATTTCTCTTATTTATGAAGAGAAAGAATTTAAATTGAGAGTGTGTTGGATGCTACAATTCTTTGCTCGTGAGGAGAAACTAAGTGCTCTACACCATGCAATCAGATAGGACTCATTCTGAAAGAGCTCAGAGGGAAGAATAGCAATGTATAATCTTGATTTCACCTGACAACAGGAAATTGTACTTTGTTTTTAACTTTATATGGATTCTCCCAGCTTTTCTACTATTGTATAGAAGCCTTAATAAGAGAGGAAAAAAGCAAATAAAACTGATAATTTACATGAGCTTTTGACTTTCCTGCATGTCCTGAGTTATCATGTTTTCAATTTGACATTCTAAAATAGTTTTATCAGTTTTTTTGGCACAGGAAAAATCATTTGGTTTCTGTATGATCTTCTTATAAGAACTTTGTGCCAAAGTCTAGGTCCTTCTACTTTGCAAGTCTGGGTCTTTATACTTTGTAGCTGTAAAATATTGGGTGGTCTCATTTCTTTATCTCTAAAATGAATAATATCACCTATTTCATAGAGATTTGTGAGGTTAACTAATCTCACACATGTAAAAAACTCATAACAAAGTCTGGCACATAATTAGCACTATGAAATCACAGCATCACTACATTAAGTAGAATTATACACACTGGGCAACAGCATCTCTGCAAAGGAGAAGTTCGGGTGGGATTACACATAGAAAATAATGCTTAAACTCTCTAGGTTATTTAACACATTTAATCATGGGGAAAATGTTACCACAATACCAAATATACAGTGTATAGTACTCAAACTATTATATACTGAAATTAAGTGTGAACTATATTTATTATGGTGGTCATTTCATAGTGCATAAGTATATAAAAACATCAGCTTAATTTCTATTTGTCAATTATTTGCCAATAAAGCCTGGGGAGATATTACATCCTTTCTAACTTAAAAAGAAAAACTAAAAAAGAAAATAACCGGTGTGACAGTGTGCTTCAGTAACCCAGTATCTGAGAGGCCGAGATAGGAGGATCACAAATTGTAAGCCAACATTAGCAACTTAGTAAGAATCTCAGGAACTTAGCAAATCCCTGTTTACATTAAAAAATATGTATATATAGAGAGAGCTGGAGATGTAGCTCAGAAGTAGAACACACCTGTGTTCAATTCCCATTACCAAAAGAGAAAAAAGAAAAATGAAAGAAAAAAAGATAAATTAAGTGCATATTTAGTGAAATAATGAATTGGTCAAAAATTAATATTGCCAGCGCTTGGGAGGCGGAGACAGGAGGATCGCGCAGGTTCGAAGCCAGCCGCGCTGGCGTAAGAGACCCTGTTTCAAAAATATAAAATAGGTCTGGGAGCGTAGCCTGGAGGTAGAAGGGCTTCCAGGAACCCCAGTACCACCAAAAAAAAAAAAAAAATTAATATTGCCAAATATTACTTTTTAACATAGTGGCAATTTTATTTAATAATAACTTTTCAAATTTTTATTAGTTTTTTAAAAACATTTTCAAATATAGAAATTACAAAAGAAAAATCACCTAGATACAAGGAAGAAGTTTAAATCCTACGGGGGCAGTTAGGGGTTTAAGTAGGACAGGCTTATCATATCCTGCTGGTTTTGATGTTTGAGTTTTGAAAGACAGCTTGGTGATTTTCAGGTAGGTAACAGTTAGGGGTGGATGGAGGGAGAAGATTTCAACAGGTACTCTTTTTTTCATTTTAATGCATTTTCCCAGTCGGCTGCTTTGTGTACCCTTCCTGTGGTGCATGGCTGGAGCACCACTGGATTAGTTCAGGGCAGCCAGCAGCCTCAGTGGGGCTGGGATGAGTGTGACTGGCCGAGATGAAGGCTGCAGAGATGGGGACCAACCCCACAGAAGAGCTGGAGCTGCAGGGTGTAAGAGCAGCTGCTAGTTTACCACACCCTGCAGGTAGCTTGGAGGGATGAAGTGAGAGTTCTGAGGCTACGCAATGGGAAGACTGCAACATGGGCACCTAGCTCGAGTCGGTTTCTCCACACAACAGAAGCAAAGCAACTGGCGAGTAATGGCTTGAGGAAGTGAGTGGCTGCAGGTGACCCCTGGAAATCGACAGCAGAGAAATGGAATCCTGGGGAGCTCCAGAGACTGGGGCGGGGAGAGCAGAGGAAAAGTGGGATGGCCCCACCCTTGGCACACAGCTTCTCTGTTTGGGGAGGAGAACTTTCCCCTCTGAGGGGGTAAAGGGGAAAGAAAGACTCCCAGGATGGTGCAGAAGGCTGCACCCTGCAGACAAACAGCTTCAATAAATAAGGGACCTGGACTTTGCACAACAAACCAACTAGCTTTAGAAGAGAAAGTCACTGCCTCTCTCAGTGAGCTGAATGCTGTCTGTCACCAGTAACCATTTTGGGAAGAGTCCTTTTGTCTAAGACTGCTGTTCTGGGGTCAGAAAATCCTGCAGAAGCACATCTCAGGGTTTCCATGGATACCCCCTGCGTCGACTGGGGAGGCAGAGGCCACCGTGAGGGGTATGGTCCTCTGGAGTCCCCGGGCTAGAGAACCTGCCCACTGAGACTGTGCGCAACTCCAGCCCGGTGTGGACCCTTGTAGGGCCAGGTCTGACAGCATCAGATGGAGGGTAGCCAATCACTCAGGATTCACAATTACCTCTACAGCACAGAACTTGGGGTTCAGCTGTCCCGCGTCCAGGGCCTTTGCACTTTCCACGTCCTGGTCATGGCACAAGGCCACAAACACAAAAAGTCTGGTGTGGATATAGGTCTGGAATGGGTCACATTTCACTAGAACTTGGTAAGCAAAAGGTGTCAGCTGCCACACTAGACACTGGTCACACGCCAGGTTGCATAGACTATATCGACTAATGCCCTCTGGATAGAACATACCCTTGGTACAGTCAAGGCTGCACCTTAACCTGTTGGGTTAAGAAGAAATGCCTGGCACAGCCTACATTCTGTCCCAACGAGTTTGACAATAGCCAAGAGGATTTCCAACAAGCCACAGCCACAAACCCTTGCTTTTTTGAACAGCTTGGCTAGGAGGGATTTTTGCCTCATTTTTTTCTCCCTCTATATTCTGTCTTTTATTATTATTAGCATTTTCTTTTTCTATTTAAACATTTTGTTTTATTTTGTTGATTTTTATTTCATTTAAATATTTTTAGATTTCTTTTTCGTTTTTATTTATATTTTTATTTTTCCTCTTTAAATTTTTATTATTATTTATTATGATTATTATTGTTATCAATATCATTATTGTACTGAGGATTGAGCCCAGGGGCATTCTAACTTCTGAGATACACTCTCAGCTCTATTTTATTTATTTATGTTTTAAAATAGGATCTCACTAAGTTGCTGAGGGTCTTACTAAGTTGCTGAGACTGACCTTGAACCTGTAACCCTCCTATCTCAGCCTCCCAAGTACTGGAATTACAGGTAAGTGCCACTATAACTGGCTTATTATTATTTTTTAAATATATTCTTTTGCCTTCCAGTTCTGGGTTCAGGGCCTTGTGCACATTGGGCAGGTATTCATTTTCTGGGTTATACTCCCAGCTCAGCTGACAGGAATTAAGCTTAACCTCAGTCAAAACTCAGTCTCACTTGAACCCTGGTGGACCTTTCTACCTAAACAAAAGAGTGGAGATAAGTTCAGAGATGTTGATCTCTTTCTGGAGGGCAAAATTAGGGTGAGGCCGAGGTCCAGCTCCTGAGCAGATACCCCCACAGTAGCTGCAGAGAAACAGTCATTGACAATACATCTACAATAATCTTGTCAACCAAGATTACTTTACACAGCAAGGTCCTCCTTCAGAATCAAAGGAGAAATAAAGACCTTTTAAGATAAGCTATATCAGTGCAGCTGCTCCTGGTCTGATTGTGTAGGACTGATAAAACTGAAGGTGAAGAAAATGGGTCATAGGAGGAACTCTAGATAAAGAAGGAGAAACCATAGATGCGCACATAAGGCGACCTGACTGAGGGGAATGGGAGGGGAAAAGAGAGAAATTCCCTAATGTACATGATGTGCATTCACAAAAATATCAAAGTCAATCACTAAGCCAAACATGAGAAGGAGGGAGGGGGGAGAAAATGGGGTGGGAAGCGAAGAAGGGATAAATGAGTGATGTGTGCATGTGTGCCTCTATCATCTTGTACCCCATTGAGATGTGTCACTACAATGCACCAATAAAAACAAAACACTTTAAAAAACTGAACGTGAGCCCCACAAAATGGGAGCTGATTCTAACCCTTGTTACTCCCCATAAAGCACCTAGACCTGCACTACTCTGCAATAGAAGAGCAAGAGCTTCAGGACCTTCCATACAACTGGATCAACCATCATCAGAATTACTTTGAGGTAACAGAGCTAGTAACACCACTACCTGTGCAAATCCCTAGCTTCGGATAGGATAGGGCTATCATTCCTTACTAGGAATAACCAGAGAAGGCACATTCTGCACACTTTGCTGCTTACACCTCAGTTGCTTAAAGTATCAGTGTCCTCACTCTTATAAGATTCACAGAGACACTGGATTTCCTTGGGCACTCTCTGTATGCCCAAGCCCATGAAAGTCTTAACCAATTTTAAAAATTGCAGTAATTTTTGCATCTTATTGGGCCAATAATAGATTGACACTAGAAATCAACAGCAGAAGAAGCTACAGGAATTATATATAGGAGACTGAACAGCACACTATTGGAACAATGAATCATAAAAGAATCAGTGGAGAAAATTTAAAAGTCCTTGAATCAAGTGAAAATGGAAACACAGCATACCAAAATATGTGAGATGCCACAAAATAGTTTGAAAAGGACCGTTTATGTATGCAGCAATGATTGACTACTTCAAAATGCAGAGATTTCAAATTAATAACCTAATGATCCATCTTAAGGTCTTAAAAAAACAAGAACTGAATTTCAAATCAGTAAAAAGAAGAAATAAATGAAATAGAGACTAAAAGAACAGTGTAGAGGGTCAATGGAACTAAGTTGGTTCTTTGAAAGATAAACAGAACTGACAAATCTCTGGTTTGAAGAGAAGACCCAAATAAATATAATAAGAGATGAAAAAGGAGTCATTATAATATATGCCACTTAAATTCAAAGGATCATTTAGGAATATTTTTTTAAAAATTATATGCCAATACTGGAAAATCTAGAAGAAATAGATAAATTTCTGGACACATATGACCTACCTTAACAAAGAAGATATAAAATAACTAAATAAATCAAAACAAGTAATAAAACTGAAGCAGTAATAAAATACCTCTAAACAAAGAAAAGCCTAGGACCAAGTGAATTCACTTCTGAATTTCACAAGACTTTTAAAGAACTAACACCAATGGTCCTCAAACTATTTCATAAAATAGAAAGGAAAGAAATAATTTCATACTCATTCTATGAATCCAGTATTACCTGCTTCTAAAACTTGACAAGGATACAATAAAAAAAATGATAAGCCAATATCCTTTACAAATATCTGCAAAAATCCTCAGTAAACTACTCATTAATCAAATTTACCCACACATTAAAAAGATCACATACCATGATCAAATAGGTTTTATTCCAGGAATGCAAGAATGAACGGTTTAAAATATACAAATCAATAAGTAGCCAGGCATGGTGGCACATGCTTGTAATCCCAGCATTCGGGAGGCTGAGACTGGAGGATCGCGGTTCGCAGACAGCCTCAGCTACTTAGTGAGGCCCTCTGCAACTCAGTGAGACCCGATTTCAAAATAAAGAATAAAAAAATAGGGCAGGGGCTGTAGCCCAGAGGTCGAATGCTCCAGGGTTCTATCCCCAGACCCTCAAAAAAAAAAATTTCAATATGGCACATAAATAGAATCAAAGATAAGAATCACATGATCATTTCAGTAAGTTAGGAAAGCCTTTGATAAAATTCAACATCCCTTCCTGATAAAAATCCTGAATAAATTAGGTATGGGAAGGTTATACTTCAACATAACAAGGACTACATATCACAAACCTGTAGCAAACATCATACTATGGGAGAAAACTGAGAGTATTTTCTCTATGATTAGGAATAAGACAACAGTGTCCACTCTCACCACTCTTAATCAACATAATACTAGAAATTTTAGCTACAGCGATCAATCAAAAGAAAGAGCGGTGCTTCAAATATGGAGGAGAAACTCCAGTGGAGCCAGGGAGGTGGTCTAGGAGAAGGGGGAGGGGAGGGAGGATCCGTGAAGGAGTCCCTTTCATTGGCATTATGTATATATCTGAGATTATCAGTGTCAGTCTCAACGGCCCTGTATGGGAAAAAGGATGGGGGAAGAGCCCACCAAGTGCCTGTATGTCACTATCACCACGTGTTACATTGTGATGCGGGACTACAATGCACCAATAAAAGTGCTTAAAAGCACATTCTTTTGTTGTAATAAAAAGTTAACTTGAAGCCAGGTGTGGGGGCGCACGTTTGTAATCCCAGCATTCGGGAGGCTGAGACTGGAGGATTGCGGTTCGAGGACAGCCTCAGCTACTTAGTGAGGCCCTCTGCAACTCAGTGAGACCCGGTTTCAAAATAAAGAATAAAAAATAGGGCAGGGGGTGTAGCTCGGAGGTCAAATGCCCCTGGGTTCCATCCCCAGACCCACACACACCAAAAAAAGTTAACTTGAAGCAACAATCTTTTTTAAAAGGCCTATAAGTAGGAAAGGAGGAAGTCAAATTACCCTGTTAGTAGATGATATGATCCTATATACAAAAAAGCCTAAAGACAACACTGAAAAACCTTTAGAACTGGTAAACAAGTTTAATAAAGTAGTAGGATACAAAACCAACATATGAAACTCAGTAGCTTTTCTATACACCAATAATGGATTTACTGAGAAAGAAATTACGAACACAATCCCATTTACAATATCTGTAAAAGATAAATAGAAGATAACTAAGAATAAACCTAGCCAAGGATGTGAAAGACCTCTACAATGAAAATTACAGAACACTGAGAAATATAATAGAAGACATTAGAAGGTAGAAAGACCTTCCATGTTTAGGAATTGAAGAAATTAATATTTTTACATGATCATACTACCCACCATAAGTGATTTATAGATTCAATGCAATCCCCATAAAAATACAAATGTCAGTTTTGACCGAACTACAAAAAAATCCTAAAATTCGAATGAAAACACAAAAGATCCTGAATAGCCAGAGCAGTCCCGAAGAAAAAGAACAATGCCTGAGGCATCACAATCCCTGATTTCAACACATATTGCAGAGGTATAGTACAAAACCATAATATCGACATAAAAACAGACCTGTAGACCAATAGAACAGAACAGAGGACCCAGAAATAAATCCATTCATCCTCAGTCAGGTGATTCTCAAGAAAAATGCTGAAAACATACATGGGAGAAAGGACAGCCCACCAATAAATGGTGTGGGAAAAACTGTATCCAAGTGTGGAAAACTGGAGCTAGACTTCTCTCTTTTGTACAAATATCAACTCAAAATAGAACAGAGACCTTAGTGTTAGACCAAAACTTTGAAACTAGTAGAAGAAAACATAGGGGAAGCACCTCAAGGTATTGGCGCAGGTAGTGATTTTCTGGATAGGACTCTAATAACTCAGGAAACAAAATCAAGAATCAACAAATGGGATTATACCAAATTAAAAAGCTTCTGCCCAGCAAGATATGACCAACAGAGTGAAGAGACAACCTACAAAATGGGAGTTTGCCAGAGAATCGGAGCTTTTAGGGACAGTGGAGACCTTCTGAATGCTAAGTGGTCCCTCATCAGATTCCTTGCTCCAGAAAATCATGGTCTTGAAGACAGCTGCATTTTCCCTAAACTGGGCAATTTGATTTCCAGGCAAACTAAACTGTAGCACAGAATGTGAGGTGAGTTTGCCCTGGCCCCTTCATTTATCTTCCCTTAATCAAACAGACTTAACATTTTCATTGAAAAGAGAAGGTTGTTATGCTTGGCTTTCTTGTGTCTCCAGCAGTATTTTTCTTAGGAATGTGTTAATAGCTGCAAAAATCTTAACACGTCTTCAAGTGCCTCTCATGTTAGGAGATTCTTAGTTGTGGGGAAAGTGGTTGTCAGTTATCCTGGTATTTAAGCAAAATCAAAATGTTTCTGACAGGTCGATTATGCTCCTACTTCAAATGCCTTGTCTTTATTGAACTTGCAGCTGGAAGCTTCAGAGGGAGAGACATTTTTCTTGCCAATGCTGATTTCTTCAGTTCTCTTAGTTAACTTCAGGCCCAGACCTGGCAAAGACTTGGGAATTTCCAATTTCAAGGTCCTGAGTTGTTTGGCCCTATTGTAAGAGTTTCTTTGCTTTGCTAACCAAGTGTCTTTTGTGTTTTGTAAGAACAAGAATGTTTAAGTAACAAATGGGAAGTATATTACGTAGAAGGTAGTACCAGAGGAAATTGTGAGCCAAATGTACAAATAAAGGGAGACAATTTCTAAAAATGGCTACTAAAGTTTTTGTTACTCCTCTAAAATATATTTATTTAGTGAAATTCAAAGAATGGGTAGAGGAAGAAATCGAGTCCAGCTAAGGTTTACACATTCCTGTGTTGTACCGAAAGAGAGATTTTCCTGAAAGTGAGATCACTGTGCTTTGGAACAACAACTAAGCAAAGCCCTTTCTCCCCTGTGCGCCTCCTTGAGAGGAGTTTTCTCTCTGCCATTCTTTATCCAGGTGTCAACATGCCTTTTTTTCTGTATATCTTTGCTCTTTTGTTCTAGAGAGAAGGATGGGAATAGGATGGAGTCTCTCCCCAGAGCAAGCTCATTGTTGAAAGCCTTTATATTTATGTGTCCTTTGGAAGCCAAAGCAATTATTACTTAGAAGGTATGATTCACAGGGCAGTTCTGGAAGAATCTAAAGACAGTGTTCTTGGTTTAGCAAGAATGAACTGTAGGCTGCAGACCACCAGACTATAAGCTACCTGAATGCAATTTTCATCTTCATGGAACCTCAAGAACTGAGCAGAGTATCTGGTGCTTGGTATAAATGTATGAATAAAAATTTAAAAACTCTGAATGAATTGATATCGATATAAATTGTTTTGATATCTCAAATGATGTTTTTAATGGGTGAGTTTTCCCAGACCTATTCAAATTGACAGCTTGGAAAGGGAATTTTGGTGCAGCCATTTAATTTCCTAAGCCAGGAGTTAAGTTATATACAGAGATGTATGTCAGCGTTTTCTATTCAAGATCAGAGTCGTGTCCAAAGAGAGAAAAGCATTTCTGAATCAAGCGCTTGTACTCCCAGCCAGAGATGAAGTTCTGTGCATGGGCTCTTGGTGCATTTGGTATCTATGAGTGATCTAGACACAAACAAAAGACAATGTGTATTTTAAAAAGGCTTTCATGCATCCACTAGTTCCTTTGCAATCTGGCTCCAGAGCCTATTTCAGCAACTTTTGTGGCCTTGGGCAGGCTAGGAAATAGTTTTAATTTGCTCAGACCCTAAATTATAGACTATGCATTTGCAACTCTTTTGGACTAGTCAGCAAATGCATAGTTTTCAACAGGTTTTAAGGGTAGCATTTCAGCTCGAAAGAGCGTTTAAGATCATGCCATTGCAAAATAAGATGAAATTTAGTTTTTCCTCCCCTGAGGAGTGATAAAGTTGAGCAGTATCCAAGAAAAGTGAATAATGTTCATCCTGTGTTAAACTGTTCATCAGAACACACAATCTTTTTCTTCTACTTTTCTGAGAGGGGCACCATCATTAGCAACTGCTATTCAAATTGGCCCCTCAAATTGACAGGTACTCAAAACTGATCCAACAAATTGACAGGACTTTAACACATTCAGTAGACAAATGATCTTTGCAGATATATGTTAGGCTAAATTCTTCTCTTAGGAGCTGGGATCTTGCTGTAATACATATGAATTTAATTAAGGTGCTGATAAATGTGCTCCCAGAGCAAATGTTAATTATATTGTAGCCAGTTGAATTCAATAACAATGTTATATGCCAGGTGCTTCACAGTTTCATTTGAACCCTTCCAACACCAATAAATAATATATCCCAAAATTTTTAAAAATTCTGTTGCCACTAAAATTTATTTTTATGTCCTATAATCTTATGTTTTTTTTTAATGTTTTGTATTTGTTATATTTAACAAATGAGAATCTGTAGTTTTAGTTATTTGTAGTAGAGGTTTGCTCATTAAACTATTCCTGCAATTCCAGGTGTTTCCACCAGGAGAACCAAAGAGCCACTGTAGTTCAGCTAATCCTAGGTGAGAATAACTGACTAGGGAAATAACATAAAAATATGAATGAGCCAGTTATTATATTTTTGAAACTTTCCCCTACTTTTTAATGTAGTTCTACAAATTAGATCTGTTGGTAAGAAATTAAATAACCACAGAGGTCGTTAGCAAGCTTTCTTTTTAACTGTCATATTTGAGCAGAATATATTAATTCTTATTCAACTTGTACAATGCCGACTTTTATTCTGGTTTTCTCTTTCTCAAACACATTATTTGTGTGTGTGTGTGTGTGTGTGTGTGTGTGTGTGTGTGCATGTGTGTGTGTGTGGTACTGGGGATGGAACCCAGGATATTCTACCTCTGAGTTACACCCCAGCTCTATTTTTTTTTTATTCTTTATTTTGAAACAGAGTATCAGTTGCAAAGGGCCTCACTAAGTAGCTGAGGCTGTTTGCAAACCGATCCTCCTGTCTCAGCTTCCCAAATGCTGGGATTACAAGTGTATGCCACCAACCCTGGCTCGAGCATGTTATTCTTAAATGATCTGCAAGCTGTTTCTAGCATTAACATTAAAACTCCTTTAGCAGTTTTCCCCTGCTGGGTTACAAGTTACTTATCTAAGGATATTTCTCATGATTTGGCTTTGCCCACTCAGTCTCTGCTACTTTATCTCCACACGTTCTCTCCTAAGGGAAACGCCAGAGTTTTTGTTTTTAATAATGTTCTACACTTTGAAAGCACTATTAAAAACGATAGCTTTTGTTTGTTAAGCCTGGGAACTATGTCTCCTAAATATATTTTAAAGGGAAAAAATCTCTGAATAAACATTATTGTGTTAATATATAAATTCCCAAAGTGATTTCATAAAATAGCATTATTAGATCCTACAGCATTATCTACTTGCTATTTAGTTGTAGATTATCCAAATCAATTCTGGGCTAAATAAACAAGATGGTTTTATTTTATAGTTCTTTACTTCAGACATTAGTCATAATATTTTTCTGTGCTATGACATGCCAAGTTAAAAATATAAAACCTTTTCTTTATGTCCCCATTTGAACAAGTCGTAATGTTTGCGAGATTTAATTTGTAAATGTTTATTTGTATTTACAGTGTGTCAGTTAAATTCTGGGAATACACAAAAAAGGCTCCCGTGGAACCTGCAATATAATGGACAATAATATCAACCTCAGAGTGAAGTTTTAAGGACTAAAATGAGATGACTTATAAGAAGCTGCTTGTTAAACTTGGTGACATTAATTAAATATTACATATCACACTAAACTGCCTGATATTTTTTAAGAATCCAGTGAGGAGCAGGAATTGGATTGTATGTGTTATGTGCTTATTTTAAAGATGAAACGAGAGCTAGAGACTGCATGGTCCTTCCCCGGCCACACTGCTTGAAGTGGTACCAGAGTTTGAGTCGGTGTCTTCCAACTCTTAGATTTGTGCTCTCTTGTGTTCTCTCAAGGTTTAAGATTTTTTTAGCCCATCCTATTACTCTTTACTGGCTTATTCAACATGCATATGCTGAGTCATATTTACATAAAGGTGTCCCACAATTTGTTGCATCGAGCAGCTCCTTCCTAAGGCATGGTCTTCCAGGTGCAGGCTGGGCGCTGTCCACGCTCATGCCTTCAGTTTGCAGATGGTCAAGTGAATACCATGGTTTTAGAGTCCAATTCAGATTCATATAGTAAAAGTTCATTGTTAATTTTCATGTTTCAAAATGTTCAGAGCACTTTTGGGGTACATACTGTGTGCAGAAATATAGATTGTTTTGGAGGTGTATTCAAAAGTAATGGTATTTATTTTTTGTTTTCTTGTATATATCATTTAATTTATGTTCTTTTGTTTCTCTGTTTTATAGTAAATGACAGCCTTATCTCATTTTTTACTTTAATGACAATATTTCTAAAAAACTCTTATTCCTCATGTTGTTTTATTCAGTGGTTTGGGGAGATAGCTTTTGTTACATCAAGAACATTTCTTTCCACTTTTGAAAGCTTTTTAAAAATAAAACAATTTGTATGGCATAAAACTATAATATATACTGAATTCTATTGAATATTTTTCTGTATCTATTAAATAATTATATAATTTTCTGTCTTTTCCTCTAATATGTCAAATATCTTGAAATATTTTCCCCTGTTAAGCTTTGAGTTCTTGAAATTCTTTCTAATATGCTGGCAGATTTGGTTTTTTAATATGTTATTTTGAATTCTTACACTTAAAATTTTAAGCTAAATGAATCTATATTTTCTTCTCTTGATTTGCCCTTGTTTTGTTTTGGGATACAGTATAGTTTTAGAATAAATTTTATACTAGTTTTATCAGATTAATCAAACAGATTCTTTTTTCTGTATTTTCACAATAATTTGTATACACCAACAATTTTTTTGTTTCTTAAAAGTTTGATAGAACCTATGTTATAAACTAACCAGGCTTAGGGCTCTTCTGGAGATAGAGGAAGAAATTTTTTTGTTATTATAATTCTTTAGACATTATTGATCTATTCAATTTTAAAATTTCTTCTTGTGCCAATTTTGACATTTTGTATATTTTTATAAATGCATCCTGTTTTTAAGAGATTTTATATTTATTGGCACATAGTTTTTCATAACATTCTTTTATGATTTAAAGATCTCTAGACTCTCCACTTTTATTATGCATTTTCATACCTTTTTGAAAGTTATGAAAGATAAGATGCTTATATTAATATTTTTAAGGATCCGTTTTAGTTTTCCTAATCTTTTGTTTTGCTGTTATTATTATTATTTTCTTTTTATATTGTTCCTTCTTGGTTTTTTTTTTTTTGGAGGTGTGGTCTTTTGGGGGGTGGCTTATGCCATTGTTCTTGTTCTAGCTTCTTTATCAAAGCTTAAGCTGATTATTTTCAGTCTTTCTCATCAATCTTGATTTGTAGTGGTTCCTAGTCTTTCAGGTCTTCACATTTTCTATTTTCCTTGCAATGTGATTTTTAGCATATTACTTATATTATAGTATTTTTCTAAGTTTTTGGAGATATAGAATTATTTTAGGGATCCTTTTTGTTACTGATTTCTAAATTTTTTGTTGCAATGCTGTCAATGAATGTTGTGTCTATTTAGGCTTCATGTACTTATGCAATTTTGTAAATGTTTTATTCTTAAAAAGAATATACTTCTCTGCTTTTTAGTTGCATAACTTAATAATGCTAATGAAATTCTTTATTTTCTTTGTTGATTTGATCTTTCAGATTCTGAGAAGGGTGTATTAAAGTTCTGGATTTCTAGATTTTAATTAATTTATATAGTTACATCTCTTAAATATACATATACATATGCATATATGTTACCTTTTATATCTTATAAGTATTTTTATACTACTGAGTTTTCCTTAATACATAACATGTTCTACTTTATGATAATATTTATTGCCTTGAACTTTACTTGTTGATATTATAATAATATCTTAAATAGTAACTGAAAATTTATTATATTGCTATGATATTAGGAATTTATCGTGTGTGTATAAAGCCCTCATTTCTGTTTCACTTTAAAATGTTTCTACATTCTAATGTACTGTTTGATGAATCATGACAGCTGAATATACCTGTGTAATACCTGTGCAAATAATATAGAACATTTCTTTTACCCCCAGAAATTGGTTCATACCCCTCTGTAATCAATCCACCTCCCACTCTGCCCTCAACAAAATCTTGTATGATTTATACCACTATAGGTAGGTTTTGCTCGTCCTAGGACTTCATGTAAATGGGATCATCCATTCCATTATCTTTTACCTGACTTCGTTCTGCTGAACTTAACGTTTTTGAAATACATCCTATGGGCCTGTAGTCCATTCATTGAATATATTCTATAGAGAAAAATTGCTGCCAGGAAAAGAAACACTTTTATTTTTAAAACAGCCTGGAATGAGAGTCAAATAAACCAAATAAGGTGGGTGATTAGCTTATTTAGTATACTTGACTCCCATATATTTAACAGACAGGACATTTCCAAATCAAATATATTCTAAATGAAACAGATTATTAAAAAAAAACATGGATTTTTAACAGGCAGGTTTGGGTTCCTATCCTAGCTCAACTGCACTATTTGGGTGACAATGACAAATTTAATCTCTATTAATCATTATTAACTCTAAGGTAATAATATATATTGGCAAGAATATTGTTAAGTTTGATGAAATAATATTTGGAAAGAATAACTAACACATTGTTGCTATTAGAATGGTATTTTGTTGAATTAATATTAATAATCTCTAATGCTTATACATTTATTAAATTAAAAAATTACATTTTATTACTTTCAAAGTATATAGTCACTCAAATGACATTGTAAATATATCTCTAAATAATATGTAGCTTGAAATAGATATGAATTTCCTATGCACAAATGATCCTTTCTAAATTCCTGAAAACCAATTTGTTTAAAAAATAATAAGACATCTTAAAACTATTATCTATACAATTCATTTGCTTAGAAAACTTTTCTCGATATATTAGCAGTAATAATGCTCAGCTCTGCATGTGTTCAGATGATTACTGATGAGGGTGTAGTAAATTACTAAGATTTAACCACTTTGCTGAATTAAACTGTCCACACGAGACCAGTTTTTCATTTATTATAGAAAGTGATGGTTCTTCCTTGGCAAAGGAGTTATTAAAAAATCTATGAGAACATTGTTGGAATCATTCCTACCTGATGTCAGAAATTTTGACTAGTTTTCCTCTATCCTCTCCTCACAACCAGCCAGTTGACTGTTTGCTTTGGTATTAATAAAATAGTGATGCTGATAATAATAGCTTCATATTTTTGAGTTCCTACTATGTGTGTTATGATTTGGATATGGACTGTCCCCCAGAAAAGCTCATCTGTTGGTGATGTAGCCACGTCTAGAGGTAAAATTAATGAATGATGGAGATTTTAACCTCATCAGTAGCTACATTTGTGTGATGGATTGATCATTTGAGCGAATTTACCAGCTGGTAACTGGAAGAGGTGAGTCCCTGGGAGCCTGAGCACTGTATCTGTGCTGCTGTCTTTCTTGCTCTCTGCTTTCCCACTGCCACGAGCCCAGTAGCTTCCTCTGCCATGTTCTGCTGCCATGTTGTTTCTACTTTGAAGCAAGCCAGCCATGTATTGAACCTCTGAAACCAGGAGCCAAATAAACCTTTCCTTTAAGTTGTTCTTGTTGGGTATTTGGGTTACAATGATGAAAACTGATGAAAACATACATGTTGAGCATTACTCAAAGAGTGCTTTACATGTATTGTTCTATGAAGGTACCGAAAAATCCTGTGCAGTAGGTACTGGTATCTTTGTTTTCCAGAATAAACAAACTGAAACATAAAAAGATGCAGTAATTTACCCAAAGTCGGACAACTTGTATCATACCCTAGATTTATAGACAAAAATAGCTAATATTTGTTGATTGCTTACAACAAGCCATGCACTGAGTGTATTCCACATATACAAGTGTTATCATCACAACCCTACAACACAGTACCCATTATCTTATAAATGATGAGGGCAGAGAGGGGTGAGATAATTTGTCTGTATCATACAACCTGCAAATGAAGGAGCCAGAATCAGGCTGTATCCAGAACCATGCTATGTTATCCCATACTCTTATCTCTCAACCAGACAAAAGTTTTTATCAGGCAGTTAATGTGTGTGCACAGTATTCTTGGAACCAGAGAAGAAACATAACTTCGTTTTCTTTATTCAGTGAACTTACCGCCTTGTAAAAGAAGTACAAGACAAAAAGTAAAATCGTTAGGTGAAGGGGTGAGCTTTAAACTGTTGGTTACAGAAACTAAAAGTAAAGAAAAGATTCAGAAAATCTTCCCATCAAAAGGAGAGGACCGTATGTACTGGATGATTCTGTAGCATCTCTGTGAGCATGTGTGTCTAGAGATGAACCTTTAAGGACTATGAATGAAGAGGAGGAAGGTGGAGAGACCACACTGCAATGAGGAGTCACCTATGAACTCTCAATAGGTGACCTGTTTCTAATTTAAGGGTTAAAACTTATTTATCTTGACACTTCTTCTCATCGGGAAAAATATCAGCCTCTTAATATTTCACTCTATATTCCTTTCTAGTAAGATCGTGTTAACTTTATATAGTTTTTTTTTTAAATCTTCTAATTCTTCATTCCCTCGGAATAAAAATGTTTCATGTTCTATGACATTAACTAGAAAAGCTAATTTCCTTTGCCTTTAATTCTGGCAAAACTTTCCTTTGCATAATGACAGGAAGAATAAAAAATTTTTATGACACTTCAAATGTAAATTTGATAAAAATGACATCTCTTTATGCACATTTATATGTTTTGGATCAAAGAAATTTTTTTTGGCAGGATGAAAGAGAATTAGCAGGTTGGTTTTAATGGGGAGTCTATCTGTTTTTAACAGCTTATAAGAAAAGTTTTTTCCCTTTAATAACACCAGTAGATAGATTAATGTAATAATAGACTAACTCAGCACGTCCAACATGGAACTAATGATCTTACTCCCCAAACCTGTTCCTTCTCCCATGCTTTCTATCTCGGGTAGTTGAAATACAGCTGTCAAGTCCTGAAACTGACTTCCCTCTCCCTTCTTACTCTTTACAGCTCACCAACCACTGGGGCTGAGCCTGTCTCTCCTTCCTCCCCTACCCCCTAACTGCTGAGAAATATCCCCAAAAAGAGTTTTTGTAGATATTAATGCAAAAATATAGAAATTGTAACATTGTCCCAAGGAATAGCATAGTTATTTTTTGAATGATGTGTGTTTGTTTCTTGAAAATATAAAAAAACAAATGTTGGTTCTGGGCATGGAAGAGGAATTAAATTAAATAATTAAACAATTAAATTAAACAAGAAGTTTCCACAAAAAGAGGAAGACATGGAAAGAAGTTCATATAAAGCCCCTGTCCAGGAATGGGACCAGAGGAGAGCTCCCATCTTTAAATCATATACTTTGAAAATGTTTTTAATTTGTTGAACAATAGCAAAATCTCTTCTTTTATCTAACAATACAAGGTAGAGTGGGTCTATCAATCGCAAGGCTGAGCACTACTTTGCGCAGGGGCGACACAGCAAAGGAACAGGCAGGCAGAGTCCCTGCCTCACGGGGCTCTTCTGGTAGGGAGAGGCAGGCCAAATACAAATGAAGCCATTTAGATAAGGTCAAAGTCAGATGGGAAAAAGTAAAACTGAGTAGTAGAACAAAGACGTGCAATGGGTGGGCCTGCTTTCAGGGAGGCAAACTGAGGTAGTATTGGATTTGAGACTTTAAAGAAAAGACTAGAAAAAAAAAAAAAAGCTGACACATACATGCTGAGCCTTTCTAACTGCTTTCACATAGTTGTCCCTTGATATCCGAGTGGAGCTGATTCAGAGACCCCTCGTGGATACCAAAACCTGTGCCTACCCAAGCTTCTTATGTAATATGGCTTAGTATTTACGAATAATTGCTATACATCTTAAAATGCCTAATGCTATTTATTTTTATTATTTTTTAATTTTTTTTGCGGGTCTGAGGATGGAACCCAGGGGCATTCAACCTCCGATTTACACCCTCTGCCCTATTTTTTTTTTTTTTTGAAACAGGGTCTCACTAAGTTGCAGAGGGCCTCACTAAGTAGCTGAGGCTGTCTGCGAACTGCGATCCTCGAGTCTCAGCCTCCCAAATGCTAGGATTACAAGCGTGCTCCACCACGCCCAGCTTGCCTAATGCAATTTAAATGCTCTGCGAATAGTTGTTGTATGGAATAATGGAAAGGAAAAGTCTACATGTTTAGTACAGGTACAACCATCTCATGCCTAATTTTATTTTTAATCAGCAAGTGGTTGAATCCACAGATACAGAGCCAGTACAATACATATGTGATTGTGTGGGAGGGATGATTATATTAACTTATTTAATTCTCCTGTCAGCCCTGTGGGGTCTGTAGTGGCTCAAATCTGGGAGAGGAGCTTCCAGAGAAAAAGGAATAGCAAGGACAAGCCTTTGAGACAGTCTGGGATGTTGGAGAGGCTGGGATGAGGGCAGAGGCAGCTGGAAAGGTTGGCCAGGCCAGAACACAGAGGAATTTGTAAGTCAAACTAAAGAATTTGAATATTATTCTGATTGGAAGACCTTAGACAGGGGGATATCAGGTCTAGCTTATACTCCAAGAATTCACTGGACCTCTGTTGAAGGATGGACAGTAGGCAGCAAGGATGGAGATGGCAAGACTGAGTACCAACCAGATTGTGTAGTGAGAGAGAGAATAACTTGGAATAACTTGGCAAAGGTGGAAGCAGCAAAGAGAATTAAGAAGTGGTCAGAAGTGGGCTAGATATTAGAGGTAGATCTAAGAGAACTGGCTCATGGTTTGGAGATGGAAACGCGAGAGAAAAGGTGAAGTCAAGCTTTACGTGTGTATGTTTTAGACCTGAGAGCTATGTGGATAGTGATGGCCATTATCAAGATGAAGATGTTTGGAGACAGTGGATTAGTGGAGAAGAATGAGAATTGATAGTTCTGTTTGGCTCATGTTAATTATGCAGTGAAATTAGACAACTAGAGTCATCAAGTAGCTGATGGAGGTAGATAGTGCCAAAGAACTTGATCAACCTGACCATAGTATTTTGAGAGTCACTAATTTATTTTGTTGTTGTTGTTCAGGGGATTGAACTCTGGGGTAATCTACCTCTAAGCTACACCCCAAGTCCTATTTTATTTTTAAACAGGGCCTTGCTAAGTTGCCGAGACTGCCCTGGAACCCGCGATCCTCCTGTCACAGCCTCCCAAGTACTGTGATTACAGGTGTGGACCAACACTTTCAGCACACACGTTATGGAAGTTCATGGGCTGGGTGAGAATACTGGGGGAAAAATGGAAAACAGGAGGTGGGGTGAAGAAGCGGGGTGTAGTGGCGCACACTTGTAATCCTAGCATTCAGGAGGTTGAGACAGGAGGTTTGCGGTTCATGGCCAGCCTCGGCTACTTAGTGAGGTCCTTTGCAACTCGGTGAGAGCTTCTTTCAAAATAAAGAATAAAAATAAAAATAGGGCTGAGATTGTAGCTTGAAGGTAGAAATGCCCTTGGGTCCCATCCCCAGAATAATAATAATAATAAAAAAAAGAAGGTGGGATATAAAAAGAAAAGAAGAGCCTCAGGGACATCTCCAGGTTAGGGTTATGATAAATGAGAAAAATCCTGCCAAAATAACAGAAGAGGAGGGCTGGTGAGGGAGGAGGAAAGCCCAGCAACTACAGCAGCATAGACGGCTACAGTGCAAAATGCTTGGAGTAGGGTGAAGTGAAGAACTAAACCTGATACTGTAGAGAGGTTAAGGGAAGATAGAACTGGTGCTGGCTTTGGAAGGCAGCTCTGCTCACCACTATACCACCAACGCCATCTATGGTGCTGGCTTTGGAAAGATGTGCTTCATTTGGGACCTTGATAAAAGGTATTTCAGTGATAACTTAGGAGTAAAAGCCCAAATGGAGTAGAGTAAGGAAAGAATAGGAAATGAGGAAGCTAGGCTTCACTGAAAAAACAAAACGAAACAAAACAAAACAAAAAAAACCCTGATTAAAAAGAAACGTTACCACCGGGCGTGGTGGCGCATGCTTGTAATCCCTGCGCTTGGGAGGCAGAGACAGGAGGATCGCGCAGGTTCGAAGCCAGCTGTGCTGGCTTAAGAGACCCTGTTTCCAAATAAAAATACAAAAATAGGTCTGGGAGTGTAGCCGGGAGGTAGAAGGACTTCCAGGAATCCTAGTACCTCCAAAAAAAAAAAAAAAAAAAAAAAGATACCTAGCTGGGCGTGGTGGCTCACACTTGTAATTCCAGCATTTGGGAGGCTGAGACAGGAAGATCACAGTTCAAGGACAGCCTCAGCTACTACTTAGTTAGGCCCTTTGCAACTCAGTGAGACCCTGTTTCAAATTAAAGAATAAAAAATAGGGCTGGGGGTGTGACTTGGAAATAGAATGCCCCTGGATTCCATCCCCAATACACCCCTTCCTCAAAAAAAATATTCTTAAGTATTTTACAATCACTAGCTCTGTCTCACCTACTGGCAAAACACCTGACCATCTGCATGCAGGAATTGTCATTATTTATTCTAAACATAATTTATTTAATATTTCACTTTCTCTATAAAACTTAGAAGTTTGAAGACCCAGCATTCTAGTCCATATACCTTATGTTATTTCCAAACAAAAAAGCTAACAAGAGCTTAATTTTGATGTATTTTAAATTCTTTTGATCTGTACAATACAGAAAGAATTATTAGTACTTCCACTGTAGAAAGACTGCTCTATTAAATATGTTTCACACTTAAGTAATGCCTATTACCATATTTTTTCCAGATTATTTTTATTCTGGTTTCTCTAGTCTTTTCTTTGAAGCATTGTTTATACCATAAGATACAGACACAGTGCACCCTTTGCCCTTCTAACCAGATAGTTACTATTTTGATCTGCCAATCAAACTCAAGGGGCTTCCCTGAAAGCTGAGACAATTGCTCGTGGTTTGGACACTTGGGCAGTGTCGACTAATTTTAGGCACCAGGTCTGGGATGCTGTGAGGAGTGATTGGCAGGGGCACTTGTCCAAGGCCCAGCAAGGGTTACGACTGTCCTTATGGTTAACAACTGCACAAATAGAAACAGGCTGAGTTTGTGGACATAGTTTCAACAAATTATTTGAAGTATGAGTCTACCTCCTATGTGTATTTATTATTCCAGATCTTGGCATAACGAGAATGAAAAACTGCTTATTCGAAGCTTTTCCAAGGATCAATGATGCTTTCACCTCCCCTACACTGTGTATTTGTAACCAACCATACGCCTGGCCTAAGACACCTACACAACCCCCTCCCCAACCCGAGGCGTGTGTGAGGGGTGAACCCCTTTGGTGTTACTTTTCTTTCCTCTTTCATTAAAGTTCTTGGGATAGGGAAGGACTGAATGAAGCTCTACCTCAACACTGGTATACATGCATTAAAGAACAAATGTGGAAAGTGAAAAGCTCAGAACTTTGGTAAGTCTTGCCCCTTCCTATGATATGCTTCTTTCGAGAAAAAGCCCACCCAGGACTTGAGATAATACAACAGGCAGATGTGTTTAGGAATCTTTGCTGAAGTCTCTAGATGGGAAGGAGGAAGCTGTGTGCTACCTTTTGGTTGGCTTACACATTGGACACTGGCACCAGAGGATGACATACAAAGAGATCTATTCAGGTTTTTATTGCCCTTCTTGCTTGGCACACTCCCACCTGACTGCTATTGGCTTGGAAACTGGGAAAATGTGGGCAAGTCAAGATTTTTATTGGGTTGGTGGCTGCCAATAAAGCAGCTTCTTAGTTTCCAAGATTCTTTTCCCAGAATCCCAGAAGTTCAGCCCTGACCCATAGTTTTCGGGGTCTCTAAGTGAGTGGTTTCTCTAACAGGAACAGGTTGCCTTTATTCAGCCTTTTCTCAGCTGAAGATTGACAGACTTTTATAGTTGACTTAAAGCAATGCTAAAATAAACTCAAGGTTCTCAGAACACCAAACACAAGAATGTTAGCCCTTTAAAATTAAAGAAAATACCAACATATGATTGGTGACAGTTTAAATAGGTTTCAAATATTTAATTTTTAATCATGAAAATAAATACCCATTATTAAAATTTGGAAAATTCAAGAGCATATCAAGTAAAAAAAAGAAAAAAAAAACTCTTCTCCTTAACCTCAGGCCTCACCCGTAGCGCATTTAGAGTTTACCCTGCAGACATTTTATTCCATATATAGGACTGTTTGAAATTTAGTCATGCTTGTGGATGTAAGCATACACATTTATGTGAGCATATTCTATTTTTTTTTTTTTTTTGGTGGTACTGGGGTTCCTGGAAGCTCTTCTAACTCCAGGCTACACTCCCAGACCTTTTTTTTTAATTTTTGGAAACAGGGTCTCCTAAGCCAGCGCAGCTGGCTTCGAACCTGCATGATCCTCCTGTCTCCGCCTCCCAAGAGAAGTGATTACAAGCGTGCGCCACTACGCCGGGCAGCAAATTCTATTTTTTTTTAAACGATATTGTAGTGTCATACTGTAGCGTCTGCAAAATTTGTTATTTACCATGAATTTTTACCTAAATTTACCTAAATTTTTACCTAAATTTACCATAACTGTTTTCTATGACATACATAGCACATATTTAAAAGCTATTTTTTCCCAATCTTTCTATTAACAGTGCTATATAAGTGTACAAATGACAAGGCAGCAGAGGAGAGACCTGGAATGTTCACTTGTTCATTCACAAACGCTTACTGAGTCCCTGCTAGGTACTAGGTGAAAAGTTTTAATTTTCATTTTAGGATTTGATCTATATACTTTGTGCTCTGAAAAATGAGGATTTGACTTTTTCTCTGAACATATCACATTCTCATTCTCTGTCTCTGTCTCTCTCATACACACACACACACACACACACACACACACACGCACACGCACACGCACACACACACTTTTCACTCACCCCCAAATGATTGTATAACTTTCATAGTTCGTTTTCCAGTGTCCCGGTATTTGCCCATGCACATCCTGCAGCTGAGCCCCGGGCTGTGTCTTGATAATCAAGCTCTCTGCCTTGTGTGTTTGATTGGATGCAAAGAAGACAATGGAACACTGCTTCTTTAACAGCCGGCCAGGGTTCATATCCTGTCTCTTCCATTTACTAGCTGCAGTGATCAGGGGAAAGAATTACAATCTCTCTGCTTCAATTTCTGCCTACAAGCACCTGCTTCTCATGAATTCTGAAAGGATCGAACGGGCCATATACAACAGGCCCTGAGCTGTGCCTGGAATAAGTAAATTTTATGCAAGAGTTTATTATTTTCATTATTACAGTCTCCAAGGAAAGGGCTTAAAGGAAGTAAGACCTTGATTCTTTACTTTCATTTGATTAATAGTTTGGCTATGTATAAATTTTGGGTTGAAAATCATCTTTTTTTGTTTCAGAATTTGAAAGCATTTCCCTGTTGTTTTCTGGTTATATGGAGTTTTTTCTTCTTTCATGACATCTGATACTAGTCTGTGTACTCTTCTCTCTATGCAACCTATTTTTGTGTTTGTTAATTCTTTGATTTACTTTCATTTTGTCTTTCTAGAATTTAGAATCTTCTCCCAATAGCTAAGTATTCCAATATTTTATAAAGTTAGGCCTGCATATAGATCTTTTAAATCTGGAGATCACATTCTTTAATTTGAACTTTTCATGTTTTTTTTTTTTTTTTTTTTTTTTTTTTTTTGCTGGTCTGGGGATGGAACCCAGGGGCATTTGACCTCCGAGCTACACCCCCTGCCCAATTTTTTTTTTCTTTCTTTCCTTCTTTCTTTCTTTCTTTCTTTCTTTCTTTCTTTCTTTCTTTCTTTCTCTCTTTCTTTCTTTCACAGGTCTGGGGATGGAACCTAGGGGCATTCGACCTCCAAGCTACACCCCCTGCCCTATTTTTTATTATTTATTTTGAAACAGGGTCTCACTGAGTTGCAGAGGGCCTCACTAAGTAGCTGAGGCTGTCCGCGAACCGTGATCCTCCTTGTCTCAGACTCCTAAATGCTGGGATTACAAGCATGTGCCACCATGCCTGGCTCTGGCTATATTTTTATTATTTACTTTCCTCTGTTTTATGTGTTCTTTCTGAAATTTCTATTAGTTATCAATTGGTGCTCCTATAGAAAACCTCTAATTTTCTCATTTTTATATCCCTGGTTGCTATCTCTTAGTCTTTTTATTTTGATTTTGAGGTATTTGTTCAACTTTACTTGGCAACTCTTCTATTGAAGGACTTATTTTAATATGTTTTAAATGTCAGTGCGTCTATTCTTTCCCAAATGGTCATTATTTTTCATTAGCATTCTGTTGTTTCTGAGCTGCAACAACTTGTATGCAAACCTTCATGTTTTACAATGATCTCAGCTCCCGTTGATGCTCCATTGCTTTCAGTTCCCTGCTCGTTTTCATTTGTATAATGTCTGTCTCCCATGGGGAAGACTTCCCCAGAGAACAAACATCACCTTCTTGGATGAGTGAGAAGACTTGCAAGGCCTAAGTCCTCTTCAGGTGGACTTTCAGCCCCTCTCGCTCTTCTCTCTTCTGTTCTGACGCTGATTTCTTGGACACCTTGAACCTCCATTTCCTGCCATTTCCCCAGCTGGTGGCGTGCATTGTTTAGGTTCTGGTGGCTCCCTCCCCTTTAGGAACACAGGTATCTGACTTCTACATTTTATACATCAATTTTTCACTCTCCCAATTTTTTCCCCCATTTTTGCTAGTGTCTTTGCTTTTTTTTTTTTTGGTGTCTTATTTTTCCCTGGGTTATATTTATTGTTGTTGTTGTTGTTGTTGTTGTTGTTGTTGTTTTAATCTCATTTTAGTGGGCTATCAGGAAGGAATGGAGATACAGATGTTTTCACTGTTGTGTTTAATCTGATGTCTATAATATTTTTCAGTAGACATTACAAAGCAATCAGAGCTGGGGGTAGTGATATTCACCTGTAACCCCAGCTACTTAGGATGTTAAGGGATGAATATTGCATGTTTGAGGTCAGCCTGGGTGACTTAGCAAGACCTCATCTCAAAATAATAATAATAATAATAATAATAATAATAATAATAATATTTATTCTTTCATTATTTCCTTATTTCTTTTTTTTTTTTTTTGCAAGTCTGGGAATGGAACCCAGGAACATTCTACTTCAAATTATGATCCAGGCCCTTTTTATTTTTTGTTTTGAAACAGAATTTTATTAAGAGACTAGTCTTAAACCTGTGACCCTCCTGTCTCAGCCTATTAAGTACTTGGATTACAGGTATGTACCACCCAACCCAGCTCAAAATTAAAGGGGCTAAAGATGTGGCTCAGTATTAGAGTCCTTGCCTAGTATTCATTTGCCAGTACCACACACAAAAAAAGACACAATCAGGAAATTTAGTAGATGTGTTACGCCAAGGTCATGGCTGAAGAGCTGTTTCTTAATTTTGTAGTGTTTACAATGATTATTCTAAATGTGTTTGAGGCTAAATTAAAATAAACATTTTAAGTATTTCTGCCAAGAAATTAATGACTTTTTTAGACTGTTGGAATTATTGAATATGTTTAAAAGTAAAAATTTTAAATAGCATTGTTATAAAATTTTCATAAACCAGATTATTTTTCTTCCAACTAGTGTAATGCAGAGTTTTTTTCTTTTAGATTTTCATGCTTGTGTGTATGTGTCTGTGACTGTGTGTCTGTGCACGAGTGATGTGTGTGCCTGTGTGTGACTGTGAGTGTGTATGCACCTGACTGCTGTGTGTGTGTGTGTGTGTGTGTGTGTGTGTGTGTGTGTGTTTATGGCACAGATAGGAAACAACTCTGCTGGTAACTCTAACACCACGGTCTTGGTAATCCCCCCATGCTCCTGTTTCTCTGTGCATGAAAACAGAATTACTCTTCATCTTATAGATATCAAAATGCATCATATTATAAAACACTTAGAAATAGCTCTATTAGACATAAAATAAACGGCTACCTCTAAAACTGGGAATAATGAAATATTAGAAGCAAAGGTGTTTTCACTCGTGAGGCTTGTGTTCCCACTCAGGCAGGATTACTGGGTCTGGATTTGTTCTTGCTTCCTGGAATTATATTGCTTTTCCATCCAAGAACCCAGTCTCCAGTTAAAGAATTGATTAGCTACCAAGGGGTTGCCTTTGTTCTTTGCCCAGAGGGCTGGTGGCAGAGAGGAGAGAGGAAGAAGTTGGAAAGCAGTTCATCTTCAGTGCTAAGGGCCCTCCAGGGAGATCATTATAAAAATTAAAGAAAAGCAAATAAGTTCAACATTCCTTAAAACCTTGATACGTAACACCAGAAATGTTCACATAACTCTCCAGCTATCTATTTTGCATTCACAGATAGAAATGGATGACTTCTTTTAACCTAGTATCATATGGTTTTAGATAACAAGTATGCCATCCTTCAGTCTGAAGTAAAGAAACACTTACTTCATTCAACAGTTAAGTGAGCTGCTATCTGGCCCTCATTATATCTGTGATTTACAAGGACTCTGCAGGCCTGCTTTGCCCACGTCAGAGACCACCAATATAAAATGCAGCAAATGGGATTTTTATCTTTCAGCACGCCCCAGAGTTGTTGCATAAGATACACTTCTCAGTCTGCATATAATCAATCTAACATAAACCATTATCTCGGCACAAAGACCAAACCTAAAGGGCCTGTGCTCAGGATCATACTTAAACATGCCTGACACTCACAGATCCCAGGACTCCTGGAAAACTCCTGGGCTGTGTGAGATGTTCCGTGCCATGCAGAGACAAGGCTGGGCTGGATGTGAGAGTTAAAAGGGCACTATCTCATGAGGAATTTGTTGACAGGCTGGGGAGTGAACATTTCACCAAAAATCAAAGGGCGATTTGTTCCCAGGCTTCCAAATTGCTGGTAAATATGGTATACCAGGAGTAGGAGTGTCCTTTAAAATCAAGATCAAGGACAATACTTTTTGTTTCTCGCAATTAAAAAAATGGACATGCGGTCCTTATATTGTCTTCATTAGCTAGCAATACTATTTGGAGATTCCGAAAGATAATTAAATTTAAGCCTCTTTTAACAATAATAAGAATGGTATCTCTTTGGCAAAGGCCAGAATAGTGGGAAACGTATTACCCTTTCAACATTGCATACACTTTCATGTTATTTTGCATTTTAAAATCCTTCTTTTAAAATTATTTTAAAGGTGAATGCTCAACATATTTCTCACATTTAATTTTTAGTGTTCTCTGGCCCCTTGAATCATTTTCTCCTAAGAGAAAGGGCTTTGATAATTTCATTAGCAATGCTCATTGGTCCCAAAGCTTCTTGCTTTTGCCAGCACTCATTTTGTAATAAATGCATAAACATTGTGATTTCAGTGGTAAACTGCAAATAAGACCTGTGGTTCTAGCAAGGTGCTTGGAAAGCCAGACCACATATTAGATGCCCCCTAAGTTATCAAACATGCAGTAAATGGTGGGGGTGGGATCTTTGGTCTTACAGATGCATTCTCACAAGAGAACACAGCGGGGCATGTATGAATAAAACCTTAAAAATTAAATTATCACTATGACGTGCGGCTCAGTATGTGCCTTACGAATAATTAACAGCAGCTGACTTTGTACGTGAAGCCAGCTCACTTCAAGACTGAAACGTAAAGCAAGAGATCAATCACTTCCATAGTATATCTATTTCATATATAGCATCTGGGTTAATGTTGATAAAAGAAACATTGAGTGAAGGATTTTTTTTAAAGAAAGAAAGGGAGTAAATGGATGTGTCAAGTTCTTATAGGTATTTGAAATAAGTCAAATAATTAGACATAATTGAGATAATCAAATTGAGGAAAACACAACACCTGTGAAGACATATTTTTTATTTTTTAATAATCTGAAAAAAGCAACTTTTCAAATCCCCTTTTGCCATTCTGTGTCGATGCTATTCTTTATAGAGCACAAGATGAATGGGGTCCTTGGCGAGGCCTCTTTGGCATTTCTTTTCTTCAGCCTTGAAGGGTCTTCATCGGCCACTCTGGGTGAGTAAAAGCACCATACATTTATTCCAAAATAGTTAAACTGATTTTGGCCAGCTTTTATTTTGGGAAACTGTATGCTGCCAACATAAAGAATTCCCCACATCATTTCTGTTATAAAGCTATTCTTCATTTCCTGCCCGGCAGTGGAACTGTGCCTTCCTTTTTTTTTTTTTTTTTTTCCATGAAACTGGCTGTCTTGTAGTGAGGAGAGGCACTGATTTCTTTGTTTTGAGGCCATCTTTCAGACAATTAGCTGCCAAGCTCATTCACACGTTTTCCAAGAACCAGCATCCTCTACTTCACCTTGTAGCTATCAAGGAGATATCCCAGAAACTTCATTTATGGGGTACAGTAAAACTCATGGCTTCAACATAAAAATAAAGGTATGCAGTAAGTCAGGGCACACTAAGAACAGAAAATACATGGATAAAAAGCTCACAGAAACTTCTTCCCCTTCTCCCCTATTACAGTACCAGGAATGTCAACATCTGCCAGAAAGTTATCATGACTGTGATGCTCAGTGATGCTTCAGCTTAACCATGACAATTACAACTCAGTTTTGGCTCACTGAGGTCTCTGTGTAGTTGTGCTGCTAGAGCTAAGAATGAACGCTGATTTCCAGTCCAACCCTATGACCAGACACTCTGAATCTGTGCTCCCCTTTGGCTGCCGAGGCATGTGGCCAGGGCAGTGGGAAGCAAGCAGGTGACATCAAACTGAGGCAAAGGGCACGCAGCCTTCATCCCAGTATCAGTACTTGCAAACCTTTCCATTGTTGCTAAGCCTGTCTCTTACATTCCCGAAGTCCTGGCAAGACTACAAATGGAAGCCCATATACCATCTGTCTAAATCTTTAAAATCTACCATAGAAAGTTAATAAACCAATACATACTGTGTTCTATCCTTCTACCTTGGAAAGTATGCTCTCATGAATGCATGAAAAGCCAGGTTCGAATTTAGAATTCTTGGATGTTGTGGTGTTAACTTACCCTATAAGGTGAAAGACAGATTTGAGGAAGTGGCTTTTAATAGGAAGGGGTGAAGTGTATCACAGTGTCTTGGTGAAAGAATCAGGGAAGTGATATGGAAACACTGGGACATATATAATACTTTGTAATTTAATTAAAATGCTAGTTTTACTGTGCTACTTAGAATAAAAATGTCACATATAGAAAGATCTACCTCTAAAGATCTTTTTCCAGCAGTCTCTTTTGGATCATGGTTTAAATTAGACCTGTTGGTATATTTTATTTTTGGCCAGTTCAAATCTTAGTCATTTTCCCTCCACCCCTCTTCCTGCTCCCTCTGGTTATCTGGCTCCAAGCACATTACTCAGTTTCCTCTGCACCAAGCCCACACACAGTGCTTTCTGTTGCCTGTTGCACTGCTGGGATGCTTTTCTACCTCATGGATCTTTTCAGGGTTTCCAGTCATTTCTATCCATCTTCTGATATTCAGTGGAAATAGGAAGAAAAGTCTCCTCTGCTTCAAGTTTTCCGTAATCATCCCAGAATCACCTTCTTTCTCTGGATCACCTAACATGCTTGTCTATATTGCTCTATCCTGTTGGTCTTCATGCACTTGATGTATAAGTATCCTTACTAAATCTAGTGCTTCCAAGGTGGGCACAGTCAGCTTTGAATCCTCTGTATATTCACCCTTTGTAGTTCTGGGAAAATGTTAATATGCAGGAAAAGTGTTTTACAAAGAAAGATGAGTAAGCAGCAAAAGATAGCCTTTGGCCTCAAGAACCTTATCTTCTAGTTGAGAAATAATAAAACTCAAGATAATTTATATGATGAAATACTTATTTGTTTCATTCTCATTGTTGCTATCAGGTGTTTAAGCTGGGTGGCAATGCTTATGCTTGGGATTTGGAAAGAAAAATCTATGAGCATTGCAGTGATGGAAAGATTTCCTGGAAGAGTTGGATGTTAACTTGACCTTGTAGAGTAGGAAGTGGCACATGGTAATACTACTGACAGCTAATATTTGTTGAAAACATATTTTGTACCAGGCAACGTATTTAATGCTTGAGTTTATTTAATTTCAATTGATCCTCATAGTATTCTCCTATAATTCTTTTCCCATTTAACTGTTGAGGAAAGAGATTTTAGCTATAGAGTCATTAACTAGCCCAATGCTTAGGTAGAGATGAAATCTGAACTACTATCCCATGCTTCTTTCAGGAGTAAATGCCAGCAAATTGGGGGACAAGAATGGTTTGCTGAATGAATAAATGATCACATAATGGATATTAGGAAGCAAGGCAGAGGTAGGGTATTTCAGTAAAAAAAAAATAACACTAGGTTATGAGAAAACTGACTTTCAAGTGACAGAAAGTTTACAATGGGAAGATTTAGGGAAAGGAATTTTATACCTAATAAAAGTTGTGGATTCTTATTCAGTCCATTATACCAAGGATGTTTAGCTGCTGCCTTTTTTTTTCTTGTTTTTATCAGGTGCTGCTGGAGATTGAACCCAGGGCCTTGTGTGTGTTCTGTCACTGAGCCACTCCTCAGCATCTCAGCCTCTGCTCTTACCCTAGGGACAGTGAGCTCTCTTTGTGGGTTTAGGGAGGTACTCATTTCACTACAATGAAACTCCAAATTGGAGTGTCTCCTGTGTTCTAAAAGGACTTAGAGGAGGACTGTGGACGATACGACTTCTACTCCTTCCTGCTGATCCCCATCAACCACCCTACTTCAGAAAGTCCTCACAAGCATCATTAATCCACAGGCATTAAGGAGATAGATAACTCTTTCAAAAACTGCACTGTGTTGGTAGCAGATTCATCATTTTTGAAAGAAGAGTCAATCTCACATTGATTATTGTTCATCTTTAAACTCTTCCTTATAGGTTACGATTTCAGCATGCTGGATCCTCAGATCACTCTCCTCGTTGCTCAACAGTTAAGTATTAATATAAAGTTATGTTTTAGCCGGGCGTTGTGGCGCACATTTGTAATCCCAGCATTCGGGAGGCTGAGACCGGAGGATCGCGGTTCGCAGACAGCCTCAGCTACTTAGTGAGGCCCTCCGCAACTCAGTGAGACCCTGTTTCAAAATAAAGAATAAAAAATAGGGCAGGGGGTATAGGTCGGCGGTCAAATGCCTCTGGGTTCCATCATGTTTTGAAGATAATTGTCACCAAAATCCATCAGATAATACCATAAACAAGGAAATATTACTGGTTACCATGATAACTAGAGTCATTTTTTCTTTCAAATATATGTTTATGAACTTATCCACTCAATTATTTTTTTTCTTTTATTTTATAAGTGCCTTAAAAGAACCGTCTAGTGCTAAACTATTTTGGGAACATTAAGGATGTTATAGAATTTCCTAGGGTTCTCGAAATGTTTTGGAAAGTTATACGTTACACACAGAAGTAAAATTTCAGGTTACAAGTAGTATGTTATTACCCAAGGAGCATACAGGGCCGTTATTTCATTTCCCAAGTTTGCCCTGTGGCATCTTGTTACAGGGCATCTGGTTGTTTCTGTCACTGTGTTCCATGTTTCTGACAGATGACTTAACACATGTCTATTTTGCACATTACAAATTTGAAAAAGTAAACTTTGCCTTGACTTCCCCACCACCTACCCATCCTTCACTGGGGAAAGACAGCTGTGTCTCCCAGAATTATTTTCTTCAGATACTGTTAGACATTAGAATATATGCAAAACTGGGAGAAAAGCAGATAACAAAGATTCAAATAAGGTGCCAATTGATAAAGCACCTTAAACAACTTGTTTAAATATGCCAAACCCTTAAAAATTCAAATTTAGATGAGGACTGTATATCATTGTCTAAAAAAATAAAATAAAAGGGAAAGCTTTGGTTTAAAAAAGATTGAACAAATTGGGCATGATGGTGCATGCCTGTAATCCCGGTACTTCGGAGGCTGAGGCAGAAGGAATTCCCATTTATCAGCCAGCCTTGGCAATTAAGCAAGGCTCGCTGTGATTTAGTGAGACCCTGTTTCAGAATAAAATAAAATAGGGTTGGGGTAAGGTTGTAGCTTAGAGGTAGAATGCCCTGGGTTCAATACCCAGTATCACCCCCCCCAAAAAAAAAAAAACAAATAGAAAGAAAGAAAAAGATTGTGACATTCTCTGTGATTTATTTTGGTGTGAATTAATATTTGCTCCTAATTTGGGACAAACTAAATAAAGAGATATTCTAATAGTCAACTATACTCATGTAGAATATGAGGGTTAATAGGGACATGATGGTGATGATTAAAGAGTAAAAATAGAATTTAAAAAACTTGAAGAACATAAAGATAAAAACATTAGGAAAGAAAAACAGATCTGCCTTTAACTCGTCATTCATATAAGGGTTAGGCAACATTTATTGATGGCAGGTCCTGGTTTATATAATTTAACGGGCAATGTTTTATTTAATCCTTATAATAATTCTTTAATTCTTACCTCCCTTTTATAAATAAGTGGAACCAGGTGTGGGTAGATCAAACGACTTCTCCCAACTCCCACAGTTAGCAAGTGATAAAGATGGAGGGTGGGATACAACCATATGCCTGCGTGCTGGTGACCCTGCCTCACCACAAGGCAGCATCACCTTCTCTTTGCTCCTTAAAGGAGGCTTTCTCCCTTCAAAGAAACACTCTGCTATTGTCCTGGGCTGCTTGAGTAGGACCAGTCATCCCACACGTGGGCTGCCAGCCTAAATACCAACATCTCTCTTCTAGGGCTGGACCTAATGTTTCAGATTAGGGTAATAAAGAATAGCTACCGCATAGACGGCCGGTCTCTGTGCTTCTGAAAGTGGCAAATAGGTAATGTGGAGGCAATTGCTTTCAATCTCCAAAGTTCTCAAAATAAATGCATGCCACTCCCAAAGGGTAGAGGCCACCTGGCATGCAAAAAGACATGAGAAGAGACTGCACATGATGCAGCTCTTTTTCTAAAATAAAAAATAGTACTTTAGGAGTCTTGAAAATGCATATATAAATTATCTATCTATCTATCTATCTATATAAGCACATGCAGTCTTCTGCCTTCTTACAGCACCTCTTCTTCGTGTTTGGATCATAGTATGGGTGTGTGTATATGCCATAGAGTAGATAAAAAAATATGTGACAATTTCCTGCTTTTTCATTTTCTCCTTATCCTTAGAGGTTTTTCACTTGTAAGTTTGGGAACTGCATGCACATATTCACAGGCTCATATTTGAGTTTGTTCTCTATTATTTCATGAAGTTTTCATTTGTCTTCTGTCTCATCTTCAGCCTTGTCCTCTTGTGCCTTTCCATATATAGTTTAAAGATAAGGCAGTGAAGATGGGCGTAGTGGTGTGCGCTTATAATTCCAGTGTTTGGGAGGCTGAGACAGGAGGATCACGTTTGTGGCCAGCCTGAGTTACTTAGTGAGGCCCTTTGCAATCCAGTGAAACCCTCTTTCAAAATAAAGAATAAAAAATAGGGCTGGGGGTGTAGCTCGGAGGTAGAATGCCCCTGGGTTCCACTCTAAGTTCTTAAAAAAAAAAAAAAAAGGTAAGGCAGTGAGTGAGAATTTTCCACTGCCTTTGAATTGAAGCAGAAGTAAGTTTGCATCTTCACGCTGCTTTTTCTAGTGCTGAGATCTCAGGAAACTTTCTGAACATTTGTTTGCTTATCTGCTAAATGGGGCTGTTGGGAAGCCTATTTAAGAAAATATATGGGAATCCTGTGCATGTATGTGCCCTGTGCATGGATAGTGCTTAGTAAGTGATAGTCTCTCCCCCCTTTTAAAATTGTTGTACTGGGGACCTAACACAGAGACATTCTACTTCTGAGCTATACCCTAAGCCCTATTTAAATATTTTTGTTTTGAAACACGGTCTCACAAAGTTGCCGAGGGCCTTGCTAAGTTGCTGAGGTTGGTCTTGAACCTGCAATCCTCCTGACTCAGCCTTCCAAGATCTGGGATTATAGATGTGTGCCACTACGCCTAGCAATAGCTCATTATTTAAAAAATGTTAGGGGTTAAATTGCACTTAGATTTTAATATTTCTACATGTACAGGGTCTAGCTTAGCCCTTTGGGACTTGTTTCCTAAATAGGGCAATGTCTTAAGAGAAATACATTGATGGCAAGACGTCTAACAATGCCTCGAGTATTAAAATTTTTTTCCTTCCTACATCTTCTTTAGTTCTTTTTTCTTAGATGGAATTTTGCAATGATGCCCATGTTGCCCAGGCTGTTTCCCACTCTTGACTCGAGGGATCCTCTAACACAGCCTCCCAAGTAGTGGGGATTACAGGCGCACACCACCACGCCTAGCTTCCCTTTTGTTCTTGACAAGTGACAGCTCCCAAGTGATGAGTAGGTAACCTATGATCTATGAAAGAGCAGACTCTCCATTTCTCTCATCACCACATTTCTCTGGAGGAGCTAAGAAAAAGCGTGTGTTTTCAGGAAGAGTAATTAATATTGGGACACAGCCATTGCTTCAATCACCTGTGTATCAATCAACTTCTGCGAGGCCAGAGTTCATTTAATTGACGATACCCTGGAGACATCCAAAGCAGTTAGTGAGTCTCTAAACCTCGTGAAAAAACAAGCCGCAAGACCCAATCTCCCATAAATTTCCATTGCAGGGCTCCATCTCCCAATTTAGTCTTCTATGCAAATTCCTCTCTCTTAATAAATACTTTGCTAGAAGAAAGCATAGAAGATAAATGCTAAAAGATCATAGGTCAAAGCATATCTGTTTAAAACATTAGCAAAGCCGGGCGTGGTGGCGCACACTTGTAATCCCCGTGCTTGGGAGGCGGAGACAGGAGGATCACGCTGGTTCGAAGCCAGCCTCGCTGGCTTAAGAGACCCTGTTTCCAAATTAAAAAATATAAAATAGGTCTGAGAGTGTAGCCCGAAAGTAGAAGGGTTTCCAGGAACCCCAGTACCACCAAAACAAACAAACAAACAAACAAACAAACAAACAAAACATTAGCAAAAAGCTGGGTGCAGTGATACATACCTGTAATAAGGAAAAAGCTGGATGCAGTGGCACATCCCAGTACTCCAGAGTCTGAGACAGGAGGATTGCAGGTTCAAGGCTAGTCTTATCAATTTAGTAATACCCTCACAAAGACTCAGCAATATCCTGTTTCAAAACAAAACAAAACAAAATATCTGGGTTCAATCAGTCCCCAACACTAAAAAAAAGAGGAAAAATACTTTTAATCAATAATCATCAGAAAATCATTTTGTTTTAAATGCTACATCATATTCCATTTTTAAGAGGAAGCATGTTTTATCTGAGAACTTTCACAGAGTAACACCCTTCTCCTCAGTGTATTTCATAATTTTTTAAGAAGAGAAGCAAGTTAATGTTCCTGTTTTAAATATGATTTGTTAACAAGCTGGACTGTGTGTGACGGCCAAGGTGTTATGAGGAAGATGTATTCCAGAGAAGATGTAGGATGACATTATGGTACAGAGATGAGGTTATTTTTGTTATCTGGTGAGAAGAGGGAAACTAGGAAAACCCATGCTATCCTCTGGCCCTTAATTCAAAAGCTTAATCTAAAGCACCTCAGCTGGTATTCTCTTTGATAGTCTCTCTGCAAACCTCCAAAAGGTAGGGAAGCGTCTCAGATCAGACTACAATAACAAATGCCATAGGCTGGGTGAACAACAGAAATTTACTTCAACAGTTCTGGAAACCAGGATACTCAAGATCTGGGTACCAGTTGGTTCTCTTTCTGGTGAGAGCCTCTTTCTGGTTTGCAAAAGGCCAACTTCTGGATGTGTTCTCACCTAGTGTGTATGTGTGTGTGTGTGTGTGTGTGTGTGTGTGTGTGTGTGTGTGTGTAAAATCTTGCTTCCTCTTTCTTCAAGACTAATACCATCACAAGGTCCCTGTCCTCATGTCCTCATCAAAACCTAATTACTTCCCAAAGGCCCCACATTCAAATACTTACTACCTTCATATTGGTGGTTATGGCTTCAACCTGAGTTTCCAGGTAGACACAACATTCTATCCATAAAAGGAGGGTATTCTCTTTTTAGGACAGGAAGGACAGTAGGCATACCTACCAATGATAGAGTTTGTAAATGGCAATTATTGGGGAAGAAAAGAGTCAACTCAGTACTTAAAGTCCAAAGACAAGTTCTTATTACTTCTTTCTGTTTCACTAATCAGTATCTTCAGATAACAGCTTTGCTAAGATATATCACAGTAAGCATACACATTTAATGAGACCCTCTTCACTTCTATACCCAGAGGAAGTGTGGGAGTTTTTTTCTTTACCCTCTAATGTTCCAACTGCAGCACAGCCTTCATCCTGCTTCTTTTTGGCTGTAGAGATATTTTGTCTATTGACCCCTGTGAGTTTGCCCATCCGGTCCACACCTATGATGTCAGCTTCTTGAGATTAATGTTAATGTGCTAGTCAGCTTTGTGTCACTGTGACCAAAATATTTGACAAAAACAGCTTCGAGGAGAAAAGATTGATTTTGGCTTGCAGTCTCCAAGGATCCAGCCCATGGTCAGCTCCATTGCTCTGGGCTGGTGTAGAGCATAACGTAGCGGAAGGGCATGGCGAGGAAAGCTCAGCTCATGGCATTCAGGAGGCAGAGAGATGAGAAGCAGCTGGAGAAAAGATGAACTCTTCCAGAACATGCCCCCGTGGCCTGCTTCCTCCAACAAGGTCCCACCTCCCAGCAGTACATTCAGCCATCAGTACACTGATGAGATTAGAACTCTGTGACCCAATGACTTCCCCAAAGCCCCACTCTGAACACCTCAGAGTTTTCTAGATTCAAACCATAAGAGCTAATGTCTCTTCTATTCTGGACTTATAAAAAGTGGATTTTTTTTTATCAGTTCTTATGGCAGTTCTTTGTGGATCTCCCTTTAGGTAGAGGGCATTTTATTTTTTGACTTGTGTTTTAATTCTACAGTCTAGGAGAGAATAAATACTCTTTGCAGAATCATTTGGTCTGTCATCAGTTTTGGAACCACACTGTCATGTAAACAAAACCAGTTTTTCTAATCCCCAATAAAGTAAACTTGAGTGCAAAAAGGGTCATTGTATTTCAACTTACACTGAAATGTATAAATATTTCAGTGTCTCATAAAACACAATGCTAGGCATAGTGTAAGCCATTACACTATGGATTTGGCATCATTCATTTTAGCGTTAGTCTTTCGTTTAGAGACAGATTACTGAAAAACAGAACCATTATAAGACACCTTTTATAAATCAAAATCATGATATCACAAATCTATGAAGCTGTAAAATCCAATAAGAGTCATTTGGGAGGGGGAAGCCATGTGCTGACTTTTCATAACACAATGAAGGCACCTCTGAGTTCTATGTCTCCATCCTGAGACCCATAGAAAGAGCCTTTGGGACTATTAATTTTATTTTTCATCTTTAGAACATGGATTTTGTGAGATTAACTAAAATAAAACTTATTTGCTCAATTTTTTCTTTATTAGAAACCATGAGACTAACATACCCAGATTTATCTTGCATTGATGCTGACTGGCTGAGTGGAACAGAAGGAAGTAATATGAACTTGTCTCTGAACCTTAAGCACTGAGTTGACTTTTTTTCTTTCCTAACATGTTAAAACAAACTTTGAAAGATTATACTGCTCTTCTATTCTTCAGTCTATTTTTTTCTCAATATAAGTTTTTACCCCCAAGCCCACTAAAAATGTGAAAGAAGTCATGTTATGATTTCAGGCAAAGATCCATTCACCAATTTACCTAACAACATCAGTTTCTAATCAGGGAATATCATATGGAATAAATTTGAATTATGTTCCCTGTATGGATGAACCCAAAGTGTTTTGCTTTGCAAATATACATAAAATGAGAGAGAAAAACAGGTAGTACCTTCTGTGATTCCCCTATCCATGTGTGTGTAAGATGTTTCTGCATGTCAAAGCCCTCTTCAGATTAGTATTTATTTTGTTCTAAAGCTGTGTTTTCATATAATAACATTTTTTGATGTTGTGCGGTAGTTTGTTGCTGTAATGGTGTCCAATTTGTTCAGACTTGCCTTTATCTCTACCCTGAGTGGTTTCCTTTCACAAGAGCAGAACCTGGCTACATAATGTGACTTGCCTTGGCTTGAAGAGTACCCACACAGTGTGGCTTGTCCTTTCTGGATGCTCTTTGGAATCCTGAGAACAACTGAAGAAACTCAGGCCAACTTCTTGGAGGAGAAGAAATTCCTGGGACAGAAACAAGTCATCCTAGCCGAGATGCTCTAGATTAATAATGGTTCTCAAAATACAGACCCCAGGCCACCAGTAGCATATATGAACTCATTACAAAATGCTGAATTTGGGGTGTAAGCCTCAGTAATTTGTGTTTTAAGGGTCTCTATAAGTTATCTCAATGCATACTCAAGTCCAAAAACCTCTTCTCTAGACTTAAGATTAGCCTGCCAATTCCCAACACACAGTGAGGTTGCCCTAGACCTGGAGTGAACAAGGAATACAGGCATCCTCACTTGTTTACTTATTGCTCATGGCTTCTTTCATACTTCCGTTGCACCATTGAATAGTTGCAACAGAGATAACATGGTCTGCAATGCCTCAAGGGTTTTCTATTTAGAAAAGTTTGCCCACTATTGCCTACATCAACCCGTTCCAGCCAAGTCACTAGCTAACAATAGTCACTAGCCAGGCTCACTTGAACCTAAAAACCCAGCCTAGTGAACCTATGGAATCATGAGAAATAGTAAATGTTTATTCTTTTTTTATGGTATTGGGGACTGGGCATGGAACCCAAGGGCACTGCACCTCCAAGCTACATCCCCAGCCCTATTTTTTAGTCTTTTTATTTTTGAAACAGGGTCTTCACTGAGTTGTGAAGTTCCTCGCAAAGTAGCTGAATTGTATATTGTATATTTTATAACTTAAATTAGGCCTCCACCACCACACACATTCCAAGTTCAATAAATAATGAATTAGTAAAGATAAAGCGAACCATGATCCTCCGGTCTCAGCCTCCCAAATTCTGGGATTACAAGTGTGTGCCACCACGCCTGGCTTATTATTTTAAACCATTAAAAATTGGGACACTCTGTCTGTATCAAAACATGCAGTTTGAATCCAAAATAACAATACCCCAAAATGTTGCCTCTATGTTAGGTTACTTGTTAACCCTCACCACCCTTTAGAACACAGCTCCCGTGCCTTAACTCTAGCCACCCAATTCATGCTCAAGGCTTCTCTTTTTTCTTAAGTGAGTAAAACCAACTTATATTACACTCTATTTTATGTTCAAAATTTATTTACTTTTTAACTATTCTCATTTATAGAAGCATTTAATCATTCTTTCAATGTGTTTTGCTATCTGCAAAGACCCTTTGTCATCTTGAATTGGGATGGAACATATCATTTTCCTATTAAAATTAATGGAAATAGTTTTGCAATTTACTGACTTTTATTTAGCACCACAGTTTGCAGAAATAAGTAAAATTGTAAAAATATAAAACCTGAAAAGCAACATAAGATACTAGTGGTAATGTCTGTATAGTGAGATTATAAATACTTTTATATTTTACATGTGTGTGTAACCTTTTTTATTTTCCCATTTAAAAATAATGAACACATCATTTTCAAATCAAGATATCCTTTATCTTCCCATAACAGATAGTACTTGTTTAGATTTTTTTACTTGGACTAAGTCATGTCTTGTGCTCCAAAGAAATTCAGTTTTAAAGTGACTAATCATTTAATAAGTTTAAATGATTAATGCCTCTTGGTTTTATCTTTATTACTTTATTACTTATTAAACTTGAAATGTGTGTGGTGGTGGAGGCCTAATTTAAGATATAAAATATACAATTCCAAGTTGATTCTTTTTTACAGAGTAGGCACCAGAAAGGACCAACTTTTGATTGGATCATGCTACAATCTTAACTCAAAAGTCTTTTGTTGAAACTTGACCCCCAAGGTGACCAATGTTGAGAGGTGGGGCCTCCAACAGGTGATTAGGTCATTAAGGCTCCACCCTCATGAATAGAATCTGTACATGATAAAAGACACTGGAGAGAGCCTTTAGACCCTCACTACTAGATTGTCACCAATCTATTGGTGCCTTGATCTTGGACTTCTTGGCCTCAAGAACTGTGGGCAATCATTCTCTTGTTTATAAGAATAAACCTAAGGTATTTTGTTATAGCAGGTTGAACAGACTAAGACAGGTCATTATCTATGGCAGTGAATCAGATTTCCCTATAGGCAGAAAGTGAAAGGAACATATATTCCCTGATTGGCAGTGTTCTTCAGATTCTGTAAAAAAAAGAAAAGAAGGAAATATGCTTTAATGGAGATCAGAAGCTCATAAAGGACATTTGAGGGAGAAGGTTCCAGTAAGGTAGGGTGAATTCTTTTCTTTTCTTTTTTTTTTATACTTTTAAACCTAGATTAGAACACCATTCATCTGGTTCAGTTTGGATGAAGAAACCGCCAAAGGCAGAGAGATAGATAAAATGACCCACTGAACATACCAGTTTAGTAATTTTGTGAACATGAGCCAAGAAGGTGAAACCTGACTAGCAAATCCTCATTTCTTTTAGGCTAGATGAACTCCTGATCATTCAAGAACATGTTGAGCATGTGGGCTGGTATGGATTCTCACTTACGGTCAGAGTGCCTCAGAGGGTTCTGTATGCAGGCAGGCCTGGGTAGATGGCTGATTATTTCTGCCATCATGGTTCAAAGAAACTATGATTCTAATTAGATGGCACCAGCCTATTTCAGAAAGTCTAGCTAAAACTTTTAAATGTTGGCAGCAGTAGATGGGATTGGATGAAAGCGGCTGTATGAAAACACATTCTCACCACTTTTGAAATATATGGAAGTAGAAAATAACACTTAGTATTTCAGTTTAGAGGCAATATAAATATTTTATTCAGAGACCTATGAGGTAAGGGTAGTCTCCTTGTGCTTTGGTGAAGTGATAGGATTGTTAGGAGGCAGAAGATCTCTTCAGGTTCCTAGTTCTCCAGATGGGGATGCTTGGGCCTGATTCAGAAAGAAATGCCTGGAATGAGTCCAAATTCCAAGCTGGGGAAATAGCAGACATTGCTTTCTTCTGACTATGGGCAGTGTTTTTAGTATAAATCACTTATCAGCCAGAGGTCCTTGTAACTTATGCACTAAGGTATTTTCTCTGTGTGTGGAAAAAAAAAGTAACCAGTGAAAAATGAACTAAGCTCTTTCACAAAGCTCTGGTATTCAAGCACAATATTCTCACCACCCAAGATGAGGCAAACCAGCAAGCCTATCAGGCCTAATAGTTTTATATCCTTAGACTTGGGATGACAGATGTCACTCACACACAAAATTTCATATTGCCATAATATCCTCTGTGTTATCACTGTGTGAAAATAAACTTGAAGCTGAAATGGTTTGGCTTGATTAATAATAATATTTTAGGGCTTCATCCTAGTATGAAATTGCTTGGGATAAATCCAAAAGCATCCTAGGCACTCCTTCTTTTTCTGGAACTGATTTTTCTCAGGGTTCCCTTTGGCAGCCACTTAGGCTAAGATTGCTTTAGGGATCTCTGGGCAGCAGGCATGTACATCTTTTGGTTGTTCTGATCTAAAAAAAAAATACTATATTCTCTCTGGAACGATTTCAACTCTTCCTAAGAATTTAGGCCTGATAGTAGAGTGTGATCTAACCAAATCTAACCAGAAGTGTGAGAGAAGTAAACAGATTGGAACTAGTAGGTGTCTGGTAAACACAGCCAGATGCTCTCAGGAGCCAATTGCTACAGTTATTTGTCTTTTGAGTGGATAGAATGGAAATTTGAGTGGATTAAAATGAGAAAATAGCACAAAGCTCAAATTATCTGACTGAATTTCTAGGAAACCTGGACTATTCAAGTTTATTGACTTAAGCAATTTTTTTTTTTGCTTTTGACTTACCAATTCTTTAGTTGCACTATATTTTCTATTTTTGTTCTCAATGATATATTTCTTATACTATACATCACAAGACTACTCTAAATCCCATTTAGACTTAGTGAGCAGTGGTTCCATATGAATAGAAAGAAAATGAAAGCAATATTTTTTGCTATTTTTATAGGAACTAATCAGTATTAATCAGAAAAAAAGTTGATGTAATTAGCCTCTAGAAAGTCAGAGTTGATGTCCTGAGTCAGTCCATTCCTAAAAGTAATAATAAGAAAATTTTCTTAAGGGTTGTAATGAAAACAGGTAAGATCAACTGAATGTTTTAGGCAAAGCCTCAGAAAGTGTCACATAACTAGGGAGTCAACTTGGATTTAGAATCTGGTCCCAGCTTTGCTGTTTGAAATCCTTGATTTTATTATTTCTACAGTGGTAATCACACTTCTTTGAAATGGTCTTATGTTTCAAAGACATAGATTTAATTCATAGGTCCAATACTAAATTATAGATTAATTGATCTTTCATGAGTTTCAAATAAAGGTTAAAGGAGTTAAATGTTCTTCAGTGATATTTGTGATATAATTTATCGCTGCACTTTTTTTATGCAGAAACTTTGTTTTTAATCTAAAATTTAGATGAGCCATTTGGGAAAGGTGGCCCCTTCCCTTTCTCCCAACCTCCCTCCTCAATTGAGAATTATAGAAGAGAATTTTGTTCCGGTTTTTGAATTTTGTTGTTTTATTGGAGCATTGTATTCATACATTGTGATGAGGCTTAGTGTGATAGAGGCATACATGCACACAGTACTCAGTAACCCAACTCCCATCGCACTCCCTCCACCTCCCCATGCACAACATTGTGATTGACACTGATAAATTTGTGTATGTACATCATGCCCATTGAAGTGTTTTCCTCACTGAGTCTCCCTGCCCCTCCCATCTCTCTCCAGTAGGTTTCCTCCTTCACTCCACTAAGGCTTCTCCTCCTTTGTCTGGAGTCCCTCCTGTGTCCAAATTTCTCTCTAGCTTTTACATATGAGAGCAAACATCCAAATATTCACTTTTTATGACTGAATAATCTCACTATAGTATTCTTCAGTTTCATCCATTTCCCTGGAAACCCTTCTACCTCTGGGCTACACTCCCAGACCTAATTTTTTTTTAATATTTTTATTTGGAAACGGGGTCTCTTAAGCCAGCATGGCTGGCTTTAAACCTGTGTGATCCTCCTGTCTCCGCCTCCCAAGTGCGGGGTTTACAAGCGTGCGCCACCACGTTCGGCAGAGTTCCATTGTTTTTATATCCCATAATTTTGTAATCTATTCATCTGTTGAAAGACATCTAGGCTGGTTCCATAGTTTAGCAATTATAAATTGTGCTGCTATAAACATAAATGTGCATGCATTACTATGGTAGTCTGGCTTCAATTCCTTTGGGTAGATACCCAGGAGTGATATAGGTAAGTCATATGGTAGGTTCATTCCCATTCTTCTGAGGACGCTCCATACTGATTTCCAAAGAGGTTTCAAAAATTTGCAACCCCACCAGAGTTCCTACTTCTTTATATCCTTGCCAGTGTTTATTATTGAGTTTTTAATGATTGTCATTCTAATTGGGGTTGAATGAGATCTAGAGTAGTTTTGATTTGCAGCTCTCTGGTTGCTAATAATCTTGAACATTTTCAATATATTTTTCACTATTTGTGTTTCTTTTTTGTGAAATGTCAATTGAGTTAAGTTGCCCATTTTTTGATTGGCTGGGGTTTTTTTGGCAATAAGTTTCTTGAGTTCTTTGTGTATTCTAGATACTAGTCCTCTATCAGAAAAGTAGATGGAAAAGATCCTATCCTATTCTGTTAGCTCTTTATGAATGTTCTTGATAGTTTTTCTTTGCTACAAAGAAGCTTTCATGGAAGATAAACTTTTAACTGATGATTGAAAGTGAATATTTCAAGAGAGAAAAAAAGTTTTTTAAAGTAATTATTAAAAAAAATGGAGTGTGAGCTGATCAGGGATGGTGGTAGAGGAGAGCTAAGGAGGTCAGAGGTCATGAGATTTTCCGGTTCCTCCAGAATTTCTCCATGTCTACCTACTGGTACACAGAGAAAGGAGATGATTAGATTTATTCAGTTTTGGGCTCTTTTAAACCTACATGTATATATGGAAAAAAGAAAGTTGGGTACCCTTTTCCATAAACAAAATAAACCTTATCTTTCAAACTCTGAAGAGTTAATTATACGAATCTTATAAATATTGAGTTCCAAAATTAAGCTTCGTTCTGCAATCCTTGAACAATTTTTAAATGTTCTTTTGTAAACTGTAGAAGAATGTAAAATTAAATGCAAATATTTTCTGAGTTTTTAAAATAGCTTATTTTGAAGACACTTGAATTTTAGGAGAAAAAGAATTTCATATGTAGAGTATCTAGAAGTTCTGGTTGTTTTGTGGCTTGGCCCTCCTTAGGAATCTGAAGAAACAGTATCTATATGAAAATTTACAAAATCTTATATATCTTAGTAATGAAGTCTAGGTTAAAAACCCACCAGATGCTTAAGTGAAATTAGTTGGTATTTTTGCCCTCTGACATTTATTGCTAACAGCATATAAATTTCATTTTGTGTAGGGACTCTATCCTTCTCTAACCTAGAGGTATCACATGGCTCAAAATAAATCAATCAGATTGTTTTCTCCCCGTATGCTAAGTCAGTAGCCAAATGACAAATATGTTGGAAGAGGAAGGTGGTGGGTCAAATGGCTAGAGGAATTTATTTTTGACAACTAATAATGAAAATGTATATATTTGACATGGCTGAGTAGCTAGCTCCTTTTGGTTTAATACCAATGACCTTCTGTAATGGTCCTAGTTCCTCAGCTTTCTGGTCTTCATACTCTTGTCCATTTTCCATGATCTCTCCAACATATTCTATCCTATACATGAGTTAGACAGTTTTTTAAAAATGTTGTTCATCAGTGAAAAAATTATAAGAGAAATTAACCCAGATCAAAATTCTGTATTTCATGCCAGGCGTGGTGGTGCACGCTTGTAATCCCCGCGCGTGGGAGGCAGAGACAGGAGGATCATGCTGGTTTGAAGCCAGCCTTGCTGGCTTAAGAGACCCTGTTTCCAAATAAAAATATAATAGGTCTGTGAGTGTAGCCCGGAGGTAGAAGGGCTTCCAGGAACCCCAGTACCACAAAAAAAAATTCTGTATTTCAGCAATATAATTTTGACAAGGTATAGAACCATGATGATTGACTTTTATTCAGATTAATGATCCCTCATTTAGTTGATATGTGTAGCAAGAACTTCGTCTTCTATAATTTGGTTTCTTGATAAGAGCTATCTGGTATGTCTCAATGTCTCAATGTATGTATATGTATGTATACACACACACACACACACACACACACATATCCCTCTTGCTAAGATGTTTTAAAATTCTTTGGTGTTATAGTTCCAAAATAACACATTTTCCAATTTTATTTTACATTAATGCCTGATATAAACATTTGGGATTTAAATGCAAATACTGGCAATGATTTTGATGAGAATACAATTATACAAAAACAGATAGGGGTGACTTTCCCACAAGCTCAGGATGAACTTTTCCTGTATCACCAGTAAAGATTAATAACATAATTTTGAATCAAATCTTTTAGAATAGATTTAAAGTGAATATTAAATTCATCAGCTCTGAATCTAATGGTACATAAGATCAGAATGGGAAGATATAAGATAGAGATGGTGGAGGCATAGAAGGCCTCTCTAACTTTTTCGTTGTCTTCTATTAGGCTTTCTGGTTTAATGGATACCAGAGGGTCATTAGAAGATTGAAATGAACCATGTCTGTTCTGTGCATGAGCAATGTTTTTTGGACAGAATGACAAGACCTTTGGAAAGACTAAAAGAGAATGAAAAAGGAAGTAGGCAATGTCAGAAGCACACTCACATTTATAAAATGTTTTTTTTTTTGTGTGGGTTTGGGGATGGAACCCAGAGGCATAGACCTCCGAGCTACTCCCCCTATCCAATTTTTTATTCTTCATTTTGAAACAGGGTCTCACTGAGTTGCAGAAGGCCTCACTAAGTAGCTGAGGCTGTCCACGAACCATGATCCTCCGGTCTCAGTCTCCTGAATGCTGGGATTACAAGCATGTCCCACCACGCCCAGTTTAAAATATTGATGTCAAATTCATTCAACTTCTGTTAAGTTGTCAGGCGTAGCTCATATAGGCAAGACTCAGAGTTTGTCTATCATGTAAAATGGAGGGAGCAACAAAGCTACAAAGATGAATCTCAGGGACCCATTCTTAAGGGGGAATCTACAGAGGGGGAGGAGAAATGGAAGCACGTTATACTTTAAAGATGCAGGTAAAGGCAAAGAGCATAAACTGCAGTTCTCAAGCACTGTGGCTGAGAGCCTGGAGAGCCTGTCCAAAATTTAGGTCCCTGGGCTCCACTTCTACGGATTCTAACACAGTAAGTCTGAGGTAATATCAGAGATGCCACATTTTTAGAGGGTATCCCAAGCGATTTGGATTCAAGTGGTGCCTACTGACTGCACTTTGAGAAACCCTTTGCATGGTCATAAATTTCTATCACAGTATGGTGTCCTCTGCCTGCCCACTTCATTCAGAGCTTCCTGATGATCATATTAACACATATTTCTTAGCCCTGAAGTAAACTGGCATTTCATAAATTTCTTTAGAAGTGTGCTTAAACTGAGAACCTCAGCCATTTTAAAAACATGATTCATTGGTGACCAAGGCACTTGGTCTCTGCCTTTCCTGCCTTGCCTTGTCCTTGGAGACTCGGACACCAGGCTGCAGACCCCAGGTGTGGGCCTTTCTCTGGCTAATGTGGACGCTATCTGTAGAGTTTGGATATTAAATGTCCCCAGAGATGTTCATGTGGTACGCTATGAAGCCAGGTTCAGAGTGGAGGATTGCCTTGAGAACTGCCTCTATTCCTGGCCCTCTCTTCTCCCCTCTCTGCTTCCTGGCTGACATGAGGTGAGAGTGGCTTTACCTTATCCACCATGTCCTAAAGCCCTGTACTGCTGCAGCTGCCCTGGAGGTGGTCAGTCACAGACTGATCACTGAAACTGTGAGCCTCAAATAAATTTTTCTTCCTCTAAGTTGTGTTTGTCAGATGTTTTGGTCACAAGAATGGAAAATATGACCAAAACCTGCAGGGTAGCAAGTGTGATCTTTATCTTAGAGAGTCCATTTTGCAGCCCCTATCTGCTCTTCCCCAGGCACCTTCTGTGACCCTTATGGAACATGTGAAAATCTCTCTGTAAGCAGAGCAAATTAGCATCCTGGTTTTGACTGAAAATTAGATGAATGGACGGCTTGTGTGAAGCATTAACTTCCAGCAGCGAGGATAAACCCTCAGTGTGACTTATCAGAAGACCATTCTCTTCTGTAGTTTACAGACCTCTTTCCCTGAGCAGGGAGTTAAACATGTCTGATTAACACTGGACATTTTAGCACCTCCTGCCTCATGTCTTAATAGTAGCATCTGTAAGTTTTCTTGCTAAGGAATGAGTAGCAGATATTGACAGACTGTAGGATTAAGCAACAGACTTAATCAGCCTTTCCCAGGCTGCCCACTATTTACTGGCTGAGTAAAGTTGGTGAAGCCTAAGAGTCAAGCGCATTTTAAAACACTACTTTTAAATGTATTTTTGAATGAATCAGTCCTGTGTTTTAAGACAATTAATTTTTAAATTGAACACACAGAGAGTTATATAATAAATCCTTTTAGATGCCCAAATTCAAATATTATCAAGCCAGGTGTAGTGGAGCACACTTGTAATCCTGGTATTTGGGAGGCAGAGACAGGAAGATCGCACAGGTTCAAAGCCAGCCTCAGCTACTTAGTGAGTCTTTCAGCAACTTAGTGAGACCCTGTTTCTAAATACAATATAAAATAGGTCTGGGAGTCTAGCTTGGAGGTAGAAAGTCCCTGGGGTCCAGCCCCAGTACCACACACACACACACACACAAAAAAAAAAAACAAGAATTACCAAGGGTTTTCATTGTAATTCTTCTGTTTCTTTTGACTTTTTTTTAAATTGGAGTATTTGAAGAGAAATACCATCTCCAATGCCATTTCATCCTTACCTATGTTAAATATATCTTTAAAAAATTACGGACATTTTCTTACCTAACTATACTGCCATGATCACTTTTAACAATAAAAATTTGTTGATATTATCTTCTACCCAGTTCAGAATTGGATTTCCTGAAATGTCTTTTGCTAGATGGTTGGTTTAAATTAGGAACTACACATCAGTGACTTCACTTAGTGAACAACTCTGGAGCTGGGATTATGAAAGTAGCCTATTAAGTCATTAGGCTTTATTGTTCTGACCGAAGCACACATTGCGTTGGTTCTTCCTGTTAGTCCTTCCCCGCCTTCCTCCACAAACCTAGGAACAAGAAAGGCACCCTCTTTTTCTCCTGCCGTCTTGCATGCCAAGTATTTGAGGCTTAGTTTTGAAGACAAGATTAATATAAAGTCAAATTAAACCTCCCTCACACAGCTGTCTTGGCTCACTTGCAATTTCGATGATGACTGGCGATGGAGGCAGAGTGGAGGGAAGTGTGCTGTTGGCTCCATGTACTGTGAAGGAGCCCAGCAGCTATTTGCCAGGCCCTTCCCTCTGCACCTCATTTTGGTGAAATGTGGTAATGGAACAACAGGAGCCTGGTGTTCTCTTCACCGGGATCCACTGCAGAAAGCCCCATGATCCACCATCGTATTCAGATATTTCTGATTAAGGCCAGTGTTCCATGGCAATACTGTAGGAAGATTTGGGAGTCCATTTTCTCAATACAAACTTTGTTCTCACTGATTGTGCTAGGAAATCAGTTAACACCTTTGAACTTCAGCATCTATGTCTGTAAATAAACATAACAGTGTCTATATTAGGGGTTATTTTGTGAGGATAAATTGGGATAACATATGACCCCTCCCCATGATGCATTTTGTGTTGTGGGCACAGAAATGGTACTTCCTCCCCCTGCCTTCCTCTTAAATGCTAAAGAAATAGGAGGCCTTGACAAGTCCTTACAAAATACGTGCCATGGTCCTTTAACTTACTTTGAAGTATGTTCTTTGAGGCATTTTTCTTCACTCGTTCTTTTCCAAGGTAAAGTCAGCTTGACTGGGCAAAACTGACATGTAAATGGGATGTCTGTTCCTGGTTTAAGGATTTAAGGATGGTTTAGAGATAATTTACATGCCAGTTTAGCAGGCAAGCCTCCCGAGGCCTCTTTATATCTACACCAGCCAACTGCAGCTTAATCTGACAAGGATAATGTGCAGAATGTAAATATTACCATTTGTTCTATGTCATCTCAGATCAGACACCAATTTGCAAATGTAATTTATCATGTCTAAAGAAAACCAAAATGACAGCTCTTACCAGTATTCGGTATTTTTGTGTTAACAATAGTTCATTTATGATTGTTATTGTTTCAGGCAGAAAATATGTTCCAATGTGTTCAGCTGGCAATGTGGGCTCCTGCACCACAGGCTTCTTTGGGGCCTATTCGATCCTCTCCTGTTGCTGGGAGTTACCCCGGCTGGTCTTTGGACTATTCTCTACCCCACACTCCTCATGTAGCTCAAGGATGTGTTCTGATAATATTCCAAGTTCTGGGATCTGTTTTGGAAGTAGACTGAAGGGTTTTGTTGAGACTGAAGGCTATATTTAATCGCCAGGAAATTTTTTTTTTCAATTCTCACTGAGAGTCTTCATCCGAAAAGAAATTTCTAGAACGGCACAATTATTGAAAAAAGTGGTTCAAGCCGTATTATAGGTGAATTTAGGCCTGGCCAATTTGTGATACTCTACTTCAAGTATGTTTAAAATAGGACTAAATTGTCTATTCCTTATGGGCCAAAGAAGATTAAGTCAGTCCTCAAAGAAAAAGAAGGAGGTTTTACTAGATATTTATAGTGGGTTCCACAAGCTTTACAAGTTGCTATTCTTTCTTTCCCTCTTCATGATTCCTCTAAGGTTGGCAGAAGATTGTATTTTGGCAAGTTGACCAGCACTTTTATCTTTGTAAGACCACTGCGGCTCACTGCCTCGCTAACTATAGAATGATCAATATATTCTTGCATGACGGCCTGTGAGGTAGACAAATGCCAGGAAAGAGGGAAGGCAGCTAATCTCTGCTGCCCTGGAGGTCCTCATTTCAGAGTAGAGAGGAGACTTGCCAATCCCAGTAAAACACTGATGACATTTCAGGAGAGCTAAAGGATCTTTCTGCCTCATTTCTCATATGGAAAAATAGGGAGAGTCAAGTATCCCCAGCTGGAAAGAATAGGTTTTTGTTTATCTTTAATTGAAAACAATGCTCTACCATGGAACTTACAACAGGTCTTGTGCTTCTCTCATTGGTGAAAAGCTTGAGAGATAAGAATAGAAAGTGTCTTGGAGAGACCCTGGCCTGCAGATAATGTTTTTGTCATCTTGGTTGGAGAAGCTTAAACAGCTGCTTTGATTCAGGGAAGCTAAATTTCTAAGATTTCCTTGACCCTTACTTAAACTGGTTTTGAGGCAGACTATTGTTTGTTATTGCCTGATGAGCTAGGAGGAGCTAATAAATTAATAGCAGTGTGAATAAATCACCAAAAAGTACAAGATAACTTATGAAGAACTCTGGGCTGAGAATTATCACCTGGTTGATGTCAGCAGTGTAAACACTGTTTGAGGAGCTACAAGTTGGAGTTTGTATATTTGAGCTAGTTTCTTAACGGTTGTTAGGCTATTCTTGTTCCAGATTTGCTTTTGGAAACTCACTATTATTAACAAAACTTGTGTGAAGCTCTTGTGAGTCCTTACACAAAAAGGCTCATTTTTGGAGTGGGCTGAATGTTATGCATGAATATCAATGTCTGTACAGGCCTTCCTTACTGCTTTGTTATGGTTTTTAAAGTGAATCAAGCAATAACAAAACCAAAAAAACCTGCACATAGCTGCAATTCAAATGTGCAGGAGATGTGGTTAAATATAGATTACAATGAAATTTAGAGAGCTTACTACTTTATGTTTTTGCTAGATATAGATATAATTATATAATTGATATGATTCCAAACCCACTCAAGTGTTTGTTATTTGTGCCACTGGTTATATATTCAAGCTCATCTTTTTTATTAAGACGCACGCTACATAGTGCTTCTGATTTGCTGTTATTTGGTAAGCATATATTACCCTACCCTTATTATGTAAAAATAAAAATTAAAACTCCTAAGTATGAATTTTCTTTCAAAATAAAACTACAATGTATTATAATCATTTTACAGATAAAGAATTATTTCATAGTTTCTTAATTTGCACAAGAAATAAACATTGAGTGTTTCTGTCTCATTTTCCTCCTCTATAATTGGAGATTATAAATTTACCTGGAAGGAGTAGCTCAGGGCTAGAATACTCCTGAGCTCAATCCCCAGTACTACCCCCCCCAAAAAAAGCTAAAAAACAAAAAAACATAATGTCCTCAAAATAAATAGTTCAACCAATAAATGTACAAATGAACTAAATAGACATTTCTCAAAAAAGAAATGCTAGTGCCAAAAAATTAAATTAAAAAAATTCAAAAAATATGAAAAACTTTTCAACATTTTTAGCCATCAGGGAAATGCAAATTAAAAATACACTGAGATTGCACCTTATTGCAGTTAGTATGGTAATCATGAAGAATACACATAATAATAAATGCTGGTGAGGATACAGAAAAAAAAGGGAACATACATAGTCAGAAAAGGGAACTCATATATTGTTATTGTAAAATAATATGACCACTGTGAAAACCAGTATGGAGGTTTCTCAAAAATCTAGCAATGGGACCACCATATGATTTAGCTATGCCGCTCCTTAGTGTTTATCCTTAAAAACGAAAGTCATCATTCTATAGTGATACATGCATGCTCACGTTTATAACAGTGCAGTTCAAAATAGCTATGTTATGGAACCAGCCTAGGTACCCATCAGCAGATGAATGGAAAAAGAAAATAAATGTGGTATATATGCATTATAGAGTTGTACTCAGCTATAAAAAAGAATAAAAGGAGAAATAAAAAATTTCCAAGATAAACATAAACTAAATGAATTTATGACTACTAAACAAGCACTACAGAAAATAATTAAACAAATACTACACACAGAAGAAGTTAAAAACAAACTCCAGAGTATAGGAATAGATGAATCTTATTAGAAGAGCAGTTAAGCAAATGAGAATAAGGAACAAATTAAATATTAGAAATAGATCAAAATGGCAGGAAAGAGTAAACAATAATAACACTGAATGTAAATGTCTCAACTCACCAATTAAAAGACATAGGCTGGATTTTTAAAAAGATCCAAATATCTGTTGTTTGTAAGGAATTCATCTTGCAGGCAAAGATATCCACAAACTGAAAGATATCCATGCAAATGGAGCCCCCAAAGCAAGCAGGAATACCTTCTCTCATATTCAACAACAAATCAGCCATCAAGCCAAAGTTAAGCAGAAGAGACAAAGAAAGTCACATCAAACTAAGATATAATACTAGTAAACATTTATGCCCCAAATATTGGTACACATAACTAAATAAAACAAACAATACTTGACATAGGGCTTTGATAGGTCCCAATAGAATAATACTGGGTGATTTGAAATTATATCATTTTCAGGAAAATGGATGGAACTTGAGAGTATCTGTTAAGTGAAGTAAGTCAGACACAGAGAGTCAAGGACTGTATGTTTTCTCATATGTAGAATCTAGAGAAGAAAAAAGAACAAAAAAGATTTTGTGAAAATAGAAGGGAGACCAGTAGAGTAGAGGAGTAGATGACGGGGGTTACGGGAGAGAACCAGGGGGTACTGTGAAATGAAATTGACTAAATTCTGTTATGTACATGTATTAATATATCACACTGAAGCCCAACATTATGTCTATGTATCATGCACAAATAAAAATATAATAAAAATTAGTAGAGCACTTACAATAAAATCTAGAATAAGTCTATATATATTAGAAGTTTTTACTGGGATTATTGCCAGGATGGAGGATGGGATGCAGATATTTAAAAAATATAAGTTGTGAATACTTTTCCCTATGACCTAGCTGGGGAAGAATACCAACAAATACAAAATACACATAGATTAAGGCCTGGAACTAGGTGATTATTATAAGAAAAGGGGCAACACCTGGGATGAGGAAGTTACTCTGAGTTGGTACATTTAGGAAAGGATTTCTGGAAAGAAGATACAGAACTTTTTCTGAGAGATAGGCTGGGTTGAAAAGAAAAGGGCAGAGATACTGCAGGCATGGCACCACAAAGGATTGGCGTCAAGGCTGAATGTTTTTAAGGGCAGGGATTAGCCTCAGTTGAATGGAGAGTGCATTTGAAGGAGGGTGTGGGAGTCAGGCTGGGAAATCGGGAGAGACAATTTTTGGTTAGATATCTTATGGAATTTTGCATGCCAGAGCAAGGAATTTGCATTAGCCTCAAAATAATGAAGAGTCTTTAGAGAATTTTGAGCAGAAAAGTAACAGATAATAATAGTCGTTTGAGAAAGCAATGTGTGAAATGAGACACTTGAGGAAAGAGAAGAGATGGATATGTAAGTCAAGGAATGAAGGATCACAACTCAGATTGTAGACCTAATCATAAGCAGCTAAGTACAACTGATCTTCTAAAAATTACTTAGGCATAGGTCATTGAGGCCACCCTGTAAATTAGATAAATTATTATCTACATCAAATAAATGAAGAATTTTAGGTAGAGAGAATTTAAATGACAATTTGCACTTAAACTTGTTCATTAATGTGTCGTGTCAAGGCATCATGTCAGGCATCAAGTGCCTGTCATGTTCCAGGTTAGATTATGGCCCATGATAAAATAAGTCAAGAATTTTTCCAACTTCAAAAAAGTGATAGTGTGAACATAGTGGGCATTTGGAAAATGTGTGTAGAAAGAGTAACTGACAAAATAAATGAATGTATAAACCATAGTACTTAAAGTGGAAATTATTTCATATGAAAAATACTAAAACATGCCTTAAAGCTTAAAATTCAACAAGTATGCACACTCTATTCTTAGTTCTAGCCAATTCAAACTACTATAGGTCAATTGTATCTGAATAGCCACTTGGAGAGTGTGTTAGTTTTCTATTACTATTATAACAAGTTACTACAAAGTTTGTGGATTAAAATAGCACGAAAGAATTACTTCAGAGTTTTATAGGTCAGAAGTCTAATATAGATCTTGTAGGACTAAAAAGTAGGTGTTGGAAGTGCTTTCCTTTCTGAAGCCTCCAGGAGAGATTCAATTTCCTTATTCATTCAGATTGTTGGCTGAATTTAGTTCATTGTGCTTGTAGGACTGAGCTTCCACAAGCCCAATGTCAGCTAAGGGCTATTCCCAGCATCTGAGGCCACTGCATTGCTTAGCTCATGGCCTTCTTCCTCAATATCAAAGCCAGCAATGACAGGTCAAATCCTTTTCACTCTTTGAGTCTCTTTTACCTCTTTTTTTTTTTACCATAAATCTTTGACTGGTTTATATTTCCATATTTGATTCATGCAATCATGTTGGACCCACCCAGATAATCCAGGGTAATCTCCCTGTGTTAAGATCATTTGATAAACCCTTTTGACACTTAATTTAACATATTCGTAGGTTCTAGGGATTAGAGTGGAGCTATCTTTTTTTTCTACAGAGAAAAATGAAGCACAAGATTTAATGGTTTATATGTACTGTCAGATACATCTTTTATTCAGGATTGCTGAAGATATCTTTCATTTATTTTTTATTTTATTTTTTTTAATTTTATTTATTTTTTTGGTAGTACTGAGGTTCCTGGAAGCCCTTCTACCTCCGGGCTACACTCCCAGACCTATTTTTACATTTTTATTTGGAAACAGGGTCTCCTAAACCAGCGCACATGGCTGGCTTCAAACCAGTGCGATCCTCCTGTCTCTGCCTCCCAAGCGCGGGGATTACAAGCGTGCGCCACCATGCCCGGCTTACTTTTTATTTTTTGATACTGGGTATTGAACCCAGGGGCATTCTACTTCCAGGATAAATCCCCACCCCCTCTTATTTTTTATTTTAAAACAGGGCCTTGATAAGTTGCTTAGGGTTTTGCTAAGTTGTTGAAGTTGGCCTTGAACCTGTGATCCTCTTTCAGTCTTCCAAGTACTGGGCTTATACACAGGTGCCACCAGTCAGCTCTGAAGGCATCTTTTAAAGCTTTAACTCATTTTCCCATCTATACACTGTACCATATATAGGGAGAGAAAGAATTGTAGAAGCATGTACTGTAAGAAATGTTATCTTATTTAAATATTGAGGCATAATGATCAGACAGATTGCCTTTGTATATGAGAAGATTTGTACATATAGATGCTGTTTAATTCATTGCAAATTTTATTTTCTGCTGAATTCATGACTTTGTATTAGTAACTTTGGAGGCTTTTACAAAGAATATCTTACTGTCAAGCTTATAATGTGCTAAATGAAATTATTTGGGCAAATAGGTTATCATAGAACAAGAAATCTCTTCCTACTATGTGCTACCATAATGGAAATACAAAATACTATGGAGAATAGAGGATGGAGAGATTATCTTTTCTCCAAGAAATCAGAGATGAATTGATGTTATGTAGGTATTGGTGGATCTCAACAAGCAGAGAGAGGATGAGGTCTTTTTGGATTAAGGAATGGCCAAATAAATTTCAGAGGTGGGAGTGTGCTGTGTATCTTTAAGTACTTGGAATTCCTTCAGGTTGAAGTAAAGCACAGGTAAGTTTTACTTGGATAAATAAAAAAGAAGTGTTATACAGATGGGAAAATACCATAGAGAGACATTATTCAAGAATAGGACTTTAGACTTTTTTCCCATAGAGAATAAGAAGACATAAGGTGGATATGAATAGAGACAGTCAAGATCAATGACTGAATAAAAAAACAGAGAAGATTACTAGCCTTTACAAGTGGGGATACTCACCAGAATATACTCCAGGATAGAGATAATGAATAAAATCCTAATTAGAGTGAAGACAATGCAAATGTTGTAAAGAGGAAATGAGAGAGACATTGAGGACATAGAATCAAGAGGGATGTGGCAGGAATTAGAGGTAAAACAGAATGAGAGAAAGTGAGTCCACAAGAGTCCTAAGGTAGAGCCTATGCAAGTAGCATAGGAGAATAGAGGTACCATCAATAGAAAGAGTGAAGTCAAGTGAAGGCGAAGACTAGAGCGGAGAGACAAAGATGGTGAGGTTGGTTTGACTTTCTGAGTCTTGAGAGCTGGCAGCAAATTTAAGTGGAGATGTTCAATGTACTGGAGATGTGACGTGTAAGGTAAAGTCTCAGCAAAAATAAAATGAAAGTCAGAGATAAGAATGTCCAGCCAGGCATGGTGGCGCATGCTTGTAATCCCAGCACTTGGGAGGCTGAGACAGGAGGATCGCACTGGTTCGAAGCCAGCCTCAGCTACTCAGTGAAGCTCTCAGCAATTTAGTGAGACTCTGTTTCCAAATAAAGTATAAAATATGTCTGGGAATATAGCCTGGAGGTAGAAAAGCCCCTGGGTTCCACTTCCAGCAACACACACACACACACACACACACACACACACACACACACACACAAAAGAATGTCCACAGTTGTGGGGTAAAAACAAACTGATGATCAAAAAAGATGGAAAAGACCCACAGTAGGCACAATGGCATGGGAAGATTTCAGGAAAGAATCCTGAACAAAATGCTGGGGAGAGCCTGAAGGGAAAGGAGGTTTCAAGGATGAATGTCTTCCTCCATGCCCTTGTATCCATCCCTTGTCATTGTCAGGAGGCTTTGCAAAGGGAGAGTCAAGCTGTAAGACTAATTTGAAGAATGATTTTACTTGCTGTTGAGAAAGCATCCTGATAGAGTTTAATGAAAAATGTTAAATACTAAAAATGTTATGCAAGTTTTTTGAAACCAATTTGGATGAGGTGACAGGTTTTAATTTTTGAAATTTATTTGCTTTTTAAAGTGCCATTTAAAATTTTAAAATAGGAAAATTACATTTTGTTTCAGGGTAGAAATTCTAACAGTAGAAATCATATGGATGCAAACTGATGACAAATATCTTATTCTTAAATAACTTGAATTGCACATAAAGCTTGTAGGTACCAACTAGGATCAGTGTATGAAATGCCACACCTAACATGGCTGTCAATTTGCCCACAACATCACAGCTAAGACAAGAATATTTTTTTCTGGTCACTGCCAGGAGTCCAGTGGTACCACCAGAATGATTGGATTCAGAAGATTCACTCATGTTTAACTGCAGAGGGCTTTTCTGAAATTAGTGAGCATGAAAGGAATGTGCTGTGAGCCCCCCTCTACTGTTTATCTGGGAGGGCCCAGCAGATAGTGTGCTTGTCAGTGCAATTCTAACCCCCCAAACGAATGAGATGCCAGCATTTTCCTGCCTCACTGGGACTGCCATGGGTATCTCCTCTTACTTCATTGGGGAGTGACTGGTATTTGAATACTGATAACTGCAATCTTAGTGTTGAGGCTGAATCAGAAAGGGCATTTGGGAAAAGTGAATCCCTGAGAAAAGAAAGCAGGGCTTGCATATGAGGACAGAGGCACAGACCAATCCCAGCTGCCACTGTGCTGGTCAGGGGCTGCTGGCAATGCTTTCTGGAGAGTGACTGAATGCTCAGACCATACACTTTAAATAGGAATGTTGGGGGGGATATATTTGGTCTCTTGCCTAGCATTATACTAATATTTGCTGAGGAGACTTTCTAGTCAATGATGAACAGTTAGAGCAGAGAGCTTGGATTTTAGAAACTCTGGCTGAAAACAGTTGCCTCTTAAAAATTGAACTTCTATTGAGTAATCTCAATGGGGTAACCAAGAAGAAAAGTTATGTATTACCTTAAACTCTCACAGAACACTTTTTACATGCTAGGTTCGCTTTTCAAATACACTTGTGTTTCTGTCTTTAGTTACCAAAAACCAAAGATAATCCACATTCACCAGTCTTTAAACCAACCAACCAACCAACCAACCAACTTAACCAAACCAAAACTTCTTAATTAATTTTTTCTTTGAGTTAGCTTGAACTAACAAATCTCTATGGGATGAAACACCAAAACAGAAGACACTATGCGTCATACTAACAAAATAGCAAGTACACTGTGTAGTAAATGTGTTCCTAAAATCTGGCTTAGCATGCCAATTCTTTATTTTTTTTTTGCGTGTCTGGGGATTGAACTCAGAGGCATTTGACCTCTGAGTTACACCCCCAGCCCAATTTTTTATCCTTTCTTTCTTTCTTTCTTTCTTTCTTTCTTTCTTTCTTTCTTTCTTTCTTTCTTTCTTTCTTTCTTTCTTCCTTGGTGCATTGTAATCATATATCACATTGGATATACAAGCACACATCATCCAATTAGCCCTCATCCAGCCCCCATCCCATTCCCTCCCCCTCCCTCAATCCCATGCTTGTTTGATGATAACTTTGATACATTTGTTTATGTACCTCCTGTTTTAAAGAGGCTCCATCCTCAGGCCGGGCGTGGTGGCGCACACTTGTAATCCCTGCGCTTGGGAGGCAGAGACAGGAGGATCGCACAGGTTCAAAGCCAGCCGTGCACGCTGGCTTAGGAGACCCTGTTTCCAAATAAAAATGTAAAAATAGGTCTTGGAGTGTAGCCTGGAGGTAGAAGGGCTTCCAGGAACCTAAGTACCACCAAACCCCCCCCCCCAAAAAAAACCCCAAAAAACAAAAACAAATAAAGAGGCTCCATCCTCCCCTATTCCATACCCTCTGATTGGTCACCTTAGTTGCTTCACTATAGGGCCCTTTCTATAGCTCGACCTCTTCCTGTTGCCCCTTTCCTCCTAGTTTTTGCTGATTAGGGGAAGCATCTGATTTATATTCTCTGCGATATTTCTCTGTGCATGCTGCGTTGCAAGTACCGATCCCACTCTTGACGGCCCCAGTAGTGGCCTGGCTACCTGGTGGACTGATCTAGACCTCGCTGGCTCAAGCAGCGGCCTTGCCTCATGGGAGGCCCCGATTCTGGTCTCACTGGCCCCGACACCAGCCTAACCCCTCAGCTGGCTCCAATCCTGGCCTTGGAGGCCCCAGTAGCGGCCTTGCCTCACAGAAGGCTCTGATGCCTGCCGCTGGCCCCGGCATTGGCCTAACCCCTTGGCAGGCTCCTATCCTGGCCTCGGAGGCCCCAGCACCGGCCTAGCCTCACGGCAGGCTCAGATCCCAGCCTCGCTGGCCCCAGCACCAGCCTAACCCCTTGGCAGGCTCCATACCAGCCTCGGAGGCTCCAGCACCGGCCTTGCCTCATGGCAGGCTCCAATGACGGCCTCCCTGGCCCCAGCACTGGTTTAACCCATTGGCAGGCTCCGATCTGGCCTCGGAGACCTCAGTAGCCGCCTTGCCTCATGGCAGGCTCCGATGCTGGCCGCTGGCCTTGGCATCGGCCTAACCCCTTGGCAGGCTCCGATCCCAGCCTCGGAGGCCCCAGTAGCGGCCTTGCCTCACAGCAGCCTCTGATGCCGGCCTCGCTGGCCGCAGCACCGGCCTAACCCCTTGGCAGGCTCTGATCCTGGCCTCAGAGGCCTCAGTAGCGGCCTTGCCTCACGGCAGCCTCTGATGCTGACCTCGCTGGCCACAGCACCGGCCTAACCCCTCAGCAAGCTCCAATCCCAGCCTTGGAGGCCTCAGTAGTGGCCTGGCTTCACGGAAGGCTCCGATGCCGGCCACTGGCCCCGGCACCAGCCTAACCTCTCGGCAGGCTCCAATCCAGGCCTTGGAGGCCCCAGCAATGGTCTTTCCTCACAGCGAGCTCCGATCCCGGCCACGCTGGCCCTGGTACCGGCCTAACCCCTCGGCAGGCTCCGATCCCGGCCTTGAAGGCTCCAGCACCAGCCTTGCCTCACGGCAGGCTCCGATCCCAGCCTTGGAGGCCCTAGCACCGGCCTTGCCTCACGGTGAGCTCCGATCCCAGCCACAATGGCCCTGGCACTGGCCTAAGCCTTCGGCAGGCTCTTATCCTGGCCTCAGGGGCCCCAGCACCAGCCCTGCCTCATGGTAGGCTCCGATGCCGGCCTCACTGGCCCAAGCACCGGCCTAAACCCTTAGCAGGTTCCGATCCTGGCCCCGGAGGCCCCAGCACCGGCCTTGCCTCACAGCAGACTCTGATGCCGGCCATTGGCCCCAGCACCGGCCTAACCCCTCGGCAGGCTCTTATCCTGGCCTCGGAGGCCCAGCACCGGCCTTGCCTCATGGCAAGCTTCAATGCCGGCCTTGCTGGCCCCAGCCCCGGCCTAACCCCTCGGCAGGCTCTGATCCTGGCCTCGGAGGCCTCAGTAGCGGCCTTGCTTCACGGAAGGCTCTGATGCCCACCGCAGGCCCCGGCACCAACCTAACCCCTTGGCAGGATCCAATCCCGGCCTCGGAGGCCCCAGCACCGGCCTTGCCTCATGGTGAGCTCCGATCCCAGCCTTGCTGGCCCCAGCACCGACCTAATTCCTCGACAGGCTTCGATCTCAGCCTCAGAGGCCCTAGTAGTGGCCTTGCCTCACGGCAGGCTCCGATGTTGCCCATCGGCCCCGGCACTGGCCTAACCCCTCGGCAGGCTCCAGTCGCTGCTTCAAAGGCCCCAGCACCAGCCTTGCCTCACGGCAGACTCTGATCCCGGCCTTGCTGGCCCCAGCACCGGCCTAACCCCTTGGCAGGCTCAGATCCCGGCCTTGGAGTCTCCAGCACTGGCCTTGCCTCATGGCAGGCTCCAGTCCCAGCTTTGCTGTGTCCGTCGCCAGCCTTACCCCTTGGCAGGCTCCAATCCTAGCACCCTCTTCACCCAACCAATTGTCCCATGTTCTCGAAGGTGCGTGGTGGTAACAGTATGCCTCTGGGGTTATTATTCCAAAGGTTCCAGGTGTAATGCATCAGATCTCTGCCTCCCCTGAGTACTGGCCACTGCCATTGCCACTGCCTCCACCATTTCAACTCTTTCCCAAGCTCTTTTTTCACTCTGAATGTTGTCCAGTGTTCCTAAGCATGTGTGACAGTAGCATTTGACATTTAGTGTAATTTCTCCAAAAAAAATAAGGTTGGTAGGATCCGATTTCTGCTTCTTCCGAATACAAGTCTCCACTGCCATCGCAGAGTCTGCTTTCAACACCACCTTTCTCCTTGGTCTCTGCTAAACTCCCTCCTTAGAGGTGATGTCCAAGATTCTTAACAATATAGAGAAACAGCAGTCCTCCTTCACGGGGAATTTTTCCATAAGTTCCAGTGCATTTGGATAAGCTTTGTCTTCATCTCCAATATCCTGGCATCCGCCATGGCCTTCTTAACCCCTCTCCGATATTTTTCTTTTTTCTTTTTCTTCAGTATGTGTGGTTTGAGGAGGTAGTGGGATCAGGTACTCAGTAGCACTGTGACCCAGCCCAGTTTCCCCATGGGTCCAGCATGCTCCACACTATTCCGCCCGGGGCCCAGGGTCCTGCAACCCAGTCCCCGGCTGTTCCGGGGTTCCAGTGTGCCCCGCGCGACCCCTACCCGGGACCCAGGGTCTCCAGGGGTCTGGCATGCTACGCGCAGTCTGGCCCGGGGCCTAGGGTCCCGTGACCTGGGCCCTGGCTGTTCCGGGGTTCCCATGTGCCCCGCACAACCCCTGCCTGGGACCCAGGGTCTCCAGGGGTCTGCTTTATTCTTTATTTTGAAACAGGGTCTCACTGAGTTGTAAAGGGCCTCACTAAGTAGCTGAGGCTGTCTGCAAACTGCAATCCTCTGGTCTCAGCCGACCGAATGCTGGGATTACAAAGCTGTGCCACCACACTCAGCTGCCAATTCTAAAATAATGTTCAAGGAAGTTGAGATGTAAACCTATTAGGCTACTGGCAGGAGACACAATAGCCCTTTATGTATAAATGGTGGCAAGAAGGAGAAGCACATGCTGGCAAGACATGGCCCATGGCCCCAGAGGGTTTCAACTGGCCCAGTGGGATCAATGTGTAGGCATGTAGGCTTTGAGAAGTGCTTCAGAGGCAGCGCTAATCCTAATGCTATCTCATAAACAACTTAATAATGAAAAGTCAGCTTTAACAATGTTATAATCTCCGGGGTTGCATGTCTATCTTTATGGGTAATACTAAACCTTATCCTCCGATGATAATGTAGTGTTTTTAGATGAAGCACACAACTGGTTGAGGGTCACCCCAAAGCTGCACATTTCCCTTTTGCCTCCTCCTGAATGTCCTCTCAGTGAGTATGCTGCTTTGTAAGGAGTTGGGCATTCATCATAACTCTTTCCCCTGAAAATCACTTTCTAGATTTCCTCACCTTCTTTTGCTATTAGCTTATTGGCTGAAATGTCTAAGTTTCACTGGCAAATGGGTTGGCTAATACAAAAGACCACCCATTTTATAAGCATTTGGTAGTTCATGTGCTCCTTTTTAAAAACGACTGAAGAAGCTGAGGCATTTGATTTTAATAGTTGGGCTGACTTAGGTTAGAGGCAGCATTGTTCCCCTGAAAGATTTATAATAAAGAAGTAGAATTAAATTCTTACTTATAGAATAATGATTACATTTTTATTATCCTCAAATTTTTCATGGTAATTTTTTTTGAGGTCCATGGTCTGTGCTGAATTTCCTACAAACTGCCCCTGTTTCTCAGAGAGGCTTGGCAAATATTCCCTTGTATACTCTGAAGCTCAAACTCTATACCAGACATGATTCAGCCACCAATCAAATTTAGCACCTTGTTCTTTGTATCTCCCCACATAAATATGACACACCCAGAGAGGCATTTCTTAGGCAACTAAGAACTAAGTCTGTATTAACAATTCTTATACTCAAGAAAACACTGGGGATAGGAATTTAGTTTAGTTGATTGACTAGATTTAGAAAAGGATGTTTAGAAATGTCTTAGTCTATACTTGCAGTATGCTTCCTCCTCCTCCTCTTCCTTCTTCCTCTTCCTCTTCTTCTCCTTCTTTTCTTTCTTCTTCTACTTATTATCATTTACTATTATTATTACTATTATGATGATGATGATGATGATGATGATGATGAGGAGGAGGAGGAGGAGGAGGAGGATTGAACTCAGAGGCATTCTGCCTCTGAGTGACACTCCTACTCTTTTTATTTTTTATTTTGAAACAGGGTCTGGCTAAGTTGCTGAGGGTACACCTAAATTGCTGAGGCTGGCCTTCAACCTACGATCTTTCTGTCTCAGCCTTCCAAGTACTTGGATTACAGATGCCACTGTGCCTAGCTTATTTTTTTCATTTTGAATTAATTTCTAATGTTTTATTCCTCAAAAATTATAAAAATGTTATTAGTATCGGTCTGTTTTACTAAAGTATATAAGAATTATATGTAAGGGAGAAGAAAACACATGAGAATTTAAATTATTCTAAATAGGAGAGTGTACTTTGTGGGTTGGTGTGGACTGCTGAATGAATTCTAAAACAATAACAATAATATTAATAGTTTCTATTGTGTATTAAGTATTTACCCTCTAGCAAGTATGCTTATGAAATTTGTGTGCATATTGCCTAAAGATTTTATATCATTTAATTCTTACAATTATAACAAACCAGGTAGCATTAGTATTTTCATTTTACACATGAGGACATTGGGGCTTGAGAGGACCTGGCTGAGCAGAGTTGGCCTAAGAACCATTGCCCATTCAATTCTACAGCTTGCCTTCTTATAGCCAAGGTTGGCTGCTTCACAGCAAATGACTTAGAAAATATGATACAATATATATGAACAATTAAATATATATGCTTTGAGTCAAAATGAGTTTAGAAACTTACTAGTAGATGGAAAAATTATTTAAAGAAATTGCCAAGTGCTCTTGCATGTATATCACTGTCAACATGATTTACCTTATGATGTGACACTATCATGTAGTGATAAAAGTACATTGAAAAGAGAAATCAGAAATTTTCATCCTTTTGCAACTGGGAAGAAGGGCAAAAACAACTTCTTTTGGTATTACACTTAAATTCTTTCTTTGTAGTTCCAAGAGGTAAATTTTTTGTTTCACTGAGCTGGGACAGGGAATGGAGTTTATAGATTTCCAGCTAGGTGGTCAGTGGAATACTGAGTAGGATGTGGTAGCTGCTATGGTTCAAGGTGACCCCTGCATAGTGGTAACAGTGGTAAAGAATCCCGTGGCAAACAATCTGCTCTATGCAGAGTGGAGCTAATGTTCCTTCCTTTGGTTAAGGAGCACAGATAAAACTCTCCTTGGAGAGTGCAGAACCAGACTATCACATTCTCTTTGATTCAGTTTACAACAGGAGGACTTACATTGTTTAAATTAGATGTGTTTCTGAAAATTTGTATGTTATGGCTTGAGTCTGGAATGTTCCCAAAGGCTCATGTGAATGAAGGCTTGGCCCCTAGATGGTAGTGCTTTCGGGAAGTGGTCAGACTTTAGAAGGCATGGCCTAGTTGGAAGAGGTGTGTTACTGGAGGTGTGCGTTGCGGGTATGTTTTGTCTGGAGGCCCATTTTCTCTCACGCTTTAACTTCCTGGTTGCATGAGGTAAGTAGCTTTCTTCTACCACACACTTCAACCATGATGTTCTGGTTCATGTAGACTCATAACAATGGGGCGAAGAAACCCTTTATTGAAACCTCTGAATCTGTGAAATGAAATAAATCTTTTCTCCATTAAGTTGTTTTTCCAAAGCATTTTTATCACAGCAACAAAAAGCTGGCACATTAAATATGATCATGTTTATGCTTATTGATTTTATTTGAAGTGCAGAATGGTGATGCATTGTTTCTATTTGTTTTTTTTTAGCATAAATATCAAAATTGCAAGGACACTAACATCTATAGAAATTTAAAGTAATTCAAACATGGAGTCAAGGATGCTACAATAAATACTTTTATGTGAATCTTTTATGAGGTGACTTACCTGTAACTCTAAGCTCAATTTCACCTAGCAAGATTTCTTAAAACATGATGAATCCACATTAGGCTTCCAGATAGCATATCAAGTAATGCATATTTCACATACTAACTATAAATTTGGACATTTACTTTTCTTCTTTGTTTTCAGCTTCCTTCTCTGCAAAGAAGTAGGATATGTATGTCATTAAATTGTTAAGAAGATTCAGTATGCTACCATGTGGTTAGTACGACCCACAGAATAGGCCTAGTAACTGGTAGTTCCTGTTACTATCAATCAGTTTGAAATCCAGAAATCTCTGCCTGAGAGAGCAGAGCTCCTGGGCTTTTTTTCAATTCTAGTATTTGCTACTTTTGTGACTTCCATTACTTTATCTCTGAAATGGGAGTGACAGTTTATTTGACCAAAATGGAAAAGACTGGCCCAAATCTTTAGAGACTTGTTGTAGGTCTAAAAATTTCATACTCCCTAAAGAGAGATTTAACTCAAGTATATGTTTAATTTAGAAATTGGTAGGAATTATCACCGGGCGTGGTGGCGCACGCTTGTAATCCCCACGCTTGGGAGGTGGAGACAGGAGATCGCGCAGGTTCAAAGCCAGCCGCGCTGGCTTAAGAGACCCTGTTTTCAAATAATATACATATATATATACATACATATACATATACACATATATACATATATATACATATATGCACATATATGCACACACACACACACACACACACACACACACACATATATATATATATATATATATATATATATATATATATATATATACATGTCTGGGAGTGTAGCCCAGAGGTAGAAGGGTTTCCAGGAACCTCAGTACCACCAAAAAAGAAAAAAAAAAGAAGAAGAAGAAAAGAAAAGAAAAGAAACTGGTAGGAATTAATTGCTTGATTAAATCAGTATTTGTTTCTTAATTGGCTTATGTCCTCTTTTTGTTATTATCACTGATCTAGATAAATGGGGTGGGCTGATTTCATGTATTCTCAACCATATGGAAAACCTTTCTTCTGTTTTTTGTCAGTGGCATTTTTCCTAAACCCGTAAGTTTTTTCCCAATTTATCAAAATCCTTTTCTTTCTTTCTTACCTTTTGACTTTTCACCAGAAGGGCTGACTTAAAAAATGAGTTTAGCATCTCGGCAAATTTCAGAATTGTGATGAATTTTGTGTCCTTTCTCACTTATTGGAATCCCCGATTTCTCTCTCATCATCCTTTTCCTTCTGATAGATTTGCCCTCTTAATACTCTTTAACCCTTTGGGCTTACCTTATCTTCCTTGGCTCTTTTGCTTCTCTTATCTCTATCCTTTAAGTCTTAACTGATGTAATTTGTTTTCCCTAGGGTTCCTCCTCCTCTGTAAAGCATGGACATTTACTCTGAATATTTCTCACCTCTTCCATTAGTCTTTGTCAGCTGAATTCCATCCACCCTAACACACTTTTCATGAAAGTTCAAAGCCAATTCTAGGCTTTTCTCATACTTCTGGATTTTCATTCCTCTTTGCAGAGTGTCATACAATACTTGCTAAAGTGAACGTCGGCAAATTTGTTTTAGATGCTGTTTCTCATTTTCTGGTACAGAACTGATGCTGGTATCAGGTTCTGGCTGAGCAGTTGATTTCAGTTTTGAACAAATATTTTCCTGTCAGTTGGTCTATGCTTCATTGAGCTTAGTAGAATCAGGGTCCACTGTGTGTGTAGTTTCTGGTCTATCTTTTAGTCTAAGTTTTCTCAGGTCACTATGTCTCTCTCAAGTAAAATATAATATAGATAGATATCATTATTTTCCAGATAGACACTTAATCTTTCATGAAGACATTAATAAGATTATAAGAACAATTATAAAATTCTTATAAATATCCTCGTTTCCTTGCTTAGATTTAAAAATTATTTCAAGTTATTGTGGTGTGAGACCTTGGATCTGAGGTTCAGATGACATATTTATCTTTGATGGACAGCACTGGTAAAAATAATTCATTATATTTAACATACTCAGTTCAACTGAATATTTTTCCCAACTCACTGTCCATGGCTGAGATGTGTGTGTGTGTGTGGGGGGGGGGGGGGATGGAATCTTGACTGAAGGAGCATTTGGGAATTGGTGGGCTAAGTAATCTCAAAGGTCTCTGCTGGCTCTTTGGTTTTGAGTACAGGGCTCATCTGGGGCAGGCTGGAATTTATCTCCAGAGGAAGCTATCAGCTCCCAAAATTTTGACTGTATAGTTGACTGGTAGGATGGAAGGCAGGAGGGCTTCCTCTAAGAAAGGGTCAATTGTCATTCTTTTTATTCACAACAGGTTTGACCTCACATGGGTTCAGACAATTTGAGGGAATTTTATTAGTATTCTGGAGTTCAGTGTGAAGCAAATGTTTCTTCAAGCACATTTTGGCCTTCCTTTTTCTTTCATTTTTTTTTCAACTATCAGAAAACAACCCAAAGAGAAAGTTTTCTTTATGTAGGTTCTGTTGATTGAAGTGGTAAGAATTTGATAAGTTACAAGGTAACCACAGAGTTTGACATGAGTTACAAGCTTGTAATTCAGTGTCATCTGGTTTCTCATGAAATTTCATATGCAACATAAAGTCAAGATTCTAAAGGATAATTATGAGTATAAAAAGTTATTGTATCAACACAAAACAATATAATGGTCCATAGCATATTTTCCAAACATATTCTAGAAAATTAAATGAAGCATGCAGCAATATTATAGTGAATAGAACAGATGTTAAAAGTAAAAAGGAAGGTGTTTGCTTACATACTTATTGTTCATAGCTCAGAGGCTGAGAGAAAGGGAGGCCCTGGGGAAGGAGTGTCTGTGTAAAGATCCCATTTTGATGACTCACTAGGTGGTGTGACTTTGGCCATCATGCCTATACGGTACCTCAATTTTCTCATATGGTAAAATGGAAAATATAATGGCAATAAGGCATACTTTGTAGGATTGTTAGATTAAAGGACAAATATATGTAAAGTACTTGAAACATTAGCTTGACTTAGACTATGTAAGGTTTGAAAGAACCAGTTAAACTACAGAAGGTCTACTGATAAATAAATCTTAGGAAGCTGGGCATGGTGGCACACACTTGTAATCCCAGCACTTGGGAGGCTGAGACAGGAGGATCACACAGGTTCAAAGCCAGCCTCAGCTACTTCGTGAGGCTCTCTGCAACTTAGTGAGACCCTGTTTCAAAATAAAGAATAAAAAATAGGGCAGGGGATGTAGCTCGGAGGTCAAATACCCCTGGGTTCTATCCTCAGACCTGCAAAAAAAAAAAAAAAAAAAAAAAAAAAATTCTTAGGAAATAATTGCCTGTCCTTCTGTGGGAAACATCAGCCTCCCTCAGGCATTCAGATATCAATCAATGAAAATGTTTATAGCCAATATATCATTAGTCTGACCCTAAGATTTGACCGAAAATACAAATAGATTTTAATATTAAACAACATTTATTTATAATTATTCCACTCTTTTCTACTACAAACAACACAAATACCAGTATATGAGAGACATGAATAAAATACTCATAATCATATGTTACTAAGTCAAAAGTGGACAGAACAAGCCTGGCATGGTGGTGCACACTTGCAATCTCAGCATTCGAGAGTCTGAGTTTGGAGGTTTGTGGTTTGTGGGCAGCCTCAACTACTTAGCAAGGCCCTCTGCAACTTAGTGAGACCCTGTTTCAAAATAAAGAATAAAATACAGGGTTGAGGTGTAGCTCAGAGATAGAATGCCCCTGGATTCCATCCCCAGACCCTCCCAAAAATGGACAGAATAAGAAAATATAAGAGATTTAAAATTTTTCATGTGCAAATGCAATTTCCCAACAATGATTTTGTAGGCTGCAAGTGCATCTATTTTAATTAGAGGATGCCTTATAAGATTATAGTCATCTTATTAGTTATTCATGGGGGCATGTTAATATGTCTGTGATTAGGACAAATGTTCCCTACCCTTTGGGGTCTTGCTGTTAAAGAGGAAGACAGAGCTATCATAATTTTATAAGCAATTAGATAATTATAATGCAGAGATATGTGTTCTGATAGAAAAGTTCAGGTGTCATGAAGGTTATATTCATGGAGGTTGGGAAAGCTTCATGGAAGTAAGTCAGCTAAGCCCTGATGAAGAATGAATAGGAGGATTTCTGGGAAGATGGCGACGGGGAAAAGTGGGACTTATGAGCCCCGCTAACAACCAATCTCTATTACCACAAAATCAGCGTCTTTCATAGCCAGAAAACACCATCAGCAGAGAAACAAAAAATGTAATTACAAGGGACAGAGAAAAAGAGGGTTGGAAAAACGAGACACCAGAAAGAAACCAGATTGCAGTGCAGCAGCCAAAGCCATGGTGCGGAGCGGCAGGCACCATCTTCCCTTGCAGAAACAGGCCCCAGAGAGGAGGGGGACTCAGAACGGAGCTCAGAGCCACAGAGGAGATATGTCAGCCTCACGGCCGAGGACACGGCAGCAGCACCTTACTGCCAATGGCAGCAGCGAGCTCACCAGATGGCACCAGACCAATGCACTCAACAGCCCACCAGGCTCCCGAGAGGAGCGGCAGACAGCGAGAATAGAATCTCGCTCTTAGAATATGAGCACTCCAAAAATTAACGCATAGTTTCTAATCTAGAAAAAAATATCCGACAGTAGGAATCTGACATTGAAGAAATATGGGCCCATTTTAAGAGAGCTAACCTAAGAATAATTGGAATAGAGGAGAGAAAAGAAGGTGAAACCAAAGGGATCAACAATCTCTTCAAGGAAGTAATAGCAGACAATTTTCCAAACATAGAGCAAGAGATCGATACACAGGTCCAGGAAACTTACAGAACTCCCTTTAGACAGGATCAGAGAAGAGGATCCCCATGCCACATAATTGTCAAAATGACCAATGTGGAAGCCAAGCAGAGAATCTTAAAGGCAACAAAAACAAAGGGCCAAGTGACATTCAGAGGCAAACCAATTAGAATCACTCCAGACTTCCCAAACCATGTCATGAGAGCCAGAAGGGCTTGGAGTAACATATTCCAAACTCTGAAAGAAAACAACTTCCAGCCAAAAATTTCCTACCCAGCAAAACTTTCTATCAAATTAGATGAAGAAATAAGAAGCTTCCACGACAAACAGAAACTGAAGGAATTTATGTCTTTAAAACCAGCGCTAGAGAAAATACTCAAAGAGATTAACTACAAAGAAGAAATAGGTAACATACACCAGAACCAGAGAAACAAGATTTTCTATCCAAAAGACAACTAAGATTGGTTATCTGTGGAGATTCATTATTTATGTTAGTCTTTTACCTATCTCTAAATTGTATTGTTTACTTTTATTGTTGCTAAGTTTTAGGATTTCTAGTTGGAATATTAATATAACTTCAGATATAGCATTTGGAAAGATTTTATCCCATTCTATCAGTAACTTTTAACTCTGTTTACATTGTCTTTGGAAATACAATTTTTTTTTATTTTTTAAGGACTTTGTTTACCCTTCTGTTGCCTGTGCCATTGAAATCATATCCAAGAAATCACTGCCAATTTCAATGTTGTGAGGTTTTATGACCCAGATTTTCTCCTAAAAGTTTATAGTCTTAAGATTTATATTTAGGTCTTTTATCTATTTTGAGTTAATATTTGTATATGGGATTAGGTAAGGGTCCAATTTTATTCTTTTTCATGTAATTATTATTTTTCAACAATATTTAATTAAAAGATTATTATTTCCTCCACCAAATGTTCGTGGAGACCTTGTCAAAAATAACTTGACAATATATGGAAGAATTTATCTCTAGGCTTTTATTTAACTCCAATGGTTTATATATCTGCCTTTAGAACAGTACTACACTGTTTCAATTATTGTAGCTTTATATGGTTTGAAATCAGAAAATATACATCTTCTAGCTTTGTTCTTTTTCGAGATTGTTTTGGGCATCTAGAGTCCATATTCCATATTAGGATGGATTTTTTTTGAAAAATAAATAAATAAACGTATGATAGTTTCACCTAAAAAAAAAGAAAAATAATCTCTGGTAAGAAAGAGAGCAAAAAGAAATATTGAAATGTTATCTTTAAGTCATCAAAAGCTTGGTATCAGACAAATGAAACTGTTATGTGAGATTATCTGTGTTAATTTTGGATAAATTGCTATAATACTAGATGTCAACCACTAAGCCAAGCATGGGAAGGAGGGATGAGGAGGGAACAGGGTGGGGATCGGGAAGGGGGTAATTGGGCGATGTGTGCATTTATGTCTACAATTTTTTTAATCCCATTATGATGCATGAATACAGTGCACCAATAAAATAAATAAATAAATAAATAAATAAATAAAGATTAAAAAAAAGAATGAATAGGAGTTAGTGAGGTAAAGATACAGAATTGAGAAGGGGAGGAGGGGAGGAAAGCATTTCAAAAAAGTGAACAGGACCTGTGAAAGTACTGAAGTCAGTAGTGACAAGATGCCATTGTGGCTGTACCTGATCCATAGGGGAAAAATGACCCAAGGTTGAGGAACCATATTAAGAATTTTATTTATTTATTTAGCCTTCTTTTTTATTTTTCTGTACATTTTACAGTGCATTATAAACATATCATGAGGATGTTAAGTGTGGTAGAAACATACATGCACATAGCATTTGGTGAGCTTTCCCTGGCTCTCACCCTGCTCCCTCCTCTTACCTGTATCTAATATTGAGATTCCATTGATAATTTTGTATTTGTACAGCATGTCAATTGAAGTGTTTTCTTCATCAAATCTCCACTCCCCACATCCCTCCCTCCCCTGTGCCCCTTCATCACTCCACTTCTTTGTCTGGAGTCTCTTTTGTATCCAATCTCTCCCTCGTTTCCACAATCGAGGGGAAACATATAACCTTACCCTTTATTATTTTATGACTACCTGATCTCACTTAACATAATATCCTCTAGCTCCATCCATTTTCCTACAAATGACATAATTATTTTTATGGCTGAGCAGAATCCCAGGATCTTGCTAAGTTTCTGAGGACCTTACTAAGTTGCTGAGGCTATCCTTGAACCTGTAATTTTCCTGTATCAGCCTCCCAAATACTAGAATTACAGGTGTGTGCCATCATACCCGGCCTCTTGGATGTATTTTAAAATATATTATAGAAGTAAAAATTAAAATGTACTCTATAATATAAAAATTACATTTTATCAACTATTTTCATGGAAACCTGGGAATTCTTATTTCTATCTCTGCAACATTTACTTTTCAGCTACTATGAGTAGAAGAATCATAGACTAGGTACAATTCAGAGATATACCAAACCAGAACTGTGATATAGAGGAGTGCTTAAAATATATTAGTTATTATTGCTAAGGCATATACAGGCCCCACATGGGAGGGATGGAAATCACTACCATTTCTGTCTTAACTTTTAATATGTGTTGTTTTTCTGCTATCAAAATATGCTTTGTTTTATATAAAAAACACACACATTACAATTATAATAGCAGTTTAATAGTATAACGTATGTTCTCTAATTTTATTGCTTTGTTGATTTAACTATTGAAGAAAACATCATCCAGAGAAAAATTTTCTATGCTTGGTAATTTATTTACTTTTTATTTATTTCTTATTTATTTTTTGTTTTTCTTTTTTTTTTTTTGGTGGTACTGGGGTTCCTGGAAGCCCTTCTACCTCTGGGCTACACTCCCAGACCTATTTTTTATACTTTTTTATTTGGAAACAGGGTCTCCTAAGCCAGCGCGCGCGGCTGGCTTCGAACCTGTGCAATCCTCCTGTCTCTGCCTCCCAAGCGCAGGGATTACAAGCATGTGCCACCACACCTGGCCTACTTTTTATTTTTAACATAGTTTTATTGGTGCATTGTAGTCTAGACTCGCATCATGAAGTAGTTTGGAGTGATAGGGACATACATGCACACAGCACGTGGTGAGCTTCTCCTAGCCCCCTCCATATTCCCTTTTCTTCCTCCTTCCTCATACATGATATTGAGATTGATACTTATAATTTCACATATGTACATGACATCAATTTCACTGTGTGTATATCCCATAATTTTGTAATCCATTCATCTGTTGATGGACACCTAGACTAGTTCTATAATTTGGCTATTGTGAATTATTCTGTTATAAACATATAAATGAATGCATTACTATAATATTCTGGTTTTAATCCCTTTAGAAAAAACCCTCAGGAGTAGTATAGCTAGATCATATTGTGGATCCATTCCTAATTTTCTCAGGAATCTCCACACTGATCTCCAGAACAATAGTAGCTGCAGTTATTTGCAGTCTCACCAACAATGTATAACAGTTCCTATTTACCCACATCTTTGCCAGCTTTTATTATTGTTTGCATTTTTGATGATTGTCATTTTAATTGGGGTTAGGTAGAACCTCCGAGTAGTTTTTATTTACATCTCTCTAACTGCTAATGATGTTGATCATTTATTCATGCATTTTTTATCCACTTGCATTTCTTTTTCTGTGAAGTCTATTTAGCTCACTTTAGATGGCCATAGGAATAGTGGAGGCTCTGATGTGTTCTAAGTAAAGCGAGCCTAAGGGTTTATGGGGAGAAATTACACCGGCTGTTGAAGACAGATTGAAGCCCATGTCAAGAGATGAAGGAAGGAGAATAGAGAAGAGGCAGTGTCTGTAGACTAGTAACAAGCTTGGGGATTTACTGAGTGTGGAAAGATAGGAAAATTGAGGCTCCTAAGTGACCTAGCTTTCTTCACAAGAATCCGAAGAATGGTGTGCTGCTGCTCACTGAGATGGGGAATGTTGGTGCAGACAAGGTATAAAGGGAGGAATAAGGATTACATATAAAATGCTGTGACATCCAAGGGGAGCTGTAGCGTGGGCAGCTGAATATGGGTCTAGGTCTCTATAGAGGTTGGACAGTCACATAGGATAAGGTTTGAAATATCCACTGAAATTGGTTACTTAGAAAGCACTAAAGGCTCTGATTAGAGTTGTTTTCAGAATGGTAGTTTGAAAAAGTTGGCAAGGTTTGATAATTAAGGTTAATTATGACTTTATGATTTGTAAAATGATACAGTATGAGACATATTATTTTAAATAAGAAAGGAAATCTAAATTTTTCTTTTCATAGCTGCCCATTTTCAAAGTCTGGAGAAAATTCTCACATTTTTTTCTCTTTTTTGTGGTACTGCAGATTGAACTAGGGACATTTTAATGTTTGAGTTATACCTCCAGCCTTACTTTATTTTTACTTTTAAAATATTATTATTATTATTATTATTATTATTATTATTATCATTATTGTTATTATTTTGGTGGTACTTGGAGATGGAACCCAGGGGCTTTCTACCTCCAGGCTATACTCCCAGATGTTTTTTATATTTTATTTGGAAACAGGGTCTCACTAAGTTGCTGAGAGCCTCACTAACTAAGTAGCTGAGGCTGGCTTCGAACCTGTGCGATCCTCCTGTTTCAGCCTCCCAAGCGCAAGGATTACAAGTATGTGCCCAGCTTTATTTTTATTTTGAAACAAGATCTTGCTAGGTTAATGGGAATCTCTTTATTTGCTGAGACTGTACTCAAAGTTGCAATCCTCCTATCTCAGCCTCACAAGTACTGGGATTATAAGCATGGGTCACCACTCCCAGAAAATTCTCATATTTCTTATCTTTTTAATAACACATTGTCATTCCAACCAAACTATTTTGCAGTTAATTCTTAACGTTAGAGGTACAATCCTAAAACCAACTTAAATTGTACTTTATCACTCTATTCTCTGTTGCACTGCTATTTAATTGCTTCCTTATTGTTCTTGCTTAGTTATAATTCCCCAAGTTTGAAATTCAGGTTATTAGCTTCCACTTACTGGGATTTCAAAGTCAAATATTGGCTATAAATGCAGCAAAATGATATATTAAGGAAGCATGCATAAGGAAGTTGTGGAACTGTGATGTCCATTTAAAGGGTCAAGCACAGAGAGACAAATGGTACATGACCTCACTTATGTAAAATCTAAAAGTAAGCTAACTCGTGGAAGTAGGTAGAATGGGGGTTACCAGGGGATGTAGAAAGAAGAGATGTTGATCAAAATGTTGAACACATTTCACTGAGAAGAAATAAGCTTTTGTGATCTTTTGCACAGAATGGTGACTATCTAAATAATAATCATTGTATGTTTTAAAATTATTGAAAGAAGATTTAAAACCTTTCATTACATAAGAATAAGTATATGAGATGATAGATTCATTGATTAGCTTGATTTACTCATGCCATGGTATGAACAGATATGAAAATAAGTAGTCTAGGTGTTGATGGACACCTAGACTAGTTCTATAATTTGGCTATTGTGAATTATACTGTTATAAACATATAAATGAATGCATTACTATAATATTCTGGTTTTAATCCCTTTAGAAAAAACCCTCAGGAGTAGTATAGCTAGATCATATTGTGGATCCATTCCTAATTTTCTCAGGAATCTCCACACTGATCTCCAGAACAATAGTAGCTGCAGTAATTTGCAGTCTCACCAACAATGTATTCCACAAATATGTAATATGTAATTGCACTCCACAAATATGTAATATGTACAATTATTGTTTGATGACTAAAAATGAAATAAATAAAAATAAATAAATTTTTAAATAAAAATAAAGAATCAGTGGATGCTCCATGCCAGTTGTTTGCTGAAATCATGTCAAAAAGTGGGCCTCCCCATCTCGCTGAATTTCTCAGCTTTTAAAAGAGAAGCCAGCTATTCATATCAGAATCTGAGCTATCTGATTTAATTTTTTGGCAACTAAATTGTTTTAAAACCCTCACAGCCCATAAAGGAAGAAAATATCTGCTGGAGGGATTTTACCTATGGGCAGGCTATCTGCTGACCCTGTTTAGTATTTTCTTACAGCATCCCATTTATTGCTCTAGAGGTTACTCAGAAACACTTGCTGATCCCTCATCTCCAGGATCACTCCACACTCCACCCGTGTGTAACATGTTCAGTGCTCCCTCTCTTCAAATGTTGGGAGTTTTTGATAACCATGTAAAACAAACCTTGTCACATTCCTCCGTAATCAGGAATTTCCTCTGTTGAAAATGCCGTGGTGATGATGAAGCTTAAATGCCCTTACAGCCCATCACTCTTGGTCTATCAGGAGGAGCCCGCGACTGCGCCGGGCTCAGCGGCACTCAGCGGCACTCAGGGCCTGCCCTCCCTGGCGGCCACAGTCTCTGCGGCCCTGGGAGCCAGGGGAGTGGAGCCTCAAGACAGCTTCTTCCCAAAGCTATAACAAATGGTGCCTTTTCTTTTTTCTTTTCATGATGTTTTCATTCTAAAAATGAAATTGCCTGGCCTTAACTCTCCCTTAGGCCAGTTCAGAAAAAAAAAAAAAAAGTCTCTTCACCTTCTCCCCTTCTGACCTGCTCTTCCCCTCACTTTTCTGGTTAAGTGGTGAGGAAACCGTGTCTCTTACAATCCACTAGCACTTGACTGGTTCTCCAGGGGGTCTCGGAGTAAATAGGTGTTTGATTAAACGAGTGTCTGGAAACTTGGAACCCTTTGAAAGACAGTGTCGGAGGGCTGGATTCTGCTTCCAGGGAAGCTTGTCCTTACAGCTTATGAGAATAGCTAGATAGCACTTTTAGAAGTTTATTTAGGGGAACAATATGAGTGAGGTTTTAAACAAAATGAAGGTTAATTTTCCTCCCTTTCTAAAGGTACGATGTCTTTAGAACCTGCTAATTAGAGAGCGGAGCAACAGAGAGATGCCTGAGTCATTGTCTCCAAAGCTAGTAAAACTCAACTCTGAGGAAAATCTTTTCTTTAAAATGCTTACAACTTAGTCACTCTGTAAAACCACAGTTGACCTAGCCTCTTTCCTTTCAGGCTTCTCCTGAAACAACAGTCAAATAAATGAGTCGAGCCTAGGGCTCCTTTCCCCAGTTTGTTGGGCATAAAGCAATAATTGCCCAGACTCTCATTAAACTGTTTCCATCTTGTTGATTGATTCTAAAGGTCTCAAGGTGGATTTGGAAGTTTGGAGGACCAGCCTTAGAATCAATTGACTGCCCAGAGCACAATCTTGCCAATAGTAATAATTTATTTTTTTAAAGGGATGCCATGATTTTCCTACAAAAATTTCAGTTTGAAACAAAAAGGTCTGGGTTGGAAACCTGGGTCTGCTCCTTACTAGTTGTGTATCCTTGGGCTCTAATCTAAAATTTATGAGTCTGTTTTCTTATTGTAATTAGGATAATAATTCTTAACTGACAGGACTGTCATGAGAAGTCAATGAAATAGTAATTGAGAAAGTGTCTGTTTCAGAACCTGGAAAAAAGAGGATGCTCAGTAAATGCATATTCATTCATTCATTCATTCATTCATTCATTCATTCGTTTGCCAAACAAATATTTCTCAGCATAAATTGGCACAATCTGGCCATAATGGGTAACATAATTACATGAAGAACAAAGTTGATAATTTCCTTTGTGTTTGAACAGATGTTTCCTTCAGTATTAGAAGGGGTGTGTTCTTCCTTGGGACTCATTAAGGGTTGTCCTTGCTGGACACATTGGTGCACACCTGTGATTCCAGTACTTGAAAGGCTGAGATGGAAGGAATGTAGGTTCAAAGCCAACCCCAGCAACTTGGCAAGACTCTCAGCAACCTAGTGAGACTCCATTTCAAAATAAATAAATAAATAAAAAGGTCTTGGGATCTAGCTCAGGGGTAGAGCACCTCTGCATTCAATCCCCAGTACCATTAAAAAAAAAAAAAAAAGAGCTGTCCTTTTTTTTTTTTTTTTTTAATCTCCGTGCTCCTACCCTCCACTTCCTCACCTTAGTTTTTAAATTTCAATTCTATCTATAATATCAAATTAATTTTCACATCCCTTGGAGACATATTCTCTTTCAGGATATACTTTTCAGGGAAGTTGTTCTATCGTATACCTTTTGAAGGGTCTTCTGAGCCCTCAGACCCTCAGACTGTCTTAGGACTAGATTGTGCCATCAGTCATGGACCTGCAAGGGCGAGCCCTGCCCGAGCCATCACACAGAGGCCGGTGCAAACTCTGTGAAACATTTTCAGGAACGCTGGTGCCACACTGGTCTTCAGGAGTGTGTCCCAACCTTTCATTTTCCTGATAGGCAGGAGTTGTTTGTGTTTGAGGTGACTGCCTTTAGCTATCTTGATTGCTGAGTGTTCAGTTTAATCTGTTAATTGTTTTAACTATATTATAGTTGATATTTAGAAACACAGGATTTTTATATGTACCATTCCACTAATATTTTTTGTCTCATTCTAATTTTTGTTGTTTGCTTTTATTCTCAGATGAATTGAAAGTTGCCCTTCGGTGCCCCAATTTTCTCTTCTGATCCAATGCCACTTGCCTAAGAGAAGACGTAGGATAGTGTGGACATTCCTAGCCGTGGCAGGCGGTGACACTTCAGGGTACACTTTGCTGCTTCTTGTCATCAGTCTTCAGGAGTCATTTTGCTGGTGTTGAGCTCAGAAATCAGATTTCAAGGTGATAATAGTGTGTAGAAGTATAAACTTTGCTTGTGGTATTTCATTTTGTTTTGTTCTCTCCTCTTGTGAAAATACACATCTTGACTCCTGCATCAGTCAGAGGATTTCCCCTTTTATTGTTATTTTCAGAAAGTGGCAGAAATAATGTAGCTTTAAAACAGTCAAACCTTTGGGAGGCTGAAACAGTAGGATCGCGGCTTGTGGACAGCCTCAGCTAATACTTAGTGAGGCCTTTTGCAACTCAGTGAGACCTTGTTTCAAAATAAATAATAAAAAATAGGGATGGAGTGTAGTTCAGAGGTAGAATGCCCTTGGGTTCTATCCCCAGTACTGCAAAATTAATTAATTGATTAAATTTTAAAAAGTCAACCGTTTGGTAACCACAGAAGTACATAAATATTAGTTGAAAACCAAAGATGAGGCATTGTACTGTGGGGAATATAAAGACAGTGAGATCCTCTTTTCAGGAAATGCCTGGTCTTATTGGGTGAAAAGGTAAAATATAGAAAGCTCCTATTCAAGGTAGTGGGGAACCCATACCATCTGAATTATATAAAGGTTGCTATAGGAGGGAACAGATTTCTCCCGGCTAGAGAGATTATTATGGATTTCTAAGAAAGATATCTAAGGATAGGTAAGGGTTTGGTAGGCAAACATAAATAGATAACAAATAAAAATAATAGATGGATGACTAGAATTACCTAGATAGAAATGAATGAATGAATGAATGAATGAATGAATGAATAACATGACTGATTCTTGAATAGCTTAAAGTGAATTTAATGTAAATGCTACCCAAGAACATAGTGTTGCTGATATAATGTAAAATTCAAAAATTTAGTGAACTTTATACTCAAATATGAGGCAAAGAGCACACACTACAAAATTAAAAAAATACAACTATATGTAACATTATGGAATCCAGATGATCATTTCTGGCTTCCACTGCTTGTGGTCTCTGGACAGAAAAAGAGTTTAAGAAATCAGTGCAAAAAAAAAAAAACTTTTTTTTTTTTGTTGAAATTCAGCCAAATCCCTCTGAAAATGTTTGCTATCTCTAAGTTGTTATGGGGTTGAAGGCATATTTGGTTCTGGACATTTTATCACAAAGTAATTTTCTCATATCCACAACCCATAATGGGCAAAAGTTCATGAACCCTAAGGGAGATGTATCTGTAAAAAGGAGACCTGTGTTATCTCTGACAATTTTCTTCTGAACTGAGAATATTCCTCAGCCAATGTTGCCAACCACCAATCCTATGGAGCGGGGCTGCTGCCATGTACATAAAGATTCACACACATGCATAGCTGAGGTCTCATTAGCATCACCACCATTCCCTGAAGGCTGCCCTTGTGCAGGCACTGTGTCAAGCACCTCACAAGCATAGTCATACTGTTGCTTGTTGTGATGCTATGAAGCTACTTCCATCCCCAGTATATACATTAAAAACAAAGAATGGCCAGGTGTAGTGGTGCACAACTGTAATCCCAGTACTTTGGAGACTGAGACAGGAGGATCACAGGGTCAGGGCAGCCTCAGCAACTCAGTGAGGTCCTGTTTCAAAATAAAAATTAAGCCAGGTATGGTGGCACACACTTGTAATCCCCGCGCTTGGGAGGCGTAGACAGGAGGATCACGCAGGTTTGAAGCCAGCCGCGCTGGCTTAAGAGACCCTGTTTCCAAATTTAAACACACACACACACACACACACACACACACACACACACACACACACACGTCTGGGAGTGTAGCCCGGAGGTAGAAGGGTTCCATCCCCAGTACCACCAAAATAAAAATTAAACAGTAAAATAAGACTGAGGGTGTAGCTTAGATGTAGAATGCCCCAGGGATCAACCTCCAATGCCAATAAATAAATAAGTAAACAAATAAGTTTAGGAAATATGTTCAAGATCTTGTCAACTTTAAATTCAAGATTCAAACCCACAAAACGTGTGTTTGTATGTGTGCATGTGTGTATATGTGTGTGTTTAAATATGTGTGTATGTGTTTTATTTGAGATCGTGATGTTCTTAATGGTACATTATTTGAAGGAGTCACTCACATATGCTCCTGGGAGTCTTAACGATTGAGCAAACAAACAAAAAGCAGCATTTAATTTTTCTTATGTACTTTCCCTCTCCTGAAATCTCTTCATCTCATCCTTTTCTTGAGGAAGATATGGAGAAGTGTTAACTCTATCAACAAAACAGGTACCTTGGCTCTTTGACCAAGACCAGAAAATTGTGAACCATAAGCAAAGTGTGTTGGATGAGCAAACTAAAACCACCGGAAGATATTTCTGTGAACTTGAAAACATTTCATTTTTAGAGGATCATTCAGAAATAAGCTCATTTGGACCAGATCTTTTTGATTTTAAGTTTCCTTTTCTCCAAGTCATGAAATAAATTCTTTGAAAGAACATACCAGGTTTGCACAGGCTAATGAAAAAGCCACATACACTTTAAAATAATGTTAAGGCAAAACTCCTGGTTATGTTGTTCAAAGAAGACAAGAGCCTTGCAATTAGGTTCATTAATGTAGGTTAGGGTCTGGTTTCCTTTATTCCATGGCCTCTAGAGGAAGATCGATCTCTATCCTTGCCTAGTAAAAATATCGGTTTATAATGAAAACATAACCCTTTGATGTATTTCTTTGTAGGATTTACTTTCAGAAACTTTTGATGCTTTGCTCTATCTCCTTGTATTAGTGCTTTTATCTAATCCCCAAAAGTCACCCACCAAAGCAGACACGCTGAAGTCCCACTGGGCTCCCATCAGTCCAGTAGAGAGGGCTGACATGACATATTAGTCTTAAATCTAAAACATATGTTTGGAAAATGCCTAGTTTCCTGGTAATAATTAAGAATGCTACTTGGCAGATTGGCAGCCACATAAAACAATCGTTAGTAAACCCTATATTTATTATGTTCCCATTTTATGGAAACGAAACCCACATTACAAATATGTGTAGGAAACTGGACCCAAAATGATGCACAGGTAGAACCAATTATGATGAGGATGAAAAGACCACGGAAGTTTTTTCTAACCCATTTTTATGATACCAAAAAGATCCTCTCCCCAGCACCGAAAGGAGCCACATTGAACATTTTTACAGTTTCTCACTGTTAACTTTTAAAACCATCTTGGATAAACTTTCATAAGTCTTCATTTGGCAGTAAGGCCCATCGAAGAGTTCTGGTGTACAAGTAATTAAGATAAGATCCTGTAGCTAGGAGAATTTTTCTTTATAAATGTTCCTGTTGTAAAAAAATTCCAGATATTTAAAAAGCTACTCCAAATCTTCCTTATGTGTGTGCACACACACATACAAACACATACACACACACACACACACACACACATATACACACATACACTCTGGGATAATACAAATGAAGAATACACAACTATTGCTACACATCTTATTAAAACACTGAAATAGATGGAAAATACTCACTGCACCAAGCCTCCCATGTATATCTCTATTTTGTTCCTTAGGACCCCTTTGGCCTTCTCATAATACAGCAACTAAGAGAGTAAAGGCCTATGATCCTGCTCCATTCAAGTACTCTCTCTCTGCATAATGGGTGCCTGTGTTGTACTAGTTGTTAGGCTTTTTGAAACTCACATCTATACACAGATATTGGCTTTTTGTATGTGGAATATTGCACATGAAGCAAGGAAGCCCTATTATCCAAAAAGCAACGCAGGCTTAATGGTGTGTAGGCCACATAGTCAAGAAGCCCTGGAATCAGCATCAAGTGAGAAGCATCCAAGCCACACTGTTTTCGCTATTAATTAATGTACTACAAAATGCCTGGACATTTTTCTTCTAATGAAATAGATTAAGCACTATATCAAAGAAAGCAGGTAGATCTCCTCCAGAAACCACTAGAAAAAGCCACTCTGGATATGAATCATGTGTGGGACAAAAAATAGAGCTGGTATACTTTTCCATGGTGCATCTTCAATCTATAAAAGCAAAGAAACAAAGGGTTTCATTCTTCATTTTTCCAGTTCCATGAAAAATAAACCAGGCCATTTAAGCAATAAAATTTACTTTGTTTTCTAGATTGCTGACTCTATGAAAAAAATTCTCTTTGTTACAAAGTTCAAATTCCAAATAAAGCCCAGGAATGGGGAATTCAAAAGAGTCTCTGGAGAAAATGTTTTAAAATTGGAATCATCTTAGAAATATGTTAGAGACTGACTATGACACTAATTGTTTTTTATCTTTAGCTTTTTGGATTTTTATCTTCTCACTGGTCAATAGTTTTTTCTTTTCATTTTTGGGGTGCTGGGGATTGAACCCAGGGGTATTCTATTTCCCAGCTACACCTCCAGCCCCTTTTTCTTATTTTATATTTTGAAATAAGTTCTCACTAAGTCATGGAGGGCCTCACAAAGTAGCTGAGGCTGGCCGCAAATCCGGATTCTCCTGTCTCAGCCTCTCAAGTACTGGGATTCCAAGTGTATGCTACCACACCCGGCTTCATTGGTCAATATTTTCAGTGCAAATTTTAGAGTATTTTGTTTTGCAATATAAGTAGTAGTTTGTACATTATTAAACAAGAATACTTGGGAATATTCATTCACTGTTTTTTATTCTACATGTGTTTATTGGTTCTGCTTGAAAAACTTATTTGACTTGTGACATTATTCCAACTTTACACATAAATGTGCTTAGTAAGAAATCAATATTGAAATTAACAGCCATATATTATACCCAACATCTTGTCATATGGTAAGCACTCATTAATTAAATTAAATTAAAATAGATTGCTATTTATTTGTGGTTTTCAAGAAACCTTTAGTGAGTTTTAATCATGATTTGGAGGCTTTAAGGAAATGTACCAGCAATTATAAGGAGTGGAACAAATGATAATATGGGTGTTATGCTGTAGTTAGATACAGAAGCTCTGTAGGTAAACTAAAAACAAACACCCAACAAACTAAACAAAAGCCCTTAGGTTTAATTATGATTTTGCTACTTACAAACACGGTGGCTGTATAAAGTTTAGCTTTGTGGTGTCTCAGTTTCCTTAGCCATAAAATGAGTAAGTATTAAGCAGAATGATGTATATGATATACAAATAAAAAATGGTGGTATTAGGTGTAGTAGTAGTAGTGTTAGTAATTGTTATCATAAAATTTGAGGGTAGATCATTATAAAAGCAAAGTTCTTAATATATCAAAAACTCAGTCTCACATACAGAATAGAACCTCAAGACTGGAATGTTTTTGTCAGTTGGAAAGAACAATTAACTTTGACTCTTGTTTTTATCACCTGTTGTTCACTCTATTGACAAGGGAAGGATTCGCTAGAGTTATGGGAATAATCAGACATATAACACCCAACACTGGTCAGATAAGATCAACAGCAGTTTTTTTTTAAAATCACAGATATTCACTTCCCAATGGAGAAAGACACTTTATACCATGCAGGGCCACATGAGGGCTGCACCTGGGAATAGAGTTCATCACTAAGAACTGTAGGGGGAAGACTTGGTAGAGTCAAGCACATGTGGTTGGCTTGTTTGAATAATTTCTTAGACTAACAGAAAACCTAAACCTATTACTTAGGAAGCAAAAACTGTGCCTAGTCCCCTTGATAAGGACGAGGGTTTGAGAGGACAGAGTGCAGAGGGTACTTGCAATTGAGCCAGACAAGCCCTCCCCATTGCACCACATGATACTGGGCTTCAGTTCAAGCCTTACAACACATTTCTTCTTCATGATGTCTTTCAAAAAAATAAAAATTATACTGGGAATTGAACCCAGAAGCATTATTCCTCCACATGACACCCCAATCTTACTTATTATATATTTATATATTTATTTTGGTGGTACTGGGGTTCCTGGAAATCCTTCTACTTCCGGGCTACACTCCCAGACCTATTTTATACTTGTTATTTGGAAACAGGGTCTCTTAAGCTGGCTTCGAACCTGTGGGATCCTCCTGTCTCCGCCTCCCAAGCGCGGGGATTACAAGAGTGTGCCACCACGCCCAGCATTATATTTTTGTTTTGAAACAGGCTTTCACTAAGTTGCTCAGTCTTGCTAAGTTGCTGAGGCTGGCTTCAAACCTGTGCTACTCCTGTTTCAGTCTCCCAAGTATGGAGATTCCAGGTGTGCACCACCATGCCTGGGTCTAAATATACATATACATATACATATACATATACATATACATATACATATACATATATGTAAAATAAATACATATATGTAAAATAAATATATACATATGTATGTATATTTAAAGATTAATTATATTCAACTAAATAGACTTATTACTGTTAGGTATAAGATGTATGAGAACTTCTGAGATCATTCCTCTAGATATATAAGCCAGGCTTGTGGGAGGGAAGGTTTCATCCATGGTTCTATCTGTATGCTTTCAGAGTGAAATGGGAATGTGGCTATTGTCCAGGTACACTGTGACAGAGTGAAAAAGTTGGTTCAGGGAATCTGGGTTTGGGAATCTGGGTCCATAGATACACAAACCCTCTACTTGTAGCTCTGATTATCTCAGTTCATCTCTTTCCAGGGTGATCATATGATCACATGACCAATGTTTACATCATTTTGTGTCTTAAGACCAGCTCCACTTCACGCGGATGCTCAGCCAGGTATTTCTGTGCCACAGGAGAACAAAGACTCAATTGCTTCCCCCAGTGTGATATGTCATTACTTTAAAATGTGCTTTCCTATTAGGAATATTCTTTGCTTCAGTGATTCAAAGCTTAGGTGTCTTCCTTATATCATTACTTAAAGAGATGTCCAAGAATAACTATAGTTTGCCTTGTGACCAGCAATTTCCATTTTTAAAGGATTAAATATTTTGAAAGGCCAAGATACCATTGGGTATCTTGTACCATTACTGTTTTCTTATACCAGTATTGTTTCTCTTGGTATGTGAAAAAGGGGAAAATTTTTAAATTTTTGTCCTAGGATTCTTGAAAAGACCATGTTTAAATGTTAAGTACAAAAGTGAAATTCTCTAACTCTCAGCAACTAGCCTTAAAGCTCTGTGAAGGGATGAGTCCAGAGCAGTGTGGTGGGTACTGGTTTGTGAGCCCTCAGCACCAAGGACTCTGAAAGTCCTAGACTTAATCCCCTTTGCTCTTTTTGACTCTTTGGAGAGAAGGCTTTTGGATTGTGTATTCTTATTGGTATTTCTATCAGACATTTTTCAGGAGATATGAAAGAAGAAAGATTTTTTTTTTTGCGGGTTTGGGGATGGAACCCAGGGGCATTTGACCTCCGAGATACACCCCTGCCCTATTTTTGTTTTTTTATTCTTTATTTTGAAACCAGGTCTCACTGAGTTGCAGAGGGCCTCACTAAGTAGCTGAGGCTGTCCGTGAACCACGATCCTCTGGTCTCAGCCTCCCAAATACTGGGATTACAAGCGTGCGTCACCACACCCGGCAAGAAGAAAGATTTAAACCATTAATTTAATTACTTTACCAGGTCTGTTAAAAAAAAAAAAACTTAAAAGAGAGCTGGCTGGGGCATACACCTGTAATCCCAACGACTTGAGAGCTTGGGGCATGATGATCACAAATTCGTGGCCAACCTGGTCAACTTAGCGAGATTGTCTCAAAATAAAAATAAGGAAGGGATGGGCATGTCACTCAGTGGTAGAGCACTCCAGGACTCAATTCCCTGTACCACATACACACACACATGCAAAATAATAATAATAATAATAATAATAGCCTAGCATTATATTACTGTGGAACTCAGTTATACATTCTGTCATACCCATATGATACAGCTGGCCATATAAAATGACTTTATTATTTATTTATTTATTTATTTATTTATTTATTTATTATTTTTGTGGCATTGGGGATGGAACCCACAGGCATTCTACCTCTGAGTTATATCCCTATCTGTATTTTATTCTTTTTTGAAAACTTTTGAAATAGTCTTAAGTAGCTGAGGCTGGCCATGAACCTGCAACCCTCCTGTTTCAGCCTCCATAGTACCGGTATTATAATTATGTGCCACCACTCTTGGCTAAAATGACATCATTTATAAAGTGACATATGGCATATAGGAAGGAGTAAAAATGTGCATAGAGATTTTTCTTCAGGTTGACTTAAATCAATTGAGACTAAAATTAACTAATAATAATCAGCATCTACGACATACACAACATGGTGGTAGGCCCAGCAGTTAAACAGATACCATTTTACATAGCTCTCCAATTTTAATTTTTAACCAGCTCTATAACCTAATTAATTTCTTTGAATCTCAATTATAATCTAAATGATATACTACAGGATTCCATACATTAAAGAATAACCCCAAATGACATACCTTAATAGCTATTTTTTGTTTTTAAACATTTATTAATAAAGAATTTAGTCCCACTTTTGGTGGTTAACAATAAAGATCTATGACAATAAGATGTGATAATAAACAGGAACACATTTCTAAACACTGTTTGCTAGTGATTCAAATATAGGTTATCTAAAGTCTATTTAACTTAGAAGTACAAGTGTTATATCTATTTTAGCCCAAAATAATCTGAAGCACATATACTTCAGAAATTTGATTCAAGTAGAAGAGCTAAAATAGAAAGATATAAACTAAAATTTGTTTTCCAGTATGTAAAATATAAATAGGATTCTAGATAAATATTCCAGAAGGACATCAACAAAAAGTATTAAAATATTCCTCACTTAATCCTTGTATGAATCATAGAGTATCCAGGAAAACAAAGAATTTTTATCAGAAGGGATTTAATATAGGGGTCAGTGAGGTGGGTAATGGAGAATCTGAAAATCTAAACAGGTGATGGCGAGGGAATACAGGTTTGGCAATAGCAGAAAGCCATTACCACACATACATTGAAGACAGGGATGAAGGAAGAAGTACAAAGGTCTCCCATGACTACAGTTACTTGGTGCAAGACACTGTCGCAAGAACCAGGAGCTAGAATTATAGGCACTATACAGTCAACATCAGAGGAGAAATACTCTGGGTTCTCCCTTTCTTTGCCCTCCGATCTCTGGCTATACTTCCTATTGGCCAAACCTCTTGAGCAGCCAGCTTCTACAGGCTCAAGCAACACAGCCTCTGAGGCCCAGCACTCCACGTTCCCTACTCCATTCCTCTTCTCTTCCCAGTCCTGCAGAACAGAACACAACAGGAAAAGCATAGTAATGGATCTGGTGGCAGCAGGGTCTGTACTAGCCTAGTTCTCGTTTTATTTATTCATTATTTTGGTACTAAGGATGGAAGCTAGGGACATTCTATTTCTGAGCTATACCCCTAGTCCTTTTTATTTTTTGTTTTGAAACAGTCTATGTTGCTGGTGGTCTTGCTAACTTGCTGAGGCTGTCATCAAACCTGCAATCCTCTTATCTCAGCCTTGCAAATATTGGGATTATAAGCATGTACCATCACACCCAGCTATAAGGCCTTTACAAAGTATCTAAGGCCAGAACAATTCTAGATTTATAACTTTTCCATGTCTTTAGTTATTTGTACATATCTAATTTGACAAGATTAGTTTTGAAATTTGCTTTTATTAAACCTTTCAAATATTTAAACTTGGTTTTTAAAGAATAAGCAACTTTTTAATTCTGAAATTAATTCTCTATTTTCATAAGAATTATTTACATATATATTTGAGGTATAAAATATGATGTTTATATATAATATATATATAATATATATATTTATATATATATATATATGCACACTGAAATAATTGTCATGACCAAGCTAATTGATAGATCCATCACCTCACAACCTCACAAAATTGCTGATTTTTGTGTGTATATATAGTGAAATCATAACAAATTTCAAGTATTCAGTACATACTTTATCAGCTATACTCACCATGTTGTACATTAGGTTTCTAGAACTTATTTATTCTACGTAATTAAGTTTTTGTACCTTTGACCAACATTTTCTCATTTCTTCCCTTACCCCCATTCTTGGTAACTATTGTTGTACTCTTTGCTTTATGAATTCAACTTTTTTAGATTCCATATATAAGTAAGATTATTCAGTATTTGTCTTTCTGTTTCAATCTTTAGTACCAAAAATTAAAAAGATGTTCATCAGCATCTTTGTGGCACTCAGACACTAAGTAGTGCTGGTCCTTCATAGGCAAAGTTGAAAACTGGAGATCACTGAGATTCCTAGAGACTGGCAGTGTTGATGGGGATGAAAGGACTCTAGAATAGTAAAGATTCAGTGACTCTTAACAAAAGATGTTGTTAAGGAGTGAATGTGGGTCTGATTAGTACAACATATAGCAAGGCAACCTGAAGGCAACCAGAGTATCTGATGCACAGGTATCTGTAGCAAAGATATGAGCAGCAGTGAACATTCACTGACTTGCCCCAGAACTTTGTGAACTCCTAAGAATCACAGTATAATTCACAAGAACCATGACTGTGTTGACCTTGATCGTGTTGACATTCCATAGAATTTTATGCTGGTCATCTATATTGATGAACTCATTATAACTAGATTTTCTGTTATGCAACAGAAACTATAATGTCTTATATCTAGCAAAGTATGTGCCATACTTTTATATATAAAATAACAAAACATTATTATAAGACATAAGGAAGACTTAAAGAAACAGAACAGTATACCAGGAAGAATGTATATTATAAACATATCAAGCCTTGCACATTTTATCCATAAATTAATAAAATTCTTATAAAATTACAAAATAAATTTTTGAGAAGTCTCTTTGAAAGTTTATTTTAAAATTTATGTGAAAGAATAAAGTGCACAGAATAAGCAATAAAACTGAGAATAAAGAAAGAAGGCGTCGAGAGTTATACAACAAGATAATTGGAACAGTGTGCTATTAGTGCACAGAAAAACAAATAAGCAAATGGGACTGAGAGAATTTTTTCTCTAAAAACCAAGAAACAGACCCACACATTTATAGACACTCACTTTATGACAGAGCCAGCATTGCAAAGAGTAGTGAAGAGATGGACCTTTTATTAAATTGTGCTGGAACAACTGGGTATTGACTTAGAAAAATGTACATTTAATCTTTAAACCACACTATTATACAAAAATTAATTTAGTTTAATAAAAGCTCTATATGTAAAAAAGAAAACTTGGACATCTGTAGAAAAAAATAAGAGCATATTTTTATGACATTGACCAGGAGTTCACATGAATTAGACACAAAATAAAGAAGCAATAACTGGGCTCATACCTGTGATTCCAGTACTTAGATGGCTGAAAGAGGAGGATTTTAAATTTGAGGGTAACCTCAGCAACTTATCAAGATCCTCAGTAACTTAGCAAGACCCTATTTAATAAAGTAAATAAAATAAAATAAATAAAAATAAAGGAGGCTGGAGTGTAGCTTAGAGGTAAAATGCACCCTGTGCTCAATTCCCAGTACCCAAACAAACAAAATAAACAAAAAGAAGAGATGGATTAAAATTACATTAAATTAAACATCTGTACTGAAATCACAATAAATAAAAATAAAATTAGACTGGGAAATACAGATTTGGATGATATAAAAGCAAAGTATAAATCTCAAGACTATATAAAATTTTTTTCTTAAATTAATTTAAAAATAGTAAAAAAAAGAATTACAAAAATAGTCAAACAATTTAATAGAAAACTGGGAAAACATATTTAAGAATAATTCACAAAAGGAAAACTGCAAATGGCTAAAAATATAAGTATAGATGATCAACTTTAAAAGTAATCAAGAAAATACAAAATAAAAAAAGGCACATGGTCATCAGGTTAGCAAAAATTTGAGCAGTCTGAAAAGAAGTGTTGAGGAGTTAGAAAAATATGAGCTCTCTACGTGGAGAGTACAATCACACAATAATTATGGATAATTTGTTTTTGTCAATAAAAAATATGATGCACATACCCTGCAAATCAGCCATTTTTCTCCCAGATATATACACCCAAAACTTCCCCATCTGCTCAAGGAGATATGTTGAAGACATCTCCCTTAGTGTGACTGTTTTCATGGACTCTTAGAGAATATTAATATCACCATCTTCATTACCATGATCACATCCCAGTTCTGGGCTTTATTTAGCAAGGTTCCATGACACTGAGTACAGAAAGTGAGACAGGTTCAGCCTTCATCTATTTAGAAGGACCTGAAGCCGGGCGTGGTTGCACACGCTTGTAATCCCCGCACTTGGGAGGCTGAGACAGGAGGATCGCACAGGTTCAAAGCCAAGCTCAGCTACTTAGTGAGGCTCTCAGCAACTTAGTGAGACCCTGTTTCCAAATAAAATATAAAATTAGTTTGGAAGTATAGCCCGGAGGTAGAAAGCCCCTGGGTTCCACCCCCAGTACCATACACACACACACACAAAAAAAAAAAGGACATGAAAACCTGCAAGCCAATACACACACTAACATAAGCACACATACAAGTATATTACAAGAACATAAACTAGATAGGTAGTGAGCTCTTAATAATCAGTGGTAATGGAATATAGACCTGAGACCATCCTGAGGAGAGTGATAATTATGTAACCCAGGGCTTATTTAGCCAATAATTTAAACTTACTGCCTGTCAGTTTTTGTGAACTTTTTATTTATTATAGACTCTATTGAGGACATGAGCATGGCAACTCTGAGGTGGAGGGCTGGACAAATAATTAAAAAGCTGAAGAAGCTAAAACCATCAGCTTTCTTTGTTTAATTACTAGCTACTCTAGCATAATGAAGGAGAAGTGGGCTATTTTCCATGGCATGAGTTCCCTATACTCTAGTACAAAGCATAAACTATATATAGTCTCAGCTTTCTTACTCATTTTGTAGTCACTATCAGAAACCTGTCTCTGAAGATCTTCTAAGTGAATAAGTGACCTCTTATTATAATATTACCCAATTTGACAAGGAAGGTGGGCATTCAGAAATATGAAGTCAGTTACTAACCCTCAAAACATGAGTTTTTTCCCAATGCTATGCATGTGGGTTTCTTTCATGGTAACATCGGATGGTAAGAATTCCCCTGAAACTCAAACTCAAATGATGCACATACTAGTCCTAAAATGTACTGAATCTGTGAACTACAACAATTTACCTGCAAATAACCATCGTTATACAGAGGATGATTCCATGACTATCTTTAGCATTTGATTTCAAGACTCTAAAAAATTTTTATTCGTCTCCCAAATTCTATCACTGAATTAACATTGCCAAAATTGCATTATTAAAGATTCATTTATGTGGTTTAAGAGTTCTTTCACCACCAAATTGTCAAAAAATCTTTAGGAGATGAATGCATTAAGCATCATCTGTCATTACAGTTTAAGACTAGCTCTACATATAATTTTACAAATGATCAGTTTTAAAGCCTTTAAGATAAATATTTTATGTATTCAACAATTGTATTATTTGAAAAAAATCTGGTAAAAATTCTTGTGACATTTTTATTTTGTGTATTTATGCAGATCTCAGATGACATATATATTTGAATCAGAGTTCTATATTTCTCTAGCTTTTTTTGGTGTGGCACAAAGAATGGGAATACTAAAAAAATAAAGTGTACATCAATGTGATTAACCCCGGATTTGCACACAAATTAAAGATGCATTTTTATGTTTATAGGTATTAAAGCTCATAGCAATTAAAACGATAGAATGTGATTTTTTATTTTGATTTTTTGATAAATATTTGATTAGTAGAATATGTGAAAGTCAACTTATGTAGGCTTTTTTCCCCCAAAACCTACAATAAAACCCTTAAATTCTGCACAAATGATATATTTTAAAATAAAAACTATTGTAAACATTTACCTGAATTTATTTTAATAAGTCTTATTTTCATTGAAGTTTCATTTTGATTTAAGCTTTATTCTCTGTCTAAAATTGAGAACAGCTTAATATCGTATTTTTAAACAGAAAATAACAATAAAATTATGTTTAATATTTTCATTCAAAATAATCATGGTTAGCATTTTCTGTACTCATTTATTGCTTTTCTAGTATTTTATTGCATGCATATGAATTTTAACATGTTTATAATCAAAGCATAAGTAAAAAATTCATACTGATTTTTCACTAAATTTCACAGGAAGGGCAACTTTCTATGTTTTATATAGGCTTTGTTAATTTTAATTAACAGCAAAATATTGCAATAAATTACTTAACATTTCCCTTGGCTTGAATCTATACTATTTAAATGCCAACTTTCAATTTATAAATGGTGCTTTCATAAATGTGCCTGCTTTAAAAATCTAAGGTAGAACTCAAGAAATAAAATTCCAAGCTGGAAAATTTGAACATTTTTTAAAGCTCTTGATACATACTGGAAATTTGCTTTATGAAAGTTCATTTTTACTAATTTATACAGACACAGTAACTCATGAGAATGATCAGAATCTGAACAGTGTTCACTATGTTTAATATTTTTCTGAATCACTATTATGATTATCAGTGATATGTAGGCACAAAGAGTTAAAAGATCAACCTCTAAAGAAATTCTAGGACTTAATGATGGGAAAATGTTATTTTCTTTCTCTTTCTCTGTCGTTTTCCTCTCCTCTCTTTTCTGTGGCGATGAGAGGTATAACTTTCCCCTTTCCTTTAATAAGTTTAGTGAAGTGTGATCAAATATATTAGAGAAATATCATTTCAGAAACATCTTGCTGTCAGAGAGATGCAAATCAAAACTACCCTGAGATTTCACCTAACTCCAACTAGAATGGCAATCATTCAAAACACAAACAACAACAGATGCTGGCGAGGATGTGGAGAAGTGGGAACTCTAAAACATTGTTGGTGGGATTGCAAATTAATGCACCCACTTTGGAAAACAGTATGGAGGATCCTCAGAAGAATGGAATGAACCTACCATATGATCCAGCAATACCACTTCTGGATACCAACCCAAAAGAATGGTAACCAAAATACTAAACTAATATATGCATGCATGCCAAACTCTGGAGCCAGCCAAGATGTCCATCAACAGATGAATGGATTACAGAACTATGGGATATGTACACAATGAAATTCCACTCAGCCATTAAAAAGAACAAAATTATGCAGAGAAATAGATGGAACTGGAGAACATTATGCTAAGTGAGATTAGTCAGTCACAAAAAGTTAGAAATTGGATGCTCTCTCTAATGTGTGGAAGCTATGGATTAAAGAGGTCCTAGGAGGAACTCTAGAGGAAAAAACATATATGAGCAAATAAGGAGGCCTAGATGGGGGTAACCATCAAGGAGGGGGAAGAAGGAAATTCCTTAATGTGTGTGATGTACATTGAAAACATATTAAAGTCAATCACTAAGCCAAATATGAGAAGGAGGGAAGGATCAGGTTGGGAATTGGATAAGGGCTAATTGAATGAAGTGTGCGTGTATGCCTCTACCATCGTGTACTACATTAAGATGTATGGCTACAATGCACCAATAAAAATAAATAAATAAATAAATATAAAAAAGAAATCTCTAGCTAAAAAATTAATAAGTTGAATCTAGAGCAACTTCCATTCAGCTTTTACTCCCCTACCCCTTTAGAAATCAATGTCTTCTTTATTGTTGATATCAATGTGCTTTGGCCTGTAGTATCATTAAAATATATTTTCTATTATGTTATTGGACAGCTGGCAGCTCTCTAATAACTTGCATCCAGAATTCTATCTATAGGACTTGGTTTACCTTTGGAACCAGATTATAAGTCAATTTCTCAGTATGATGTTGTCATTGTGTCATAACAGAACTACTGCTACATGGTTGATGTCTTTAGTAGGGCTAATACACTCCTTCCCAGGCTTGTGATGACTAGTTGAGCATTCTCTTATTAATATTTAGTTTATATTCCTTTAGGTCTCTGGATTTATCTCCATTTTCTGATCCTTCTTGAAGATATCCTCACTGTTCTAATTGTTTTATCTAATCAGTAGACTACTGGGCTCAGCTACTTTTTTTTTTCTCCTGAATTCAAATCCCAAATCCATTGGTTACTAATGGTATAATCTTATGCAAATTACTTAACTTCTCACTTAGGCTTTCCAATCCATAAAATAGAAATAATATCTGTGTTATACAGGGCTGTTGTAAGTGGAGAGGTTTGAATCTCATTTCCTAAATTCATGTATGTAAGAAATCTAACTTCGCCAGGCATGGTGGCATACGCTTGTAATCCCCGTGCTTGGGAGGCAGAGACAGGAGTATCACACAGGTTCGAAGACAGCTGCGCTGGCTTAAGAGACCCTGTTTCCAAATTTAAAAAATATAAAACATGTCTGGGAGTGTAGCCCAGAGGTAGAAGGGCTTCCATGAACCCTATTACCATGAAGAAGAAGGAGAAGGAGAAGGAGGAGGAGGAGGAGGAGGAGAGGAAGAAGAGAAGAAGAAGAAGAAGAAGAAGAAGAAGAAGAAGAAGAAGAAGAAGAAGAAGAAGAAGAAGAAGAAGAAGAAGAAGAAGAAGAAGAAGAAGAAGAAGAAATCTAACTTCATTTTCTATAAATCACATTAATTTCTGGCTCCAAGCCTCACTGCCTGGCTGGTAGTGAATTTCACCCAGTTATTATTGAACACACTTGTTCCAGAAGTGCAAAGCCTTGCATGGTGCTTAGAAAACAGAGACAGCAATATGAACATTTGGTCTCTAGGGTCTCATCGGCATTTCTGATATCTTCGGTTTTATAAGCCACACTGACATCTGGACCACAGCAGCAGTCTGTTTTTTTGTACTCAACTTAGGATGGGATAATCATTGCCAGGGTTAGGTACCCAGTACTTATGATCATCCCCTAGATGATTTCTCCTTCTTGTGGTTACTGCCTTGGAGAAGAGCCCTTGGTCTCTCTTGCTTGGTAACCAAAGCCCTCTCCTTTTGCCTAATTCAGGGAACACATGTATGTATTTGGAATGTTGATTTGTTGTTAAATGGGGAAAGATTTTCAGTCCTGAATCTGTTTTGAAATCATAGATTAAAGATTATTTTTTTTAAATGGGTTTAGCAGCCTGGCGTGGTGGCACACACTTGTAATCCCCACACTTGGGAGGCGGAGACAGGAGGATTACGCAGGTTTGAAGCCAACCACGGTGCTGGCTTAAGAGACCCTGTTTCCAATTAAAAATATAAAATAGGTCTGGGAGTGTAGCCCAGAGGTAGGAGGGCTTCCAGGAACCCCAGTACCCCAGAAAAAAAAGGGCTTAGCAGCCAGGGTTGTTGGTGCATACTTATAATCAGAGTATTTGGAAAGCTGAGGCAGGAGGATCACAGGTTCAATACTAGCCTTAGCAACTTAGTGAGATCCTGCTTCAAAATAAAATTAAAAGTGCTTGGGATGTAGCTCAGAGATAAAAATACTCCTGGAATTAATCTACCAAGTATCTTTCCTTCCCCCAAGATGGGTTTAGTGTTTTAGAAACTAATCTGGAATCCTTCCAGCCTCTTCTGCAAATGGGGACTTAATGAGTCTTTCTCTTCTTCCTTTCTTCTCTCTATATATTCTATTTCTTGTTTCTTCTGTTTCCTGCTTGTTATTGGCAAAAAATAGCAATGGGAGGTGCAAGATGGTCTTTTATTATCCTCACCAGCCAATCACAGTGCCTTTTTCCTTATGAGTAATAAATTGACCCACCACTGTGGATATGGACTTCTTTGCCCCTTCTTTCTTGTTATTTATCAGTTACTGAAAATTTGAAGACTTCATTTGAAATTATTTCTATGGCTATCCCTGGACTTTGGAATTGTTCTAGAAGCCAGAAGGTCCAGGAATGTAGACACTGGGAACTGAGGTTTTCTGTGTTACACTTCTACATGTTTTCTCAGGACGAATTGACCAAGAAGTTCAATGTAGTACACCACTTTCACTCTGTGGTCACTTAGCAAATACTTGTTGACTAATGGGCAACAATTCTTGGTCTACTTGTGGGAAAATGGGGAGGTAAAATAAATTAGCCTGGCCACATGCTTCCTCAGTCACCCGAGGGAAGAGTTATTAGTGGCTACACACAGTGACTGAAAATAGACATCTGGTCAGGGAAACCTGAACATAGAGGAACTACTGGAGCCGCTTTCGGTAAACACTTACACAAGATATTTCAGTCATATGTGTAGGGAGTGTTTGAGGTAAGTTTTTTTTTATTTTTGAAAATCATCAGAAAAAGTTCTTATTACCAACAGAAAGGTCATTGGAATCAAAATTACTTAATCAAAATGTGATGTCAGAGTACTTTCTCTTTCTCAACTCAATACTCTTTTTGCCCTAACAAAGAGGGTCCATTCCATGAGGTAGCCAATCTGTGTTGTAAAGGACTCCAGAGTAGTACTGAAGGAAAAATAAATATTCAAGGCTTATCTGTTTACTTATTTGACAACACAATGAAGGCATCTTTAGCAAAAGTAAAAACAGAGCTAAATACAGGCTTATTTTAATTTCTCTTAGTGTCTAGACTTTCTATCATTTTGGAAGAAGAGGTAAACATCTTCTCCTCTATATGCATGCTTACTCTTCAGTGAAATTTTATCCCCCAGAAAGGCAGGATTGTAGATTTTTTAATAGACTGAGTTGGTATAGAATATCTTGATTATCAAAAATACTCTTGTAGCTTTGGGATTTTGAATTGGTGACTATTATGATATGTGGAAGAACATGCTACATACTGTGGTCTTGATCACACAGATGGGATGTTATGCATAGATATACAGGAACTGGGAGGCCACATGCATCTGAGTGGCCTGTGACTGGGTGACTTTATTCTTTGCTTCTTGTGTTTTTGTTTGCTGTAATGTGCATATTAACTTTAAAAATAAAGGTTATTTTACACACATAAAAAAAGAAAGGAAGCCTTTTCTTTTTGGATGCTTATCTTGTTCTGATGCCTTTAGCCAACATTTGGGGTTCTAGCCAAAACTCTTAAGAAGGTTGACAGCCTGGGTTATCTTTGTAGGGTATTAGTCACCTCAAAATAGTAGACATATGTATATCTGCTATACAAAATCGCTACTTCTATTTTCTATCTGAAAGTGAAAGGCAACCACTTTCACTTTAAAAAGTCAAAAGTTAAACTGGAATGATGCAAACCTCTGTGTATGAAAGATCACCTTTAAGTGATCTGTGAGTGACTTCCACATGCATGTGTAGCCCATGAATCACATGCATTTTTATTTGTTCAGTTTTGACAACAACCAGAAGAGCTGCTCTGGGGTCACTCACTGCCTTCCGTGAACTACAGTTGATCAATAGTACTGAACAAATGAGGAGGGACAGGAGGAACAGCTGGGACATCCCTTGAGGGAGGAGAGAACAGGGTGACTAAAGTCTCCACATTTACACAGTTGAGGAAATGTTTTATACCAATGCATGGTTTATGTCAATCAAACAGAAAAGCAACTGTGGCTGCATAAGACCATAAAGATGCACTTTTAAACTCTTAAAAATAAGGTACCATAATTACATCTTATAGAACTGTGGTCCCTTGAGTCTCTTTGCTGTTTTTAAGATACCCATGGTGAATGAGGTAAAGGAAGGGGGAGGGAGGAGGAGAGAAACCCTTTGAGTTCTGCATGCAGAAAAATATAAAAGCTGTTCAGATTCACATGTAGGATCTCTCTTGTTATGGTTCACTCTGATTTATTAAGTTTAATAACTGTGGGATCTCTCTCAACTTTAGGTTTGAGCACTGAAGTCATTATAGTTCAAGAATGTTTTTTCCCCTGAAGTAATCTCTAGTGGTGTCAGTCATCTGGGAAAGTGAAACAGCTTTGTTATTTTTTTTTCTTTCTTTCTTTTAACCCTTAACTAGCATCCTGTGAATTTCTACTTAGGTTAAATTTTTGCACACTTACTGTAACATCTGTTCAGCAGTAATAAACTTGAACATCAGAAATACATCACTGAAGTTATTAGTGTTATTGCAGAAGGTCTTCTCTCTGAGACCCAAGTTCACCAGAGGCAGAGCTAGGCAGAGATGCTGCAAAGGCTTGTGGGGGAAGGGCATTCCTTCAGCCATGGTGAGTGGGAGCTGTTGGGCCTGGCTGTGGTGGGACACTATCTTCTTTCTAGGGCAGAGAGATTCTATGCTTGCCTCTCTCTGACTTGTGGCTCCTGACTCTTTGATTATCTTAATTTTGTTCAAAGCTTTGCTAGGCAAGGACAATGACCTAGCATTAGAGGTTTATGTAGAAAGTAATGGCTTTGCCTCATCTTATGATATGTATAGGAGACTTTCCTCTGTTAGTTTCATTTTAATTTTTTTGAAAAATGGCTCTATTAGACTATAAGCTTACAAAACCATTTTGAATTAATCTTAATGTTCCAGCTAAAGACATGTGTCCTCACACAGTGGTGTAGGCTCCATTGACAGGTCATTATACTATCAGAGATTTAATACTTCCAGCAGCTCCACACGACCATAGCTCAGAGAAGAAAGCTCTCGGTCTCAGTGTGTAATGAATAGGCTTAGTCCACATACAGGACTCCTGTCAGAGGGGGCCTGCACGTGGGGTGGCACTGCCTCACTGCAGTGCCTAGGAAATTATGATCACCATCTTTATGCCAGAAAATATATCCACAATTCAATTATGCCACTGGTATAGTCCAAAACAGAAAAAAAATGAGAGAGAAAAAAGCTTGAGATCCATTGAGGTTTAAAAATCAAATCAGCAACTTCCCCTATGCTCTCTAGGGATGAAAACTATAAAGTGGACTTTCTGACCCACTTGAGGGGTTCAGGTCACTACACAAGCATCAGTGGTGTCACAAAGAATCTAGTAGCATTCTGGCTATATGCAACCCAATATGCACAAGAAGGGACTCCCCCAAATTTGTTTGATAAACATAATTATTTATGAGCAGACTGGCCTCTTAAGTTGAGCATGGTTTGTAATCAAGTATAAAGATTCTTAAACAATTCAAATCCATAGCATTAACATTTTCTATTAAATAATTTGTGCATATTTAATAATTGATATACTTAAATATGTAAGGTAATATTAACTACTAAAAAACCCAGTTAAAAAAAATTTCAATGGAGAATGAATACTTAAGTAATTGCTTTAGACTTGTGATTTTAAGTTGAAATCTTACTAAATTTATATATAGTACTATAATCATTAGGAAAATTTTTCATTCGTTTTTATAAGTTTAGTTTTAGATATATGAGTTATGTCAGTGCTTGGGAAAGTTTTAGTAAGTCAACTAATTGAGCATACCCTAAAAAAGAAATCGTGTATTAGATGTATGTATGCCATTTAACACATATATAATTTTATTTATTTAATTAATTAATTTATTTATTTTTTGCGGGTTTGGGGATGGAACCCAGGGGCATTTGACCTCTGAGCTATACCCCCTGCCCTATTTTTATTCTTTATTTTTGAAACAGGGTTTCACTGAGTTGCAGAGGGCCTCACTAAGAAGCTGAGGCTGTCCGTGAACCGCAATCCGCTGGTCTCAGCCTCCCAAATGCTGGGATTACAGGCGTGCACCACCACACCCGGCTATATAATTTTATTTAAATAACTTTCTAAAGAAAGTAAACATTATTCAATCCTTTAAAAATGATTACTGAACTTTTCTTGGATTTATAAATAAAAAGATCTCAAGCTAAACCTAAAATCTTAAGGAATAAATAGGTTTTAGATTTGTAACTTTGGTGCCTTAAACAATTTTGAAGCTAAAGAAATCTTCATAAATGTGGGGGATTTTGTCTATTTGTTTTTACTTCTGTTAAGTCCACAAGACACTTTAAGATAATTTCACATTTAACAATTAATATTTTCTAAACTAATAGTAAAATATTGAGGGTTTCACCTGGCTTTAAAAAGCATGAATATTGTGTGACCTACTTCACACAAATTACCTCTTTACCTTAAAGCATAGTCCCTTTTCTCTCCCCAAAATGTGGAACTGGCTGCTTTCCTTTCTTCTGTCTATTGGAGAAGAAGCTGCTATTAAACAACATTATTCCTCCAAATCTCTATGATATACAGAAATTTCCTGTCTCATTGACCCAGCAAGCAATTTTCTGGGGCCAGAGAGTGGAGTAGGGGTAAGGCTTTCCTGCAAGACATAACTCAAGAACCCAGGCAGCTTGACCTTCTAACTGAGCCATCTGGGCAAGCACATCCAAGATCCTGATTGAGGAAGAGAGCACAAGAGATTGCACAAGCGGGTTTGAAAGCCAAGGCTGTCTCTTTGGGCTAGTGTTGATCACACAGTTAGAAAATGAGCTGCCCTGTGTGTTCAGAAAGAAAAATAAATGGTTTAGTGTGCACATCGTATTGTTTTTGTCATACTTTCCAAGTTAATTTGTTCTTCCAAAACAAATCCATGGCAAAAATGTATTATTTTCATAGAAAACACTGGTTGTGATTTGGGTGGGAGGAGATACAACCTCAACCAGGTATCTAAATGAACAAGAATGCTAACTAAATTTTATCTTCTTACCCTGAGGCTGTCATTCTTTTAATATTTTGGTCATGTTAACAGAACAACAAGTGAAGGGGAGATTTGACAATAATATGGAGAATGCAGGTAATCTGAACAAATTCATGGCCAAACTTGAAATTAGGACTTTGGGTCCTCTGAATGTCTTCTTCAGTTGTCAGTGTAACTTAAGATAATTTATATATATATATATATATATATATATATATATATATATATATATATATATCTGCTCTTTGTGTCTAGTCAGTCCAGAGGTAATCACAGAGAAAGTAAAGACTGTTCCCAAATGCCAGCATATGTTTTCAAACTATTTTTATAATAAATCATTTGTGAATGAGCCATTTCACTATAATAAAAATTATTTATTTGGGAAGGAAATCTTAAAAAAACAAATTTACAAAGCAAACAATTAATTTACATGTACAAAGTTAGTCAAGAAGTTACTATTATATTATTATTATTAAGAGAAATTATTTCTTTGAGTAGAGTATCTATGTCATGAGTGATTTACTTATTTGTTGGTTAAAGCCAAAGAAATATTTGTTTGACCTTCCAACATTTTAATACAAAGAGGTGGTAAACACTTAATATGTACCATTTTATCAAGCAATTATTTTAGGCCATCCATTTTCACAAGTTTTTTTTTCTCTTGAATCAATGGTCTAGATATGTCAACTCCAGTTCTATTTGCATTGACTGATTTACATCTAAAAAACTTTTACTTATTGTTAAAGTTGATTTATTCACTCGTTGAATAAGTATTTTTCTATGTAATTGCTGGCTATCAAATCCACTGAAAGACAAAGTGAGAAAATAAGAAAAGTAGTTTGTATGCTTGAGAGTCTTAGTTTAAGAAAACCTCAGAACAAAATGCTTAGAACTGAAAATCCCCAGTTACAGTCCCAAATTACTCTTATTCTATAATGTTAGCTGGCATAATAGAGTAAAAATACTTGGGTTGTAGTCCAAATTGGGATAATTTAGGAACATTAACTTTAGGAACTTGGTCTTAAACAATTTATTTCACCACATTATGTATGGGGACATTCAAAATAAGCAGCAGAATAAAACTTTAAAGTTCCCATAAGAATAAAATGGTTCTATTTTCTCACAAGAATTACCATATTGCCAACATCCATTTGCAATAAATAGCTTCTACAACTATTAAGAATCCATTCACTTGGGTTATTTTGCTCATGAAAAATGTATTAGCTTTTTCATTGCTGTGGCCAAAATACTTGACAAGTACAACTTAGAGAAGGAAAGGTTTATTTGGCTTACAATTTTAGAAGTTTAGTCTATGGTTGGCCAGCTCCAGGAAAGAATAGCTCAGTAGCAGAGCCTCAGGTCCTGGCAAAGAAAAAGCCATTCTCAGCTCCTGGCACTGGGAAGCAGAGAGAGAGAGAGGAAAGAGGAGAGAGAAGAGGAGAGAGGAGGGAGGGAGGAGAGAAGAGGGAAGAGAGAGGAGGGAAGAGGGATGAGAGAGGAGATAGAAGAGAGAAGACATATATAGTGCCCAAGCCACACCCCCAGTGACCTGCCTTCTCCAGCCACATCCCACCTGCTTACAGTTAACACCCAGTGAATCTATTTAAAATATTATATTAATAGATTTATCCACTAATGAGATTGAAGTCCTGATTCAATCATTTCACCTCTGAACATTTTTATGTTGCCAATACATGAGTTTTTCTGAAGCATATTCTATATCTAAACCATAGTTTCTGCTTCAAAATATATGCTTTCTACTATCATTTTTATTTTTTTTATTATTTATTTATTTATTTATTTATTTATTTATTTTGGTGGTACTAGGGGTGGAACTTAGAGGCTTTCTACCTCCAGGCTACACTCCCAGACCTTTTTCTATTTTATTTGGAAACGGTCTCACTAAGTTGCTGAAAGCCTCACTAAGTAACAGGCTCGCTTCGAACCTGTGCGATCCTCCTGTCTCAGCCTCCCAAGCGCAGGGATTACAAGCGTGCACCACCACGCCCAGTCTACTATTATTTTTAAAAGTGAAAAATATTCTGCATTTATGCCTATATACAGGTTACACACAAACACAAAACACTGTAGAATAAGATGTAAAAATTCTCTGAGGAAACTATTACTAGCTATTTTCACCACAATTTGCAAATGAGATATTTTAAACAAACTATTGTATTTGTTATAAACATAATGGTTAATGATGTCAGGTTAATGTAGCACAGTGTTCCTACCAGAATGCTTCTTTGTTATCCAAATACATTTTAATGATAGATTAAATTTAGGAAAATAAAGTAAAAATTACAAGGTCCGGGTCATTATGAACCAGAAGTGGATTAATGTACCAAGTATAAAGCAGATAAGCCATATGTCTGCAAGGTTGTAAGCTCAGAAACAAGAAACAAAAAGAATTATAGCAGTATTGATGAAAAATGACCAAAACTACTCCAAGTCAGAGTAGGACAGAGTCAGATGCATGGATTAGAGCCAGGACCCTAGGAGTGGAGAGCAGAAGCCACGGCTTCTTCCCTACACAAAACAGAAGGAAAAAAAAAAGCCAACTGACCACTGCTTGGGGATATCTCTTGCAGCATTCCCAGGTGGTAAAAAGTCAAAACACATTAGATACCATCGCACAAACAGGGATTGAAACAAACAGCCTTCTCATTTGGCAATTTAATCTAATCCTAATATTGCCACCGGCCAAATGCCTGGAAATGCTGCTGCAAGATCTGATTATGGACAGCACTTCTACAAACCAAGTGGAGGAAAAATAATATTAGTTAATAATAATAATATTACTTAAAAAGAGAAACACTACATAATAAGAGGAAATATTTTACCAGTAACGTTAGAATTATGTACCTAGAAATATATTATTGAAACACATTAAACAAAATGGATAGTATTACAAGAAGATGTTGATGCACTCATAGACATAAGGATGTTAATATTTCTCACTTTCAGGAGTATATGTGATTTAGCAGTGTATTTAGTATACTTTCTAATTCTCAGTCATTAGGTTCAATAAGCATGATATCATCATTTTAGGGGACCAGCATGATGTCTTGCAAAATAACATTACAGATTATGCCATGGAGATGGAGGGATAATGAGAAAGAGTAAAAAGCTGTTATGGCTCTTATATCAAACTGTGAGGGTGCTGCAATGTGAACTATTAAATTAGGGTGTATATGATAGAGTTTATTAACAAAGGGAAATGTTTTTCTCTGAATTTGTTGCTGCAGACCAGGTAGGTACCAAGGCATGTGTTGATTTGATCCAGTAGGGTTTGTATCTGAAACAGCCATTGGAATTAGAATCACATCTTGATTACAACCATCAAGACCCAAGATCCTTCGGTATTCTGCACAGGTTCCTTAATGAAGACATAATAAGGATTACCAAATTTACACTTTGGATATTTTTGATGGTGCACTAATTTCTCCAGGAATGTGATATGGATTTAGTATTTTTAAATCATTTTGATCAGAGACAGCTGTTTGGGAGGCTTCTCCTTGGATCTTCATACCCCAACAGCCATTTCTCTGCAGATCTAGGAACTAACTCTGGGGTGAGTTTAGGACTCTCTGGATAGAGTCAGACCAAAAATACACTTGTTACTTTAATTTCATGAGGTTGGGCTACTATGTGATTTGGGGTAGCAGCATTTCAGAGCTGAAATTTTGTATTCATTGGAAATCTACAAATATTCATCCCCCCCCCAAAAAAAAAGATAAAAAAGGAGTCACCCTGATATAACACTATAACTTGATTTGGGAATGATAAGGATGAAGACTACTGCTATAAACTTTTGAAAATGTAATTAAGTCCTTTTTCAAACAGGCTCTGCTTCCCCTTGTTAAAGAGATTCCACATTTGTGAAACAGCTCTCGCCTGAGAATTGAGTGAAATCTTATTTGTTGTTGTTATTGTGATTATACAGAACAAGTTTCTATTTACCAGACTTCGACTTTGCCATTTAATACTATCAAGTAAGATTCACACAGGCTGTCTATCTACTTCAATCTTAGGGATACCATGACTAATGAACCACTACCAAAGCTCTGTGAGTCAAAATACTGTTTTTCTGACTCAGCTAAGCATTAGATAACCATGCATACCTTGTTTCTGGTGGCTAATTATTCATGACATAATTGAAAAAAGATCTACCTATTCTCAAAGAATTCATAGAGACTTTTTCAATGTTAGTGTCTGCTACTGTCATCTGTAACCTGCAGGGGAGGGTCACTTCAGGGCCTTGCAAGGACACTACTTCCTTTACTAATGGACTTTTCAGGTTTAGTGAAAGAAAAATCTACTAGACTCAATTAGAAGAGAGTAAAGAGGTGGGAGACTTGGTCACATAACTCTACAGCATTCTTGGCTGCCTTTGCTGTAGTTTTCTTTCTCTACAGTTCACCAAGATAGTTGTAGCATCTCATCTTTTATTTATATACAGCATAGACAATCAGTGATTCTAGGTTTCAATCAGCTAACTAAGCCATCTCTTAAAAACTAGCTTTAAGCCATGAAAGCTAGCATGAGTTCTTGAGGATAGTGAGCTTTCTCCTATAAGAAAATTACCCCAGTTATTATTGTTAATATTATTTAGGTTACTGTCCTCTGATGGGGAGGAAAGGCTGCTTCTAGTGGCAATGGCTGTTGGTGGGGTTCGCAATCAAGTTACTCAGCTTCCTAATATCTACCCAAATGTTCAAACCAAGTTTCAATCTACCTGAATTGATGATGCATCTTTAATATAAGAGTCATAGCAAAGTTGTGAATTCACTGAGTGTTGTAATTTGTCATTTCTAATGATGAAATATAAAGTCATCATTAGAAATCTTAGTCATGGAGTTACAGAAGTAAAGGACTCTTTCACAGCAGTTATAGAAAGTGTCCAGTTTCATATCTATAGTTGAAGTTGTAGTTTAAAATGAACAAGATAACCTTTTTACATTTCATGTTCTACAATGCAGTCATAAAAAAGGCAGCTCAAACCCACAGTCTTGTTAGCCATAGCATCTTATTAAAATGCTGCAGAGTTGCCGGGCGTGGAGGCGCATGCTTGTAATCCCCACACTTGGGAGGTGGAGACAGGAGGATCGCGCTGGTTCGAAGCTAGCCCCGCTGGCTTAAGAGACCCTGTTTCCAAAACTAAAAAAGTATAAAATAGGTCTGGGAGTGTAGCCCAGAGGTAGAAGGGCTTCCAGGAACCCCAGTATCACCAACCCCCCCCCACACACAAACAAAACAAAACAAAAAACAACTTTGACAACTACTGATGAAAGGTTTTAATGTACAAGGTTTATAACATACTCACAAAAAGGTGCACAAATCATCAATGATCAGTTTGATGAGTTTTCACAAAATGAACACACTTCTATTATCAAAACCCTGGTCAAAAAACAAGATATTATTAAAAAACCAGGAGTTTTTTATAACCTGCTTTAGCCTAAAAAAACCCCACAAGAATGAAAACTACCTTAATGTTTAAACCTATAAATTAGGCTTGTCTATTTTAAAGTTCCATATAAATTAAGAATGTACATTTAAAAATCACTCTTTAATTTTTTATTTGTGCATTGTATTCATATACCATAATGGGGGTAAAATCTTGTGCAGACATACATGCACACATTACCTAGTTGGCCCCTACCCAATTCCCACCCCACCCCTCTTTCCCACAATTGGCTTAGTGGTTGACTTTGATGTTTAAGTACATCACGTGCTTTAGAGAGTCCCCCCCCCCCATCCCCTCAGTTAGGTTGTCTTATTTGCTCTTCTATAGAATTTCCTTTTTCATCTAGAGTTCTTCCTATAACCCATTTCTCCTTAGCATTTGCATGATTAGAGAAAACATCTGATTTCTTATTTTTGTGACTTACTACTCTCACTTAGCATGTGTCTTCCAGGTCCATCCATTTCCCTGTAAACGATTTAATTGTGTTTTTTTATGGCTGAGTAAAATTCCATCGTGTACATATTCCACAGTTTTGTAATCCATTCATCTGTTGATGGGCATCTTGGCTGATTCCATAGTTTGGCGATGGTAAATTGTGAAGCTATAAGCATAGATACACATGCATTACCTTGGTGGTTTGGTTTCCTTTCTTTTGGGTAGATACCCAGAAGTGGTATTGCTGGATCAAATGGTAGATTTGTTCCCGTTCTTCTGAGGATTCTCCATACTGTTTTCCAAAGTGGTTGCACTAATTTGCAATCCCACCAACAATGTTTGAGAGTTCCCACTTTTCCACATCCTTGCCAGCATCTGTTGTTGTTTTGAATGATTGCCATTCTTGTTGGAGTTACGTGAAATCTTAGGGTAGTTTTGATTTGCATCTCTCTGGTTGCTAATGATGTTAAGCATTTGTTCATGCATTTATTGGCCATTTGAATTTCTTTTTTCGTGAAATGTCTATTTAGTTCGCTGCCCATTTTGTTATTGGATGCTTTGTTTTCTTAGTGTTGAGTTTCTTGAGTTCTCTGTATATTCTAGATATTAGTCCTCTATCAGTGGTGTAGGTGGCAAAAATCTTCTCCCATTCTGTTGGCTCTCGATTGAGGTTCTTGACAGTTTCCTTTGCTCTTCAGTTTCATGCAATCCCACGTATTGATTCGCCTTTTAATTTGTTGTGCCTTTGGAGTCTTGTTGAGAAAGTGTTTATCTATGCCTATATATTGCAGTGTTAAACCTATGACCTCTTCAAGGAGCCCCAAGGTCTCTGGTCTAATTTCCAAGTCTTTGATCCATCTCGAAATGACTTGTGCAAGGTGAGAAAGTGAGATTAATTTTCATTTTTCTGCATGTGGTTAACCAGTTTTGCCAATACCACTTGTTGAACAGACTATCATTTTTCCAGTGTATGTTTTTAGCCCCTTTGTCAAAAATCAATTGGCTGTAAGTGTGTGGATTTGTTTCTGGGTCTTCTATTCTCCTCCATTGGTCTGTGTATCTGTTTTTGTGCCAGTACCATGCTGTTTTATTACAATGGCTTTGTAGTATAGTTTAAAGTCAATGTCAGTTATTGTGATTCCTCCTGGATGTTTTTTGTTGCTGAGAACTATTTTGGCTATTTTGGACTTTTTGTTGATCCAAATGAATTTAAGGACTGATTTTTCTATGTCTGTGAGGAATGATCTTGGTAGTTTAATGGGCATTGCATTGAATCTGTAGATCACTTTTGGAAGGATGGCCATTTTGATGATAATTATTCTGCCTATCCATGAACATGGAAGATCTTTTCATCTTCTAAGATCTTCTTCAATTTCTTTTTTCAATGTTTTATAATTTTCTTTGTAGAGGTCTTGGTTTTGAATGTGTGTTGCTAGTATTTTGTTTAGCAGTTTTGCATCCAAATTCATCAAATATATAGGCCTGTAGTTTTACTTCCTTGAACAGTCTTTATTTGGTTTTGGTATAATGTGATGTTGCTTCATAGAATGTATTTGGTAGAGTCCAGTTTTTTTCCATTTCATGAAATAGATTGAGAAGTATTGGAATTAGCCCTTCTATAAAGGTTTTATAAAATTCACTTGGGAAACCATCTGGTCCTGAGCTTTTCTTTGTTGTTAAGCTCTTACTGCTGTTTCAATCTCTTTGATTGTTATTGGTTAGTTTAAATTTTCTATATCTTCTTGACTCAGTTTAGGAAGATTGTATTTATCTAGAAAGTTGTCAATTTCCTCCAGATTTTCCATTTTGTTGGAGTATAGTTTTTCAAAATAGATTCTGATAATCATCTGGATTTCTACACTGTCAGTAGTAATATCTCCTTTTTCATCTCTTATCTTTATAATTTGGGTTGATTCTCTCTTTTTTTTTAGTTAGGTTGGCTAGTGGTTTATCAATCTTGTTAACTTTTTTGAGAAACCAGGTTTTGGTTTTGTTGATTTTCTGTATTTTTTTTTAATTCTCTACTTCATTAATTTCTGCTCTGATTTTAATACTTTCCTGTCTTCTACTGGCTTTGGAGTTAGATTGTTCCTGTTTTTCAAGGGCCTTTGAGGCGTGTCATTAGGTTATTTCTTTGATGATTTTCTGTTTTTCTTTCTCTCTTTTTTTTTTTTTTTTTGTTTTGTTTTGTGGATCTGGGAATGGAACCCAGGGGCATTTGACCTTCGAGCCACACCCCTGCCTAATTTTTATTCTTTATTTTGAAACAGGGTCTCACTGAGTTGCAGAGGGCCTTACTAAGTAGCTGAGGCTGTCCATGAACCATGATTCTCTGGTCTCAGCCTTCCAAATGCTGGGATTACAAGTGTGTGCCACCACGCCCGGCTGTGTTTTTCTTATGGGAGCACTCAGTGCTATAAATTTTCCTCTTAATACTGCCTCCAAAGTGTCCCAGAGGTTTTGATATGTTGTATCACTCTTTTTGTTTGTTTTTAGAAATTTCTTGATTTCACCTCCTACATCTTCTAGATTAGACCACATAGAGAATAGAATCTTGCTCCTAGAAGATGATCACTCCAAAAACGAGTGCATATTTTATAACTTACAAAAACCAATTTGACGGCAGGAATTGAACATTGAAGAAATATGGGCCCATCTTAGGAGAGCTAACTTAAGAATAATCAGCATAGAGGAGAAAAGAAGGTGAAACCAAGGGGATCAACAACCCTTCAAAGAAGTAATAGCAGAAAATTTTCCAAACATAGAGCAAGAGTTTGATACACAGGTTCAGGAAACTTATAGAACTCCCTTTAGACAAGATCAGAGAAATGTTTCCCCATGCCACATAATAGTAAAAATGACCAATGTAGAAGCCAAGGAAAGAATTTGAAAGGCAACCAAAACAAAAGACCAAGTGACATTCAGAAGCAAACCAGTTAGAATCACTTCAGACTTCCTAAACGAAGTCATGTAAGCAAGAAGGACCTGTAGTAACATATTCTAAATTCTGAAAGAAAACAACTTCTAGCCAAAATTTTCCTATCCATCAAACTATCTTTCAAATTAGATAGAGAAATAAAAAGCTTCCATGACAAACAGAAGCTTAAGGAATTTATGTCTTCAAAACCAGTGTTAGAGAAAATGCTTAAAGAGATTAGCTACAATAAAGAAATAAGTAATACATGCCAGAACTAGAGAAACAAGAATTTCCATATAGCAGAAAACTAAGCAAAGAAGAACAAACAGTATTTCAAACAGAAACAAAATCTTAACATGTTAGGAATTAAAAATCATCTTTCAATAATCACACTGAATATAAATCTCACCTCCTTGCTAAAAAGACATAAAGTGGCAAAATGGATTAAAAAACAGAACCTATTTATCTGCTACTTGAAAGAAACACACCTTACAAGTAAAGATAGTAACAAACTTAAGGTAAATGGCTGGAGAAAGGTAATCCATGCCAATGGAACTTGAAGGCAAGCAGGAGTAGCAACTATGATATAGAGAAGTTAGACTTCAAGCCCAAGCTTACTAGAAGAGACAAGAAGGTCATTTTTTTTTTATTGGTAAAAGGAACAATTCAGCAAGAAGAAATAACAATAATCTACATTTATGCCTGAAACATAGGTGCAACTAATTTCATAAAACAAACTCTTTGTGACATTAAGTCACACATAAATCCCAATACAATAATTCTGGGAGACTTCAACACCACTCTCACACCATTAGATCGATATTCCAGACAAAAGGTCAGTAAAGATGCCTCAGAACACCATTAATCAAGTGGACCTGTTGGACAAAATAGAATATTTCACCCAACTATAGAGGAATTCATATTTTTTCAGCTGCTCCTGGGGTCCTGGGCTACAAAGTGAGCATTAGCAAATTCAAATTAAAAAACGTGACATACTTCCCTGTGTCTTTTGAGACCATAATGGAATGAAATTAGAAATCAACTGTAAGAGACCCATAGAAACCACATAAACATGTGGAGACTAAACACCACACATCTGAATAAGAATCACTCTTATATTCCTAGAACAAACTTTTTTTGACTTACTAATTTTCATGTATTATGATGTTTGAATTTATGTGTATGAGAAAGAATAGGTTGTAGTTTTCCCATATTTTAGTATCTTTACAAGTTTTCATTAAGGGTATTCTGGATTTATACAATAAATTGGTAAATATTTCCTCCCTTTCTGTTATCTGGAAGAATTTAGATCAGGCTAGTATTATTTATTCCTGAAAAATATGGAAGAGTTCACTGGTAAAGTAATCTAATCCTGAAGTTTTCTTTGATAAAATTTTTACTAACAGATTCAACCAATTAAATGATATAGAGTATAATAGTTTTCTGTAACTGCCACAGCAAATTACCTCAACCTTAGTGACTTTAAACAACAGAAATTCTTTCTCAAAGTTTTGGGGCCAGATAGTCTACAACCAACATGTCACCATGGCTATGCTTTATTGGAAAATTTACAGGGCCAACCTTTTTTTGCCTTTATTATTGGTTTTAGGGCACTCTCAGACAGTCCAGAATATCATCACAGAATCCTAAAACTACATTTATATTCTTTTACAAATATAGTCATATTCACAGATTCCAAGTGGTCATTTCTACTAGGAAAAGGTCACCTTTCAACCAACTTCATAGGGCTAATCAGATTTTCTATTTATTATTATAATTTTATAGATTTGTCCTTTTATTCTTATAGTTTGAGTAAAGTTATGTTTAAGAAAAATTTCCATTTTGTCCAAGAGTTCAAAGTAAAGGAATTTAAATTATGTTTTTAATGCCCACAAATTCCACACTGATATTATCTATTTTTGTTTTTAGAAATTTTTTATTTTTTCCTTGATTAATTAAGACAAATCAACTTATTAAGCTCTTCAAACAACCAACTGTTATCAACATTGATTTTTCTCTCCTAAAATTTCTGTTTCATTTATTTCTCTTTTTGTTATTTTCTTCTCCTGATATTTCATAGTTCTAACTTTTCTACCTTCATGAGGTTGGGCATAAACTGTTAATTTTGGTCTTTTAATTTTTTCTACTGTATGTACTTAATACTACATATTTCCCTTGAAGAACTCATTTCATGTCTCTCTCCCAATTTCAGTATGGTATATATAAACTCTTTGATTTCAAAAAATTTCAAATTTGCATTGTCATTTCTTTTTGGGTCAATATGTTACTTACATATATGTTATAATATAATATCCAAGATATTAGAGATTTTCTAGTTATCTTTTCATTATTTGTTTATACCTTTATTCCATTGTGTTCAGAGAATGTACTCTGAATGATTATAATCTTTTAAATCATTGAATCAGACCAGAGAATCTATTTTGATAGTTTCATGTGTACTTGAAAATAATATAAACTCTTTTTGAGTTCAATGTTCTTTGTATGTCAATTAAGTTAACATTTCTTAATTATTCAAATGTCATATACATTTACGGATTTTTAATCTGCTATTGAAAGTATGTCAAAGTCTTCCCAATGAATGTATGTTTTTCTTTTTAGTTTGGTCCATTTTTTTCTTTCTCTCTATTACATCTCTATTTTTTACTCACTCAGGCTTAGAATTATGTTATATCCAGGTAGACTGAGTTGTTTAACATGATAAAATATCTCATTTTATGTTTAGCTAATGTTCTTATATTAAAGCCTACTGTGTCCAATATCGCCATAATTATATCTGATTTTCTTAGTTAATATGTTTATATTTTTATCAATTTACTTTCAACTGTTCCATCATATTTAGAATGTCTCATAAGCAGCACATAGTGTTTTAATTACTCTAATAATTTTTATTATTATTATTTAGATTGCTTAGACCACTTATATTTAATGTTATATATTTGGATTTATTATTGGCTTTTTTCTTTTTTGCGGGTCTGGGGGTGGAACCTAGGGGCATTCAACCTCCAAGCTACACCTTCTGCCCTATTTTTTATTCTTTATTTTGAAACCAGATCACACTGAGTTGCAAAGGGCCTCACTAAGTAGCTGAGGCTGTCTGCGAACCACGATCCTCCGGTCTCAGCCTCCCGAATCCTGGGATTACAAGCAGGCGCCACCACGCCTGGCTGGCTTTTCTTTTTTTATTTTTATTTTTTTTTTTTTGAAGATTTAAAGAAGTTTATTAGAAAGATAGAAATACAGAAAATAGAAATGTAGCCCCATGCCAAAGTGGCATGGGGGGGGGGACTCGAAATGAATACACCCTTTTTATTTCTTTTTTATCTACTTTTTATGTTTCTTTTCTTCTGATTTATTGCCTCTTTTGAATTAATGAAATATTTTTATTATACTCTTTTTCCATCTCATGAATATTTTTCTTTTAGTGATAATTATATAGATTGAGGCACTTTTGACTTAATTGTTTACAAATCTTTTTTTTTAATAATGTCTCTGATAATGTGAAAACTCCAGAATAATTGAGCTTTATTTACTTTTCTCTACCTCTTTTATTGTCATGCATTTTAGTTCGACATATACTTCATACCCCACAGGCCATTTTTATGTAAACAATCAATATTTACATATATATATATATATATATATATATATATATATATATATATATATATTTTGTGTGTGTGTGTGTGTGTGTGTGTGTGTGTGTGTGTGTGTGTGTGGTACTGGGGTTCCTGGAAACCCTTCTACCTCCGGGCTACTCTCCCAGACACCTATTTTTTATATTTTTATTTGGAAACAGGGTCTCCTAAGCCAGCGAGGTTGGCTTCGAACCTGCGCGATCCTCCTGTCTCTGCCTTCCAACCACAGGGATTACGAGCGTGTGCCACCTTGCCCAGCTACTTATATTTATTCAAATGCTCAATATTTTTATTCTTCTGCACTCCTTTTTGAAATTCTTCTTGACTTTCACATAATTTTTCTTTTGTTAAAAAATCTTACTTTGAGTTCATATTTCCTAGTGATAAATTCTTTCTTTTCGCTTGTCTGAAAATATTTTTATTTTACTTTCATTATTGAAAGATTTCTTTAGGGCATAAAATTCTTGGTGAAATTTCTTCAGGGCATACAATTATTATTTTTTCACTATTTAAGTCATTTCATTTTCTTCTAACTTCTTATTTTTATTTAAGAAATCAGTTCCTAGTACTGTTGCTCCTGAAAAGTAAATTAGAAGACTAAAGAAAGAAGTGCATCCTCATTAGTGTGAGTGGGACTTATACAGTCCATTGACCACTCAACTAGAACAAAAAGGGAGAGGTGGTATGGATTCTCCTCTCTGCTTGAGCTGGGACATCATCGTCTACTATCTTTTACTATTGGCTTTCTGATTTTCTGATCATCTGACTCCTCTTATGCTATATACTTCCTAATTCTTGGATCCTTGGTCTTTGAATAGGACTTACATTATTGGCTCTTTTTATTCTCAAGCTTTGGGCTTAGACTGAAACTGTACCACTGGCTTTCTTGGCTTTCATCACAGGAATTCTCAGCCTAAATAATTAGAGTCAATGCTTCAAATAAATCTCTTTCTACTTGTCCATTTGTATTATACTATTGGTTTTATTTTTCTGAAGAACCCCAATATTAAAGGTGATTTTTCCTTTTTACCTTTAAGAATCTCTTTTTCTTTCTCTGTCTGTCTGTCTGTCTGTCTGTCTGTCTGTCTCTGCAGTCCTATATAGTGTACCTTATATGATCTTATTTATATTTATCCTGCTTGGAGTTCATTGAATTTCTTGAACCTGTGAATTGAAATATTTATTAGTTTTGAAAAATTATTGGCCATTATTAAAATGTCGCCTCTTTTCTAGTGTCTCTATTTTTTTTTGGAATTTCAGTTATGCATATATTAGACTATCATTGTATCCTACGCACCTTTGCTATTTTGTTGTTTTTAATTATTTTTCTCTGTATTTCAATTTGGATATTTTAATTTTTATCTCTTTTAGTTCACTAAACCTGCCTTCTGCTGTGTCTAATCTGTTGCTATACCTATCTAATGATTCTTTAGTTATGTTATTCAATTCTAGAATGTCCATTCAAATTTTTTCCATATATATTTCTATTTTTAGCTACATTTATCTTTCCATTAATTTTTATCCATATTTTCATGAACATATTAATAAGAATTATTTTGTAGTCTTTGTCAGATAATTCTTTTATGTGAATCACCTTTAGTGATTAGGATGTCTGGTTTTGTTTTGTTTTATTTTTAGCAAGTATTTTTAATTCTATTTACATAACACTATATGTACTCTATGCATAATTATATAAATTTCACCTAATAGACTCACCTCTTTTTCTGTCTGTCCTTGCTACTTACTGGTAGCTGATTCTCCCTATAAACCAGGGATTATGTAATTGGAGGCTGGATTGTAGATATAGTAATAGTCAGTCTATAGTTCATATACTCCTGGTTATCCACAGTTTTCACCTCAGAAGCTGATCAGTCCAAACCCTAATAGTTAGCTTGTAAGATTATTGAAAGCTCCGCCATGCTTAACAGTTGTTTTCCACTTTGACAAATCTTCTGGAAGGGGCAATTGCTATTATGAATTCCCCATTTTCTTCTAGCTTCTCATCAATTTTCTTCTGGCTTCACACACTAAGGTATTAATATGTATGCCATTCTTATAGATTCTGCTTATAATGCCAAGGCCCCTCCACATTTTTCTTATGCCAATTTGCAGCAACCTGTTAAATACTTGCAATGGAGCCAATAAAGGGTGCTATCAAGCTAGGGAAGCAACTGCTATGAATAAATACTGAGAAGAGTATGCTATACATCTAGAAGGAGAGGGCAATGCTTTAGGAGGCAAATGGGAGTATTTATTCTGTATATTTTATGTGAGCTTCCTGTTTGCTTCTCATTCCTACCAGTGGTGCTCCAAGCTCACCTCTTGACATCAACTGGCAGTTCACTCCAGTCACAGCAGTTGAATCCGATTTGTAGTTTTCTAATACTTGAAAGAACTGGCCTCAATACACCCTCTCAGAGATAACCAGAGCCAACAGCTGGTGCCCTCTTTTTAGAAGTTGACCTTACAGGCCCATGGAAACCCTGCTTAAACTTAGAAACATTGCCACAAATAGCCCTTTCTCAAAGGTCTGAATTTCCATGCCCTGGAACCCCTTATCTAAGCTTTTATAAGTCACTAGTTGTAACCTCTTCAGTTTACTTTTCCAAGTGTTTCTTGCTTTTGTTATCATTATTATGTATTATGTTTGTCTTTTGTTAAAAAGTTGATATGGCTTCTGTTTCCTGACTTTCACTAACATGGAGCATTTACTGATTTGTAGACACAATTACACACTTAAAAAAAACCTGAGGGATCTACAGAGAGCCTATTTTTATCATCAAGTGAATTTCACATGTTCACAGGATATCAGACTGAAATGAAGAAATCATTTTATTTTTATATACTAGTAAATAAAAGATGGGGAAACATTTTAAAAAGTCATGTATAAGCTGGGCATTGTGATGCATGTCTATAATCCCAATACTTGGGAGACTGAGACAGGAGGTTTACAAATTAGAGGACAGCTTCAGAAAGCAGTAAATTTTCCATCATCCTAGGCTTTATTTTTTTAAAAAAAAAGGAGGACTGGGGGTGCACCTCAAAGTTAGAATGTTCCAGGGTTAAATTGCCAATACCGCCGGGCGTGGTGGCGCACACTTGTAATCCCCGTGCTTGGGAGGCAGAGACAGGAGGATCACGCAGGTTCGAAGCCAGCTGTGCACGCTGACTTAGGAAACCCTGTTTCCAATAAAAATGTAAAAATAGGTCTGGGAGTGTAGCCAGGAGGTAGAAGGGCTTCCAGGAACCCCAGTACCACCAAAAAAATAAAAAAAATAAAAAATAAAAAAATAATAATAAATTGCAAATACTACAAAAATAAAAATAAACAAAATCTCTTGAAGTAACATCAAAAAGCCTTAACTATTTAGGTATATATTTAACAACTATGTATAAGTCTATGCACTGAAAGTTACAGAACCCTGTAAGAAAAATTAAAGATATAAGTAAACAGAGAGACATGCCTTGGTTATTTTAAAGTATATTAACAAATTTGTGGGTACTCCTTCCCTAAAGAGGTGGATTTTAATTTCTCTCCCTTTATGTATGAGTTGTAATTGTTGGACTCAAGCAGCCCAAGGAAAGTCCTATATGATGAAGAATTAAAGAAGAATCCTATCAACAACCAGTCGGGGGGGGGGGGTAAAAATAGCTTTCAGCCTGGCAGGCCTTTAGGCAACTTTGTCCCCAGCCAGTTAATATCTAAAACGTAGCCTCATGAAAGGCCCTGAGCCAGAGCCATCACTTTAAGCACACCCAAGTTCATGACCTATAGAAATCATAAGATAATAAATACTTGTTATTTTAAGTGACTAAATTTGGTGGCAGTAACATAATAATAAATAACCAAATCATATATCATGTTCATGGATTAAAATATTCTTTTAAATTGACCTTTAGATTCAATCACATTTATAATTTTTAAAAATTCCGGACTTCCGGGAAGATGGCGACCGAGAAAAGCGGGGCTTAAGAGCCCCGCTAACAACAAATCTCCATTACCACAAAATCAGCGCCTTTCATAGCCAGAAAACACCATCACCAGTGAAACAAAAAATCACCAGGCTCCAGAGAGAAAGCAGACTGATAACAGAGCCACAGAGGAGATAACCGGCCTCGCGCCCGAGGACGCGGCAGACGCAGCAGCAGCGCCATACTGCCGGCGGCACCGGCTACAGCAAGCCGAGGTGAGCCACTGCGGAACAGCCAGGCGGGATTTCTCCAAGCAGAGAGCATCTAAAGCTCCCAGTGGCTGAGCTCAGCACACGCTGCAGGGATTCAGAGTCGAAATCAAAACCAAGAAGAAAACGCCAGCCCCATAGCCGAGGGTGTAGCAGCGGCACCATATTGCCACCGGCGGCAGCAGCAGCAAATTCAGCGAGGCCAGTACAGCTACATCTGCGCACTCAAGAACAGTGAGTCAAATTGCGGGCCACAGAGGAGAAATCCCAGTACTGTACTCCCTGGGACTTGACCCAGTGGGGGAGGGGTGGTGGCAGAGATATCACACCATAGGAGAACGTGCAACCTGGCATCCCCCACAGTCTAAAGCAGCCTCTATCGATTCTCTGGGTCGGAGACTCTGTGATAAAACCCAGTAAAGGAGTAGTGGGGTCTGAGATACTACTGACTCGAGATCCAGAACACCTTAAGTGAAGTCATAGTGACCCAAGGGAAGAACCCAGAGAAGGCACAAACCTCCGAAATCATGGGAAAGAGGAATAATACTGGAGCAATGAATGCACACAACCCCACAACATCAGAACCCAATAAAACTGAAAATCAGAGATTTCTAGAAGATCAAATCAGGAAAATAACTGTAGAAATAATAGAGGTGCTTCGAAAAGAACTCAGAGAGAGCCAAAAAGAGATAAAGGATGCAATTAATGAAGTAAAGGCCTCAATTCAAAGCACAAACAACCGATTAGAACACATGGAGAACAGACTCTCACTCTTAGAAGATGAGCAATCCAAAAATGAACGCATAGTTCCTAATCTAGAAAAAAATATCCGACAGCAGGAATCTGATATTGAAGAAATATGGGCCCATTTTAAGAGAGCTAACCTAAGAATAATTGGAATAGAGGAGGGAAAAGAAAGTGAAACCAAAGGGATCAACAATCTCTTCAAGGAAGTAATAGCAGAAAATTTTCCAGACATCGAGCAAGAGGCCGATACACAGGTCCAGGAAACTTATAGAACTCCCTTTAGACAGGATCAGAGAAGAGGATCCCCACGCCACATAATTGTCAAAATGACCAATGTGGAAGCCTTATGTGAGATTGCCATTTTTAATTTTAGATAAATTGCCATAATACTAGATGTCAACTACTAAGCCAAGCATGGGAGGGAGGGATAGGGAGAGAATGGGGTGGGGATTTGGTGGGGGCTGACTGGGAAAAGTGTGCAAGTATGTCTACAAAAGTATGTATCCTACTATGATGTATGAATACAGTGCACCAATAAAAAAAATTTCTAGTGGATTTGTTTTTGGTAGAAATAAAACTGATTTTAAAATGTGTTTGAAAATTTTGAGAACCTACAATCTTGAAAGAGAAAGGCAAAACTGGAAGAGTTCCACCACTTGATTTAAAGACATTCTTAAAAAAACTACAATAATGAAGACAGTGATGTTCATGGTAGGATAAATACATAACTCAATGGAACAAATAAGGAGCCAAAAAATAGATTTGCACATATATTATGCCAAGATAATTGAAAAGAAAAATATAATCTTTTGCACAAATGGGTTTGGAACACCTAGATTTCCATATGGACAGAAAATAATAAATCTCAACCTTTATCTTACATTAAGCAGAAACAATTACTTAAAATAATCATAGACATAAACATAAATGTTAAAATTCTCAAACTTTTGTTAGAAAACTTTGGACAAAGTTTTTTTTTTTTAGTGTATGACTTTATAAACATTTGACAATTCTTCATCCATTTCCCTAAGAGGAATAAAAACAGATATCCACACAAAATGTTGAATACAATGTTAATATCAACTTTATTAACGATAACCCAAAGTTGAAACAAACCAAATGCTCTTCAAAATTTAAGGACATATAATAAAATAAAGTGCATTGGGTGAATAAGTAGATAACTAAATGTGGAGAAATGTGCCCTACTTATGGATTAAAATATCAGAAATGTAACATTAGCTTTCCTAAAGTTGAACTTTAAATTCAACAAAATCTCAACGAGCCAGTGTACTAAAATGTCATGCTTTGAAAATTATATTTGTGATTATGGCATCTACTGACATTTCAAAAGATTATACAGGTATTTAGTGGTTACTAAGAAACTGGTTTTTCCTATTGAACAAGAAATCATGACCTTTGAAAACAGGTCTTTATCTTACTACTCAGGTAGATGACCAATGAACTAATTGAACAATTTTACCATAAGTTATGATAGATGATGATGACATGGCAAACAAATTAGTTGTACAAAAGTCCATTATTGAATTCTGGCAGTGTTGAAATTAATTTTGATATGTCTAAAACATAGGTGCTTTCTCTGACTTGCCTTTTATGTGTTACTCAATTGATAATGTGAGATAATTGTATAATGTGAATTTATGACAAAAGAAGGAAGATAAAAATTCTTATATTTTTACACCATTGCATTAAATAGACCTCTTGAAAAAGAAATCTTTGATAAAGATGAAAATAATTATGAGTCTGTATGAACATTATGATAATTATTAAAATACTAGCAAGATTTCTTGGTTTAATTATGATTTTAATTAATATATTAACTATGATGTCATCAAACAGAAATTCATCAAATATCTCCACTCCCCATCACTCCTGGATTAGAGAAAGGAATTATATTTCTCTAGTCAAAGCAAGGATCTCCTCATTCCCCTTCCTTCAAATAGCTTTATCATTTCTCATTTCTGTTTTTTTCTATGGCTTTGCTTTCACTCTCCAAACAGGTTCATGTCTCCCCCACCAAAAACAACCAAAAGTTTCCTATAAGGTTTTATTCTCCTTTTGCTACCATACTATTTCTCTATTTTACTCTGCAGTCATGTGTCTTCAAAAACATAAGATTAAGCCGGGCGTGGTGGCGCACGAGACCCTGTTTCAAAAATATAAAATAGGTCTGAGAGTGTATCCCGGAGGTAGAAGGGCTTCCAGGAACCCCAGTACCACCAAAAAAAAAAAAAAAAAAAAAAAAAAAACCACCATAAGATTAATATTAACATATTATATTATTTTCTTTCTTTCTTTCTTTCTTCCTTTCTTTCTTTCTTTCTTTTTTTTTTTGGTGGTACTGGGGTTCCTGGAAGCCCTTCTATCTCTGAGCTACACTCCCAGACCTATTTTATATCTTTTATTTGGAAACGGTCTCTTAAGCCAGTGCGGCTGACTTAGTTCGAGTACGGGGATTACAAGTATGCGCCACCACCCCGGCCATTATTATTTTCTATATGGTTCATAAATGTAATTTCTTTACTGTCATTTCATTTACTAGTTTTTTGTTAATTGTTTCACCTGAGAGGCTACAGTCAACTCTTACTTGATTTCTCTACCCTCTTTAATGATAATTTCATCACTCCTTCCTCCTTAAAATTATTTTTTCTCTAACCATCTACTATCCAATATTGGCTTTTCTCCTATCTCTTTATTTTATTTTGTTTTTTTCACGGATTATTTTTCTAATCATCATCATAATATAAAGGAGTTTATCAGGATTTATCTTTAATATTTTTTCAAAATACATTTCCTAGACAATCCCATCTGTGCTCTTGCCTGCTATTTTTATGTACTCTTTATACTTTGTTTTCTAACATAGACATGCCTGAAAATGTAATTGTCTACTAAAAATTTCCACTGAATTGTCCCAGGAGTTGCCAAATACATGTCCTAAATAACTCATTATTTATCTTTCCACCAAAAACTTCATCCAATGTTTTAAAACTCCATTGGTGAAATTAAGGATGGCAGAATAGATAGGAATGTCAAGATTCTATTGCTCTGAGACTCAGAACTCAACCAGCAGGAAGATTGCTTTTTGGCAAAAGAGGAAAAGCAGTCAGAATTCAGCAGAAGAAAGAGAGTCAAAACATAGTGGAATTGGATGCAGCATAGACAGCAGAGAATTGAAAAAAGCTCCCCATGTTTCACCTGGTCAGTGGAGAGTTGATGTGATACCATCTTGGCAAATCCAAGCCAGGGCTGGCAGCTGGTGGAATCTGTGGCTCTTGGAGATCAACTCCAGCAAAGAAGGAACAGAATCTTGTAGAGCTAGTGACTGTACAAAACTATCATCAAAAGCAACTACGCTTTTCTCCCTATATATTCTCAAATACCTCAGGACTTGACTCTCCAGACTGCCCAGCCAGATCACCCAGAGAAATCTTATAGCTACAGCCGCAGCTGAACTTGGGCCAAGAAACTTCAGAACCTTCTTGTAGAGACGCCAGTGGCTACATTCCACCTTATCAAGACCAATCAGGCAAAATCTACGGACGAACCAGGCAAACCATCCAGCAAAATTCTGTGGTTGCAGCTGAATCTCTGCCTGCAGGGACCTGAGTAGTACCTGCCAAGACCATGAGTTTAAAAAGTGTCCCAGTGGGAGCCTCTGAAGCTACAGGAACTTGTGGGACAATGAACAGATCTCCAAAGTCTGTGAGTTGGCAAGTTATCTCTGTGGAATTGGGGGCAGAGGCTACAGTCAGCTACAGCAGAGATGTGGATTATCAGACAGTCCCAAGGGAGATTCACATGGGAGGGACCCAGTGTTGGCAGTTCACTGCATCCCTGCAGATCTCCAGCAATCACCACAGAACCACAGCAGTGGTTTCAGTGGGGTGAAATAACTCAGCTAACCATGCTGCAGGCTCAGAAGGCTATAGACTCACACCCAGTGGTTTTAGGACACTACAAACATCAAAGCCAAGGGCCAACAAGGTCTCACATAATGGTAGGTGCTTAGAGAAGCAATGATGTCCCTGGGACTAAACAACAGTCACTCAAGCCCCAGGCTCAGAATGGCACTATCTCTTTGTGCCAGACATTAGGCCCTGAAAGTAGGGAGGCCAGGGACAAGCAGGGGCTCATGTGATCACAGCTATCGGGACTGAACTCAACATTTTCCAGCAGAATTTGGGCCTGGCATGCATGCACACTAGTGACTGACAATGCTACACATGATCATAACCAGCAGATCAGTGATGGTGTCCCTGGGCCATCAAAGCTCAGCCATCTTGGCTACCAGCTTGGAACATAGTAATCACTGGCCTTGATGAGCTTAGGTCCAGTGTCTATAGAAGCCAGAGATTAGGACTCTGCAGAGTTCCATGAGTTCACAACAGCAGAGCATCAGTGGGATCTGTGGGGCATTAAATCCCAACCAACAGGCTGCAGCATCTAAATACAACATCATAGTCTCTGGCATTAGAGTTTGGGCTTGAAAGCACAGTGGCCTTTATCCAATCAGAGATCCCTGTCTGCCTGCACTGATCAAGAACTATATCTTGTTCTTTCTCTGTGGTACAAACTCAAAAGTTTGATTATATGAGACATATTTGTAGAGGCAAATATATACCCCCAGCATAGGCCTTATTAGAAAGGAATAACAAATAGTCACAGGACTCACACAGAAGACTATGCCAAGACAATAGAAATAAAAAACTGAGAACTATGAAAACATAATAATGAAGACCAGTGAGGAAACAATAAATTCTTACAGCAAGAAAGATCACCAATACTGAGCTGCGGAAAATGCCAGAAGGAGAATTCAGATTTTTTATTTTCAATGTGATCAAAGGCCTCAGAAATAAAATCAGAAAAAAATGTACAGGAAATAAAGGAACATATGAATAGAGAAAATGAGGTCATAAGTAAGAAACAAGAAGAAGCTTTGAGAGAATAGGAGTCAATAAATGAATTAAGCCAGTTGTGGTGGCACACACTTGTAATCCCAGCATTCAGGGAGCTGAGACCAGAGAATTGTGGTTCATGGACAGCCTCAGCTACTTAGTGAGGCCCTTTGCAACTTATTGAGATCCTGTTTCAATAAATAAAAAAAACTAAAGTAAAAAAAATAGAACTGGGTGTGTAGCTCGGAGGTACGATGCCCCTGGGTTCCATCCCCAGTACCACACACTCACAAACACACACACACAAATAAAAGAGTTAAGGACCTCAATACAAATCACCTCTCACAGGCTAGACTACATGGAAAATAGAGTTTTATTCTTGGAAGGCAGTTTATTCAAAACTGACCAAACATCAACAACATAGAAAAGACAATACAACAAAATGACCATAACATTCAAGAAATTTGGAATAAAATGAAATGACCCAATTTATAGATTATAAGCATTAAAGAAGGTCTAAAATCACAAACTGAAGGTATCAGAAACTTCTTCAGATACATGATATCAGAGAATTTCCCCCAAATAGAAAAAGACTTAGATATTCATGTAGAGAAGACATTAAGAGCACCAACAAGACAAGATCAAAGAACTTCTCCATGCCATATAATAATAAAAATGACTAACATAGAGGCCAAGGAAAGACTCTTCAAAGCATTAAGAACAAAATAATGGGTAACATTCAGGCAAAAGCAAGAATCACTCCAGACTTCTCAAGTCATGAAAGCCAGGACGGGCTGATATAATATACTCCAGATCCTGAGAAAAAATAACTTCCAACAAAGACTGCTATATCCAGCAAAAATATCATTTGAAATTGATGCATAATTTTTTAAAAAAACTTCCAAGACAAGCAGAAACTAGAAGAATTCATGATTACCAAGCCAGCACTAGAAAAAAACATTAAAAAGAAACACTTCAATAAAAAAATAACAGAACAATAGAAGGGTCAAATTTCTCCAGATGGGCAATTAAGTGAAGCATAAATAACACTCTATCAAACAAAAAAATATAACTCTAAATGACAGAATAAAGTCATCTCTCACAAAAAGCACTGGATGTCAAAACTCCACCTCAAGCTGGGTGTGGTGGTGCAGGCTTGTAATTCCAGCATGCGGGAGGCTGAAACTGGAGGACTGCAGCTTGTGGACAGCCCCAGCTACTTAGTGAGGCCCTCCGCAATGTAGAGAGACCATGTTTCAAAATAAAGAATAAAAATAGGTCAGGGGATGTGGCTCAGAGGTCAAATGCCCCTGGGTTCCATCCCCAGACCCATGAAAAACAAAAACAAAAAACAGAAACAAAAACAAAATCCACCCCAAAAAGCATAGATTGGCCATGAGAATTAAAGAACATAATCCAACTATATGCTGTGTGCAAGAAACTCACCTACAGGCAAAGATAATTGTGGGCTAAAGGTGAAAGGATGGTAAAAGATATGCCATGCAAATGGAGACTGAAAACAAGCAGGGAAACAATGCTTATATCTGACAAAACAGGCTTTAAGTTAAAATGTATAAGCTAAAACTTATAAGACAAGATAAAAATGGGCTACTTTTTACTAGTCAAAGGAGAAATACAACAAATAAAATATATTGATAGTAAACATTTATGCCTCAAATGTGGATATACTCACTTTGATAATCAGGACATTACATTTCAAATAAACTCAAATAAAATAATATTGGAAGACTTCAACACACAACTCACACCACTAGATCTATCTTCCAGGCAAATGATGAGTAAAGACTCTTCAGACCAAAAACATATAAACCAAATGGGCCTAATAGATATATACAGAATATTCCAACAAATAACAGCTGAATATACATTATTCCCAGCTGTTTATGGAATCTTCTCCAAAATAGACCACATCCTGGGCCACAAAGCAAGTACTAGCAAATTCAAAAGAATGTATATATTTCCCTGCATCTTTTAAGATTATAATGGGATGAAAATAGAAATTAACAACAGGAAGACCACAAGAAATTACATATATACAAGTAGATGGAATGATACACTTCTGAATGAGTACTGGATCAGAGAAGAAATAAGTAAAAAAAATAAAAATAAAAAATTTAGAACTAAATGAAAATAGAGACAGAAAATACCAAAACCTATAGCACATTTTAGAGGCAGTTTTAAGAGGAAAATTTATAGCACTGAATACTTACATAAGAAAAAATAAAAATTACCAAATAACCTAATGACACACCCCAAGGACTTTGAAAAATAGGAACAATCTAATCAAAAAGCTATTAGAAGGCAAGAGATAATTAAAATTAGAGTAGAAATCAATGAAATAAAGAACAACAAAATAATCCAAATGATAATAAAACAAAAAACTTGTTTTTTGAAAAGATTAACAAGACCGACAGTCAACCTAATCAAAAGAAAGAAAGAATCAACCCAACTTATTAAAATCAGAAATGAAAAAGAAGCCTGGTGTAGTGGCACATACTTGTAATCCTAGCATTCGGGAGGCCGAGGCTAGAGGAATCATGGTTGACGGACAGCCTCAGCTACTTAGTGAGGCCCTCCGCAACTTAGCGAGACCCTGTTTCAAAATAAAGAATAAAAACTAGGGCAGGGGATGTAGCTCTGAGGTCAAATGCCCCTGAGTTCCATCCCCAGACCCAAAATAAATAAATAAATAAATAAATAAATAAATAAATAAATAAATAAAATGAAAAAGGAGACATTATCACACAGTGTGGAAAATTCAGAGAATAATCAGAAACTATTTTAAAAATTTATACTTCAATAAACTGAAAAACAGAAGAAACTGACATATTTCTCGACACATACAACCTTACCTATATTGAACCAAGAAGATATAAAAACCTAAACCAACCAATAGTGAGCAAAGAGATAGAAACAGCAATGAAATGCTTTTCATCCAAAAAAGCACAGGTCCAGACAGATTCTCATCTGAGTTCTACAAAACCTTAAAGAAGAACTATACACAATACTTCACAAGTTAGTCTGTGAGATTGAAAAAGATGAAATTCTTACAAACTCCTTCTATGAGGCTAGTATCACCTTAATACCAAAATTGAAAAAAGATCACATAACAAAAGAAAATTATAGACCAATGTCATTGATAAACATAGATGCCAAAATTCTAAACAAAATAATACTCATTGATACACATTTAAAATCACATCAAGAATATTGTACACCAACACCAAACTGGTTTCATCCCAGGGATTAAAGGCTGGCTCAACATATGCAAATCAATACATGTTATTCACCACATAAATAGAACTAAGGACAAAAATCACATGATTGTTTCAATAGATGCTGGAAAAGCATTTGTCAAAATTCAACAGTCATTTATGTTTAAAAAAAAACTGCAGAAAATCAGAATAGAAAGAACTTACTTCAACATAATTAAGGCAATATACAAAAAAACCCAGAGACAACATAATATTAAATGGGAAAAATAGTGGGAACTCCCTTTAAAATTAGAAACAAGCAAGGAGGCCCACTATTATCACTACTTCTTAATATAGTCCTTGAGACTCTTGCCAGAGCAATAAGGCATACCAAAGAAATTCAAATAGGAAAAGAACTGAACTTATCTCTATTTGCACATGACATGATCCTATATTTAGAAGGCCCAAAATACTCAACCAAAGGACTTCTAGAGCTGATTAACAAATTCAGCAAAGTACTTATATACAAAATCAATCTAAAATATCAGTAGCTTTTCTATAAGCCAATCATGAATTCACTGAGAAAGAAACCCAGAAAATAATTAAACTAAATTGAATTATTTTTGGTAATTCTACAATAGATCTACTAATAAATTATTATTTAGATGATTCTACAATAGATCTACTAATATAATTATGTTAGATAATTTAGATAATAGAATTATCTTAGATAATTCTACAATAGATAATTCTACAATAGATCTACCAATTAAAATTATGAAAGACTAAAAAAAGAAATTGAAGATCTAAGAAGATAGAAAGATTTCCTTTGCTCTTAGATAAGTAGGATAAATATTATAAAAATGGCCATTTTTAAATTTTTTTTTATTGGTGCACTGTATTCATACATCATAATGGGATAAAAAAAAACTTTTGTAGACATACATGCACACATCGCCCAGTTAGCCGCTACCCTATCCTCACCCCATTCCCTCCCCATCCCTCCTTCCCATGCTTGTCTTAATGGTTGACGTCTAGTATTATAGCAATTTATCCAAAATTAACAATGATAATCTCACATAATGGTTTCATTTGTCTGATACCAAGCTTTTGATGAATTAAAGATAATATTTCAATATTTCTTTTTGCTTTCTTTCTTACCAGAAGATATTTATTTCTTTTTTTAAGGCAAAACTATCATACATTTATTTATTTATTTTTCAGAAAAAATCTATCCTAATATGAAATATGGACTTTAAATACCCAAAACGATCTCGAAAAAGAACAAAGCTAGAAGATGTATATTTTCTAATTTCAAACTTTATAAAGCTACAACAATGTAGTACTGTTATAAAGGCAGGTATATAAACCATTAGAGTTAAATAAAAGCCTAGAGATAAATTCTTCCATATATTGTCAAGTTATTTTTGACAAGGTTTCCATGAACATTTGGTGGAGGAAATAATAATCTTTTAACTAAATATTGTTGAAAAATAGTAATTACATGAAAAAGAATACAATTGGACCCTTACCTAACACCATATACAAATATTAACTCAAAATAGATAAAAGACCTAAATATAAATCTTAAGATTATAAACTTTTAGAAGAAAATCTGGGTCATAAAACCTCACAACATTGAAATTGGAAGTAATTTCTTGAATATGATTTCAATGGCACAGGCAACAGAAGGGTAAGCAAACTCCCTAAAAAATAAAAAAAATATTGTATATCCAAAGACAATGTAAACAGAGTTAAAAGTTACTGATAGAATGGGATAAAATATTTCCAAATGTTATATCTGAAGGTATATTAATATTCCGAATAGAAATCCTAAAAATTAGCAACAGTAAAAGCAAACAATACAATTTAGAAATAGGTAAAATACTAACATAAATAATGAATCTCCAAAGATAACTAATCTTAGTTGTCTGTTGGATAGAAAATCTTGTTTCTTGTGTGTGTTACCTATTTCTTCTTTGTAGTTAATCTCTGAGTATTTTCTCTAGCGCTGGTTTTGAAGACATAAATTTCTTTAGTTTCTGTTTGTCATGGAAACTTGTTATTTCCCCATCTAGTTTGATAGAAAGTTTTGCTGGGTAGAAAATTTTTGGCTGGAAGTTGTTTTCTTTCAGAGTTTGGAATATGTTACTCTAAGCCCTTCTGGCTCTCATGACTTGGTTTGGGAAGTTGGGGGTGATTATAATTTATTTGCCTCTGAATGTCACTTGGCCTTTGTTTTTGTTGCCTTTAAGATTCTCTGCTTGGCTTCCACATTGGTCATTTTGACAATTATGTGGCATGGGGATCCTCTTCTCTGATCCTGTCTAAAAGGAGTTCTATAAGTTTCCTGGACCTGTGTATCGACCTCTTGCTCGATGTTTGGAAAATTTTCTGCTATTACTTCCTTGAAGAGATTGTTGATCCATTTGGTTTCATCTTCTTTTCCCTCCTCTATTCCAATTATTCTTAGGTTAGCTTTCTTAAAATGAGCCCATATTTCTTCAATGTCAGACCTGCTGTCAGATTTTTTTTTCTAAATTGGAAACTATGCATTCATTTTTGGAGTGACCATCTTCTAGGAATGAGATTCTATTCGCCATGTGGTCTAATCAGTTGTTTATACTTTGAATTGAGGCCTTTACTTCATTGATTGCATCCTTTATCTCTTTTTGACTCTCTCTGAATTCTTTTTGAAACACCTCTATTATTTCTACAGTTATTTTCCTGATTTGATCTTCTAGAAATCTCTGAATTTCTGTTTTATCAGGTTCTGATGTTGTGCGATTGTTGGCATTCATTGCTCCATTGTTATTCCTCTTTCCCATGATTTCAGGAGTTTGTGCCTTCTCTGGGTTCTTCCCTGGGTCACTACGACTTCACTTAAGGTGCTCTGGATCTTGAGTCTGTGGTATCTCAGTCACCACTACTCCTTTACTGGGTTGTATAGCAAAGTCTCAGACCCAGGGAGTCTATCAAGGCTGCTTTAGACTATGGAGGGGTGCCAGGTTGGGCATTCTCCTGCGGGGAGTTTTGACTATGGTGTGATATCTCTGCCACCACCACTCCCCCACTGGGTCAAGTCCCTGTGAGTGCAGTACTGGGATTTCTCCTCTAGGGGCCACAATTTGACTCACAGTTGTGAGTGCGCTGATGGAGCTGTAGTGGACTCGGTGAATTCGCTGCTGCTGCCATGCCCTCGGCTGTGAGGCTGGCATATTTCTTCTCTGGTTTTGAGTTCTGCTCTGAGTCCCTGCAGGGTGTGCTGAGCTTGGCCCCTGGGAGCTTTAGATGCTCCCTGTGCTGAAAATTTGCCAAATTCTGTCCGGCTAGTCCGCAGATGCTCACTTTGGCTTGCTGTCTGCTGCACCTCTCTGGAGCCTGTTGGGTTGCTGAGTGGCTGGTCTGGAGCCGTCTGGTGAATTCGCCTCTGCCGCTCTGTTCTGAGTTCCTCTCCTCTCTGGGGCCTGGTGCTGCAAGGGAAAATGGCGCCCGCATGGCTTTGTGCCACTACTCCGGCCACAGGTCTGTGTCTGGTTTCTTGCTGGTGTCTCATTTTTCCAGCCCTCTTTTTCTCTGTCCCTTGTATTCATTTTTTTTTGTTTGTTTCTCTGCTGATGGTGTTTTCTGGCTATGAAAGGCGCTGATTTTGTGGTAATAGAGATTGGTTCTTAGCAGGCCTCGTAAGTGCCACTTTTCTCCGTTGCCATCATCCCAGAAGTCCCAAATGGCATTTTAATTGATCTACAGAGTCAATGCTAGCTGGGCGTGGTGGCGTATGCTTGTAATCCCAGCATTTGGGAGGCTGAGACAGGAGGATCATGGTTCGTGGACAGCCTCAGTTACTAAGTGAGGCCCTCTGCAACTCAGTGATACCTGGTTTCAAAATAAGAAAAAAAAAGAGGGCAGGGGGTGTAGCTCGGAGGTCGAATGCCCCTGGGTTCCATCCTCAGACCCGCAAAAAAAAAAAAAAAAAAAAAAAAAAAAAATACCAATGTCCTTTACAGACCTAGAAAAATCAATTCTAAATTTCTAAATTTCATGTGGAGAAACAAAAGACCCAGAATAGACAAAGTAATTCTCAGCAATAAGAACCATGCAGGCAGCATCACAATTCTTGACTTCAAATTATACTACAGAGCTTTAGTAATAAAAATAGCATGATATTCACACAAAAACAAGCACATAGACTAATGGAACAGAATAGAAAATACAGAAAACCCACACACTCATAGCCAATTGATTTTTGACAAAGGTATCAAACACATATGTTAGAAAGAAAACAGCCTTTTCGACAAATGGTGTTAGGAACACTGGTTATCCAGTTGTAGAAAAATGGAATTAAAGCCTTATCTCTCACCCTACAAAAGAGTCAACTTGAAATGGATTAAAGCTGAAAATTAGACCAGAGGCTTTGAAGTTACTAGAGATGGGCATAAATCCAACACTTCAACATACAGACACAGGTAGAAATTTTCTCAATAAGACCCCCAAAGCTTAGGAAATTAAAACAAGAATTAATAAATGGGATTATATTAAACTAGAAAACTTCTGCTTATCAATGAAAACCATCAAGAGTCTAGAGAGATAGCCTATAAAATGGGAGAATATCTTTTTCAGCTATCCCTCTGATAGTGGAATAATATCTAGAATATACAAAGTACTTAAAGACTCAACACAAAGAAAAACCAAATAACTGAATCAAAAAATGGGAAATTGAAGCTGGGCGTGGTGGTGCACATTTGTAATACTAACAATGGGAGGCTGAGATCAGAGGATCCCAGTTTGCAGGCAGCCTCTGATACTTAGTGAGGCCCTCCGAACTTAATGAGATCCTGTTTCAAAATAAAGACTAAAAAATTAGGGCAAGGGGTATAGCTCGGCGGTCAAATGCTCCTGGGTTCCATCCTCAGACCCTCAAAAAAAAAAAAAAAAAAAAAGAAAAAAGAAAAATTGAACTAAACAGATACTTCACAAAAGAAGAGATACAAATGGCCAATAAATACATGATAAAATGTTCAATGTCATTAGCAGTCAGAAAGATGCAAATCAGAACTAGGCTGAGCTTCTATTTAACCCCAATCAGAAGGACAATCATCAAGAAGTCAAACAACAGCCGGTCATGGTGGGCTCATCCTTGTAATCTCAGAATTCCGGCGGCTGAGACAGGGAGGATCATGGTTCACAGACAGCCTCAGCTACTTAGTGAGGCCCTCTGCAACTCAGTGAGACCCAGCTTCAAAATAAAGAATAAAAAATAGAGCAGGGGTTGTAGCCTGGAGGTCGAATGCCCCTGGGTTCCATCCCCAGACCCCCCCACTCCTAAAAGAAAAGAAGTCAAACAACAACAAACGCTGGTGAAGATGTGGGAAATAGGAACTCTTCTATACTACTGGTAGGATTTCAGTTTAGTTCAGCCACTATGGAGAACAGTGTAGAGATTCCTCAGAAAACTGGGAATGGATCCATCATATGATCCATCTATTCCACTCTTGGATATCGTTCCAAAGGGACTGAAATCAGAAAATCATAGTAATGTATGCATAACCATGTTTATAGCAGTGCAATCCACAATAGCCAAATTATGGAACCAATCTAAGTGTCCATCAACAGATGAATGGATTACAAAATTATGGGATATTCTCACAATGGAATTCTACTTAGCAATGAATAAAAACAAAATTATGCTATTTGCTATGTGAGATTAGCCAGTCGCAGAAAGTGAAGTGTCACATGGTTTTCTCATATGTAAAGCTAGAAGTTAATCTAGATACCAGAAAGACTTCAGATAATGGAAAAGAAACTCCAGTGGAGCCAGGGAGGTGGTCTAGGGAAAGTGGGGGAGGGAGAGGATCAATGAAGGAATCTCTTCCATGGATATTATGTACATATGTGAGAATACCAATGCCAATCTCAGTATCCTGTTTGGGGAAGGAGGAGGGAATGGAAAGGGACCCAGGCAAAGTCCACCACATGCTATGTACATGGCAATATTACTATGAAGGACATTATGATGTGGGGCTATAACACACCAATAAACATATAAAAAGTAAACCCCATTGGTAATTCAACCTCCACCTAATCTCACAAGCCAGAAAGTCAAAGATATTTTCAGTGTTTATTTTTTTGTCTTCTTGACCATATCCAGTTAAATATCAAATCTTAGTTACCTCAGGTAGCTCTTCAGTAGACCTCTAGTCAGTCTTTTAGTTCTGTGTCTTGGCATCTCTTGCATATACGTTTGTTGTAATTTTCCTCCCTTCTGATTTCTAATCAGCTCCCTCTCAAATTTTGTCTTTATTTACAAGATGAATTGTCTTGGTAATGTAAATATGGCGCTTCTCTGCTTTTGACCCTGCTATGTTTCCCCCACTACTCATGCCAAGCTCCTAGAGTAGCATTCAAGGCCTTTCTAATCCGGCCTATGAATGCTCCTCCAGCAAGAATGAGTAATCGCTTCCATGAGCTTGCTATATCATTCAGGCCTCTTTGACTTCTTTCCTGCTGCTTCTTTTTCTTACTATGCTTTTCCCAACTTACCTATCTGACAGACTTTCACCTTTTCTTTAAAACTACTCCCAGGAAGCCCCTCCTGGCCAGTTAATGAGTAATTCATTGTTCAGCCTGTTTACCATCTCCACACTTTTATTATTAAGCCTAACAATCACTATTTACATTTTGCCTCAGACACTGCCCTGCAAATTCCTCGAGGAAAGGATACTTTTCTAGTATTTGCCAAAGTGCCTGGCATTTAGCACACACTCTAAAATATTTACTGAATTGAATTAATTCTATGATGATTTCTAGCAATAGCATTGTAATTTGCAAATGCACACTAGCTCAAATTGGCCGATTTGTTCGAGGACATCTCATAGTCTTGTGTGCCAGCTGCTGGCTTCTGAGGACAAAATAAATTGGAACCATAGCTAGTTCTTGCCCACATGGAGCCTGGTATCCAGGAACTGTCAGTGCTCACCTCTGCATCCCGCTGAGACATGGCTTCCTGCTCCAGGTTACCCTGCTTTCTCTCTTCCCTGTTTCTGGGGGTTTGTTTGAATTTTGTTCTAATCTAAATTCCTCACGAACACCTTCTATCACCTGCTCACTGATCCATAACTCGTTCTTTCGACTGAATTGCATTTTAAAGGTCCCTGGTTTGACTTTGCTGATCCTAATGCTGACTGCCGTGAAATGACCTCTGTCCCAAGTGACTATCATTCATGTTTTCCCTAAAAAATACAATGTACCTACAGTGTTAAGGCAAATAAGCCCATGCTATGCTATCAAATATGGTAAATTCAAGACCAGCAGACCAGAAATGGCCTGCCTCTTGTTATCTTATGCGGTCATGTGCACCACATTGGAATATTTCTTTCCTCAGAGGTGGGAACTGAGTCAGAAGCCATCTGTGTGGCCCTTCTCACCAGTCCTGAGCGGCCAATAATTAATTTAGGCTGAATGTAATTACTCCCTTGTTAACAGTAGTTTTTCTGCACTTTCCTCAGTGGGCTCTGGAGACACAGCGTTGAGTGTGATGGATGACCCCTGGCACAGAATGAAACCTGAGCCCGCTGGAAGGACACAGGCAGGGAGAAGAAGCTGCTGTGTGGCTCCTAATGAATTTATGGGCTCAGCACCATAATTTGAGGTGCCACAGGGAAGCTCTTAGTGAGCATCACCCCAGGCTGCAAGGAAGCATCAGAGACTCTTCATTCACCTTGACTTTGAACCCTACTACCTCGCTTTGCATTTTAAAACAACTGGACGCAATTCAGTTCAGTAACACACATACACACACACACACACACACACACACACACACACATTGACATTTTTGTGAGGGAATGGGAGTGGAATGTTTACTGAAGAGAAAGAGGAAGTAGCCCTAGTAAACTAGAAATTTTTACTTTTCTTTTTAGAAATTATACAATTAAGCCAATTGAAAATATTTTCATATATACCATGTATACCATTTTCCTTTAAAACACTCCAAAGTAACCCCATGATAGTAGAGGCAACCCTTTTTCTCCTAAATAATTTTGGAAACAGACTCTCAGATGTCCACATGGACCATCCTCACTCTGGGGTGACTACCCTCCTCTCTGCCTACATGACTGGGGACATAATTCACAGAAATCTCATCAAAGGTAAAACAAACAAACAAATTAAAAAAATGTTTTGACTAATACAAGGACCTGGCTCTATTTTTTAGAAAATGTTGCAAGAAAGAAAGAAAAGTTTTAGAAAGAAATACAAGTTTTTATTAAATAAGCATGAATTGATTATAAGAATTCTAACATGGGATTTGAATTTCCCCACATAATTTAAGTGAAAAATTATTATTCCCCAAATTATCTTCTACCTAAAGTGAAGCTGTCATAAACATGGTTTGGAGCTAAGGCCTTGCTTGTGTGAATGCTCTCCAGCCCAAGACCACCAGGCGCACCTAGAGTGGAATAGGTCAAGTTTACTGGCTTGCTGCAGAGAGAGCGAATATATACCTGGGAATGGGGGCATCACAGCAAGATGGTGTTAGACATCATTAGAGGGCCTAGACTTGTGGTAGGTGGTTTGGGGAAGAATTCATGGAAGCAGAACTTTGCTCTGGATTGAATGCCTAGTGTCAGGAAGTGAAGGCAATTTTATGACTGAGTATCTTGATAAGTGTTATCCAATAGGAGGGAAGACTAGAGAAAGCAAGGGTACATTGGGTAAAGAAGTAGCAAAAATGCATACAACTCAGACTGGAGAACATTTGGACACTTCTGTGGTTTAGAGCTACTCATGCTTTTGTCTGTGTTCAGACAAGATCAAGGAGTGGTCATGACTTTGGTCTGATCCACCATGGGCATACGGTGCCTTAGATGATGTTGGTATTTTTTGAAATTTTTTGTGTTTAACAGAACTTAACCCAGGCATAGCTGATAATGCCAGGCTAACTCTTAGAACTCAGGTGTCTCCTTTCTCATCTTCACTGAAAATCTCATCTAGTCACTGAAATAAAAGCAAAATAATAGAATTTTAGATTATAGCTTAGATGTTAGAAAGAGACATGTTTATTTCCATTTTCCAAAGGCAAATAATAAAAAACAAAATTTAAAAATGAAATAGATGTGGAATAAACTAGTACAGCTGTTTATCTTGAGATTCAAATATACCTCACAAATAATGTTTTAAGAATGTAATATTATCTAGTTGTATAGGACACATGGGCATGATTTTGCATATTCCTATTTTATGTTGTTATTTTTTTAACTTGATGATATTTTAAGTTGGATGTCTCAGTATTTTTAGAATAAAGTTTTTGAAAAAAGAGTCAGAGTTCTATATAAATACTTTTTTAAAAATAAATATAGCATTTAGAATAAGACATGAAATACATATCTTTACTGAGAATACAAGTAATCTTTATGTAGCACAGGGAATTTAAAATGGTATATAGTTTGTCATAGTATCCCACGACTTAGAACAGGTTTGTCTAGGGAAGCCTAAGTCAAAACATGAACAAAAGTTTAAAAATTGGGCAAGGAATACTCATAATAATTTATAAAAAGTAGCAAGTAGAAAAATATTTTTCTTTGAACTTAATCCCAAAGAGTATTACTTTTTAATGCCAACTTGCTCGTGTAGACTTGGCCTTAAAAAGTAAATTTAAAAATGTTTGAAAGGCAAGAAGAGACTAGAACATTGATAAGACACAAACCACCAAAGCAAGGCAAATGGGAAAGCCCAAGTGAGTACTGTGAACATTTCTAGACTAAACTGATCAAGTGAATGCATTTGGAACATAGTTGATATTACATTTATAACTGACATGTTGCTTCTTAAATGTTTAAATTTGAGGTTGGAGGAGTTCCTCAAAGATTCCTAAAATTACTTAAGGCTTTATGAATAGAACAAATTGTTATTCCTGAGAATTTTGTCAAAGGACTTGAAAATGCATAGTTAGGAAATATTTTCAAACTCTTTCTAAGTAATTCCATCTTTGAACTTGGCAAAGTACCTCATCATTGTGGAGCAAAAAAAAAAAACCTGTTTCTTGTACCTTGAAATCTTTATTTATACAAAACTCTTATAATTCTTCTGCAGTAAATATAGTATTCTTTGGTGTCATTTTACTATGAAAAATACTTTATATGAATTATCTCCTATATACTATTTACACTCTCAGGCCATGGCCCTACAAGAAAAGATAGACTGACATAAGTCAAGTTGAGCTGCTTTGTGCACAAATCCTAGTGAATTTCTTTGTAGACTTTCTCGGGCCTGGGTGGAACATAAGTGGAACATTTTGGTAAGCCTGACAGAAAAGCTGTTTTCAGAATTTCTGCATACTATACAAATACCACGGGCAGAGAAGATAATGTGTGCATTTATGTAACTGATATCTAAATAAAAAGAACATATACATATGATGTTATCAGAATTATATGACCTTCATTTTTGAGGAAACTCTAAAGCCACACAATAAATTGCTGCAGACCTAGAACACAGGCCTCTCCATTATCTCATATGTGAGAAGACATTCAAATTAGCATATCTCTGCACCTATCCAAACCCAGATTGGCCAAATTCTCCCCAAAACCTTTCTTGGAGTCCAGAAATGGTACTTTCTAATTGTTATAATTGTAGATGCTTCCATATTGTCTCTAACTTACAGCTATAGTTTTGTCAGAATGATGGGGAAAGAGGACCCTCAGGTAATTAAAAAAAAAAAAACCTATTCCAAGAACCTTCAATAATGCCTTTTGAAAATCTGTGGTTACTTAAAACATAAAAGTTAGAATTTTCCTTTAACAAACACATTCTTCCAGTCTCTCTTCTAAGAACTCTACAAATATTAAGTTAGTTAATACTGATAACAATCTTATATGTTCCCATTTTACGTATGAGGAAACTGAGACAGAGATACGTATTAGCTCATAAATTTTGTCATTAGAATGCAAAGGCATTCTGGCTGCAGCTTAAGCTCTGTGCTCCTATGCTATGCAAATAAAGTCGACCATTTGCACATCAACTCTGCACCAAGTTGCTAGGCTGCCCTGGGGCTATGGCGTAGTGCATTGAGCAGAGCAGGTTCTTGCTTATATTTTAGTTAAATGAGAAAATGGGTGACCTGCTAAGAATGATCTATGCTGAGGACAAAAAGTTCTAACTTATTAGGGACTGCTTCTCATCCTCAGCAAGCACTTCAGCAGGTCTCAATCAGCTCCGTTGTTTGCAATGTTTCTTGATATTTTAGATAAAATCATATATCTTTTTAAGTAAGTGCTTCGATGTCCCTGTAAAGAATTTTACTGTAGATTCAAACAGCCAGATTTTATTCCCAGGGAGCAAAAACAGATGTGATGGAATAGAGAAACATAGGAAGAAGCAGATAATTTGGAAGAGTATATTTTAAACATTAGTATCTGGAAAGACTGGGAGAGGGATGTGCCATTGGTGATGGTGATATATCAAGATGGAAGCTGTAAAGTTAGAGTTGTTCTGTGTTCTAGGCCCTTGTATGCTGGATTATTATTATACATTCCCATCATTTAACTGAAAAGATTGTCCAGTAAAGGTTGGAACAAAGCTACCAATTTGAGTTATTGACTGTCACACAGTAGGACTTAATGAAAGATCTTAGTAACAGATGGGATATGTGTTCATGTAAGTGGAAAGGAATTTTCATTATTCATTTTTAAATTCTCAGATATTTATATTTTGTAGAACTACTTTTTTAGGTAAATGTTGGAAGTTGGATTTTCATTAACAAAAAAACCAAAGCATACTTTACTCATTTTATGAACTAGTAAGAAATTAGGTGAATAAGATCTATTTATATCTTATTTTTAAATTATATCTTTAAAAGTTTACTCAGAAAAGTTAAATATCCAAGATAAGCCAGGAAATCTCTCAAACGTACTGCCATATGAATGAGTTTTCTTTCGTTTCCTAGGCTTTATGTGTAAACTCCAGGGCAGAGGCAGTGCTGCTTATAACCTAAAATGAAAGGCAACACTGGTGGGAAGGGCTTCCCATCTTCTTTCAGATGTGGAAGGAGTGGACAGTGACTGTGGGGCTGGGGAGTGGAAAGAGGTGGCTCACAGAAGACATTTCCAGAGAGCATCATGTGCTTGAGTGTGCACAGATTCTTCCTCTAGAAGACAATAGATGGCTCCTCCAGTCTCTTATGCAACAAGCAGTCTTGATAATCCTTTGAAAGGAAATCTGATCAATTTGTTCATCCCAGCTCTCCATCTCATTGTTCTCATCACTGTTTGGTTAAACCCAGAAATCCCCAAGAAGACCTCTTGGGCCTGGCACTATCTGGTTTCTCTCTGTGTTTCTGCTTCATCATTCACCACACTGCCTTTGCATTCTGCTCCAGCCCACCCAAAGATCTCTCAATTGCTTACCTCAAGGATGTTTTCCCTTACCTCAGGGACTTCTCACCATTGCCTTGGACTTGAACACTCTTCTCCTACTTCTGTAGCTTTCACTAAATTATAAATGACCAACATTTATTTATAATTCCTTTTCATATTTCTGCTTGGAACTTACGGCACGTACATCCAAGAGCTGCATCAACTTCTGTACTTTAATGCTTTAGAATTCTTTCAAATAAATTGTATAAGCATCCTGCTGTTCCTTTAGTGCAATACAATAAAACTCTGAAATTAAAAAAAAAAATTGTAGTCAGCCCCAATGCTCAGATCCTAAGCATTCCCTCTAATCCTGGTCCTCTTCTAGTGCACATATGCACAGCAAGTTCTTCTCATTCAATTGTGCAAGGCAGAAATTTAGACCCCATCTTTCTCACTTCTCCTTTACCATTTTATCCTATTTGACTTATCACCAACATTTTTACCTTCTTAAGTATATCTTGAGTCCATCCCTTCCTATCCTTCTGTCTACCTCCACTGTGGTCTAATCCAGATCATTATTAATGCCTATGAATGAACCACCCAGAAATCTCAGTAAAAATGTACATTCTGATTGAGCAGGTCTTTATTTCCAACAGGCTCTTCAGTTTTGCTGACACTTAGTCTTCAGGCACACTTTCTGAGCAGTGAGACTGGCCCACCGACAAGCAGTTCCTGAGTAATTGCTTTATCATCCTAATAGATCCCTGCTGCTCCATCACACACTACAGAGTTACTTTCACTAAGCACAGATTTTTAGATTCCCATTGCTCTCTTGGTCAAAATCCTCAGCATTACTTATACAGTCTTATACAGGGCCCCTACCTGCCTTTCCAGCATCATCCTAGGCCATATCTACTATAGTTTTCCACCTTCTGACCACATAAACATACAGTAAGTAAGTTGAACTATATGAAATGCTATTTTTGTTGAGTCAAAACAATTGGCTAAACGCTGGGTGTGGTGGCACACATTTGTAATCCCCTCACTTGTGAGGCGGAGACAGAAGGATAGTGCAGGTTCAAAGCCAGCCTCACTGGCTTAAGAGACCCTGTTTCCAAATAAAAATATAAAATAGGTCTGAGAGTGTAGCCCAGAGATAGAGGGTTTCTAGGAACCCCAGTACCACCAAAACAAAAAACAAAACAAACAAACAAACAACAACAAAAAACAGTTGGCTATCAGATATTTCTTATCATTCTTCTCATGTGACCTGTTAGCTTTTTTTTTTTTTCTACCTCCATGCTACACCCCCAGCCTATTTTCTTTTTCTTTGTTTTTAAAACAGGATCTTGCACTGGGTGTGGTGGCACAAGCTTGTAATCCCCACACTTGGGAGGCTGAGACAGGAGGATTGTGCAGGTGCGAAGCCAGCCTCAGCTACTTAGTGAGGCTATCAGCAACTTAGTGAGACCCTGTTTCCAAATAAAGTATAAAATAGGTCTGGGAGTATAGCCCAGAGGTAGAAAAGCCCCTGGGTTCCACCCCCAGTACCACAAAAATAACCCCCCAAACCAAAAAGCAAACAAACAAAAAATAAAACAGGGTCTTGCTAGTTTGATGGGAGTCTTACTACTTGCTGAGGTTATCCTTGAACCTACATTCCTGCCTCAGCTTCCCAAATACTGGGATTTCAAGCATATATCACCACACTTGGTTCAAGGGTAACTTCTTTTTTAAAAAAAATTTTATTGGTGCATTGTAGTCATACATCTTATTGGAATACAAGATGGTAGAGACATACCGGCTCTTGAATGAGCTGAGTTCCTTCCCTACATACACAAAGACTTAAAAAGAACACACCCTCTAATTTTCCTCTCCACTCTGTCATCTCCTACTCGTCCCTCAACTCTCAGTCACAGTCCCTTTCTCAGGGAAACCTTCAAGACCTATTCAACTCAGGCAAATTATCCTAACAGTGCAAACTAAATGTAATGATCACCTACAGGAAACTAATCGCGATCATTTTGTATAGAATTTTATAATCGAAGCAATTTTACATATTCTTATTGAACATCCTAGCGATTCTGTAAAGAAAACATGCCCTTTTTTTTTGCAGATAGGCAAATGAAGGTTACAACTTATAATTGTGTTGAGAAATTTATATAACAATTGCCTAGAAGGTGCTTTACTTCAGATCTTCCACTGCCAAATCTGGTTTCTTGCTATTACCAGTGTTCTCTAGAATCATCTTCTTCCTGATTCCTACTTTCCAAAGTAAGAACAGCATTATGCTGACACTGGCAGCAGCCTTTTATTAGGTCATAAGAATTCTGTTTGAGACTTTGTTTGATAGCTCATACATCACATAACCATTTTATTTTTAGTTCAGCCAACATTTTCCCACATTCAAAATTGGTAAAGGTAAACATTTCTTCAGCATGCCAATGTTGGTACCCATTCACACATGTCCCATGTAACTCATGTGATCCCGTCTTTTTGTCATAATACAGTTGGCCCTCCATATCTATAGATTCCATATGCATGGATTCAATCAATCTTAGATCAAAAACATTTGAAAAGAAACCGAGTCTTACTGAACATGTACAGTTTTTTTTCTTGTCATCATTCCCTAACTAATATAACTATTTACACAGCATTTACATTGTAGTAGGTATTTTTAGTAACCTAGAGATGATTTAAAGTATATGGGCAGATATACACAATGTAGGATGCAAATATTCTGCTATTTTATATAATGGATATGAGCATCCACAGATTTTGGTATTTAAGGGGTTCAAATTCTGGACAAATTCAGGACTGCAGATGTAAGGCACAGAGTAAGACTGAAAAGGAGAAGGTAAGCAAGAGTCTCGAGATTTTTTTTTAATAGCTGAGAGAATGGAATTTCCATGAAATTATTGGAAGAGTAGTTTAAGAATGGAGAGTGATAAATGAAAAGTTGAGTTTGGTGACATTTTTAGGCACTCTTAGACACACAAAGAAAGATGCTTAATAAACAATTGGGTATCCACTTCAAGAAAGGGCTCTGTGTTGGCAATAAGAATTAGATAGTTATCAATATAATATGACACTGAAATCCATAGAAATAAATATGAAGGTATGTGAAGAAGGGGAGATAAGGGGCCTGAAGACTGAGACTTTGGCAGTCAGAAAGAGATAGAGGACATAGCAAAAGAGACCAAGAAGGAGCAGTCAGTTAGATAAGAGGACAGCCACCTTGACCTTCTTGTCCATGCTCATGTAAGTCTGTCAATAAGAAGTGCCCAGAGGGATGCGTGTAGGTCAGTGGTAGTGTGCTTGGGTACCATGGGTTTAATCCCAAGTACACCAAAAAAGAAAAAGGCGGGCGTGGTGACGCACACTTGTAATCCCAGCATTCGGGAGGCTGAGACAGGAGGATCGCAGTTCATGGACAGCCTCAGCTACTTACTGAGGCCCTTCACAACTCAGTGAGACCCTGTTTCAAAAAAATAAAAATACTTAAAAAAATAGGACTGGTGGTGTAGCTCAGAGGTACAATGCTCCTGGGTTTCATCCTCTGTATTGCAAAAAGAAAAAAGAAAAAAAAAGGAGGAGAGAGGGAGTTGTTGAGCCCAGAAATGCCATCTTTAATACTTTCTTTTATTCTATCCTAATTACCCATCACAATACAGCACATATGTGCTGTATAATTTCTCTTGTCTTGAGTTTTGACTGTTTAACTCTTCTTTCTGCTTTAGTTCTTTCTGGGTGAATGGTTTTATCTTTATCAATATACTTTCTCGTCTCCAATGCTCTTCTCTAATTTTATTAATTGATTCCTCTCTAGTTTGTTAAGTCAGGTCAACCCTTCTATGACTTTTCGTCCACTCTGGACCTCAAGGTTAAACACAGAGAAAATCATTGGTAGCCCAGACCTATTGACAAAAGACAAAGAAACTAGGATGTTGGTGTTTGGGATTCAATTCTAAGGTGGCACTAGCTTCAGGGGGAAAGTGAAGACTGGCCATCCAGCTATGGCACAAACTCTGTAGCAGTGAAGATCATCAATTAAAACAAGTCAATAGATATGTAAGTTAATTGTGGCAGAAAGAAATTGAGATGTATGGAAAGCATTCCCTGACCTTAAAAAGTTCATTGTCCAAAAAAACAAACAAGGCAAGAAAAACCGATAATTTAAACAATAAAAAACTAAGAGTTTAGGAGAGCAGTAGAAAAGACTTGAAAAGCTAAAATGATAGTTTCGAGGTTTATAAATGCCACCAAGCTAAACTACACTGTTTATTAGTAACATCCATTGTGTTGTTAAAGCATCTGGTAATAAGAAAATCAAAACATAGCATCTTGTCTGATCAAAATATAAAATAACCTCTAAGCCGGGCGTGGTGGTGCACGCTTGTAATCCCCGTGCTTGGGAGGCAGAGAGAGGAGGATCACGCAGGTTAGAATCCAGCCACGCTGGCTTAAGAGACTGTTTCCAAATTAAAAAAAAAAAAAAAGCATAAAATAGGTCTGGGAGTGTAGCCCAGAGGTAGAAGGGCCTCCAGGAACCCCAGTACCACCAATAAATAAATAAATAAATAAATAAATAAATAAATAAATAAATAAATAACCAACCCCTGAGCCATGTGGCCTAACACAAGGCCAGCCACAAGTCAGCTGGAATACTTTGTGACATGCATGGAAAGTATCTGAACACCAGCCTGGGAAAAGCACAGATCTCTGTAGGCAAGGGGTCGTCTGGAAGTGGCAACATCTGCAGCTCAGCTCTGCATCCCTTCTTTCCCAGAGACATGTCACCATTAAATGGCATTTTATTTTGATTTGAACTAAAACCATTAGATATGATTTGAACTAAATCACTGTAGACATTTGCTATCTGATATATGAATTTAGTATTAGTATACATTAAAATGGTGCTTCCCCCCAAAACTGGCATGTTTGAGGGAAGGATGATTTTGGTGGTAATGGGGATGGAATCCTTCTACCTCTGGGCTACACTCCCAGACTTCTTTTTTAATATATTTTTTATTTGGAAACAGAGTCCCTTAAGCCAGTAAGGCTGGCCTTGAACCAGCGCGATCCTCCTGCCTCCACCTCCCAAACACAGGGATTACAAGCGTGCACCACCATGCCTGGCTGAGGGAAGGATGATTTTGAATCTGTGCTTGTGATAAGTACATGTTGCTTATAATGTATTAATCATAGCACAAATGACCACAGAATGTGGGCATGAGTCACATTCCTAGTTTGTGAGCAGATATGTTTTTGTTTTGTTTTGTTTTGTTCTGTTGTTAAGCAGTGATTCTGGTATTGCCAATAGAAAGCAGGGTAACAGGGCTAGTTTTCTTCAGACCAGCCAAGTAGACACATTCACAGTGATCTTGTTAAATGCTCTAAGAATAGTAGGAACGGAGCAGCAGAAGACAAGACTTATTTGACTTAAAGCCAGTTACTTAGATGCCCTTTGATAGCAAAATTTAGCTTAGTTATCTAGATGTTTAAACTATTTAATAGAGATTTTTTTAAATTAAAGAATGTTACTAAAGAATGTTACTCTGTGGAATTAATGTTGTCTTGTAGTTAACTTCACTAAGTCACAAATAGAGCAGATAAAATAAGTTGAGGAATTAAAGCAAAATTTCTCTTAAAAATGGCTCCCATAATAAAAAAAAATCTTTCATATGGAAAAAATATAATTAGAGAAAATAGACTATAATTCCTGAAGAATATTTCTGAAAAATCACATTTTAGACAGTGTTATAAAAAATTAAGGCCTATAGCTGTCTCCTATAGGTAAAAAAATGAAGTGATTTATTTCTTTACATCTATTCCTATCATCTTTATACATAGAATTGTAAACTTATTCTGAAAACTATAGAAGTGATATTTTATGTTATTTGAATGTATTGAATTGTTTGAATTAAAAATTGTCTTCACCATATTCTACTAATATCTGTTGTTAGTTTTCAAAGGAGCAGATATAGTGAATGAACATCTAAATAGAGTAGTCAAGTTAAGGATACTTTCTGGTTAGTAAATATTGCAAACCTAGATTAGCTTTTAGAATGTTATCATTTTAATTTTCCAGTCTTCCTTTCTCTTATTCTTGAGCTCACAGACACCAAATAAATCAACTTACTTAGGCATAATGTCTTATTTTGGTTTCTTTTAGAATCTTTAATATTTAAAAAAGTCTTTGTTTTAAGAGAACATGTCATCAGTCAAAATAGTGCTATCACTTCTGAAAATATTTTTATTTTTTGACATGCACCAAGGTGCCATAAAGTAGTGTTGACAACTCCATCGTTAGCATTCCACAAATCTTATGGAGATATATCATCAGAAAACCACACAATCTATATCCGGGCTCTGACAAAACTGAAACATGGCCTGCCAGCCACAGATAAGGTTTTGAAATGTTAGTCACTGAAAAGGTGATAACAGAAACAAGGATCAAATGCATGTACACCTTCACCTTTGGACGCCTGCGGTTTTGAGCCATGCCACTTGGGTGAAAAGATATTGCCGTTTGGCCTCCTGGAGGAGTCAGGAGATAGAGTGAGTGCAATACAGTGTGAAAACACACGGTGGGCCTGTTGTAAATGTGCTGCTGGGTGGGTGCTAGAATCAAAAGATGCTATGAAGCAATAACACAGCATCTCCAGCAAAGAGGAGAACTAGGAGCTTACAGTTGGAGCAGCTTGAGACGGAGCCCCAGGATCAAAGCAATATGCCACTGTGTGGTGCCATCAGCGGTACAAATGGAAACCACAAAACATTTCAGAGCAAGTGGAAACAGCTTCGACGTCTTCATCTTTGTCATCTTTTTTTTTTCCCCCAAGTGTTTGGGGGATTGCAGGCTGTTCTCAATTTTATATGGAAAATTTCAATAGATAGAAGAGGACAAAGGCCTATTACACTGGACCTGGACGTGAAATATTAAACCAAAGGAGTTTTTAAAGGACTTTTTAAAAATATTACCAGAATGACCACAAATACTACCTTAAAGGCAGAATTTATAATCATTTACTTCTTAATGGCTCCTCCCTCATGCCATCCATTTTCAAACAAAGCTAAGTTTATGGCCATCATCCGAGATTACATTCCCGTGCGGTTGCAGTATTTCTTCTATAATGATTTATTTAAAAAGGTTTCACCATGATAGCTCTCCAACTTTGTTCCTTCCTGTATATCACTGTTCAGGGTCAAAAGCTGGGGAAAGGGCTGGTCCCTAAGGCCTAACATATTTCACCAGTGGAGACTCTGGCTTTTCACTTCTCTTTCTCTCCTCATCACTTTATGCTTAAAGAAGAACAGATGTGGAAACGTTTAGAAAAAAAAGACTAATTGAATTTCACATAACACAATTTAGCATTGTTTGAGGAAGTACCTAAATCAACAGCACATTTTCCAAAGTCCCAGCCTCGCCTAATTAGAACACCAAACGTGTGACTAATTGGCCACACTTCCACCAACGGCTCTGCAGCAGATGAGCTGTCGCCCATTCCCTGTGCCCCAGCTGAGGCCGGCGGTTTGGCTGTGAGGTAAGGCGGTTACTCTAAATAAGCTGGGCTGAGCATAATGGGGCGGGGGAACCTCTGAGATGGCTGGAGAACAAATCCACGGGAAGCAGGAGAGGAATTGGAATGTTTATGCTGCGGCAGCATCCAGAGAATTACCAGGTGATTATCAGGACGTAAATTAAGAGATACTTGGGGTCCTGTAATTGGGACAGTTAGTAGCCTGCTCTTTATCATTTCAACTTCATAGGCTTAGAACTTGACATCTAACTCAACTACAACTGATATCATCAGCAAAGGCTCTGCTTCACCTGACCCTTTCCCACACTGGCACATCTGCTTTTTGCACGCAACAGGAGCCTTGCTTTCCCCCTCAACTTCATTTCCTAATAGTGTGTGGAAGAGCTGGGGAAAGAAATGGCATAATGAAAGGCAGGGGAGAGGATGATCCTGGGATTGACTCTGCTGTAAAACCCTGAGCATCTTTAAGGCATCTGTCATCCCCACGCTCTCCTCCTAGGTAGAGAACCTCTGGAGCCAGAAGTGACTTTAAAAGTCTTTTAGTGCAACTTTCACAATTTATAAATGAGGATTCTTAGGCCAAGAGAGGTACAGTAATTTGCCTGGGGCCACACATCTCTTTAGTAATCAATTTAAAGCTAGAAATCAAATATCTGACACCCTACCTCTGATGCCATTTATAAGTCCTCTTTTATGCTTGAGCTGGTATTAAGAGTAACATGTGCAAGGTTTCATGATGATCTACGTATGGATTGAAGTATCTGTTCAATCCCAATTGCTAAACAAAATAATCTATAGGTTATAAACTTGCTAGAGAAACTCGTACAGTATTCTAATTTGTGGTCCTGGTTTCTGGTCTGCACTTGTTAAAATAATTGGATATTTAAAATTTCTGAATATTTGCTTTGATTAAATTTTATAATTTTACTTTTTGTCTGATAAGAATTACAGTAAATTCATCTTTAATAGGAATGGGTTTGCAAAAGAACAGCTATTCTAGACTTGGGCTAGATTTTATGGCTACAAAGTCTATTTTATATACATTTAAGAACGAATATTCAGCTTTAAATCATGGAACCTATTTAGAAAAATAAATTCTCCAAAGAGCTTCATTGATTATCAGTGTATATTAACTTAGGGAATTTTTCAGTTTTCCCCTTGCCACCAACGCTGTAATTTTTATATTTTTCTTCATAATTTCTTGATTAATGCTCAAAGAATAAAAAGTAATATAGCACATTCACAAGTAAAATATGATTATTAAATAAAGTATAAATACTTCCTTGATAATTTACTACTTAGAATAATCCTTGCCCCTGTGTTTCCCCATGAATAAAAGACAAACTAAAACATACCTACTTGCTTTAAAAGTGATTGCCCACTTCATATGCCAATAAAAGCAGTGAGAAATCCTCTGTCTTTAGTTTTAATACAATATTTTTAGAAAATTGGAAATGAAGTTAATAAAAGAAATTAAGATCAGATGTTAGCAAAACACTTCATGCCTTCACAATCTTAAAAGTTTCCTACTGATAAATAGCTTAGTTTAGACAGAAGAACACTGTCCTGGGATTGAGTGTGGAAGGGAGACTGTTCTTGACCCTGACAGTGTGGGACTGAGCAGACGACATTGGGAAAGGTGTTCTGACTTTCCAATAATAGAGTGAGATTGTCCCTGGGATCACTTAATCAATTAAGCGATGGGGCCACATTGACAGGTCTGGAAGTGAACATATCATTTATGAGGAATAAGCCTTGGGAAAGTTCCTTAAACTCCATTTGCTTCAGACTGCAAACACAAATGAACAAATGGACTGTGGCGTGACTGTGTGTCAGCATGGTGGGGTTGGGTCATTCCTCTTCCTTCGTCCATGTTCACCACAGCCAAATGGGCTGTTGGGTGGTCGGAATTTGTCAGGAAGACAGACAGCCACTGGGAAATGGCGCTCATTGGTCTTCTGGGCTGTGATCCAATGCTTTGCTCCCTGCGTGGAGGAGCCCCCAGTGTCATTGTATGTAACATGTGGCAAGAGTTTCTTTCTTTTAAAAATGATCTCATTGAGATCAACTAAAAGCATCTAAAAGTTAGGAAAGTATTGGAGCACGTTGAAGAGAAAGAATATTTAAATGCAAGTATTTACTGATCTATTTCTCCATCCTTCAACGTTAGTGAAGTGGGTTGATTTTAAATCTCTTTATACTGTGTTAAGAAGCCACTTGACTAAAGAGTATCACTTTTACTTTAGAAGTACAAGCAGAAAATAAGAACATGAACAAGAAAGTATTATAGATTTTAAAAAATCAAACAGATTTTTAGATCCAAGTTTGATCTTCCTTCTACTTATGGAATTTTGATTTCCCCCTTCTTTTACTACTTTGTTATTATAATCATGTCTCTTATTAGTTTTCACTTTATTTTTAGTTGAAATCATAGCCAAAGGACTTTACTAAATAACAGTGTTTCTAGAGTTAAGATTTGGCATTTCTTCTTTTATAAAACAATTCTAAATTTATTGGGAGACCCATATGACTGAGCATTTCAAACCATGGAACCGTGGATTTGTATCATAAATTTTTTTACATGATGATGTGACTATAATGTGACTATAATGTGACTTTTAACAGCTTGTATAACCAAAAAAACCCCAGCAAATTATAAATGTACCACTCCAATTATTTGTCTTCCTCTTCCCCTCTCAAAACACTTAAATTTGAGAAGACTAGATTCACTAACTAGTTGCCTAAGCTTGGGTACATCATTTAATTTCTCTGGATTTTGTTTTTATCTCTGTAGGATGAAGTGTGAGACTAGCTAGATTAGTTTCTCTTAACCTTAAGTGTTTACTGGGATCATATAAGAAGCCTATGAAATATGATTGATGTCAAGAACCTGCTTCAAATCAGTTAAATCAGAGCCTCTGGTTATAGAGCCCAGACACCAGTATTGTCAAGCTTTGTAGATGATTGTGACGTGCAGCAGTGTCAAGGGACAGACAGATGCTCTACGGTAACTCCGGAGTGCTGGGCCTCTCCCAAACCCTCTGTGGCAAACTCAATAATAATGATGATGATAATAATAAAGAAGATGTTTTCAGTGGTTTTTATCTTTTACATTTAACAAATAAACCAAAGTTACTGAAAGAAATACAACAAACTCTCCAAATTAGCCACTGTGTATATGTGTTACTCAAATAATACAGTAAAAACTCTTTACATTGTGAATGAATTATCTTGTTTGTATAAGTTGAAGTGGCATAAATGGACCAAAATATATGTGCTTAATAAGACACTTTTTCTATACACATAAAAAGTACTCATAAGATATCAATGATCAGATGAAAATGGAGAAAAAATCTAGATGTTCTGGTGGGCGGATGTGCAACACCTAGACCTCTTTTTCTTCCATTCTCCCCCCAATTTCCTTACCTTTACCTGTTCTACTTTGACACTGTATTGTCATTCTTTATTTCTTTCAAGGGATAACATCTCTTTGTGGGCACAATGAGAGAAAGACATCTCCCAGATTTACATTAATAGAAACATACCCTTCCCCTTATTTCTTCCTACTCACAAACCTCAAAAATATGTCTTCTCAAAGTTTTATATCAAAGCTAAGAATTTTTAATTAAAGCTCAGTTCCTCTGAACTATGAGGACTAGACCAGACCAAGGACTGCCACATCATTTCTCTCCTCATTATCACCTCGTTAAGATCCCAGAACATGCCTCAGAGGCAGGGGGCTGAGACATGCAGCTTAACAAGGTGATAATGAGGAGAAAATGTCTCCAGCCTATTTGGGGCACAGCCCATGCTAGGTAGGATGATGGCAGGTCAGTTTGGACTGAGAAGAACACACTTTAGTTCCTAAAATGTCCTTTTCAGAAAGGGTTTGGTTATTTTAAGGTAAAAGGGTTTGGCTATTTTAAGGTAATTGTGTTCCCTTCTCATTGCCGATGGTAAGCCAAGATGAATAAAAGAAGATTTAGGCCTCAGACTTTGAGGCTGAAACCGAAGCAGCTAATATTCATGAATCTTTTTATCCTTTGTCATGTGAACCTTGATAGCCAGACGTTGGTATCGAACTAAAACACCAGATTCTCTAGTCGTCATGTGACTGTGTTTTGGCTGATGATATTTAAGTGAAAATGATTCTGTTACCTCCTAGAAGAATCTTCTTTTTTTTCTCTTTCTTCTTTTTTGGTACTGAGGTCATTCTACCTCTAAGCTATACCTCTAGCCCTATTATATTTTCTAGTTTAAAACAGGGTCCTGTTAAGTTGCTGAGGGTTTTACTCTAAGTTGCTGAAGTTGATCTTGCACCTGTGATTCTCCTGTCTAAGCCTCCCAAGTACTGGGATTACAGATGTGTGCCTAGTTTAGAAGTATCTTAAATAGAGGTAATTGACTTTTCTTCAGTTATTTCTTCCTTTATATTGGATGAAAAGTAGATTTGATACCTGGAGCTCATTTCTAACCATAAAGTCATTTTGGACCATGAAGTGAGCCATAAAATGAAATTTTATGGCATAAAATCAATTGGACCTTCATTACCATATAGGTACCATATCAACATGAACAGCCTCCCTCAGGATTCTTTTACCTGAAGGAGAAAATATTTGTTCATGTTAACATGGAGAAATGAGTTAAGTTGGAAACTACTACACCTATTTAAAAGGATTAACTATGTTTTTCTGATGCCATATTTAACTCCAATACAAATTGCACACTCTTTCATCCTTAATTTTCAACTATCACTCAAACAAGAACACCTGGGAGCAGTAGTGTGCTGGAGCCAGCTCACATAGCCAATGTCAAAATATTAAGAATTCTGCAAGCCAGTTAAGTACAGCTATTATTAAAGTTAAATCATATATACAATCGTAATTTTTTTTGTGGTACTAAGGATTGAATCCCAGGGGCATTTTACCTCCGAGCTACATCCCCAAGCTCCTATTTTTTATTCTTTATTTTGAAACAGGGCCTCACTAAGTAGCTGAGACTGGCTACGTACCCACGATCCTTCTGTCTCAGCCTCCCAAGTACTGGGATTACAAGCATGCACTACCACACACAGCTTATAAAATAATAATTTAATAAATTACCTTAAAACCAAAGGTGGCATATATTTAAACATTACCATTTTCCAATGGTTTTATTTTTTCCTTCTTTTGAGTTTATATTGTGCCTGTGTATTTTAAAACACACTACAATGGGAGTATTTCTATGCATTTTTTCCAGTTATCTGTTTAACAATGGGGGATGGGTAACTTACATTCAGTCAGAGGGAAGCATTACCACCATAGAAACCAGAAAATGCTGCAAATTATTTTTGTTGGTTAGTTGTTTAGCCTTTAAAAAGTTATGAGAAAAAATGTTAATCATGTGAGTTATACTTGCAAGTGTATCACATCTAGTGCTGAGGCCAAGACTTTAGGTTTTCTTTAATGAATTCTGTGTGAGAATGAGAAATAGTGTAATAGAAGGCCACCTGACACTTAGTGAAAGTCACCTTAGTAGGCAAAGAGTTAGCAGATTAGGATTCAACTGCATTTGTCAAACCTTGGTAGAATTGCAATCCTGAGGTAGCTATAGGTGCATGAGTTCAGCACAAATGAATGAAATCATTCTGTGAGAATCGTTTGGGTCTAGAATTTATGATAAAGAAAACTCAATACTATTATTATTACTTATAAATTATGTGCCATGCTTTGTATCAGTAAAATAATAATAAACAGATAATGATATATGCATGCATGGTCATTTTTTTCCAGAAAGCCAGTTTTTAAAAATTTACTAGAATACTACTGAGACCATCTGTTACTTCCTTATCTCCCTCAACTCAAATGTTCAGTTGACTCGTAAACCCTCCAAATTTTAATTTAGAAATGTTATTTGAATCATATGTTTTTATTCACTCTATGGCTAGTGCAGTACAGTGGTCATGACGCAGTGATGCAGTGGGTCATTATTGTCTCTCTGGCTTCTGCTTTTTTCTCCACCTTCTTTGTCCGTGTGTATTCCATACCTTCACCAGTAGGATCCCTTGACAGGACAGATGTGTTCCTACTAATTCCCTATTTAGTGTCACTAGGTGGAAAGGATCTGCCCTCAATGTGCAAGGGCATCATCCCATCAGCTGGCAGTCCAAAACAAAGAGGAAGAGACAAGGAATTCTTTTCTCTCCTGGGGCAGAGACACACTCTACTCCTGCATGTGGATATCAGAACTTTGATCTCTTTGGCCTTAGGATTTCAGGACTTAAAACCAGTACCATTCAATTCTCCCCTAGCCTCTCAGGTCCTTGGCTTTATTCCATTAGCTCCCCCGATTCTAAGGCTTTGGGACTTGGATTGAGCCATGCTAACTGCATCTCCAGCTTACAGATGGTCGTTGGTCAGTCCACTCAGTCTCCATAGTCATGTGAGCCAATTGCCTTATCTATCAATCATCTAGGCTATTGGTTTTGTTTCTCTGAAAAACACAAATACAGAGCTTCTTGTTATTCTCTTTATCCTACCATCAAGTGAGGGTAATTTGGTAATTTGGTAATTTACAATAAGTTCTAGAGAGGGATGCAGCTGTGAGCTATTAGTAGTCAACATCCTCAGCACCCGTGGAAGTGATGAAAGCCCCGTAACAACTGGAGAACACAGGGAGGAGCTAAAGGGAGACTGATGGATCCTTAGGTAAGTAGAGGGTCCTTGGCCACCCTTTTCTGGTCATTAGCCACTCCCTAGTCCTAGTCAATAGAAGATGACATATTCTTAGATAAGTTTTTGAGATCCTAGGGCAAAGAGCTAATTTGCCCCAAGTTACACAGCAAGAGCCTAGAAAAGATCTTAGATCATCTTACAAAATTTTGCATGTTCTGCTGTTAGTAGGATCATGTCCTACTTTGAGGATATCATTTAAGATCATTGCTTTAGATCCCTATCTACTTGGGGTCTAGGTGCAAAAGTAGTAAAGTATCAAAACAGTAACCTCTGTAAATGATAATATTTTCTGTCAATACTGGCATTCGTTAAGATGTCAGTCCTCTCATCTGGCTTTCATTGATAGAGAGCATGAGTTGCTACTGAATGGCTTAAGAGCTGTGTGGGAGACTGTCTCGAAGATGGCTACTGACAGTTCTTCTCATCTCTGTAAACACATCCTACCATTCCCATAAGATATGGAAACGGGGCGTGGTGGCACACGCTTGTAATCCAATCCTAGAGGCTGAGACCAGAGGATCAGGGTTCGCGGACTGCCTCAGCTACTTAGTGATGCCCTCCACAACTCAGTGAGACCCTGTTTCAAAATAAAGAATTTAAAATAGGGTAGGGAGTGTAGCTCAGAGGTAGAATGCCCCTGGATTCCATCCCCAGACCCCCCTCCACACACACACAAAAGATATGGAGTGGACTTTTTTTTTTTTTTGGTGGTACTGGGGTTCCTGGAAGCCCTTCTACATCTGGGCTACACTCCCAGACCTATTTTTATACTTTTTTATTTGGAAACAGGGTCTCTTAAGCCAGCGCGGCTGGCTTCAAACCTGTGCGATCCTCCTGTCTCCGCCTCCCAAGCACAGGGATTACAAGCGTGAGCCACCATGCCCGGCGTGGACTTTATTTCTCTTTGAATCTGAGCTAGACTTGTTTTGAGCAACAGAATTCTGTAAGAATAATGCTATTCCTATCTAAGCCCTTAACATCTCTGGAAGACTTCATTTCTTTAAACAATATTTTATAGTTTTCAATAGTACAATTTTGCATTTAAAAAACTATTCCTAAATATTTTGCTCCTTTGGTACTCTTGCAAATGTAATTCAGTTTATTTTTATATTCGCTGCTAGTGTATAAATCCAACTGAAATTCCTGTAATGATCTTGTATTCTGAAGCCTTACTAAACTTTTTAGATAAAATTTTATCAGATTTCTTACGATATCATTTAAGAATAGAGATAATTTTACTTCTTCCTTTACAATCTAAAGGAGGATTATTTTATTTTTTATTTCATTTTCTTCTTTTTCTTTGGGACCCTCAGCCCTATTTTATTTTTATTATTTTTATTTTTAATCTTTTTATTTTTAATTTTTATGGGGATCATATTGAAAATGGCATACATTCAGACAGTGCTTGGTGCCCTCCCCCTCCTGCTTCCCCTTTCCCCCCTCCCGACAATGAGTGTCGAGGTTGACCATGCTACATTCATACTTATACACATAGTCAAAAGTAGCTCCTCCATTAATCAACCGCAGCCTTCTTCCTCTCCTACCCTTTCATTCTACCTTTGCTCCATTATCCAGAGTCCCTCTGGTATCCCCAATACTCCCTAGTTTGGGCATATTAGAGGAAGCATATGTCCCTTCTCTTCTGTGCTTGGCTGATCTCACTTAACATAAAAGTTCTCCAGGTCTTTCCATCTTCTTGTGAATGACATGATCTTGTTCTTCTTTATTGCTAAGTAGAATTCCATTGTGTGCATTTCCTATAAGTTTGCAGTCCATTTATCTGTTGATGGAAACCTCTGTTGGTTCCATATTTTGGCTATTGTGAATTGTGCTGCTATGAATATGGGTATGCATATGTTACTGTAGTTCTTGATTTCAACCTATTATTTTAAAACAGGATCTCACTAAGTTGCTGAGGCTGGCTACAAACTCGGAATCCTCCTGTATCAGCTTCCCAAGTACTGGGATTAGAGGCTTATGACACCATGCCCAGCTTTTATTTATTTCCATGTCGAATTTTTCTGCTGGAATCTCCAGAATAAAGATGAATAAAAGTAGTAAGAGCAGACATCTTCATCTTATTCTTGATCTTGTGAGAATCAGTCTTCCACTATTAAGTACAAAGTAAATGTGGATATTTTTAAAATGCTCTTTACCAGGTAGATTGCTGTTCCTCTCCATTCTCACTTTGAGTGGTGCTGTTGTTTTTTGAAGGTGGTGCATTGGGTTTATTCAAATGTTTTCCTGTGTCTGTTGAGATGAACTTATGGTTGTTTTTTTTATTGTTATGGCTTATTATATTGACATTTATTTATTTATTTATTTATTTATTTATTTATTTATTTATTTTGAGACTCTGGGGATGGAACCCAGGGGCATTCGACCTCTGAGCTACAGCCCGTGCCCTATTTTTTATTCTTTATTTTAAAACCGGGTCTCACTGAGTTGTAGAGGACCTCACTAAGTACCTGAGGCTGTCTGCGAACCACGATCCTTCGTTCTCAGCCTCCCGAATGCTGGGATTACAAGCGTGTGCCACCATGCCCGGCTTATATTGATTTAAATATGCTAAACTGACCTCACCTGCATGGGACATGTTGCTGGTACTTTGTTGAAGATTTTTATCTCTATATTTATAAGAGATTGCTTTTTATTTCTTGTGATATCTTTGGCTTTGGAATCAAAGTAATATAAGCCTCACAGAATATATGAGTAAATGTCTTCCCCCTTCTAATTTTTGAAATAGTTTGTGATTCATTGTACTATTTCTTCCTTAAATGGGTCTGTGCCTTCCTTTGTAAAAAGTGTAAATTAATCAATCTCTTTTCTTCCTATGACTATTCAAATTTTGATTTACTTTTGAGTTACTTTCATCAATTTGTTTTTTTAGAAGTTGTTCATTAAAATTAGGTTATCAAATTTGGTCTATATTTATTTATAATGTCCCCAGAGTAATTTCTTTTAGTTATGTAAGATTGATAGTGATGTCTTTAATTCCATATTTTAGTAACTGAATCTTCTGGGGTTTTGTTTGTTTGTTTTTTGATCAGTCTAGCTAAAGATGTTAATTTTGTTTATCTTTTAAGGAATCAACATTTGGTTGCCTTAATTTTCTCTGTTTTTTCCATTCTAATATTTCATTTATTCCTGACATAAACTTGAGTATTTTCTTTCTTCTACTTGCTTGGAAATTTATAGTTCTCCTTTTATAAGGTAGGGATTTAAGTAATTAATTTGAGGTCTTTTATTGTAGGTATTAATTTTATTTCTCAATATTAATTAATTGTATCCTCTATGTTTTAGTACACTGTGTTTTTTGTTTGTTTTTGTTTTGTTTTTAGCAGGTCTGGGGATGGAACCCAAAGGCATTTGACCTCCGAGCTACACCCCCTGCCCAAATTTTTATTCTTTATTTTGAAACAGGGTCTCACTGAGTTGCAGAGGAACTCACTAAGTATCTGAGGCTGTCCGCAGTTCTTCAGTCTCAGCCTCCTAAGTGCTGGGATTATAAGCGTATACCACTATGCCCAACTAGTAAATTGTGTTTTAAGTAATGTCAAAGTGTTTCTTAATTTTCCTTGTGATTTCTCCTTCAAGCTATTGGTTAGTAGAGATTTGCTATTCAAATTTCACATTTGTCCTTTAATTTGTCATAGATTGAAATTTTACTTCATTGTGACTTGAGGAGTTAGGCCGGTGCCAGGACCAGCAAGGCCGGAATCGGAGCCTGTCGTGAGACAAGGCCGGTGCTGGGGCCTCCAAGGCCTGGATTGGAGCCCACTGAGGGGTAAGGCCAGTGCCAGGGCCAGTGAGGCCAGGATTGGATCCTGCCTTGAGGCAAGGCCAGAGCTGGGGCCTGCGAGGCCAGGATAGGAGCCTGCCAAGGGGTTAGGCCTGTGCCAGGGTCAGCGAGGCTGGGATCGGAGCCAGCCTTGAGGCAAGGCTGGTGCTGAGGCCTCTAAAACCAGGATTGGAGCCAGCCGAGGGATTAGGCCAGTGTGAGGGCCAACAAGGCCAGAATCAGAATCAAGGGCCTCCCATGAGGCAAGGTCGGTGCTGGAGCCAGCAAGATTGGGATCAGAGTCCTCCAGGTGGCCAAGCCACTACTGGGACTGTCAAGAGTGGGATCGGAACTTGCACTGCGGCATGCACAGAGACATATCACAGAAAATAAAAACCAGATGCTTCCCCTAATTAGCAATAACTAGGAGGAAAGGGGTAACAAGAGGAGGTCGAGTTATAGAAAGGGCCCTATAGCAAAGCAACTAAGGTGACCAATCAGAGGGGATGGGATGGGGGAGGATGGAACCTCTTTAAAACTCAGGAGGTTTGTAAACAAATGTATCAAGATAATCACCAATTAAGCATGGGATCGAAGGAGGAGGGAATGGGATGGGGATTGGATGAGGGCTAATTGGATGATTTGTGCTTGTATATCCTCTCAAGTCTTGTATTCCAATGTGATGTATGATTACAATACACCAATAAAAAAATAAAAAATAAAATAAAAAATAAAAAAATAAGATAAATAAAAACTAGGAAAAAAAGAAGAAAAGCTTGCAAATATTTTCTCCTATCCCATAAACCATTTCTGCACACTGCTAGTTTTTCCCTTTTCTGCAAGGTTTTCAGTTTGATATCACATTTATGAATTCTTGATATTAGTTCCTGAGCTTTAGGAATCCCCTTAAATGTTCCTTTACATCATTCACTCAATTATTATACTTTGCAACTTCAGAATTTCCATTTTGTTTACAATTACCATCTTTTTATTGCTATTCTCTATTTTATGAGATATATATTCATTTTATTTTTAAATTATTTTTTCTAAACATTTTTATTATAGCTTCTTCAAAGTCTTTGTCTTCTAAGTACACTAGTTAAGCCCCATTAAAAGTAATTTTTATTGCTTGTTTTTTTTTTCTTTTATCCTGAATATGTCACTCTTTTCTACTTCTATGCTTATTCTGTGTGTGCGCACGCACGCACACACTTGTATGATTGGGGATTGAACCCAGGTGCTTTCTACCTCCCAACTACACCCCAGTCTTTTTTTCTTTATTTTTTTAAACAGGGTCTTGTTCAGGTTATTGAGAGATTTGCGTTTGCTGAGGCTGTTATTTAACCTGTGATCCAACACCACACACGGCTACTTATAATTTTTATTAAAAGCAGGGCATTTAGATAATCGAATGTACCTAAATATGAATATTGCCTTCCCCTCCCTCACCAGATCATTGATTTCTTGATCATTTTGGTTATTTAGCAATTTAGCTGAACTCATGCAATGCAGCATATTATTTTTTCTGCTATGTTGAAACATTTTGGTAGTGTTGATACTGGAGATTGAACCCAGGGATATTCTACCTCTGAGCTATACCTCCAGCCTTTTTTTAATTTTTGTTTTGAAACAGGGTCTTGATACATTGCCACAAGGCTCACCAAATTGCTGAGATTGCTGAAGCTGGCCTTGAATCCTCAATCCTCCTGTCTCAGCCTCCCAAGTATTGGCATTACAGGCATACACTACCATGCCTGGATCTTATTTTTATTCTTTAAAAAAAATGTATTGGTACATTGTAGTCATATATCTTAATGGGGTACAAGATGGTAGAGTCATACATGCACACATCACTCATTTAGCCTTTCCCCAATTTCTACCCCATTTCCTCCCCAATCCCTCCTTCTCATGTTTGGCTTAGGTATTAACTTTGATATGTTTGTGAATGTTCATCATGTACGTCAGGGAATTTCCCTCTTTTCCCTCACATTCCTCTCAGTTAGGTCATCTTATTTGCTCATCTATAGTTTCTCCTTTTCATCTAGAGTTCTTCCTATGACCATTTTCTCCCTAATTTTCACATATAAGGGAGAGCATCCTATTTCTCACTTTTTGTGACTGACTAGTTTCACTTAGTATCATGTTCTCCAATTCCATCCATTTCCTCGTAAATGATGTAAATTTGTTCTTCTTTATGGCTGAGTAAAATTCTTATGTGTATTCTGGGTGTGGGGGCGCACGCTTGTAATCCTGGCACTTGGGAGGCGGAGACAGGAGGATCGCGCAGGTTGGAAGCCAGCCGCGCTGGCTTAGGAGACCCTGTTTCCAAATAAAAATGTATAAATATAGGTCTGGGAGTGTAGCCCGGAAGTAGAAGGGTTTGCAGGAACCCCAGTACCACAAAAAAAAATCTTATGTGTACATATCACATATATCTTGACTACTCAGAGGTTGACATAGTCACTCACTAGTAAAAGGTTGTGTTTAAACTCTTAGGTTTTTATGTTTACAATTATATATGTGTTTGGCTTGGAGGCTATGATTACAGTTCAGGGAGTTGACACATTATTTTCTGTTTAGCCAGAGATAAAGTAGCTTGGATACTCCCTTCCTTATAACTTCTGAGAGTATATGGCCATGGTCATGCACATAGTCATCCAGATTGCCTAGGATGACTATGAATTTATTTTTAGTTCTGGCTTCCAAATAGTCCCTGTCTCAGAGTAGCTTATTGTTCAATCAGTATTTGATCAGCACAAGTTCCTTACACTAATGTGGTTTTTGCCCTGTGTAGATGGACCTATATGACTCTTGAGGGGTGTTTTCAAATGTGTGTCATGTCCTGCTCTGATTGATCTTGTACACAGCCTTGCACATGCACATGGCCTTCCCAAGCTTCAGAGTTGAATGTGAGTCCAGGAAGGGTCTTCCTACACTTTGGTCCTTTCTATTGAACTTCTGGCTGCTCTGCCTTTTACTTTTATTTTATTTTTTAATCAAATAACCACTATCCTTCTCTTAATTGTTTAGGCTACATTTAGACCAAAGTCTCTGTTGGCTTTGATAATGCATTTAGGCATAGTGTTTTCTATGCTCTGTTCTAAGTAAAGTTTGATTGCTTTGGCAGAATACAGAGAACTTCTTCCTTTGGTCTTCCCTTTCTTCTGGATGGAACTCCTGCACCACTGCAATGGGGATGAAGTTCTGCTCTTCTGAGAGTGACAACCTCGCTGTCAAGGGAGCACTGGAAAGGTGGACAGCCCTTGTTTTTCTTGTCTTTCTTTGCATGGGGCTTGTACCCCATGTGCAAATTGGATGAAGAAAAAGTCATGTCCCATTTTTCTTGGCTTGCTATACATGGAGTGGCACTTGTGCCATAGAAGTGAGCACTGGGTGAAGGAGAGGAAACTCCATCTTCTTGGCTGCACCTACCTGGAACAGAGTTTATGCATACAGGACTGGATTAGCAAATGAGAAACACCAGCTGCCCACTTTTGATAGAGTGAAGCCTAACTCCAAACTATCAGTGGGGACAGGAAGAAAGAACCCTAATAGTCTCTCCTTTACCTCTCTAAAGTTGAGTGCTTGAGGCAGAGTTTTGGTAACAAGAATATAGGTTGAGTAAAGGAACAGATCATGCATCAAATACCACAAACTCACTCTTTTTTACTGAGATGCAACAGATTTTCTAGAATGGAAGCTTCACCATTTGGTGCATGCTTTTATGACTAGTTCCAGAGACTTTACTTTTTAAAACACTAATTGTTGCTAGTTCAGTTATTTTCCTGAGGATAGGGTCCTCTGAGCTCTTTATTATGCCATTATAGAAATACCACAAAATCATTATTTTTTAGGCCCCTAAGTTTTGAGGCATGTTGTCATACAGTAATAGACAACTGAACCATACTCCACAGCCAAAGAAGGTTATGTGTAAATCATAGTTCTATTACTAGCTGGGTGATTTGGGGGAAAAAAATTTTAGTATGATTTTATTGGTACATGATAGTCTCACATCATAATGTCATTTGACAGTGAAATACATGCATACAGCATTTGGTAATCACCTCCCCATTTCCCCATCTCCCTTCTTCCCAACACAGAGTACTGAGATTGACATTGGTACCTTCATATATGTACACATAGTCAATGGTAGTCATTCCATTAATGAACCTCATGGGGGAAAGTTTTCTGAAGAAACTACACTTCTATTCCCCTACTTATAAAAGCCTACAATGTGAAGAATAACTGAGTTAATGTTTATAAGGCATTTGGGCAGCATCTTGAACCAAAGAAGCCTTAGTGATTGAGAGTAGTGTTAGTACTAATAGTGGAGGTAACAGGGATGTTGAAACTTACAAGGAAGATAAATCTGGGGAGCCAACAATATGTTAGTTGCTAAGCTTACAGCACTATTCAATGTTCTATGGCAGGAGAACTTGAAAGAGAGGTTAGAACTGGAGAAATAGGCCTGAAACTTCATTGTTTCTTGAAACCAGAAAAGCTGTGGTTGAATACAATTCACACACACACACACACACACACACACACACACTTTCAGAGAGAGAAGGAAGAGAGAAGATGCAGAACTCTTGGAAACAACTTCAACTATAAAGCAGGAATGAATAGAAAAAGCCCAAAACTGGAGCAAAAGAAAAATCAGAAGATTTAGAGAATACCGGCACATTAAAGTCCCAGGGGGATAAAAATCATGGAAAGAGTGCCTGTGAGGGTTAAAGAAATGATGAGAGAATCTCACCGGGGCCTTCTGGAATAGTGCTTCTTCTAGAGGGGCGATGCTAGGAGTGAGTGAGAGATAATGGGCGCAGGAGTGGTGGAAAGGACCTAGCAGTAGCCATTTGAAACAGGAATCAATAGAGTATTTTTCTTTGTTTTGCCAAAGGTTTTACTTGTGTGATTTGAATTTTAGGTTGAGGATGTTCTTTTAGGCAGAATAAAATTGGGGTAATAAGAAGTGGGAGATGCAGCCGGGCGTGGGGGCGCACGCTTGTAATCCCCACGCTTGGGAGGCAGAGACAGGAGGATCACGCAGGTTCGAAGCCAGCCACGCACGTTGGCTTAGGAGACTCTGTTTCCAAATAAAAATGTAAAAATAGGTCTGGGAGTGTAGCCCGGAGGTAGAAGGGCTTCCAGGAACCCCAGTACCACAAAAAAAAAAAAAAAGAAGTGGAAGATGCAAAACAGTGCTAAGTGATGAAGGATTGTAAAGCTGGCCCAAGGGATGGAATTATTGCCACAGATGGAAGGGTCAGTTTTCCAGAGGGTTTGAGGAGTTGATGAGTGATGGATTTGTAAACAATCAATGTATCATTGTTTGGGGTAGAGAGAAGGTGAGGGACCACACATCACATAATTGCAGGCATCTCTAAAAGCATGAGACAAAATCATCCACAAAGAGAATCAGGAATGTGAGTATGTGATTTAATTAGGAAGCAGAGTTGGAAAATGTATAAAGGAAATGTGGGAAATAGGATGGACCAGAAAGAAAGTATTAGAGTGCCCACTTGAGGTAGGGTAGTACATACTTTCTTGTTCATAATTGTGCCAAATTGGGATGGCATTTGATAGAAAACCCTTTCTAGATATGCAAATACCTGGCAAAGTATGTGGTCACTCTGATTGTAGATTAGATAAGATTTATTTTAAAGTAAATTAATAATTTTAATGAGAAGCTTTTTTAATAAAATTTTTTCTTGTATGAGAAGAGGAACTATTGACTGAGTGTCCTTTGTGTGCCAGGATGGATGTAATATCATTACACTTACTTTATGGATGAGGAAACTGAGGTCCAAGGAAGCAACTTGTTCAATGGCACACATGCTGGGTTCCTAACCTTGGGCCATCTGTTTGCAAAGCTCAGCCTCTTTCCACTGATCTTCATTATACCTGCTATTACTGGAAACACACACACACACACACACACACACACACACACACACACACACAGTTTTAAGGTGTAGCTTGTGTGCTTTTGAAACTAAGAAAAATAATCTTTACAGTATTAATATTTAATATAAAGATTTTTAAAAAGCTCTATTTTATAGAGATTAAAAAATAAGTGCCTAAACTTAATGGAGCAAAGCAAGGGAGCAATTTGCTCTAATCTTCCACCTAGTGGAAGGTCAAGACAAAGCAACATAAATAGAACCAGCTCCATAAAATATACAACACAAAGCTGCCTGTATGGTGAGATTTGAGGACCAAAGAGAGCTTCATCTGACCTTCAGAACTCTTTCTCCTTTATCTGTTAAGGCATACAAGTTCCTATCAGTAACTCCTTCCACCCTCTCAGAAAGATATTTCCATGAGGTCTATGTTAAAGTGTACAGATTATTTATCAGAGTTATTTCAAATAGAATTCCAAACATGTATAATGCCTGGAGGTTGCAGAAGATGAGAGATGGAAATTCTAATAGGAAACCGCCATGCTATTTGAGGCCAGCCACACTACAGCATGGGCTCTGGGCCCTTAGAGACAGGAAATGGTGACCAACCTGAGAATAAAACCAACACAAAATTTTCTATAATTATTCCCAGGACTTTCATTTTGGTGGAAACAAAAATTACAGGAGGCATAGAAAGTAGATGTGCATTAGGACCAGAGCTCAGAATGAAGGCCACCTTATAGAGTGGTTAGTTTTCTGACATAAAAGATATTCCAGAAGATTGGGTATACCCATGGAAGGGATGTTTTGGTATAGACTAGATGGTCTATAAAGTCCCTTTCAATAATAAAATACTGGCAGACTCTTTGAGTTATTCTGCTAGATGTTAGAGATTCCTTGGTCTCATTATGTTATTATTCCTCCATCATTCATCCATTCTTTCACTTACTTATTCAACAGATATTAACCATGAAATACACTCCATGTGATAAGCACATCACATGGTTAAAGAAGCTTCCTAACCCCAAGCTTCATAGTGACCCAGGGAAGAGAGTAAGTGAACAATATGTTAGGGTCTAGAAAGAATCACAATTTTTTTTTTTTTTGGTGGTACTGGGGTTCCTGGAAGCCCTTCTACCTCCGGGCTACACTCCCAGACCTATTTTTGCATTTTTATTTGTAAACAGGGTCTCCTAAGCCAGCGCGCGGGGCTAGCTTCGAACCTGTGCGATCCTCCTGTCTCTGCCTCCCAAGCGCGGGGATTACAAGCGTGCGCCACCACGCCTGGCAAGAATCACAATTTTAAGAATGTAAACCTCTTGGTGCCACTTTATTTCTTTGTATACCATATCTCGGTGTCAGACTGTGGGATTTCACATGCTCGGGTGTTTTGTTCTAGCTCTGAATAATTGGTATGGTAGAGTCAAAAATTACACCTTCTTTTTCAAGAACTATAAATTAAGTATCAAAATAAGCACTAATCCAAATGTTATAGAGGAAAATGTGTATGCCTGAAACTGGTTGTGGCCAAGTACAGAGATAGCTTTCATTCTGGAGGGGAAGGGCCACAACTCCTCTACAGTCTATGGCCCTCCACCAGCCCCTCAGTCCTAACCAAGCAGGACTCCCTGCCTTTGACCAACTTTTCTCTTTTTGTCATCTTTCAGATGTCAGCTTCTCCCAGTCTGACATTTGCCCAATTAAATTCTGCATTAGTGCATGTAAAGAGCAGTTTTTTAAAGTTTGGATAAGAGTTATATATGTTTATAAATGTGTGACTACAGTGTACAATGGAAAATAGTAGTTTTTATATGCATATAACATCAACCACTTTTGAAATATTTGTAATAGACGAGAGAATGGTGAACAATATGAACTTCTTTTTCATAAATGTGAATTGGGACAAGTATATTTTCTGACCTAGACTTCATCTATGATATGGATAAAGACAACATATCTGATGCTAATTCTAACCATACCTCTTTGTGATTCAAACTCTGAAGATTATAGGTAAAAACATACATACATTAAACAATATAAATATTAGGGTTTTTAATATTATTTTATATAATATAAAATAGTTTATATTTTATATTAAACATAATATTTATATTATACTAAATATAAATATAAGGCGGGTGTGGTGGCGCACACTTGTAATCCCGCATTAGGGAGACTGAGACCAGAGGATCACGGTTTGCGGCCAGCCTCAGCTACTTAGTGAGGCCCTCCGCAACTCAGTGAGACCCTGTTTCAAAATTAAGAATAAAAAATTGGGCAGGGGGTGTAGCTTGGAGGTCAAATAACTCTGGGTTCCATCCCTAGACCTGCAATATATATATATACATATATATATAATTTTAAAATTAGGGTTGTGGGGAAATGTATCAATTACCATAGGCTAGATTATGTGTTGCAGTAACAAATCTATCCTGAAACCTTAATAGAAACAGCTGCATCGGGAGGCTGAGACTGGAGGATCGTGGTTCACGGACAGCCTCAGCTACTTAGTGAGGCCCTTTGCAACTCAGTGAGACCCTGTTTCTAAATAAAGAATAAAAAATAGGGCAGAAGGTGTAGTTTGGAGGTCGAATGCCCCTGGGTTCCATCCCCAGACCCGCAAAAAATAAAAAAAGAAAAGAAAAAGATAAAAGAAAGAAAGAAACTTGATAGGCATGCAAGTAATGATTTAAAAGATCAGGCAAAGTTAAAAAATGAGATACCAGAAATAGAACACTTAGTCCAATTGATACAGGTATCAATTTTGTCATTTAAAAAGTATTTGTTCAAATATATTCAGAATATTACCAAAGAATACTTGAAGGTAGGGATGAAATCAAAGCATGTAGTGATGGGTCATGTGTAAATGTCCTTGAGAATTGCCCAGGTCTACACCTGGTCAGGCTCTACCTGTGCATACCTATATATCAGCCCAAACTGAAGCCCATGAATGTAGAGGATTGCAAAACAGGCAGAGAACAATGCTAGCTGAGAGGAATCAGGATTCCCTTGGGTTAAATGCATACTAGAGCTGTAAGATTGATTTGTGCTTCCTATAACTCAGTGAGAGTGGACCTATCTGCCCTTGCCTCCCTAGGTTTCTTTCTGCACCGCCTACAGTCTCTCTCCTTTCCTTTACCCTGTCCTAATGATTTGTTCTCGCTAATTGCGCATCCCCCCATCTTCCTCAAGGGCTTTGATAAATGTGGACAATCTTTGTTTTCCTCACATTCTGTGCCTCGCGTGAGTCATCTCTAAGGGCACTGAATCATGTTCCTTATCGCTCAGCCTCCTGTTTGAAGTCCTTGCCTGGATACATGCTTATTCATCCCCACTCTCTCCACAGTGTACATGTGTGCTGTTTACATTGGGCTGGAATCTGTTGTTAGTGGATGACTCGAGTGTCCCCTTCTTTCCCTGAAGGGCCATCCCTGTTCCTCCTGCCTGTTCAGCTCCCAGTGGGAGAGGAAAAAGCAGGAGTTCTGGCCCTTCACCTCTGCATGTGGACTCTTGCCCAAATCTTCATTCCAGACCGTCCCTTTTTGTTTGTGCTTTATAGCTGCCTTTTCCATAACATTGTCTATTCAGCTAATGAAGAAGAAAGAGGCTCCCCATCCCCAGATTGGCTCGGGGCATCCTGGGGTCTGGGGCTGTACTGAAGGATCACAGGTTCTTTCTCTCCACTCCTCCTTTAATGTGTTTCCCTTTATTACACAAATCAGTGTTTTCTCCTTGGTTTTCTTTTGATTAGTGTAAGTATGCCTCAGAGTACAAATTAAAGAATCTGCACTGCTCAGTGGAATGCTCTGTTTGATGACCCCAGACACTGGGACTTTGCATGAACACTCTGATATTTAGTAATTGGTAATAGATCTTGACATTTCAACAGGCTCCAGTAGGTTATCCCCATTCTTCAGTCTCCTCCCCTTAGCAAGTTGCTCTGGAATTGATTTATGAAGCTAAGTTGCTTTTTACTTGTTTTATTCCTCATTATTCATATTTAATGTTATCCACACTTGACCTTGTGACTCTAATTCCTTAAACTGAGTAATGTACACACATTGACTTTGTTCTTCTTGACAGGTCTTATCATTTTTTATCTTTGCCATCCCACTTTCAGCCTTTTAAAGACCCAGGGCTCTCTGAATCTCTTATCTGTTTACATTCTTCTTCATTATTTAGTATTAATGTCCTTTGTTCAGCCATTATTCTCTAGGTTGTTATTTTCCCTAGTTTCCTGATTTGGGTCTTTCTGTCACTGAGCCACATTTCTCACTACCACATTTTAGAGGTGAGCTATAGCCTCATCCATGAACCTCATTCAAGTGTTGTAAAGAAAATCATTGAAACCAAGAATTCAGCAACAATTCTATAAGTTCTTGCCTGGGATTTTCAGCATCATTTAGGAACATCAGTTGTGAATTGTTGCTGAGAGTGTACATTTAATCAGAGGAGGAATATCACTCAGCAGTTAAGAAATAAGGCAGAAATGTTGCCCTCAAATAATTATTAGGACAAAGATACAGCACAAAATACTTGCATGGATATGACTGGATCCAGGGGTGTTCCAGAGGGAGATTATGTTGTTCTTTGGAAATATTTTTCACAAAGTCATGAATTGACAAATAACCATTAGTACCCATTCAGTGGTCTAGGTACAAATGGCAATCCATTTCCTAACTTCTTTTGAAGTGTCATGATGTGAATTGGCAGGGAAATAAACTACAGCATGGGAATACTACTCACGCAAGCCTTAACACTTGGGCAGTTAGTTTAGTTACTTAGACTGTTTTTCTGCTAAAGCCAAGTGTGGGCCACTTAGTTTCATGATCTCACTTGCTGGGGAAAAAAATGACAAGTGTCTCCCAGCAGCACATTTTAGAGGGGATAAAGGGAAAACATAATATTGGTGCTAACCCTAAATAATTACCTCCCTAGAAAAATTAGGTTAAACTTGATTAAAGATTAGACAGTGAATTAAGACTGTGCTTTTGAGATGAAAGAGCATATTTTTATTATAACAATAATACCAGCACTATTATAATTACTACTATTATCACATGTCACATATTGTTTAGACCTTTAGCTCTCATAGTATTTAAAAATACTATGCAGACTAATATGCTCCTCAGCAATAAAGAAGAATGGGTAAATAGATGCCAAAATGTTTTCTTTCAAAATAAAATTTTCATTTAAAAGTCATCTTTTATTGTTTTTACCTGATTGACTATATTCTGTGGCAGAGTTACCATGACTGACCAGAGCCATTTGCACCTTGAAGTAGGTCAAGTTTTGAAATAAATTAGTCATCTATATTCAGGGTTCTCCTCTTAGGGCGAGATTAGGTAGAGTTAAGGTTAAGGTATTGCCAAAAAAAAAAAAAAAAAAAAAAACCTAAATGCAATGCCTCGGACATTATAGAAGTTAATTTTTTTTCCTATGGTACAGTCCTTAGCATATACATCTTTTACTCAAGGTCCTACAGGGACTGAGGCCCTTTCTATGTTGTTACTTTGCAAATTCCTAGAATTTTACCCTTGTCTAAATGATTGAACTAGGGTCACTAACCCACACCTAGCCTGTAGGGAAAAAAAAAAAAGAAGTGGAGAGCAAGTGACTTTCGATGTATGTAATCTATAAGTTATATAAAACAGTTGTGCTCTTATTTAAATGGCTGTAAGGGAGACCTGGGGAGGATGGTGGCCAAAGCCCCATGACTCCCATGGGGACTTGAGGATAGTGTTCTGCAAATAAAAGGATGAAGAAAATAATGGATCCTGGGAATGATTACTGGTCTCTGCCACCCTTACTGCAATTGACAAAGTGCTATTATTGTTTTGTGTAAGTGTTTAAAGTGTGTGTGTGTGTGTGTGTGTGTTCTCATGTTCTCTGAAGTTTTTCACCCATTCATTGGTAGCAATTTCTTTATTTTATACTTTATTTATTTTGTGGTACTGGAGATTGAACCCAGGGGCATTCTATCTCTGAGTTACATCTCTAGAACTTTTTATTTTTTATTTTGAAACAGGGTCTCAATAGGTTGCCAAAAGTCTCACTGAGTTACTGACACTGTCCTTGAACCTGAAACATCCCTGTCTCAGGCTCACAAATACTGGGATTATAGGTGTGTGCCACCACAACCAGCTGTAATAATTCCCTTTAAAGGCGGTCTTTAAAATTATCTATTTAGGACAATCAAATAATTTCTGACAAGCATTATATTCTATTTAATAAGCCAAATCTACTTCTTAATTATTCATTTGAATAGATCAAAATCTAGTCTCAGAACTTATGTCTTTTCTACCCCATTCTCTCCCAGCCCCCAGCTTAAGTTTAGGTTGTTAAAATACTCTTTGAATCAACTTTTTCTGGTTTTGTTTACTGTTGAAAATTAGTGTTATGCATTTCACTGATTTTAATAATCCAAATAGCTGACTACCATTAATTGAACCCTGCTCTAAAGATTATGAATCATTCCATCCTTTGCACACCCCCCACCGTGACACAGTTCTCCTCATGCACTCTGTAAGTGAGGGGATCAAGACTCAGTAGAGCAAGTCACCTGCATTATAGTCTACGCTCTAAATCGCAGCCTTGCACCTCTATGAGAAAGGTAAATCTGTTGTTCAAGTCACTGAGATGTAAAGCTAAGATCACCTCACCTGGATGAATCAAAACAACCTGAGCAATGCATAATCTTCAGTTTGCAGAATGCCCTGCATTCAATACCTTTGAGATCACCGTATTTTGAAAAAGATATCAAAAGGAATCTGTGCTTCTCACAGTTTTTGTTTACTCTCCAAAGTCACACCACCTTATAGTGCAATAATAAAATTAGTGCATCAGAACATTGCTTTTTAACATTTTCATAAAAATGAAGGTACTTTTGATCCTTTCTCTATTGCCAAGTTCAGAGGCACCATATACCCTGTTTTTTTAAACTGGAAACCGACTGTAAAAATATAGTCCTCCATCTCTCAGCAGTGATAGATAAGAAGTACTGAAACAGCATTAATAATTAATGGGCAGACAAGATGAAACTCCAGTTGCTCAGACTGCTGTCTCCACATAATCTGTATTTTATACAAAAGGAGAAAGAACTCAATGGAATTTTAGCTGTGACCGGATAAAAACTGCCAGCAAAATGTGATAAGGAAAGTCTAATGTGTATATTAATCATGTTTATAGCTCCTCATTTGTTGATATATTAGCCTAAACTCCCTTTAAAAATACATTTTTGATCACCAGTAGATTCATTTAATGCAATCAAACTTCAACTAGGGTCCAATTAAGGTTTCTAATTTTTATTAATCAAAAATAATTCATCTTTCTCATAAATCAGGAAGCAAATGGGTTAAGAATTTTAGTGCAAGATGAGAAGCATTAGGAAAAGAAATCTAAAGAAGTTTGATGCATGATGTAAATATGCCATCGTATGTTTATAGCTTGAGTTAACATTTGGCACTTTTATTATCCAAATTGTTTTTCTAGATATAATGAACATATAATATGACTCAAAGCGAAACACAATTTACCCTTGAATGGTGTCAGCTTCAACATGATGCATTTTTATTTTCTCTGGATCAGTTATAACAAAACAGATTACAGAACTGGGACAGGGAATGGAGTGTTTCTAGAGATATCTATAATTTTGTGGTTAAAAGCCTAAGAAAATAGACTCAGTTTAATCTAGAAGAAAAGGAGTTGCTATGTATAATAATTTGAGGGCACTGGAAAAAAACAAAATGTACAAACTATGGCTTAGAAAAAATTGTTCGGTCATATATATTCAATGATCCTCGAAAGTTATACCTATCTGTAATCATAACTCAAATTTGTCACAAACATCAAGATTAAAGGGAAGAAAATGGGCAGGAGAAGACAAGGGAAGATGTACTAAATACAGAATGTGAGCTTAGCCACACTCTCAGGATGTTGAAAAGGCAGAAAATTTTGTCAGTATACCCAGGTGTATGCTTGTTACTTACAATAGGTTGCTATAGGTGTAAACATCATATCTTACAATTTAGACAACAATCGAAATATTTCTGTGTCTATAGTGCTAATAAGTGAAAGTCCCTAAACCTTGGTACTAAAATAAATTAGAATAAGCTCTAAGAAACAGGTTAGGGAGGAAATGTATGAAAAAAAGATCATATAATTTTTAAAAAGTAAGATCACCTGCACGGTTTTTGTTCCTGAGAACTACTTTGGCTATTCTGAGTTTTTTGTTGTTCCAGATGAATTTAAGGACTGATTTTTCTATGTCTGTAAGGAATGACCTTGGTAATTTAATGAATATGATATTGAATCTGTAGCTCACTTTTGGAAATATGGCCATTTTGATGATATTTATTCTGCCTGTTCATGAACATGGAAGATCTTTCCATCTTCTAAGGTCTTCTTTGATTTCTTTTTTCATTGTTTTATAATTTTCTTTGTAAAGGTCTTTTACTGTCTTGGGTAAGTTTATTCCTAAGAGGGGAAATCTCAGCAAAGCTAGAATGGAAGGATAGGAGAGGAAGAAGGCTGAGGTTGATTAATGGAGTAGGAGCTATATCCAATTATGTGTAAAAGTATGAATATAGATGGTTAAACTGGACACTCACTGTTGGAAGGGAGGAAAGGGAGTGGAGGGGAAAAGGGCACCAAGAACAGTATAAATGTATACCATTTTCAATATGTTCCATGTATAAATAAAATTTAAAAATAAAAAATAAAAAAGTTTATTCCTACGTATTTTATTTATATCCTGAGTAAAGGTGTTTTCTGGATTTCTTTCTCAGTGGATTTATGTGATATAAGGAAAAGCTTCTGATTTTTGAAAGATTGATTTTGTATCCAGAAACCATGCTGAATTTGTTGATCAGTTCTATAATCCCTTTGTTGAGTTTGTTGGGTCTTCTAAGTATAGTATGTTATTTTCAAATAGTGAAAGTTTTAGTTCTTCTTTTCCTATTTGTACTCCTTTGATTTCCTTTCCTTGCCTTATTGTTCTGACTAAAGTCTCAAGTATTATATTGAAAAAGAGTGGTAATAATAAACATCTTTGTCTTATTCCTATTTTTACGGGGAATTTATGCCATTTTTCCCCATTGAATATGATGTTGGCTGTGGGCCTATTGTAAATTGACTTTATGATGTTGAGGTTATATTCCTTTTATTCTGATTCTCTGTAGTGCTTTTAGCATAAATGGATGTTGGATTTTGTAAAATGCTTTTTCAGCATCTATTGAAATTATCATGTGATTTTTTGTCTTTGATTCTATTTATGTGATGAATTACATGGATTGATTTTAGTATGTTGAACCAGCATGAGCCCTACTTGGTCATGGTGTATATTTTTCTTGATGTGGTTTTGAATGAGTGTTGCTAGTATTTTGTTTAGCAGTTTTGCATTCAAGTTCATCAGTGATATAGGCCTGTAATTTTCCTTCCTTGAGCTGTCTTTATTTGGTTTTGGTATTAATGTGATGTTGGCTTTATAGAACGTATTTGAGAAAGTCTCATTTCTTTCTATTTCATGAAATAGATTGAGGAGTATGGGAATTAGCTCTTCTATAAAGGTTTTGTAAAATGTGTATCTATGTTCATAGCTGCACAATTCACAATTGCCAAACTATGGAACAAGCCAAGATGTCCATCAACAGATGAATGGATTGCAAAACTATGGGATATGTACACAATAGAATTTTACTCAGCCACTGGGCGTGGTGGTGCACGCTTGTAATCCCTGTGCTTGGGAGATGGAGACAGGAGGATCATGCAGGTTTGAAGCCAGCCTTGCTGGCTTAAGAGACCCTGTTACCAAATTAAAAAAAATTTTATATATATATATATATATATATATATATATATATATATATATATATATATTAGGTCTGGGAGTATAGCCCAGAGATAGAAAGGTTTCCAGGAACCCCAATACCACCAAAAAAAAATTACTCAGCCATAAAAAAAACACAATTATGTCATTTACAGGGAAATGTATGGAACTGGAGGACATTATGTTAAGTGATATTAGTCAGTCACAAAAAATAAGAAATTGGATGCTCTCCTTAATTTGTGAAAGCTAAGGAGAAAATGGGTTATAGGAGGAACTCTAGACAAAGAAGGAGATACTATAGATGAGCAAAGAAGGTGACCTGAGGGGATGGGAGGGGGGAAGAGGGAAATTCTCTAATGCTCATGATGTACAGTAACAAACATATCAATGTCAATCACTAAGCCAAACGTGAGAAGGGAGGGGGAGGAATGGAGTAAAAACTGCGTAAGGGCTAATTGGGTGATGTGTGCATGTACGCCTCCACCATCTTATACTCCATTAAGATGTATGTCTGCAATGCACCAATAAAAATTTTTTTAAAATTAAAAAGTAAGACCAAAGGTACTAGAATAATAACCATAATAGTCTATAAGTCTTATTTGGTAGTATAAATATGACTACTGTGGTGGACTGTTTTAACTAATAGGATCATAGGATAGTGTAGAAAGAATTTTATGAGTTCATTTCTTACAAAGGCTAACTAAAGTTATATAGATAAAAATAATTTTCTAGACACAAATTCCCCCATACGTTTCTATGTATGTAATAACCTAGGCCACTGGACTTCACAAAACACGGTATAGATGAAGTTATATACTACTGAGTTCAGCCATTCTCTTACCACTGTTAGAAAAAGAATTCACAACTCTTTCTTTTTAACCAATGGCCAATCAATATCATCACTAGTTCTATAAAAAGATAATAAAAAACTTAGCAAAATTTCCTAAGCTGATGTATTGTTGGAACCCTGGCTGCCACGTCATCTAAAGCTTAGATGTATGATGTCATGAATAAGGCCCAAGAAGTAGAATCATGTGACCTAGGCACGCAAACTCTTCACCTTTCTTGAGTTTATTTATTCACTTGTAATATGGGGCTAATAATACCTGATCTGTTGGCCCACAGGAATCTAGTGAGGTTTTATTTTTAATGAGAAAAGGTGTGCAAAGGGGTCTGTGGAACTGTAAAAACCATGCAGATGTGAGGTGTGATTATTAAGCTATGGGGTTTCTCACCTTTCTGTAAGGATTTCTAAGAATCCAAGATTAAAGCTGGGACCCTGTGTCTCAAGCTTAGTTCATTTCTAGAAATTCTACCATTAGCCTACCACCAGCATTTCCCCCAAACAAGGCCTGAAGAATACTGATTCCATGGAAAAATTAGTGAGAAGTATTACAAAAAGGAATTTCATGATAAGACCTATTTGAGAAACAGATTTCCCTTTCCTACAGGATTCTTCAGTCTTAATGTATAAATTAAGGACCTCTAATAGGAAGGGTATCAGATGGAGTTTTCCCAAATTTACTTGACCATAGAAATTATTTCTTATCTATCATAACTTGGCAATGTTACTCTACAAAAATTACTTTGGGAAACACTGATGAGATTTCTTGTATTTGTTAAAAAAGAATGTATTAAAGATAGACTGACCTCTAATTCTGTTAAGGCTCACCGTGCTAATCTAGAAACCAGTGTTTTTATAAAATATTGTCCCTTGAGATACTTGTTTTAAATATACACTCCAGAGCCTTCCTCAGACTTTAGGTTCAGTCACAGAAATATGAATTTTTATAGGCTCCATAGGTATTTGAATCCAGACCATGGTTTTACAACATCCTACAGGAGTGAGCACCAGTGGCTCTATAGTTTTAATGGCTTATTAATATGAGATGTGTCTCGTCTGTGAGAGTTTTGTGTATTTGAACCTGGAGAAGGCAAGTTCATCCTCAAAAATCTCTAGGTAGATCAATTCCTTCAGTACCCACCAGTGCGACTTTTGCCAACTGACCAGCCATCTGAACTATGTGCATGGTGCTCTCCTGATGTAATGTGCTGCCTTTCTTACAAAAAGAAAAAGACCACAAGAGGCATATTTCAATGAGTAAGGGCACAAGTATTCCTCTATATGAATTCTTTGAAATCCACATTTATATGTCTGGGAAAGGAGCAGTTTAATGTCCACTTTGCTAGCAGAGCTACTATAAATGGAAACGGGGGAGACTGGACACCTCTCTTGGACCTTGAACATACTAGAGTGAAGTAATACTATCTAAAAATAACCAACGTGCCCACATGACATTGTAAACACGGTAAGCCACACATAAGGACACAGTTTGTAATTCAACTGGAATGTGCATCTTGAGTTATTTTCTCTGTAAAACCCACAGATTCTACAGCTCATGTTAATAAGCAGAAATGTTACTTGTAAACATGCGCAGGAAGGAGCCTGGACAGTCATACTCTCTGTAGCGTCAAAGCTCATTTTTGCAGAGCCCTTTCAATTCATTTTCCAAATGTGGGATTGATATGTATCTCTGAGTATCCAAAAGAGAGAAGAAAAAAAAAACTCATTTAGCTGGCTCTGAACAGTGAGGTTTTTTTGTTTTGGTTTTTTATTTATTTATTTATTTTTTGCCAGCTATTTGTTCCATCAAAATCAACCTTGGAAGACAGTTTCTCATATCATTTCTGCACCATGCATGATAAAATGGGCTCTGCAGTCAGTTTGCTAGAATTTGAATCCAATCTCTTCTATGTAGTTAAATTCTTAAATTCTCTATACTTCAGGATTTTCATCTCTAAAATAGAACAGTAGTTATATATCAACTGCCATGTGAATCAGATAAGAAATGCACAGCGCCTGGCTCGTCCTCAGAGCTCATAATGCTAGTTGTTACTTTCTCAGCCCCATTTAGCCACAAGATTGTGTTTTATAGCTCTTCTCTATTCCTATAGAAATAAGTTTCACATGCAAAAGGGAACTGCTGGATGATGTTGGGAAGTTGGAAGAATGAACATGTTGAATTGATCTGAGGACTTTTTAAAGCCTCTGGATATTTTTCTTGGACATTAGGAATGTTGTGAGACAGTTCTGAGAAGAGTAAGATCTGTGGTGACAGGGCTTCACCTCAAACCCCGCTCCTCCATTGTGAACTCAGGGATCACAGTGGGTTTCTCAGTCCTGTGGATACTGTACTTCCATGAAAATCATGCCTTCTCTGTGCGCTCATTTAAATACATTTTTAAAATGGTCTTTTGGAGAGGATATCACTGATCTTTATATAGGACTTGGAGGTACAACGTGCCATCAAAATAATAATGATTTACTTAAGAAATTGCCATAATACTGCCTGCACTTTGATCTTCAAGAAAGTATCTTATTTAGTCCTGTCCAAATAGCAAGATGGTGAAGTGCTTCAACAGCTGAAAGTGAAATTGCTACTATGAAAAATGTGGTGTGTGCTGATGAATATCACTTCCATGCTGGTGTGTGCTGCTAAACAGCATGCCAGGAGAAGCTGTACTCCATGACTGCACTTTTAACCCAGTGATAAGTGGGATGCTGAAAACCTGCTAGAGTAAGAACTACAAATATTTAAGATATCACTTCACCCCTTACATCTGATGATGGAAGGCTTTATCTCAAAGTCCGGGTAAGAGTGAAATGAGTTGCCTGTATCTACACTTTAGAATTTGGCAAAAGCATACCCGGTATTTTCCTCGTGGTTGGTATGGCAAGGATAGAGACTCAGGAAGGTGAGTGGGATGGAGAAGACTAAAACAATCTTTCAGAAGTGGGAGAAGTGAGGGGCAGCAGTATTCTCTCCTCCCTAGATACTGCCCTTTGAACCTGGTCTTGATCCTGTGGGGCCAGATGATACTTCTTTTTACCCAAACCTAAATGTTACTTGGACTTTTGCTTTTCTACATGTGACCTACTGGGTTGAGACTCACTACTAGTCACAAAGTTAATTTAGTATTAAGAGCCAATATTGAAAAATACACTAGAATAGGTCAGAACACAGAACACGTAATAAGATTTGTGACAGTTTGTTTCAGTTGTGTGTGTGCATTTGTGTGTATAACACATCTTTTTTTTTGTGTGGTACCAGGAATGGAACCCAGGGACTTTTTACCTCTGGGCTACACATCCAGACCTATTTTATATTTTATTGGAAACAGGGTCTCATTGAGTTGCTGAGAGCCTCATCAAGTAGCTGAGGCTGGCTTCGAACCTGTGTGATCCTCCTGTCTCAGCCTCCCAAGCGCTGGGATTACAAGCATGTTCCACCACGCCCGGCTTTAACACATCATAATTTAAATTGCATTTTTGACTTTGGGGCTGTTTTAAGAATTCTAAGCTGGGCATTGTAGCATGTGTACCTATAAAACTAGCACTAAGGAGGGTGAAGCAAGAGGATTACCTGAGCCCATGAGCTCGGGGCCAATCTGGGCAATATAACAATACCCTATCTCAAAAAAGTCTTGAAAGCCACTCTTTATTAAACAGTATTTCTATGTTCATTTAATTTAGAAAGCAGATTACCAAACAGAAGGAAGCAATGTTTCTACTGTATCACTCAAGTTACTGCTCATTGTCTATATCTTTTTTTGTGCACTTACTGACTTGCCATCCAGTAGATAGTGTAGATAATAGTGAACATTTATTGTGCTCTTATCTACTGTTGGACAATGTGCTAAGTATTTGTGTGTGTTTTAATCCTAAAGGAGCCCTGCTAATTAAGTACAGTTACAGTAGCCCCCTTATCTGCAGTTTAACTTTCCGTGGTTTTAGTTACCCAGGGCCAGCCACGGTCTGAAAATGTTAAATGGTAAATTCCACAAATAAAAAATGATTTATATTAAAAATCAGTAACCCGATGAAATCTCATGTCATCCTGCTTCATCCCACCTAGGCAGGAAGCATCCCTTTGTTCAGTGTGTCCACATTGTATACACTACCCGCCACCCGTTGTCCTTTTAGTTAGGAGGCTGAATGCCTCAGTGTTGCAGTGTTAGTGCTGTGTTGTTCACCTAATGCCTGTGTCGTCCACCTCACCTCATCAGTAGGTACTGTACCATTTGCATCATAACAAGTAGAAGGGTGAATGCAATGGAATATTTTGAGAAAGATTACACTCATGTGACTTTTATAATAGTATATTGTTATATGTTCTATTTATTATTAGTTACTAGTATGAATTTCTTACTGTGCCTAATTTATAAATTAAACTTTGTCATAGGTGTGTATGTATAGGAAAAAAACCCACAGTATTTATAGTTTGATGCTGTTTGCAGTTTTAGTTATCCATTGAGGATCCTGAAACATAACCCCCATGGACAAATAGGGACTACTGCATATAATTACTTTAGTTTTATAGGTGGGGAAACTGAGACCAAGAGAAGTTAAATAACTTGCTCATATTTACACAGTTACTAAGGGGGAGGGCTAAGATTTGAACCTAGGCAGCTTGGGGTCAGAGTTATCACCTGACAATTATTAGGAGTTGTGTTTTATTATTGAGCTATTATAACAAAATACCATAAAGTGGGTAACTTATAAACAACAAAAAGTTATTTCTCACAGTTCTAGTATCTAGGAAGTCCAGTATCAGGGTTTTGGTAGATTTTGTATCCATGCCGGGGAGGGGCGGGTGCTTATTTATAGCATATTTTTGTTGTGTGTTCACAAGGCAGAAATGGTGGTTGAGCTTCCTTGGGCCTGTTTTATGAAAGCACTAATCCCAAGGCCTTCATGAAAAAACACTTCTCAAAGGCCCCATTTCTTATTTCATACTTAGTATTTCGATTTTGGGGTATATGAACTCAAACTATAGCAGAGTCCCCAAAGCCCAGGAGGCCATAACTTTTCCTAATTTAGCACCAACAGTATTTCTTCCTTGCTGCAAATGAAATTACCAATAATTGTTCACATTTGAGCTACAAAACTAGCAGCTTCATAAGCCTCAACCTGATGGCCCTTCCTATCTGCAAATGGGTATTAAAGGATGAGTAAAGACTTAGCCCCAGATTTAATACATTTGTAATCTAGGGACTGAGAAAGAGGGATATTTAGGATCTTTTCTATCTCATACTTTGATCCTTCTGGGTGGGTTTTCACAAAAACATGTTTGTGTAAATAGTTGAATGTTAGAGCTGACAAGGACTTTATCAACTCTTCACAAAGACCCCATTTTTAGAAAATATGGATGAGTAAATGAAGCCCTAATGAGATTAGGTGATTAATGTCGAGTCAATCACTGGCAGAGCTGAGACTGGAATTGTAGTTTGCCTTTACTTCCAGTTTTGGAGACTTTGACTCCATTGAAATAGTTGTGTATGGATAGATTTAAAAGTCCTAGGATGTTGAATTTTGCAAATTCTAACTCCTACCACTTTTTAATGGTTAAGAAACTCTGGACCAAATTTAAAGCCTGCTGTTCACTTTTACAGCTCAACCTTCATTCTCCCTTTGTTTACTTGCTTGCTTTATTTACTTGTTTATTCATTTAGCCCTGCTATCTTTTATCTTTTTCAATTTTTCCACATTATGTGATCTTGGGAGCTACCTCAAAATATTTTTATTTAAAAAGAGAAGGTTAAATTTAAAAAGTGTTTAAGTTATATTAAAGGATGCAATCATATCCATTTGAATGATCAAATGGACCGTGACAGGTGAAGAAAGATGTTTAAAGGATACCAACAAAAGACAGGCAATGGGGCAGAGAAGGGGCCAGGACAGGGAGTGCGGTTTAGGAAACATGAACAACCCAGAGAGGTGTGGTAGGAAGCCAGAGGGTTGCAACAGGCCACGCTTTTGCCCATTGCTCTTGAAATGGAAAGATGGAGGGCTCTGATGCGTAACTCTACCATGGCCTCAGCTGATGCTTCCCTCACCACTGCCCTAGAGGAGCCCTTCATTACAGCAAGGCTGGGCCCCTGTTCCCTTCCCACATACTGTGGGCTCTCAGCCTCCAGTTTTGGTTTGAGATATTGTCACCTACTCACCTCTAAATATATTAACATTTCAAGGAATATATCCTTTATCATGAAGTCTTCTCAATGACTGGATCCCCACATAATCTCTTATCTTAAATCTCTATACCCAAATGCTCATATTTTATACCATATATTATTTTTTATTTTTATGGGTACATTGTAGTCATATATCTTAATGGAGTGCAAGATGGTAGCAGCGTTTATGCACACATCACTCATTTAGCCCTTCCCCAATCCCCACGCCATTATCTCCTCCCTCCCTACTTCTCATGTTTGTTTAGTGATTGACTTTAATATGTTTGTAAATGTACATCTTATGCATTATGAAATTTTTCTCTTTAGGTTGTGATCTTAATGAATGTGTTATGTTTGCATGGAGGGGTCTCTAAAACATGTATCACGCCGGGCGTGGTGGCGCACGCTTGTAATCCCTATGCTTGGGAGGTGGAGACAGGAGTGATGTGTGCATGTATGCCTCTACCATCTTGTACCCCATTAAGATGTATGATTACAATGCACCAATAAAAACTTTTTTAAAAAAGATGTGTGGGTGTAATGGCACATACCTATAATTCCAGTACTTGGGAGGCCAAGACAGGAGGATCATATGTTCAAGGCCACCCTAAGAAATTTGGCAAGACTCTCACAAACTTAGTGAGACCTCATCTCAAAATAAAAAATGAAATAGGGCTGGGGGTGTAGTCTGGAGATAGAATGGCCCTGGGCTCAAACCCCAGCACCAAAAAATCAATTAATTAAAGGATGCATTGACATATAAAAGTTTATCTCACTCTTTGTGGCTTTAAATACTGATATCCTGTGTTTATTAGGAAAGTCCTTGTACTGACAGAGACAAATATCAAGACTCTTTTGAATATTTCTTGAAGTAGATCTGGCACTATTTGATTATATTATTTATAAGGAGCTTAGTTTTAGGTAATTGGAGCATAGATGAGTTCATTCTAAGTCCACTTAAAGCCATAGGCGTTTAAAATTGTTAGAATGCTTCTGTTCCCCTAAACTATTTGTTTCTTCATGGTCTTTCTATTCTGTCACTACGGTGGTGAGGGCAGCGACACTTCACGGAACATGCCACCAATCATGCTTCATGGTCTCTTGTTCTGTCACTGCAGTGGCGAGGGCAGCGACACCTCACAGAACACACCACCAATCACAACGCTTTCTCTGTCATCAGAAGCTTGTGGAATGAAGACAAGATGGCTCCCAGACGTTTCCTTTGACAGCTGTTACTCCAGGGACCCAGAACTATGGAGCTTTTCAAGTGATAACTGCCTAATTAGTTGGAGCTTTAGTATCCTCTGGCTACATCTTGTCCTCAGCTCAAATGTTCACTTATCTAAACCAAAGTGTTACATGACGTCTTTGTTGTTTTAGGAACGCACAGTTACCATTCCCAGGCTGCCCCCGCACTATCTCAGATATGTGCTGTGTGACACATCTTCAAATTCAGAATATGATGTAGAGAAAAACAAGTCTTACGAGTTTGAAGTTTGTCACTAACAATTTTAAACAAAGCAAGTTTTGAAGTGGATTTATGCTCTACATGCTGCTGGATTTCACTTTTTCTATATATTCCTAAAGCATGCAAGCATGCGCAAACAGTGAATGAAAGGATTCAAATGGGAGTCTTGAAGCAGCAGCGATATGTATATGAGTAATAGTTCCCACATGGGAGATACAAGTATTTTGCTTCTTATCTTAGAATAGTGAAAAAGAGAGAGAGTGAAAAAAGACATTTTGGAAAGGGGAATAAAACATACAAAAAGAGACCTGCAATTGAGAAGGCATGAGATTGTCCTTTCTGATAAAAATTATTGAAGGAGAATTACAGCCCCTCCCAATAAATTAGAAGAAACCACAGACATCCAAGAGTCAGAAATAAATAAATACGTGGAGTGTATGGGGAGTATTAAACATAGGCCAGGATACTCATTATGGTTGTAGTTCAGGGTAATTAAAGGAGTGAGCAAGACCAGAAATAAGTGGCCAGTAATATTAATATCATGCTCCCTAGTTCCAAGGCAGAGGACTTGAGAAGGCCGTGAAGTCTGACTCCTACTCTAAAGCTCTGGGACCAAGGTGGAAAACAAGTGAGAGAGTGGAAACGGGAGGGAATACAGCCTGAGTGTGAAGCAGCACAGGGACATTGGACTTACTGTAAATTAAAGGAGTTAAACTTGCAGTTGCCTGTTTGGAAACCCTGACTACTGTAGCCCAACTCCATGGTGGAGAGGAAAGCTGATTATAGAAACTATTCCTGAGGAAGACTAGATGTTAGACTTACTAGATAAAGATTTTTGATTCTGCTATTAAAATATGATTTAAAATATATTCAAAGAAACAAAAGAAATCATGTTCAAGGAATAAAATCAATGAAAGGCTGAAAACAATGTCACACCAAATAAACAATATAAATATAGATATAAATTATAACAAAGCATCAGATAGAAATTATAAAGTATAACGATTCAAATTAAAAAATTCAACAGAGGAGTTCAACATCAGATTTGAGTTAGCAGAAGTAATAAGGTCAGTGAACTTGAAAATAGTGCCTTCCTTGTCTACACTTTTACTGTTGGGGGTTCCAGTTACCCATTGTCAACTTCAGTTTAAAAACAATAAATGGAAAATTTGAGAAATAAACAGTTCATTAGTTTTAAATCACATGCCATTTTTCATGAGTAAATCTCATACCATTCCATTCTCTACTGCCCAGGTTGGGAATCATCACTAGTAAGACAGAAATAACTTCTAATGTTCTATTGTATAGTGGGATGACTGTGGTTGATAAAGACTGAATATTTCAAAATATCAAGTAGAGAGAATTTTGATTGTTCCAAATACGCACTTACAATATAATAATTGTGTGAGGTTATAGATATGCCAATTTTCCCAATATGATAATTTCATATTATATAATAAAAGTTGTACCCTTATTGAAATATTATACCATACCCCATACATATGTACAATTACTATATGTCAAAATAAAAATATATAAACATAAAAATAAAACAATAAAAAATAGATAACTGATTTTTAATTTAAAAAAAAGTCATGAAGTCCAGAGAGCAATAAGATGAAATAGTCAAAGTGTTGTTGAATAGGAATTATCTGTCCAGTGAATTTATTCTTCAAAAATTGAAAAACACGCCAGGCATGGTGGCACACGTTTATAATCCCCGCACTTGGCAGGTGGAGACAGGAGGATTGTGCAGGTTCGAAGCCAGCCACGCTGGCTTAAGAGCCCCTGTTTCCAAATAAAAAAGTATAGAAATTGGTCTGGGAGTGTAGCCTGGAGGTAGAAAGGTTTCTAGGAACCCCAGTACCACCCAAAAAAATATTAAAAAACACTAATACATATCCTGCTAAACAAAAACTGAATCTTGTCAGGCGTGGTGGAGCACGGCTTGTAATTCCTGCACTTGGGAGGTGGAGACAGGAGTATCACGTTAGTTTGAAGTCAGCCTCGCTGGCTTAAAAGGCCCTGTTTCCAAATAAAATATAAAATAGGTCTGGGAGTGTAGCCCAGAGGTAGAAGGGTTTCCAGGAACCCCAGTACCACCAAAAAATTTAAATAATAAATAAATAAATAAATAAATAACTGAATCTTTTGCTAGCCGACTTGCCCTAAAAGAAATGTTCAAAGAAGTTCTACAACTGGAAATGGGAAGACCCTAGATAGCCATTTGAATTTATATGCCGAAAGAAGGACTAGAATAGCTAAATAGCTACTAAGGAAATTTAAGAGAGAACTTAATTTTTTGTTTGAAACTGGTGTGTGTGTGTGTGTGTGTGTGTGTGTGTGTGTGTGTGTGTGTGTGTGTTAACTATGCTCTGTGGTGATGGGAATATAGTGTATAAATATTTATGTCCAGTAGTACTGCTATGGTTTGAATGTTGAATATTCCCTAAAATGTTCCATTGTGTTATAGGCATTATCTCAGTAGTGCCATGAGTGTGACCTGCTATAGACATTTAGAAGGTAGGGCTTTCTTTGCTTGTTGGACACATGCCCCTGAAGGGGACTATGCGACCCAGCTTCTTCCTTTTTTCCTTTCCTCCTGGACTTGTAATGTAAGTTTTGATCCACCACCTGCTCCCACCATGATGCTACCTTGCCATAAAGCAACAGTGCCAATTAGTCCTGGACTCGAACCCCCAAAACAGTGATGAAAAACAAACCTTTTCTCTTTACAGTTGTCTCAGAATCTTTGTTATAGTGACAGAAATCTGAAAACACAAATACAAAGGAATAGGACAGGAACAAAGCTATATAGAGGTAAAGTTTTTATATATTATTAAGTTGCTATTAATCTGAACCAGAGTGTTTAAATTTAGATATAAATTTTAATCCCCTTGGTAACTAATAATAACTTAAAACATAGTAAAAGAAACAAGAAAATGAATATGGTATCTTAGATAATATCTGTTTTTAAGAAGGAGGTTGTTATGGAAAAATAAAGGAATAAAAAGACATAGCATATAAAGTGATAGATATAAGTCCTACTATATGAATAATTACATTTTATAATTACTTCTTCCCAATCACCAAATTTTATTTACTTGAAAGTGACATTGTCATCATGGAGAATCCATACTCAATAATAGTAATAAAATCTAAAATGGGCAATCTGAGCAATCACTTAGCAAAGAAAATATATAAATGGCCAATAAGTACATCACTAGACATAATGGAAATACAAATCTAAAACCTAACAAAATGGATACACAGTAATAATAGTGGCTAGAATACTACCAATACTAACTCTTGGTGAGAATGTGAAGTAACCAGAGCTCTCACACATTTCTAGTGGAACTAAAAAATGATACAACCTCTTTAGCAAAAGGTCTAGTGATGTCTTGGGAAATTAAAGGTATTCCCACTTGAAAATGAACAGTTACAATTATAGGTTTTTACCTAAGAGAAATGAAAACATATGTCTACACAAAGACTTATCAAAGACTGTTTATGGCAGCTTGTGTTAAATCTATAACCCTATCCCCCTGTTCATCAATAAGAGAAGGGATAAACAAATCATGCCATATTCATTCAAAAACTAGTATGATGAGAGTGAACTGTCAATTTTTGCAGAAATGGCTAAGTCACCAAAAATGTTTGCTTAGTGAAATCAGGTTTTCAGAAAAAGGTTTTATGTATAATTCCATTTATATGAAGTTTGCAAACAGACAAAATTAATCCATGATGAAATAAAATCAGAACATTAGATGCCTTTGGAGAAGAAAGTAGGGGAGGAATTTGATGAGACCTTATAAGATGATGGAAATTATCCATGTCTTGATGAAGATTTGGCCTAATATACAATGTACGCATCAGTCAAGAGCCATCACGGGGTACATTTAATTTTATATTTGGGTGTTTAATTGCACGTAAATTTTATCTTTAAAAAACCTGTAAACTAATATCAAATCCTTAATGATATTCATGCTAAAATGTTTAGTTGATTGATGAAAGCATCTTACTTTAAATTTCATCAAAAAATAAGATAACTTGATGGTTAGACATGCAATAAGGTAAATATGGCAACATGTTCTTTATAGAATCTGGGCCATCATAACAGAATGCTCACTGTTCAGTTCTTTCAGTTTTTCTATAAGCTTATAATATTTTATGATAAGCTGCTGAGAAACAATTGTATTTAATTAAATGCCCAGAGTTCAAGGTCACTCATAAAGCCTGCATACTCTTAGAAAGAAAATTAGCCTGGTGAAGGGAAACATGAACTAAGACACTGTGTTTAAAGAGAATTGTATAGTCTTAGACACACTGTGTGAAATCACTACACCTCATTTTACTAATCTATAAAGTAAGTATAATTATCTTCATTTTTCAAGTTTGTAAAAAGGTTTGGAGATACTGGTCTTTAATGGGTAATAAAAACATATTATGTGATTTATTATTACTTCTATAAGTCATGATTAATTTTACCTCTTAACATCTTTGCTCTTACCAGATGGTATAAAGACATTTGATCTCCAAAGGTTGTTAGGATAATTTAATAAATTAATATATATAAAGTGCCCAACACTGAGCTTAGGAAAATATGTAGATTAAAAATAGGCTGAACCAGATGAAAAGACTGGGTTTGTTTTTCAGTATTTGGTGTGGTTGTCTGTTTGTTTGTTTGTTTGTTTGTTTGTTTGTTTTAAAAGTCGAATATCGGCCATTTTATTTGGTTTAATCTAATAATAATATGTTGATAAAGATATAAAATATATGAAGATGAGACATAGACATTTAAATATCCCTAGGAAAATCTAGATGGTGTTGGCATACAGTGTTCAGTCAAACATTCTGAAATAATTTTGATGCCTGAACATTAGCTTCTCGATGTAACTTTGTCAGCCCACCAACTGTTCTTAGGGTGGGCAACTTTTCCCAGTTTTCCTAGGACTTTCCTACTTCTAGCACTTAATATTTTATATCCAGGAAACTCATCAATTCAAGGCAAACCAGGATGGCTGATCATCTCAAATAATTCAGAAGTTATTTCCATAACCAGCATCATCTTTGAGTGCTGCCCAGGAACTCAGTTTGATAAGCTTGTCATAAAATATTATAGGGAACATTCTCTTTCCAGAGAACAGCTTTTTCATACTTAGAAATGTCACAGTTTCCAGAAGATGACAAGACGAACTACTCGTGTTTGGGGTTGGTCAAATGATTTTAAGCTCTAGATTGGTCTACTGTTATGGCTCTGAGCTACAGATGCTGTTAGGTCCTGCTTACTTTAAGAGCGTGTAACATGGAAGTGTAACCAGAGATATCACTGATTACCTGGAACTAAGGCAGGGTAAAGAAATCTACAGGACACTTTTCTATTTATGTTCAGAAGGGTCTGTATAACCTTCAGTAGGAGGCAAGAAATGGGACAAGGGTATTCAAGGATCCTAGTGATCACACCTCTTCCAGCAACCCTCCTCCCAGCACATGTGGGGCCTCTATGGTGTAACCTAATCTAGAAGTGTGTTAAGCATTAAGGCAGCAAGGCTTAATCCGCAGGGGGGACTCCCCAGCACACTGAAGGTTGAAGCCTGGGGAACTGCTCATGAGCTCCAGCTGGAAAACACATATGGGAGATGAACAGGTTTATCTTTGCAAACTCTGTTTACAAACAAGGTGCATTTGTTCTCCACACAGTTTGTCTTTGCCACTGGCACTTGAGGAATCCAATTTCAACTTAAAAACTACAATTTGGCATCACTCCCAAGATTGTATACAGTTTCTTGCCAAGGTTTTTCTTTTTAAGGTAATATCCTTATCCCGGTGGGTGGAGGAGCTGAAGTGCATTTATTCACTCAGAAATGTATTCCAAGATTTATTGGCAAGCTCTGTGTTTCAGGGCATGTTCCAATGACACGCAAAATTCAGTTATATATTTTCTGTATCCCCCCAAATTATCTGATAATATATAGAAACATCACTGAAATACATTACTGATAATACATAGAAATGTTAATTCATAGAAATGATAACACGTGGAAACACCACTGAAAAACATAAAAATGTTTCTATGTATTATCAGTAATCACCAGTTTTCTCCTGGGTCTTTAGAGCAGAAATAGAATTCTTGTCTCTTTGTGAGTTTCTCATCTACCCTGGAAACCAATCATGTTTCTAGGTATTATCAGATATTTCAAGACATATTATGCCATGAAAGGGGGTTATTAGCATTAGAATCAGAAAAAAAATTGTGGACTTCTTCTCTAAAAGAAAAGAAAATAGTCTTACATAAGGCAGGAGAAAACAACATAACCTAGTGTGAGTGGAGAGTGCTTGATGCAGTTAGGAAAGCAACTTTGATATCTAAGCTTGGTAAGATAGTTGTATCGAAAAGGAGGAAGACAAGAACAATGCAGACAGAAGAATAGCAGGAGCAAAAGTCCTCTTCCAATTATCTCTTACAAGTAATAATGTCCTTCCTTTTCCCATCTGAGTTGGCCTTAGTTCACATCTCCAATTTTGTTCTGGATCTTTAGAGCAGAGATCAACCTGCTCCCTCATCCTTTTGTCTCTTGTCTCTGAACATTTTTCCTCCATCCTGTAACAGAATATAATGTGGACTTTGGCACCACAGACATATAGATTTGGATTTGGGTCCAGCTGTCAGAGCACTCTATAGCAATGGATAATTGGAAGAAGTCTTTCAAGCCAAAATTAATGGCTCAAAATAAAAAAAATAATAATATGATTATTTTTTACAGTTCCAGGGACTGGATGGGCTTGGCAGGCAGTTCTTGCTCAGGGTCTCTCCTGTGTTTGCAGTCAGACTGGTGACTGGAGCTGGAGTTATCTTGAAGTCTTCTTGTCTGGGGGGTGATGCTATCTGTCAGCTGGGTCCTCAGCTTGGCTGGGGCCTGAGATGCCTACCTACAGAAGACCTCTCCAGATCGTCTCTCTCCTCCTTACCACAGCGTCTAGAGCTCAAGAGATAGCATCCTAAGAAAACCAGGTAGAAGAACATTGTTCTTTGCAACCTTCCTTTGTGGGTGACATGGTATTACTTCTGCTGCAACCACAGTGCCACCCAGATTCAAGGGAGATGACACAGCCTCATGTCTGCATAGGAGAATCAACAATATCACATTCTGAGAAGTGCTTGTAGGTAGGGCTACAGCATGGTGGCCATCTTTGGAAAATACAGTCTGCCATACCACAAGGGCATGGGGGTTGCTTCCACACCTTAGGGAAAGAGCACATGGAGAAATGAGTGTGGAGAGACAGTGAGTCCAGACCAGACCTTTTGGTCCACATTAAGAAGCTTTATCTTTTTCATAAGCCATAGGAACCTAACTGATTTTTAGAAAGATATTCTAGTATTCAATACACTGAAGTATTCATTAGCAAAAACTCTGGAGATAGTTTGCTTGCTGTTGAAAAATAATTTACCCTCTTTACACCTTGGTTTCCTCACTTGTAAAATAAGGAAAAATTGCTATTTGATATAGTACCTATCCCACAGAGCAATTAGAAGGATTAAATGATAGTTTGGTTTGCATTCTTTTGTGTGCTGCCTGATCATATGGTAGGTTCGTCCCCATTCTTCGGAGTATCCTCCATACTGTTTTCCAAAGTGGTGTCAATCATTTGAAATCCCACCAAAAACACATTAGAGTTCCCACTTCTCCACATCTTCGCTAGTATTTGTTGTTGTTTGCGTTTTTAATGATTGCCATTCTTGGGCCACAAGTGGTGGCTCACATTTGTAATCCCAGCATTAGGGAGGTAGAGGCTGCATTTGGGAGGCAGAGACTGGAGGATCGCGGTTTGCAAACAGCCTCAGCTACTTAGGGAAGCCCTTCACAACTCAGTGAGACCCTGTCTCAAAACAAAAAAATGACTAAAATATAGGGCTAGGATATAGCTCGGAGGTAGAATGCCCCTGGGTTCCATCCCCAATACTGAAAAAAAAAAAAAAAACAATAATAAGATTGCCATTCTAGTTGAAGTTAGGTGAAATCTCAAAGTATCTATGTTCATAGCTGCACAATTCACCATTGCCAAACTATGGAACCAGCCAAGATGTCCATCAACAGATGAATGGATTACAAAACTATGGAATATGTACACAATGGAATTTTACTCAGCCATTAAAAAAACTCAATTACGTCAGTTTCAGGGAAATGGATGGAACTGGAGAAGATTATGCTAAGTGAGACTAATCAGTCACAAAAAGTAAAAAATTGAATGTTCTCTCTAATATGCGGAAGCCAGGGAGTAAATGGGTCATAGGAGGATCTCTAGACGAAGAAGAAGAACCATAGATGAGCAAATAAGGTGACCTAAATGAGGGGGATGGGAGGAGGGAAGAAGGAAATTCTCTAATGTACATGATGTACATTCACAAACATATCAAAGTCAATCACTAAACCAAACATGAGAATGAGGAAGGGGAAGGGAATGAGGTGGGAATTGGGGAAGGACTAATTGAGTGATGTGTGCACATATGCCTCCACCATCTTGTACTCCATTGAGATGTATGACTACAATGCACCAATAAAATTTTATTTATTTATTTATTTATTTATTTATTTATTTATTTATTTATTTATTTACGGGTCTGGGGATGGAACCCAGGGGCATTCGACCTCCGAGCTACACCCCCTTCCCTATTTTTTATTCTTTATTTTGAAACCAGGTCTCACTGAGTTGCAGAGGGCCTCACTAAGTATCTGATGCTATCTGCAAACGTAATCCTCCAGGTCTGAGCCTCCCAAATGCTGGGATTACAAGTGTGCGCCACCACGCCCAGCTAAAAAAAGTTTTTAAAGGAAAGATTAAATGGGTAAGTACAAACAAGTGCTTAGAATAGTGGTGCTCAAAATACCAGAACAGTAGCCCTCTGTTACCATCACAGCTTCTGCCTTGGAATCAAAGTGTGTGGCTCCTGCTCAGGCAGTTCCGCGGGCCCACTTTGACAGTCAGCCGTACCAGTGGGCTGTGCGGGTGAGCTTCCTCACCTTCCCCTGCCCACCGTAGCTTCCCAAGTCCTTTCCACTAAAAGAAAAGCACTGAGTCTCACCAGCTTCCTCACTCACCTTCTCCAGATGGGGCTCTTTGTCCTGGTACTTGGTGTGACCTGAACTTGCCTTTTTTTTTTTTTCTGGCTAAGTTATTTTTATGCTTCAAGATCAAGCTCAGGCAGAAATTCTTCCAAGATCCTTGGTCTAACTCTACCTCCAGTGGTATACCATTTGCATTTCTGTCAAAATCAGCACCTGTTACATCATTTTTGGTGCCCAGGGCAAAATGAGGATTTATTCAAATTAGCTTTATTCAAATTTTTCAGAAATTTTAAAATAGCAACAATAGAACATTAAACCAAAGGTGGGGGCCTTCCAGGTTCTGGGTCTGTAATAACCACACAGGATGCTGGTCCAAGAAGTCCACCCTGTCAAAATACTTATCAGGCTGTTCTCTAGTTATCTGGGAAGATTCACCCAGAGGTATTTCTTCCACTAAAGTAGGAGCCTCTTGAGAACGAAAACATTATCTCTGTATCAGTGCTACTGAGCACAATAAGCACTGAAGAAAACTACATTAATATGCTAACTGATAACTAGCATTAAAAATATACTAATAACAAAGAAGATTGGAAAAAAACAAGAGACACATCTTGATTCTCCTATAAACCCTGATAGCCAATGGATAAAAGCCAAATCTTGATAATCAGACATCAACACACTAACTCACTTAGACCTTTTAAGTTCCTGACACTTGCCAATCCTCAGACACCTCATTTGTAAAATAGGCAAGACCATTGAACCAAAGTATAGCTGCCACAGGGATTAAGTAAGAATAATGCAGGTTCAGATATGACACACGTACAAGTTAGTCCATTAATAATGGTTATCACTAGAAAACATAGGGAGTCAAATTTAGAAAGGTGCTTCTTACATTTCAAAATACTTTTATGCTCATGGTTTCATTTAAAATCCCTTTATTTATTTATTTATTTATTTATTTATTTAATTTGGTGGTATTGGGGTACCTGGAAACCCTTCTACCTCCAGGCTACACTCCCAGACCTATTTTTTAATATTTTTATTTGGAAACAGGGTCTCTTAAGCCAGCGTGCACGGCTGGCTTCGAACCAGCGCGATCCTCCTGTCTCTGCTTCCCAAGTGCGGGGATTATAAGCGTGCATCACCACGCCCGACTCCCATCTTATTATTTTAAATATGAGAAGAAAATAATGGGCTTTCTATCATTTATGCAGAAGGCAGGAGTAGAAAACGAAAGCAACAAAAAGCAACAGTCTTAGATCTCTTTACACTCATCCAACTTCTTTTAATTACACCAACGTTGATATTGCTTTCAAAGAAGATATATCTATGAAAAATTTTCTACAATGAAGGGCCTTTTAAATACATAACTAAATTCTATTTTTTTTCTGACCACAGTGCATTGTAAATAGCTTTGATTCCATCCACTCAGAATGAAGGAATTAATGAGGTGACTTTGGTCTTGCCAATTGCTATTGGCTCGTTAAGTGCAGTGAGACATGCACTGGGACATTTATGCTCTAATTTGGTGCCACTTAAAGGTTCACTCCTTTTGCTGATGATGGGTATGAAATACAGGCCCACAAATAATTGTTCTAGAGAGGGAGTAGCTGTCCCCTAAAGATGAAAGCTTCACTAGACCTTCCTCCCGAGGTCAGCTGGATGCTCCCTAAATCTTACAGTCCTGACTTCTTGCTGACTGATAAGGCACTTTGTCTAGTTTGCTATGGAAACTGAAATATTTTAAAAGAATATAAAAGTTATATGTTTTTGTGACAGCAACCCGACTGAAAGAGATTTTAATAGATAGCTGTTACATTGAAATTAAATTTTTTTCCCTCAAAAAAGTAGATGTCCTAAAAAAGAGATGAGAAAATTACCTCAGATTTTTTCCTGTCCATTTTGTCATTTCGCTACTGAAAATTCTATTCTTTAAATGTTAGGCCCCATAAATTATTCTTCTGCATCAGTATTTTCTGTCCTGTTTTTTGCTTGATTCCATTCTCCCATAACTAATCCTCCTCTCTCTGTTTATTTTTTTTCCTAACCATACATCTCTTTCTAACTTACCTTATCAGTAAAGTTAAAGATATATGTATGTGAAAAATGGAAAAAAATATATAGTATATATTATGCTAGACACATACATATAATCCACTTTTCCCCCACTCCTAGAGCATACTATAGAGTATACTGTGAAATCCTTTCTATCACATCTGAGGTGACCTCTTATGGACCAAAAAAACATGATGTCTGTTACCCTTACCCCTCTAATATATAATAATGGAGCAAAGACAGTTAACTTGCAATAAAACTCCCAGTTTTAAAAGGGAGGGGACCCTGGAATATCTGCACCCATCACTAGCTGACCCACAGCAGCCCTTCTGGTAAAAACTTATAAAAGGTTTGAAGTTTTAGGTAATGATGAGGTCAGCAATGCCCCAAGAGTAAGGTGGAGTACAGACTAGATTTCTAAAAGAGAGAACTTTAAGGAACTGAAAAACCCTAATACAGAAAGAATCATCTACATAGCTGATGCTGTAAAATAAAATAAAAAACCAGAAAATCTTTTAAAGGAAGCTACTTTCATCACCCATAGAGTAGGTAGTCCTCAAATTGATATAAAAATGAAACTTCATCAAAAAAATTTAATGTATGTATTTAACCTCTTTTATTATAGCTTTGGTTACATTGAAAAATTATCTAATATTCCCTGTCTTTAGACTTTTTGAATCAGAGATCTACTATTGTTATGCCCTTTTCATTTTGGTTATTCCCAGGCCTAGTACAATAGTAGATATTTAATAAACATGTGCTTGGAAATGACATGTAAATCCATGTGAAAGGGATACCTCTAGAGACATTCAAAACATCATTTTCAAAACCTAAGACAGAAAGTATCAGAGGAAATAATCCTCTACTAATATATAAGAAGAATAGAGATATCTGCACATTTACATTAATTTGCTTTGAACAAACTTTTTATATATTTAGAACAGTTCAGAATCTTTGAAATATGTGAATCTATTTGTTACAACAACCACTGACCATGTTTTGAAATGTCATGTGATTCCAGCATGTCTTACTCTTAGGTTTTTGTGTGTTTGTTTTGTTTTTGTGGTCCTGTAGATTTAAACAAGGGGCATTCTACCTCCGAGCTACACCCCAAGCCCTATTTTATTTTTATTTTGAAACAGAGTCTCACTAGGTTGATAAGAGTCTCACTACTTGCTGAGGCTGTCCTCAAACCTGTGATCCTCCTTTGTCATCCTCCTAAGCATTGGGATTATAAACATGCGGCACCATGCCCGATTTACTCTTGGTTTAAAATAAGAAGTATTTGATATTGCTTTAATGCCAAATGTTTCCAGCATATCTTTATTTTCATTTCTCTGAGGACCACATTCTCTAATATCAGAATTTTGGTAGCTGGGCGTGGTGGTGCACACTTGTAATCCCAGCATTCAGGAGACTGAAACCAGAGGATTGAAGTTTGTGGACAGCCTCAGCTACTTAGCAAAGCCCTTTGCAACTCAGTGAGACCCTGTTTCAAAAAATAAAAAGGCTGAAAAATAGGGCTGGGGGTGTCGCTCAAAGGTAGAATGTCTCTGGGTCCCATCCCCAGTACTGAAAAAAAAAAAAAAAAAAAGAATTTTGCTGATTTCCATGGTTCTCCGTTCATGTTGTGTGAACTCTGCAGAAGTTAGGGCACCACTCTGTTATGTGTACACAGGCCATTCCCCCACTGATTTTCTCTCCTTTCCATTCTTCTAGCTCTACCCCATTCAATTCATGATGGATTGATTTCTTAGCTTCTTCATTACTTCAGTAGTCTCTGCAAAGTAGAAAGAGTTTTCAATGACCAGGTTAAAATAGCATGCTAGATAATCTAGGTATTCCAGTTTTATGGCTTGAATTATATAATTTCACTGTCAATCATCTTCTCCATCCCATAATATGTCCATATAGCCTAAAAGTCAAATGTTTTCTCCATATTAGTCATTCTTCAATATATCTGCAGGAGGAAAATTTCTGTCTTCCCTAATCTAACTTATTTTGAGCCATTTGTTTAGGTTTACATAGGAATCACTGAGGTTAGCCTGCCTGAAGTGGGTGGCCCTTGACAATTATCTAATTCTCTCCCTTTATAAGGTGAGGGAATCAAGTTCCAAGTAAGGTAGTAGGCTGATACTGCATCATACACTTGATTAACTACTGGAGTCGAGACCTAGCCATACTACTTTTCCAAGCACGCTCAAAATACTAAGAAATGTCTCTCTAGGTGAACCACCATGAAACACGATGACGGTTTCTAATAGGTTCAGTGGTTTCACTATACTTCATTACTACCAACTACAACCCATGCCTTAAATCCCCTCTACTAGCTCACCTGCAGCAGGCTTTCCAGGCCCCTTTCCAAGGGGTTTAAGGGAAGCTGGGGAGGGCACTGCATAAATAAACACAATACTGGCAGCCTTTGGAGCTCCAACTCGAGCTGCACACTGCCAGGAGTGAAAGTCATTAAAGACCCTTTGCAAAGGTTGTTAAGACATGTGTAAACAGCCGTATAAACAACACCAGGTCAGGTCATGGAAGGAGACTGGCAACTGGGGAGGCCCAAGGAGAGCCTGCCAAAGTGTGAAATTCCCAGCAGGGAGAAGACATTTGGAAAAACAACTCCATCAAGTTTTATCAACACAAAACATTTCCTAAGTGGTATATTATATTTAGAGTAGTATATGTGTGGCCCAAATTTAACAAGGGAAGCTTTTATCAATTGCAGTTTTTATCGCTTCCAGATATCTCCCTTTCATAATCACTGGCAAAGCTGATGGTGTGCTCATTTTCCTGGGCTTTCCTGTCTAAACACACCAGGATGATGCTCGATGTGTAGCAGGGGATGACCTGCACACACTTCCTGTTGGGCGTGCTGTGTGGCTCAGGCCCTGCACATGCTGAACTGTAAACACATTTGGACCTGGTGTTCTAATTTTACGCCTTAGAGAAAACTGACATTAATAATCATGTGGTAGAGAAACACCCACAAATATGCTTTGTTATGAAAAACCAGTTTCTCTGTTGTAACAAGGGCTTTGGCACTTCTCTTTTAAGAGGCTGATGCTAAAGGAGGCTGATTTCGTCCATAATTTCCTTGACTCTCTCAGGAATGGCGTCACTGGCCACAAGCATTGAAGAGAGTTTGGCTGCATGCAGAAAATGATTTCTCCATGTCCGTGACTTCACGCACAGGTAGAGAGCAAGTTATTACATGAAGATATGAAGATGAGGAAAGTTTTATTATGCAGATGATGACCACTAGCCTACATCCATTGCTTCCTCACCCGGAGTCTTTCTCTCTGAGCTCGTTTATTCCTTTGACAATGTTTTCTTCCTCTGCCTTCATTATTCACCCCTAATCTCCTCCTCATAAAAACATCCCATCTTTTCAGCCTGGTTATTCAGGTTTTCTCTAGTCGAGGAATGCTCATCTGGACTGACAAAGCCACAGATATACTTGGAAGTTTTCCTCAAAGCAGTCACCCTGCTGTCTATCATATTAAATGAAAGGGGAGAGGTTTTTATTAACATCAATAAATTGTATAAAAGTTCTGTAGAAAATAGTTGAAGAAATTTGCACCCACGCCATTTGAATAGCCTCTTTGAGCTGCTCTGACTTAAAATACAGACTGTATTCCTCGTGTGGAATTGTACTGAGATATGCCTCAGAGAGACATGGTGTCACCCTCTAGGTCAGGGGAAAGCAGAGTTCACTGAGGGGCCAGCCTGTTATGGATGCCCTTGGAAGAGAAATAAATCAGTGGTCCTCACCATGGCTCCCTGACTAAAGTCACCATGGCACATTCGAAGAGAAGGCAGTGCTTTTAATCAGGCTGATTCTCAAAAGTGCAACTCTAGGTGACGGTCACCAGGGGTATAGAGATTTAGTGGTTCAGCGGTGGCCTTTTCTTTACCTGAGAAAAGCAGGAAAAGGCCAACATTTGGCAAATGCAATGTAGGTGGCACATCCGGATTCCTTCTCTTTCCAGACGGCATGTGGACTCACTCCCCTAGTGACCCATATTTGGTCAAATACCCTTTAGTTATTATTTCCTTCTGAAAATATGTAGTGAGTTCTTCCTTTGTGTTTCCATTCTTAATGATATAGCAGTCTATTTCTATTGGTGATAATATCAAGAACTAGCGTTCACTGTGCACTTATTTGTGCTTATATCTCCTATCTTATGTCCTAATAATAATAGGCCTTGTTGTTAGGTCTATATTAAGTTAAAATGTGCCCATTTTAGATTAATTTGTGTATTATATTAACTAATGGTCCAAATTTTTTCTTTTGCATGTGTATATTTAATTGTCTCAGCAGTATTTGCTAAAAGCTATCATTTTCAATTGTCTTCAGTGGAAAAATTTTATAGAATTGTCTTGTCACTCTTGATGAAAATCAATTGACCATATAAATATGTTTCTGGATTTTAAATTTTGTTTCACTGAACAATATCTTTATCCTCATTCCAGTACCATAGTATCTTGACTAGTGTAGCTTTTTACTTCTGAAAGAGTATTGCTTCCAACTTTGTTCTTCTTTTTCAGGATTTCTTTGGCTATACTAGATCCCTTACATTTCTATTTGAAATTTAGGATGATCTTGTCAACTTCTATATATCGTCAACTAGAATTCTGATAGAGACCAAATTGAACTTATAGATCAGTTTGGTGCATATCATTATCATAACAATATGGAGTATTCTTCATGTTCATTCCCTGAACATGAAGTGTCTTTCCATCCATTTATGACTTACTTAATTTCTTTCAACAATATTTTATAATGTTCAGTGTCTTAACACTTTAGTCTTATACTTCTTTTGTTAAGTTTACTTCTAAATATTTTATTCTTTATAATGCTTTTGTAAATGAAATGATTTTTTTCTTATATTTTAGTCTTTATTTTTTATTTATTATTTTACCTTTTCATTCATTTTTTATTTTATTTTTAATTGGTGAATTGTAGTTATACATCTTTTTTTTTTTAAATTTTATTTTATTGGTGCACTGTATTCATACATCATAGTGGGATACAAACTTTTGTAGACATACATGCACACATCGCCCAGTCAGCCCCCACCCGATCCCCACCCCATTCTCTCCCCATCCCTCCTTCCCATGCTTGGCTTAGTGGTTGACATCTAGTATTATAGCAATTTATCCAAAATTAAAAATGATAATCTCACATAACAGTTTCATTTGTCTGATACCAAGCGTTTGATCATTTAAAGATAGCATTTCAATATTTCTTTTTGCTTTCTTTCTTACTAGAGCATATTTTTTTCTGTTTTTTTAGGTGAAACTATCATATATTTATATATTTATTTTTCAGAAAAAATCTATCCTAATATGGAATATGAATTCTAGATACCCAAAACGATCTTGAAAAAGAACAAAGCTAGCAGATATATATTTTCTGATTTCAAACCATATAAAGCTACAATAATTGAAACAGTGTAGTACTGTTCTAAAGGCAGATATATAGACCATTGGAGTTAAATACAAGCCTAGAGCTAAATTCTTCCCTATATTGTCAAGTTATTTTTGATAAGGTTTCCACGAACATTTGGTGGTGGAAATAATAATCTTTTAACTAAATATTGTTGAAAAATAATAATTACATGGAAAAGAATAAAATTGGACCTTTACCTAATCCCATATACAAGTATTAACTCAAAATAGATAAAAGACCTAAATATAAATCTTAAGACTATAAACTTTTAGGAGAAAATCTGGGTCATAAAACCTTACAACATTGAAATTGGCAGTGATTTCTTGGATATGATTTCAATGGCACAGGCAACAGAAGAATATACAAACTCCCTAAAAAATAAAAGAAAATATTGTATATCCAAAGACAATGTAAACAGAGTTAAAAGTTACTAATAGAATTGGATAAAATATTTCCAAATGCTATATCTGAAGGTATATTAATATTCCAACTAGAAATCCTAAAAATTAACAACAATAAAGGCAAACAATACAACTTAGAGATAGGTAAAAGACTAACATAAATAATGAATCTCCACAGATAACCAATCTTAGTTGTCTGTTGGATGGAAACTCTTGTTTCTCTGGTTCTGGTGAGTGTTACCTATTTCTTCTTTGTAGTTAATCTCTTTGAGTATTTTCTCTAGCGCTGGTTTTGAAGACATAAATTCCTTCAGTTTCTGTTTGTCATGGAAGCTTCTTATTTCTCCATCTAATTTGATAGAAAGTTTTGCTGGGTAGGAAATTTTTGGCTGGAAGTTGTTTTCTTTCAGAGTTTGGAATATGTTACTCCAAGCCCTTCTGGCTCTCATGACTTGGTTTGGGAAGTCTGGAGTGATTCTAATTGGTTTGCCTCTGAATATCACTTGGCCCTTTGTTTTTGTTGCCTTTAAGATTCTCTGCTTGGCTTCCACATTGGTCATTTTGACAATTATATGGCGTGGGGATCCTCTTCTCCGATCCTGTCTAAAGGGAGTTCTATAAGTTTCCTGGATCTGTGTATCAACCTCTTGCTCTATATTTGGAAAATTTTCTGCTATTACTTCCTTGAAGAGATTGTTGATCCCTTTGGTATCACTTTCTTTTCCCTCCTCTATTCCAATTATTCTTAGGTTAGCTCTCTTAAGATGGGCCCATATTTCTTCAATGTCAGATTCCTGCTGTTGGATATTTTTTTCTAGATTAGAAACTATGCATTCATTTTTGGATTGCTCATCTTCTAAGAGCGAGATTCTGTTCCCCATGTGGTCTAATCGGTTGTTTGTGCTTTGAATTGAGGCCTTTACTTCATTAATTGCATCCTTTATCTCTTTTTGGCTCTCTCTGAGTTCTTTTCGAAGCACCTCTATTATTTCTACAGTTATTTTCCTGATTTGATCTTCTAGAAATCTCTGATTTTCTGTTTTATCAGGTTCTGATGTTGTGGGGTTGTGCACATTCATTACTCCAGTGTTATTCCTCTTTCCCATGATTTCGGAGGTTTGTGCCTTCTCTGGGTTCTTCCCTTGGGTCACTATGGCTTCACTTAAGGTGCTCTGGATCTCGAGTCTGTATTATCTCAGACCCCACTACTCCTTTACTGGGTTGTATCACAGAATCTCCGACCCAGGGAGTCGATAGAGGCTGCTTTAAACTATGGGGGGTGCCAGGTTGCACGTTCTCCTATGGTGTGATATCTCTGCCACCACCACTCCCTCACTGGGTCAAGTCCCAGGAGGCCCAATACTGCGATTTCTCCTCTGTGGCCCGCAATTTGACTCACTGTTCTTGAGTACGCAGATGTAGCTGTACTGGACTCGGTGAATTCACTGCTGCTGCCGCCGCCGGTGGCAATATGGCGCCTCTGCCACGCCCTCGGCCATGAGGCTGGCGTATTTTTTCTTCTCTGGTTTTGATTTCCACTCTAAATCCCTGCAGCGTGTGCTGAGCTCAGCCACTGGGAGCTTTAAATGCTTTCTGCGCTGAAAGATCCCGCCTGGCTGCTCCGCAGCGGCTCACCTGGCTTACTGTAGCCGTCCGTTGAGTTCGCCGCTGCCGCCGGCAGTATGGTGCTGCTGCCGCGTCCTCTGGCGCGTGTGTCTCCTCTGTGGCCCTGAGCTCTGTTCTCAGTCCGCTTTCTCTCTGGAGCCTGGTGGGTTTTTTTGTTTTTCAGGTGATGGTGTTTTCTGGCTATGAAAGGCGCTCTTTTTGTGGTAATGGAGATTGGTTGTTAGCGGGACTCTTAAGCCCCGCTTTTCTCGGTCGCCATCTTCCCGGAAGTCTCGTAGTTATACATCTTAATTGAATACAAAATAGTAGAGGCATACATGCACACATCACTCAATTAACCCTTACCCAATTTTTTTTAAATTTGTATTGGTACATTGTAGTCATATATCTTGATGGGATAAAAGATGGTGGCGATATATATGCACATATCACCCAATTAGCCCTTACCCAATTCCCACCCAATTCCCTCCCCATCCCTCCTTCCCATGCTTGGTTTAGTGATTGACTTTGATATGTTTGTTTAAGTACATCATGTGCTTTAGAGAGTTTCCCCTCTTTCTCCCTCCCATCCCCTCAGTTAGATTGCCTTATTTGCTCCACTATAGAATCTCCTTCTTCATCTAGAGTTCCTACTCTTACCCATTTCTCTCTAGCTTTCTCATATTAGGGAAAGCATTCAATATCTTATTTTTTGTGACTAACTAATCTCACTTAGCATAATGTCCTCCAGTAACATCCATTTCCCTGTAAACAATGTAATTGCGTTTTTTTTTTTGTGGCTGAATAAAATTCCATTGAGTACATATCTCATAGTTTTGTAATCCATTCATCTATTGATGGACATCTTAGCTAGTCCATAGTTTGGCAATGGTGAATTGTGCAGCTATGAACATACATACACAAAATTCCATTGTGTACATATCTCATAGTTTTGTAATCCATTCATCTGTTGATGGACATCTTAGCTGGTCCATAGTTTGGCAATGGTAAATTGTGTAGCTATGAACATACATACACATGCATTAGTTTGATAGCTTGGTTTCCTTTCTTTTGGGTAGATACCCCAAAGTGGTATTGCTGGATGAAATGGTAAGTTCATTTCCATTCTTCTGAGTATACTCCATACTGTTTTGCAAAGTGGTTGCACTAATTTGCAATCTCACCAACAATGTAGTAGAGTTTCCACTTCTCCACATCCTTGACAGCATTTATTGTTGTTTTGAATGATTGCTATTATAGTTGGAGTTAGGTGAAATCTCAAGGTAGTTTTGATTTACATCTCTCTGATTGCTAATAATGTTGAGCATTTTTTCATGCATGTATTGTCCATTTGAAATTCTTCCTTTGTGAAGTGTCTATTTAATTCACTTGCCCACTTTTTTTTTTTTTGGAGAGTCTGGGGATGGAACCCAGGGGCATTTGACCTCTGAGCTACAATCCCACCCTATTTTTTATTATTTATTTTGAAACAGGGTCTCATTATGTTACAAAGGGCCTCACTAAGTAGCTGAGTTCTATCTGCAAACTGTGATCCTCCGGTCTCAGACTCCCAAATGCTGGGATTACAAGTGTGCGCCACCACGTCCAGTTCACTTGCCTACTTTTTGATTGGGTTATTTGTTTTCTTAGTGTTGAGTTTCTTGAGTTCTCTGTATATTCTAGATATTAGTCCTCTATTGGAGGAGTAAGTGACAAAAATCTCCTCCCATTCTGTTGGCTCTCAGTTGAGATTCTTGATAATTTCCTTTGCTATACAGAAGCTCTTCAATTTCATGCAATCCCATGTATTGATTAGCCTTTTAGTTTCTTGTGCCTTTGCTACAAATAAAATTATAAAACACTGAAAAAAGAAATTGAAGAAGATCTTAGAATATGGAAAGATCTTCCATGTTCATGGATAGGCAGAATAAATATCAAAATGGCCATACTTCTAAAAGTGTTCTACAGATTCAATACAATACCTATTAAATTACCAAGATCATTCCTCACAGACAGAAAAATCAGTCCTTAAATTCATTTGGAACAACAGAAAACCCAGAATAGCCAAAATATTTCTCAGCAACAAAAACTATGCAGGAAGAATCACAATACCTGACTTTAAACTATACTACAAAGCTATTGTAACAAAACAGCATGGTACTAGCACAAAAATAGATACATAGACAAATAGAGCAGAACAGAAGACTCCGAAACAAATCCACACACTTGCAGCCAATTGATTTTTGACAAAGGGGCCAAAAACATACACTGGAAAAAAGATAGCCTGTTCAACAAATGGTGTTGGCAAAATTGGTTAACCATGTGCAGAAAAATGGAGATAAATACCACTTTCTCGCCCTGCACAAGAGTCAATTCAAGATGGATCAAAGACTTGGAAATCAGACCAGAGACCTTGAGGCTCCTTGAAGAGGGCATAGGTCCAACACTGCAGCACATAGGCACAGATAAAAACTTTCTCAACAAGACCTCAAAGGCACAATAAACTACAAGGTGAATTAGAATTAATGTTCTTTTTTCTATTTCTAGTTTGGTGAAAACATTTCAATACTGAATGTCCAGGTTTACAATGTTATATTCACATGTATACATATAGTCACGTGTAGCTTTTCTGTTAATAAACCTCAGCCTTCTTCCTCCCCTATCCTTCCTTCCTGGCTTCACTGAGTTTTTCCTCCATTATCTGGAGTCCCTTTGGTATCCCTAATACTCCCTAGTTTGGGCATGTTAGAGAAAACATATATCTTGTATCTTTCTGTGCTTGGCTAGTCTCACTTAACATAATGTTCTCCAGGTCTTTCCATCTTCTTGCAAATGACATGATTTTGTTCTTCTTTATTGCTGAACAGAATTCCATTGCATATATTTCACATAATTTCGCAATCCATTCATCTGTTGATAGAGACCTAGGTTGGTTCCATATTTGGCTATTGTGAATTGTGCTGATATGAACATGGATATGCATGTGTTACTGTAGTTCTCTGATTTCAGCCTCTTTGGAAAGATACCCAGTGGTTGTATAGCTAGAGCATATGGTGACTCCATTCCCAGTTTTCTAAGGAATCTTCATACTGATCTCCATTGTGGCTCAACTAGTTTGCACTCCCAAAAACAATGTAAAAGAGTTCCTATTTCCCCACATCCACACCAATATTTGTTGTTATTTGACTTCTTTATGCTTGCTACTCTGATTGGGGTTAGATGGAATCTCAGTGTAGTTTTGATTTGCATCTCACTGATTGCTAAAGATGTTAAACATTTTTTATGTATCTATTGGCCATTTGTATCTCTTCTTTTGTGCAGTGTTTATTCAATTCATTTGCCCATTTCTTGATTGGGTTATTTGTTTTGCTAGTGTAAAGTCTTTTGAGCTCTTTGTATATTTTGGATATTAGCCCTCTATCATAGGGTAGCTGATAAAGATCTTTTCCCATTCTGTAGGCTTTCTCTTTAGATTCTTGATGATTTCCTTTGATGAGCAGAAACTTTTTAGTTTAATGCAGTGCCACTTGTTAATTCTTGCTTTAATTTCCTGTGCTTTGGAGGTCTCATTGAGAAGTTACTACCTGTGCCTATATGTTGGAATGTTGAACCTATGCCCTCCTCTAATAGTTTCAGTCTCTTATCTGAATTCCAGGTCTTCGGTCCATCTCAAGTTGATTCCTTTGCATGGTGATAGGTAAGGATTTAGTTCCATCTTTCTACAAAAGAATAGCCAGTTTTCCCAGACCATTTGTTGAAAATGATGTCTTTTCTGCAGCATATGAATTAGGCCCCTTTGTCAAAGATCAATTGACTATAAGTGTGTGGGTTTGTTTCTGTATCTTCTATTCTGTTCCATTGGTCTGTGTGCCTGTTTTTGTGCCAATACCATGCTGCTTTAACTACTATTGCTCTGTAGTATAATTTGAAATGAGGAATTGTGATGCCTCCTGCATGGTTCTTATTGTTGAGAATTATAGAACTGAGAACAAAAATTGCATGATCATATTAGTAGATGCTGAAAAAGCATTTGACAAAACATTGGAATAGAAGGAATGTATCTCAAAATCATCAAGACATTATAAAATAAACTCAAAGCCACCATCAAATTGAATGGAGAAAAATCACAAGAATTTCCTCTAAAATCAGGAACAAGATAAGGATGCCCACTATCACCACTCCTTTTCAATATACTCCTTGAGATGCTTGTCATAGCAATAAGACAAGGGAAGTATATCAAAGGAATTCGAATAGGAAAAGAGGAATTAAAATTATTCTTGTTTGCAGATGACATGACTCTATATCTAGAAGACTAAAAACATTCAACCAAAAGATTACTGGAGCATATTAACCAATTCAGCAAAGTGGCAGGATAAAAAATCAGCCTAAAGAAATCAGTTGCTTTTTTAATATGCCAACAATGAATCTACAATGAAAGAAACAAAGAAAACAATTCCATTCACTATAACCTCAAAACCAATAAAATACCTAGGAATAAACCTAACCAGAGATGTAAAAGACCTTTACAATGAAAACTATAAAACATTAAAGAAAGAAATTGAAGATTTTGGAAGATGAAAAGATCTCCCTTGCTCCTGGATAAGCAAAATAAATATCATCAAAATGGCCATTCTGCCAAAAGTGATCTACAGATTCAATGCAATTCCTATCAAAATACCAACACCATTCTTTATAAACCTAGAAAAATCAGTCATGAATTGCATATGGAAGAATAAAAGATTCAGAATTTGTCTTTTTATTAAAATGTTAAGTTTAACATTTTAAAATGTTAAAATTTACATTCAATGTAATTAATGAGGTAGGATTTATATCGACCATTTGTAATTTGTTTTCCACAAATGTCTTATGTATATTTATTCCTTTTTGTAATTGTCTTATATTTTCTGATTTACCATTTTTATTCCCTTTTTCTTATTTTGTTTTGTTTTAAAATTATTTTCCTACTAATTTCTTTAGTTATTAATATTATATAACAATCTAGTTCAGATTAATAAAAGTTATTTTCAATAATATTCAAAATCTTGCTTCTACATAACTCTATTGCCTCCTCCCCTCCTTGGTGATATTAGATCTATACATATCAGGTCTTTATATACTGTGGATATAGAAATGCCCATCAACATAGATTTGTAATGATTGTTTTTTGCAGTTGTTTTTAAATAATATTGGGGAAAAATAAGAGTTGCAAACAAAAAGTACATTTAGGTTGTTACTTATATTTGTTTATATAGTTACTGGCTTTCTTTATTTCTTCATGTTTATGTAAAGGTTTATGTAAAACTGGCTCTCTTTATTTCTTTATATAGATTCAAGCTATTATCTATTGTGTTTCTGATAAGTTCCAAGAACTCCTTTTAATATTTCTTGCCAGCCATATCTGCTAGCTGTGATTTTTCTTTTTTAGGCAGATAAGCTTCATCCATTCTCTCTCTCTCTCTCTCTCCCTCCCTCCCTCCCTCCCTCTTCCTTCCTCCCTCCCTCCCTCCCTCCCTCCCTCCTTCAGTACTAGAGGCTGAACCCAGGGAATTCTATTTCCAAGCTATACCCCAAAACTATTTTATTTTGACAGAGCCTTGCTAAATTGCTGTGGATCTCAGTAACTCACTAACTTGATGAGGGCTGAGGCTGACCTTGAACCTATGATCCTCCTATCTCAGCCTTTCAAGTCTGGGGTTACAGATATGTGCCTTTGCACCTATATTAATAGACCTATTCTTAAGTTCTATGATTCTTTTTTTCTTTTGGATCACATTTACCTTTAAATCCTTCTACTAAATTTTTATTTGATTTATTGTTCTTTTTAATGCCTCAACTTCTGTTTGATTTATTTTTATTTGTTTCTTTTTATTAGCATTCTTTAATTGATGAGACATAATTCTCATAGTTATTGTCCTTTCTACATGGTTTCTTTTAGGTCTTGAATATATTTGATTTTAAAGTATTTGGTTTTAAAACCTTTGCCTATTAAATCAACATCCAGCTTCCTCAGTGAAAGCTTCTATTAACTTGTATTGAAAGCTTCTTCTTTTCTAATATTTGCAATTTTCTCTTATTTTCTTGCACTTTGGTAATTTTCATTGAATACTGGACTTTTTAAATGAACAGTGTGCCAACTCTGAAAATCAAATCCCTTTTTCCCTGGAATTTGTTGTTGCTGCTATTTTTTGTTGCTGTTTATCTAGTGAGTTTCTTGAACAAATTCTGTTTTCCTTTTCATGTGTGGTGAATATAGTCTTCATTCAGGTTAGTGAACAACCAATGATTGCACAAAGATTCCCTCCAATACCTGGAATCAATAGGAATTCTAGACTTTGACAAAGGGCTCCATGTTTGGGGACTACCTTTAACAATCAGACAGGCAGGATTCCATTCCTTTTTAGATTGTACTTCCTGTCATCAGACAACAGGGAGAGGAAAGGCCTGGCCATGTGCATATATGCATAGCCTTCTGGATCTCTAGAAATAGACAGATCTACTCAAAACTCCCTATGGACATCTCATTCTCCAAGTTTTCCTTCAAAGTGGTTTGGCCAGCTTATTTATGACAAATCACATGACTGCCTTAGGTAGCTGCAGTGTTATATAACTACTGCTAATTGGATTTGACAAACATTCCCAGAGAAAATTCTCTTTACATTTAGTGAGATCAAGTCATTCCAGTGAGGGCTTTCAGGGTATGACCAGGCAGGTCAGTGACAGTTCTCCAAGATGGACATTTTGGAGAATTCCAGACTTGTTCTTTTCTCCCCAGTAGCTGTTCGGGTGCTGTTTTTCAAAATTTTTATAGTTGTGAGACTACTGACTTATGAATCAGCACCTAGTTAAAGACTAGAACAAACTCAAATATCACAAAACCTTATGTTTTTACCCATATTCAGCTATGTTTTGTTTGTTTAATAGACTCTCCTTAAATTGTTGCAAGTCCTTGATTAATTTCCTTGGTTAATTTTCAACTGAAAAAGTTGATTCTGGCATTTTTAACCAATATTTACTTTCTGAAGAAGCAGCTCTTTAGAGGTCCTAACTCATACCATTCCCACTGACATATCTTCCTGTGTCCTGTTCCTTATCACCTTGAAATAGAATGTTCATGAACAATGGAATATTGTTAGAATGAAGAACTTTATTCATCTTAATCTATTTACCAGCTGTATTTGAAAGTTGTCCCAAATACATTTTGGATGGACTGTGGGAAATGAATAGAATATTCTGAACAATGACCTAAAACCATTGTTCATAAGAATCCCGACAACAACTTAATGATTTTCATTTTCTTTCAGTATCTGCAACTATATTATTCTTTTTTGTTAAGTCGTCCACCCCTTTCTAGAATGTAGGCCTTTTTTGTTGTTGTTCTGCAGCCCTCTATTTATATATAAAATCTAAACAATCACAAGAATGTATAGCATTTGTCTTGTGTGAGGCCTATCTAAAATATTCTACAAATAGTAACTCATAAGAACTTATGATGTGTTATTATTGCTGCTATTGTAGACATGAAAAAAATCCAAGCATAGGAAAGTTAAATAATGCACCAATATCACAAAGCTAGTAACAGAAAGAGCTAGAACTTGAAACCAAGCAACCTTAGTTCTCAGCTCTTAACTATAGCATTATGCTAAAAGCAATTAACCAGTCTAAAGTTAACATTTAAATTTTTATTTTTTTACAATTAAAAAATAGCTGCATTTACTTTTTTACAAGTGAATGTTATCAGAGAGCTTAAAGAATATGAATGAAAGGAAACATAATAGAAATTGAATAAGGTTGTCAGATATGAAATGAATCAGTACCAAAAATGAATTTTGGAGTGTTTGACAGGAAGGAATCATGGTCCATCACCTCTTTGATAGATGGAAGAATAGAAGCTCATCTACATTTACAGTTGATGCAGTAACTAAGGAATCCATGTGCAATATCCTAGCCACATGGACCAAAGGTCTCCTCCCTTGTTTCTTCAGTTGGTAAGACTACAAGCTGCAAACTTTCTGTTTTCATTTTAACTATCATCCTTCCCTTCAAAGCTAAAGACAGTACAGTGACAGATAAGAAACTTCTAGTCCTCAGAGTGGTACTTGTTCATAAGCCCAAAGGAACTGATCATGGCACAAAAGCAGTTAAAACTCCCTTTTGTTTTTTTCTGGCATACAAAGTCTATCTTAGCTACAGCAAGGTCTTTGTATTTCACATAGTGATTTATTAAAATTGAACATTTATGACCATAAAGGTAGCCCCAGGAAAACATTTTTCTTTTTCTTTTTATTGGCTCATCGTTGTCATACAAAGATGTATGGAGTACAAGATGGTAGAGACATACATTCACAGATCACTCATTCAGCCCTTCCCCAATTCCCACCCCATTCCTTCCCCCTCCCTCCTTTTCATGTTTGGTTTAGTGATTGACTTTGATATGTTTATGAATGTACATCATACACATTAGGGAATTTTTCTCTTCTCCCCAATCCCAACTCCACCAGTTGGCCTCCTTATTTGCTCATCTATAGTTTCTCCTTCTTCGTCTAGAGTTCTTCCTATTACCTCTTTTCTCCCTAGTTTTTGCATATTAAGGAGAACATCCAATTTTTAATTTTTTGTGACTGACTAATCTCACTTAGCATACTGTTCTCCAGTTCCATCTGTTTCCCTGTAAATGACATAACTGAGTTCTTCTTTATGGCTGAGTAAAATTCCATTGTGTACATATCCCATAGTTTAGAAATTCATTCATCTTGGACATCTTGGCTGGTTCCATAGTTTGACAATTATGAATTGTGCAACTATGAACATAGAGATGCATATATTAGTTTGGCAGTTTGGTTACCATTCTTTTGGGTAGACACTCAAAAGTGGTATTGCTGGATATTGCAGTAGATTCATTCCCATTCTTCTGAGGATCCTCCATACTGTTTTCCAAAGTAGTTGCACTAATTTGCAATCCCACCAACAATGTATTAGAGTTCCCACTTCTCCACATCTTCACCATCATTTGTTGTTGTTTGTGTTTTGAATGATTGCCTTTCTAGTTGGAGTTAGGTGAAATCTCAGGGTAGTTTTGATTTGCATCTCTCTAATTGCTAATAATATTGAACATGTTTTCATGCATTTATTGGCCATTTGAATTTCTAATTTTGTGAAGTGTCTATTTAGTTTACTTGCCCATTTTTTTTATTGGATTATTTGTTTTCTTAGCTGTGAGTTTCTTGTGTTCTCTGTATATTCTAGATATTAGTCCTCTATTGGAAGAGTAGTTGGCAAAAATCTCCCATTCTGTCAGCTCTCTATTGAGGTTCTTAATAGTTTCCTTGCCGGGCGTGGTGGCACATGCTTGTAATCCCCGTGCTTGGGAGGCAGAGACAGGAGGATCGCGCAGGTTCGAAGCCAGCCTTTCTGGCTTAAGAGACCCTGTTTCTAAATAAAAATATAAAAATAGGTCTGGGAGTATAGCCTGGAGGTAGAAGGGTTTCCAGGAACCCCAGTACCTCAAAAAAAAAAACATCAATTGTCTGTAAGTGTGCAGATTTGTTTCTGAGTCTTCTATTTTGTTCCATTGGTCTATGTATCTGTTTTTGTGCCAATACCATGCTGGTTTTATTATTATGGCTTTGTAGTATAGTTTAAAATTAGGTATTGTGATGCCTTCCACATGGTTCATATTGCTGAGAACTACTTTGGCTATTCTGGGGTTTTTTGTTTGTTTGTTTGTTTGTTTGTTTGTTTGTTTTTGTTGCTGTTGTTGTTATTCCAAATGAATTTAAGGACTGATTTTTCTATGTCTGTGAGGAATAACCTTGATAATTTAATGGGTATTGCATATAATCTGTAAATAAGTTTTGGAAGAATGGACATTTTGAAAAAAATAAAATACTCAGCAAAAGGTAAAATAAAATACTTAGACATTTAAATTTTTTAAATGCAGGGCTATTAGCTTATATAATTTTTAAGGCTACTACCACTTTTACTGAACATAAGGAAGCCTGTGCTTGTTTTCTGTTTTCTAAATCACACACCTGTAAAATATTCACTGTGGAAAATATCATGAAGGGGGAATAGCAGCCAGCTGATGTTATCTAAGATGTGATTTGTTATATGATATAGTACCAAGCATATGCTATATACATTTAAAAAATAGGAAGTCAAAGGTACAGATACAAACCTTAGCATTTGAATATTGAATTTGTTCCAAGCCTTTTTACTTTATAAGATGTATAGTGCCAGACCTACTCTGAAGCTGTGTGTAAAATTCTGCATGCTGCAGTGAGATTAATATTTTTAAAGAGTGAGTTTATAGAAAGTTGGCACCAGAAAATAAGGTTCTGTTTCATTATTTTGACATATAAAAGTTTATTGAGGTCACAACATATTCTTTTTTGGAAAAAAATCATTAGCACATGGTGAAATACACAATTTATTGGCAAAGTCACAGTAGCACTTTTTTGTGTAAATTTCTCACAGTCCATCCAAAATGTATTGGAGACAACTTCTAAATACAGCTAACTGATGAATAGATTAACATGAATAAAGTTCTTCATGCCAGTCTTTAAGTTTCTAGTTCTCAAATAACATCACTAATCATTTAGCCACATAGGGCCTGCTTTATTTTTTAAATTCCTCTATACATGCTTTGCAATCAACACTTACCTTTTCAAAGGCCTTGTTCTGCCCCTTTTATTAAAACACCCTCTGTGTGACAGCTCACTAGGCACTTTCTACCTCCCAAGCCCAATCCCTTTAGAAGAAGGTTCACTGTGCTTTTTCCCCCATCAATACTAACAACATAATGGAGGTGTTGATGTTTTTCAAACACTAAAATTGAGCAAGCCTTGGAATAACTGACCTACAGTTGATTTTGGCCAAAAAGTAATTTACAGCTTACCTCTCTGGAGTAGCGTTAACTCACTATAAACCTCAAGGATCTTTTGGGTTGAAAGGCAAACCTGGAAAAATATTTGCACTTATAAGTTAAGTTAAAATCTGTACTCCCCGAGCCTGTCCCTTTGAGGAAGCCCAGAAGTTTCAACATAAAACTATACATAAGAATTATAATAATGTATACCTGAAAAAATACTATCGTCTATCTAGCTCAAGCTCTGTTGACAAATAGGGAATATCTGACCCAGAGAGATGATTATCTCACCTAAGTGTTAAATTGTATGACATAATGTAGTCACACCTGCAATATGGCTGCCAAGACTGCCTTCCTTAGATGCCTTTTGTATCCCTGGACAAAGAGGGTCCAGGACAATAGTGGCAGTGTCTTTAGTAGATGTAGTTCCTGTCATGATGGAAGAAGGAAGACCAAATTGAGAGCCAGAGAAACATAGTGATTCATATTACAGGATATTTAAGACAGTGAGCAATGTCAGGGCTTTGGAGGCCTGGTTGTAGGGAGGTAATATCTGTATAGTTGGGAACAAGCCTCATGATTTAAAGGACTTTTATAGAACTGGACTTTGTAGAATTACTTATATGTATGTGACTTGTTCTGGACATTTGCTGCCAGGAAATGGCATTTTTTCATCAAGTCTCAAACAACAAGAACCCATATTTGAAAAAGGTGAATCTCTTCCAACACTACCATGCATTAGTGATGTGCTCCTAGGTTTAGCAACGAGCTCTCTCAAATTTGGTTGCTGACATCTCTTAACTGTGTAGTTGGTCTTGCCGTTCATACCCTCCCAGTTAAGCAGAGCATTATCATCGAAGTCAGTGGGACTAAATGTGTGAAAGGAATGATCTCTTTTCATTCCTGTTGTCCTTGGAAATCCTCATAGTGTTCATATTTGGCCTCTTCGGCCAGTTCCTGTTTCTTAAAGATGGCAGTTAGTTGCTGGAAGCAGTGGCTATGCATCTTTCTTTCCCAACTCACCGCCCTTTTCCTCAAGGGCCAAAGGGATGACAATATGGTCCTGTTTTTGTGCTCTGAGACCTGGGCCAAAGTTGTCTTGATAGATTAGATGTGAGAATAGGCTTCATATATAAGTAGAAGGCAAGGGTTATTTTCTAGTGGACTGATGGTCTCATAATAAACAAAGTAAACAAGTAAAGATGCCCTGGATGTTGTTGAAATGGTGGAGTCCATGTAAGTAACTACAGACCTGTCGTCTATACCCACCCTCAACACCACCCCAACTCCCTCCCACATACTCAGAGGGTCACTTGATTACATTTGAAGGGAAAATAGCATGTTACCTTTACCTGTGCCAACAAGAAGACAGTGAGCACCATTACTGAGACAGATCGCCACCAATTTTCATCTTCCTTAAGACAATAGCCACTACACACTTAGTATAATAGCGACATTTCACTCAGTAGCATTATTGTTCTAAGACTGAATGAATATCTGTTTATGGTCTTTAATGGGAAAGGGCAACTTGCCTGAACCATGATATGTATATAGAAGAAAGACTGTAGGCCTTACAGACAGAAAGATCTGTACACATCCAGCTATGTGACCTTCAGCAGATTTTTTTAGCCTCTGAGCTCCAACTCCCTCATTTATAAAATAGAGAAAATAATAGTCTATTGTGGAGAATTACTATATTGATAAAATAGAATGCTATTTGGTTATATGAAGTATCATATGTAATATTAACTATGAAAATAAACTGGCACATAATAAATGATTAATACATGATTATTCTGTTCTCTTCACACTGGTCAAATAGACCACAGAGATTCTTCCCATCCATGGGAAAAGTAAAGAGAAAGGAAGGAGATGGTGAGAGCATACTGCATCTAGGGGCAACCCATTCCTAGAACTTAAGGATATTGTCATTCTCTTTTACATTGGCAACCTGCATGTAGATTGAAAATACTAAAGATCCTCTGTCCCAGTATGCATCAAGGTGAACTTGAGGGAACTAATAAATCTTATAATTATAGAAAATTATTGTTGTAGGAATGGTAGTAGACTTAGAACCTAAACACTGGGCTGCAATCTAATTCATGCTCCACAAATAAATGAAATATAGCTCATTTTGTATATTTATGCCCAATATGCATTATGACATAGGTAGATATTTACTAGAATATCTTGAAGTTACAGAAGAGCAAAATCTTTTCCCCTATAGCTAGAGAATCAACTTCTATTTGTTCCTCTTACATGTACTCGAGTACAAGAGAAATATTCTTGAACTCTTTTATTATAAAGCTCTTTATGGGTTATTTAGAATTTCTATGGATTTTAATCCCTATTTTTACATTTGAAAACCCTAAAAATAATTAAATGGGGAGGAAAACTTATTTCAATACATAACTATTTTTAGAGTATATTTTCTATGTTGTATTCTTACATGCAACCTAGATTTTACATGTCCATAATTGCTATTCATATACTATCCAGGCATAACTATCACATTAAAACTAATCCCTTTTCATTGTTTAATTTTGGTTTTTTAATTTATTTTTATTTATTTATTTGTTTATTTATTTATTTGTTTGTTTATTTATTTATTTATTTATTTTGGTGGTACTGGGGTTCCTGGAAGCCCTTCTACCTCCAGGCTACACTCCCAGACCTATTTTTATACTTTTTTAAATTTGGAAACAGAGTCTCTTAAGCGAACCTGCGTGATCCTCCTGTCTCCACCTCCCAAGCACGGGGATTACAAGCGTGCGCCACCACGCCCGGCTTAATTTTGTTTTAAAAGTACTTATTTAAACTACTTTTCTGGGGGGAGTAAAGCCTTAGATTTTTTCACGGAGATATTTCCCCAGACCAGAGTTTCTGTTGTTCCTTTTTACCTTTAGTTCTTTAGTAACTAAAGGTAAAGATTCAAGTTAAAATCTAGATCAGTTTTTCTCTAATTAAATATTCCTAGCTCGTCAGTCACTGAGACTAGAAAGGGTGAAATAATCCTGTCTGAAAGTCTGTGTCCAGCACCCTGACTCAGAACTGCTAGTGGCAACAGGCCTGGGAGGAGCCGCAAAACACCCATGCTGCTGGGCAGGGCGGTGAGGAAGTGAGCATGGGTCAGCCCGGCCCTAGCCTGGCGTGATGGATGGCCACAGTCTCCCTGGAGAGGGCATCCTGCAACCTACTGCTGGCCATAGCACACTGAATTGGATAAGTGATGAGAGCTGATGACTAACCCCAGCAGGACCAGGCTTAGCCCAAGCAGCCACACCCAAGTAGACACTGGCAGGATGAGCACAATGGCCAGCACTTCCGTCTATGCTAACTGGTTCATTGCTTTTGTTAGGAAAATAGAGCAGACAGGGTGTTGCCCACACACTGAATCACAAACACCACATTATAAAGTGTTTTATGAAGATCTTATGAAGTCAAAACAATTTTTCAAAGCTTTGTGAACTTCAACAGTGACAATGCCTGTTTGTTTACCTTTGCCATTGTTAATCCTGAAAATATGAAAGAATCCTGAAAAAGAAGCACCTTTATTTTTAACAAATGCCAACTGAGGGTTTTCTGAATCCTTACAATATTAGTGATTCATTTTCTTTATTTAGGCTGTAACCACACTAAAGCAGCAATTACAGTCAGTGAAAACTTGATGACAAATGCTGAGTCTTATTTTACTTTAATGGCAAAGAAAAATGACCATAAAACTACAATCGGACTCCATCATACAATTAAATCGTACAATTAATTTTTATGCAAAACTATTTATTCAATTTTTAAGTTCTATGTATTTTAGCCATTTTTTAAAATAAGATTTAAAATTTTTCAGTTGCTTGATATTTACTAATTTACACTTCTTAAACATTCTTTATTAATGACCAATACCATAGCCAAAAAAATGTCAACTTTTTCTGTTTTTCAAGTTCAATGAAAGCCCTTTAAGAGCTAGTTAGGTGATAATGGAGATGGAAAGCCTCGGTTTAGTAAACATCAGTTGAGCGCTTGGTATTTACAGAGTTCCACTGGGGTTTCTAGGAAGATGGAGGTATAAAATAATTGGTTCCTTCATTTGAGGAAACTGCTATCTAGTGATGAAAATGAGACAACAGATAAATAATAGTAATATAAATCCTGAATGGCAAAAGCCATAACAAAGGTACTATCCTACAGTGTATACAAAATACTATTGGATTGAAAAGGGACAATAACCTAAAAGGCCATGCTGAAAGCTCTAACTTTATTACTCCCAGAGCCCCCCCCCCCAAGATGTTGGATATTTGAAGTTAAAGTGAGGGTTCTAGAGAATACAATATTTTACTCCAAATTGCTCATCTAATCCACAAATTCTTACAGATCCAATATAGCAATATGTGTTAGGTGGTTTGCTAATTATTTTCATTGATCGCTAATAGACTGCTACAAATAACTGGGAAAAGCTGTAGCAGAGCAGATACTTGGAAAATGCCGCCATAGTGGCTTTGTTGAATGCCAGAACAGAGGCAGGTATACATACAGAATAATGGAGAACCAAAGAAATTACCTGTGCAATTCAGGCAAAGGTGAAAATGCTACCAACAACTCGAGTGGATTAGAGCTATCTATCTGTTTGAATTATTGTAAGACGATTGTTAAGAGTATAGTAAGCAGGAGATAGTCCACATGTCTGCAGTGGCAGTGGAGGGAAACACAATGGCACTCTACTTTTTATTCTTTTATTCATTCATCATATAGTTGAAAAGTACTTATTATATGGTGGCATAATAGAAAAAGTTTAATAACCAGCTATGTGAGAGTGGAAGGGAGCCCTGATTTTTAGCATTTGTTCATTTCTATGGTCTTAATGGTTCTTTTTAAAAATGCTCTTATTGGTGCATTATTTTCTCATGTCATAATGTAAATCATGTTGACAGTGACATACATGTATACAGAACTCGGTAGCCCCCACTCGCCTCCCCATTTCCCTCCTTCTCAATACAGAGACTGACACTGGTATTTTCACATATGTATACATAGTCCATGGTAGTAATTTCATTAATGAACCTCACTCTTCCCCCTCCCTTTCCCTTAGACCACCTCCCTGTACAACAACCAATTTTAAGTTAGCAACATGAAGTTGACAACACAGAGCTGAGACACATATATTATACATACCATTATATAGTATCTCCACCTCCAGATAAAATAAACATAATTAACCCCAAGACCATAAGTATAAATTAAAATGTATCAATAATTAGTAAATAGATAAATTTTCTGTATTTATTATCTGTGTTTTGAATAAGATTTCTATTATTGTAAATTTCTGTAATTTAATTTTAGTACCAGATTTCTGGTAACTTAATGGTCATTTGTCATGAGCCAATAAAGTATGGTCCAATACAGCACTGCTCTTAAGTGTCAGAGAGTATGCTGCATACTGGTAACATGGATGTGAAATGCATTTCCTATTCTAATGAAGAGTGAAGTCTAGTAAAGCAGATTAAAAACAAATATTACTGAATAATGTAATAGCAATGGGAGTGTGTGTGTGTGTGTGTGTGTGTGTGTGTGTGTGTGTTATTGCTGAGAATTGAATTCAAGGGAATTCTACTCTGAGCTATGCCTCTTTCCTTTTTTGTTTTTAAAATAGGGTCTTGCTAGGTTTCTGAGTGTCTCACTAAGTTGCCCAGGCTGATCTTAAACCTGTAATCCTCCTGTCTCACCCTCTCAAGTACTGGGATTACAGGTGTACACCACTACATCCAGCAGCAATGGATATTATAAAAGGAAAATAACAGAAAGCCCAGACTATTGTTGAGGGTGAAGGGAAAGAATGGTTAGGGAGGACAACATCCCTGAGGGATTGACATTTAAATTGAGGCTTGAAGCAGGGCGTGGTGGCGCACGCTTGTAATTCCCGCGCTTGGGGGGTGGAGGATCGCGCAGGTTTGAAGCCAGCCGCGCTGGCTTCAGAGACCCTGTTTCCAAATAAAAAAGTATAAAAATAGGTCTGGGAGTGTAGCCCGGAGATAGAAGGGTTTCCAAGAACCCCAGTACCACCAAAAATAAATAAATAAATTGAGGCTTGAAGAATGAGTGAATGGCTAAGGCCAAAACTAAAAAAAAAAAAAAAAAAAAAATGAGAATGGCATTCCAGAGGACACACACAGTGACCCTGTGTAGAGTGACCTCCACGTGGATAGTAGTTGCAAGGAAGAGACTGGCAAGGTGGCTGAGGTGGCTTGTGGACAGAACATGTACAAGTGTGCCTTCTCGGACTGTTTTAAGTATATTGGTCTAAGAGAATTGTTAAGCAGAAGGTTTAAATGATATTAAAGGATTGACATATTTATATCCATACAAAAGATTACCTGGTCTTCCAGTTGGAGCTGGGAAGAGAATGGATCTTAGAAGACAAAAATAAAAATAAAGAACTTTTATTTTGCTAAAGGTCTGCTGGTATCTAAAAAAAAAAAAAAGAAAGCAACACATACCACATTAATTTTATATGGATATTAGAATTCCTTCCCATTCGTCTCTTTAAAATTTTCACCTTAGCCGGATGTGATGGCGCACGCTTATAATCCCAGCCTTTGGAAGGCTGAAACAGGAGGATCAGAGTTCACAGACAGCCTCAGCTACATAGTGAGGACCTCTGCAACTCAGTGAGACCCTGTTTAAAAAAATTATCAAATCCTGTTTAAAAATTATCAAATCCTGTTCTTTTAAAGTGTCTTCATCTCTTGAAAAGAGGACTCTTATATATGGACAGGGATAGAAGAAAGTAGGCAGCCATCTTAGCTAATCGTTTAATATCTAGTACTAATTAGGCTTTTGGCTTGTGAACCTTAGTTAAATTCCCTTCTAGAGCCGGGTGTGGTGGAGCACGCTTAGGATTCCAACATTGGGAGGCTGAGACAGGAGGATCACGGTTTGTGGTCAGCCTCAGCTACTTAGTGAAGCTATCTGCAACTCAGTGAGATCCTGTTTCAAAATAAAGAATAAAAAATAGAGCTGGCTGGAGGTGTACCTTGGAAGTAGAATGCCTCTGAGTTCCATCCCCAGTACTGCAAAACATAAGCAAACAAATAAATAAATAAATAAATTCCCTTCCAGTAGGCATGACTATTTCAGTGATTTAAGTGTGTATGTGTGTGTGTGTGTGTCTCTGTGTGTGTGTGTGCACACATGCACATGTGGTACTGGGGATTGAGCTCAGGAGACTTCTAATCAATTCAATTTTATTTTTTTATTTTAAAACAGGGTCTCACCAAGTTGTGGAGGGCATCTCTTGAGTTGCTGATGCTGGCTGTGATCCTGCGCTCCTCCTGTCTCAGCCTCCCAAGTACCGAGCTTACAGGTGTGTGACACCACACCCAGCTATAATTTAGCTTTTTCAAAAGAGACTATAAGAAGAAATTCTACTTAAAAATGAATTGTCTGTTCTCATTCAACAAAGAGAACACTCACTTCTTTTACTTGACAAGTAATGCTATTTTTCAAGAGACTGTCATGGAAATTCTCCCGATGCTTGTCCATACGCTAAGGGCCTGGATCCTCCCTTTGCCATGGTGGAACATTAACAAGGCATTGCCTTATAAGTATTTTGAATTGACTAAATTTTTTAAAAAGTAAGTCATGCTGGGCGTGGCGGAGCATGCTTGTAATCCCCGCGCTTGGGAGGCGGAGACAGGAGGGTCGCGCAGGTTAGAAGCCAGCCACGCTGGCTTTGGAGACCCTGTTTCGAAATTTAAAAAGTGTAAAAATAGGTCTGGGAGTGTAGCCCGGAGATAGAAGGGCTTCCAGGAACCCCAGTACCACCCCCCCAAAAAAGTAAGTCATAACACCAACAAGCATAAATAAATAAATGTTCTGTTATCTTTAAGTGACATCGACAAGAAAAATTATGATTCTATTATTTTAAAGTACTGTATATAAGTATGTCCTCATGATTGCTTTTCAAATTCAAATTAAGATATTTTAGCTATCATCTTTTGTTGTTGTTTCTGTTTGGGTTTTTTTTTTTTGCCAACTTTCAATTTTACTTCATGTTATTGGAAGTCCTTTAAAGACAAAATTATCTTACACAAGGAAGAATGGGCATTATGCAGATATTTCCTGTGGGAAAGAAAATAGATTAGATATGTTGTCTATGTCATTTTCTCATGATTGGGTGAATATTTTTTTCATTTTTGTTCCTTTTTTCTTTTTTTTAAATAGCATCACAAAATTTAATCAAATCTCTAATAACTGAAGGAAAATCTTTAGATGTGAGACCTTTTATCAGCATTTTAGATATCAAAACCATCTAAGAATTCTTAATATGGATTTTGAAAGAGTATAGAGTAAATATTTTCACAGTTAGAGGAACTTGGGGGACTGAAAAAAGAGAATTCTACATGGAGAGGAAGCCAGTGGAGTGCTGGGGAAAGATCTCTTCCCTGTACCAAGTCAGAAACATGAAATCTATTCTTGTAGATAGCGGTGATTACAAATTGTTGTAAATCATCTGCTCTGAACCAACTGTCCTACAAGGCTATAAATATATATGGACTGTTCTATTTTACAGATAAAAAACCTGAGGTTCAGAAAGATTGTCATTAAGAAAAAGACCCTTCTAGCAAGAGTCAAAATTAGGATTTGTCTGGAGCTGCTTAAATTGTGTGATTCTGTCCTCCAAACCATAAATGAATTCACATACATTGTGATAAGGCTTGCCTCAAGCATCTCTGATTTCCTTTCTCGTTATCTGGTTTTTCAGAGTCCTTCAATTAAAATTCCTGTTTAGGCCTCTGTTCTTTCCTCCTCCTCTTTAAGTTCGAATGAGGTTTTCAGAGCAGGATAGACAATAATCTATATGATACACAGGGGAAAAGATCTGCTTTTGCCAAATTTCCAATTTTAGAATGAACTTTCAGATTCTTCTTTAAGCATTTTGTCTTTAGTACTGTGATATCTGAAGAATGAGTGTGCCATGCATGATCTCAGAGTCTAATGTGCTGCCTACACTCTTTTTTTATTTTATTTTTTGGTAGTCTGGGGATTGAACCCAGGGGCATTCTATCTCTGACCTACACCCCAGCCCTATTTTATTTTTTACTTTAAGACAGAGTCTCTCTAAGTTATGGAGTGCCTCACTAAGTTGCTGAGCCTGGTTGCGAACCTGTGATCCTCCTGTGTCAACCTCCCAAGTACTGGGATTACAAGTGCATACCACCTACACTCTTAATACATTGTCAAACAAAAATATAAAAATGATTAAATGAACACCTGAAATATATAGCCTTGAAGACCAAGCACTAGATTCCTTGAGCATGGGACTAAGAAATTACAGATACAGATTTCACATCAAGTAACTTTGTCTCCAGGGGCTCCTAACCTCTGATGAATTTTCAGTAAGCATGAAGGCCTAAGGGAAAACAGCCAAGGTTATTTCATTGGCCACTCCTCCTACAGGGCTATTTTTTTCTTTATCTAACAATGCAAAGCAAGGTTCCAAAAACCCTGGATGTATCATAGATTCAATTTACTACAAACTTGCCCCTTCCCTTCAGTATTCACAGTATTTTCTCACATTTAGCCCATACTCTATGAACTTAATGGTTTTTCCTCTCTGTTGAGTGTGCTTCTACTTTTCAGAAAGTTAAATAACACTAATATGGCAGAGGCCTTTGATGTTGCTGCATTTGGGTCTTGATAATGGGCTCTCTGCTTTGGGGCATAAATTCTGAAAGCCATTCTGAGGGTGTTGCCCAGCAATTCAGCATGATAGTGATATGGTGGACTGCAAGCACTGAGGTTGTGATGATTAAGATACAAAGAAATGTGGGGTTTAAGCCGGGCATGGTAGAGTTCTGTATTTGTGTTTTGTAGAGAAACAGAACCAGTAGAATAGATGATGATGATGATGATGATGATGATGATGATGATGATGATGGTGGTGGTGGTGGTGGTGGTGGTGGTGATAGTGGTGGTGATGATGATGGTGGTGATGATGATGGTGATGATAGGTAGATAGATGATAGGGCAATTGGCTCACATGACTATGGAGACTGAGTGGACCAACCAATGATCATCTGTAAGCTGGAGATGCAGGAAGCATGGCTCAGTCCAAATCCAAAAGCCTTAGAATCAGGGGAGCTAGTGAAATAAAGCAAAAGACCTGAGAAGCTAGGAGAGAAGTGAATGGTACTGGATTTAAGTCCCGAGGCCACAGAGCTCAACGTTCTGATATCCACGGGCAAGGGAAGAATGTATCCCTGCCCCAGGAGAGAAAAAAAAAAGAGCTCCTGTCTCTACCTCTTTGTTTTGTACCCCAGCTGATGGGATGATGCCCTTGCACATTGAAGGCAGATCCTTCCCACACAGTCCACCAACTCACCTGCCCTTTGTGTATGGAAACATCCTCACAGACACACTCAGATGTAATGTGCAACTAGTCCTCTAGGTATTTCTTAATCTAGTCAAGTTGTTGCCTAAAACTGAAGCACAAGCCATTCAAAACAGTGGATATGTGTCCTCTCAGCCACTGAGAGCCACCTAGTGATACTAAATAGGGAATTAGTAGGTACACATCTGTCCTGTCAAGGGATCCTAATGGAATACAATGTGCATGGTGAAGGTGGAGACAAAAGCAGAAGCCAGAGAGACAATGATGACCAAACCCACTGCATTAGCCATAGAGTGAATAAAAATATATGATTCGAATAACATTTCTGAATTAAAATTTGGAGGGTTTAGGAGTCAGTTGAGCATTTGAGTTAAGGAAGATAAGGAAGTAACAGATGGTCTCAGTGGGTTCTATTAAATTTCTAAAAACTGGATATCTGAAAAAGAATGAATATATATATATATATATATATATATATATATATACATACATATAATCACCTGTTCATTATTTTACTGATATAAAGCATAGTACATAATTTATAAGTAATAATAATAGTTTTCAGTATTCTTTATTACAAATTCCAGCCAAACAATTCTCACAGAATGATTTCATTGATTTGTGCTGAACTCATGTACCTATAGCTACCCCAGGATTGCAATTCTACCATGGTTTGACAAATGCAGTTGTATCCTAATCTGCTGTTTATCCACTAAGGTGACTTTCACTAACTCTGTCAGATGGCCTTCTGTTACACTATTTCTCGCCTTCACAGTATTCATTAAACTGAAACCTAAAGTCTCGGCCTCAAGACTAGATGTGACACACTTGTAAGTGTAACTTGCATGATTAACATTTTTTCGTCATTTTCTTAAATCTAAACAACCAACCAACCAACAAACATAAAATCCTAATTTGTAGTATTTGCTGGTTTACATCGTGATAATGTTCCCTTTTGACTGATTGTAAGTTATTCATGCCATACTGTTAAACAGAGAATTGGGAAAAATGCATAGAAATACTCATATTGTATTGTGTTTCAAAATAAACAGGTACAATATAAAATCAAGAAAAGGAAAAAAGTTAAGCCACTGAGAAATGGTGATTTAAGCATGTACTGCCTTTTGTTTTAGTGTAATTTATTAAATTACGATTTTCAACATGATCCTTTATCTAGAAGACCCCAAAAACTCAACCAAAAGACTACTGGAGCTGATTAACCAATTCATCAAAGTAGCAGGATAAAAATCAATCTAAAGAAATCAGTTGCTTTTCTATATGCCAACAATGAATCCACGAAGAAAGAAATAAAGAAAACAATTCCATTCACTATAACCTCAAAACCAATAAAATACCTAGGAATAAACCTAACCAAAGATGTAAAAGAGCTCTACAATGAAAACTATAAAACATTAAAGAAAGAAATTAAAGAGAATCTTGGAAAATGGAAAGATCTCCCTTGCTCATGGATAGGCAAAATAAATATCATCAAAATGGCCATTCTGCCAAAAGTGATCTAGAGATTCAATGCAATTCCTATCACAATACCAATGACATTCTTCATAGACTTATAAAAAGCAGTTATGAATTTCATATGAAGAAAGAAAAGACCCAGAATAGCCAAAGCAATTCTCAGCAATAAGAACCATGAAGGAGGCATCACAATCCCTGACTTCAAATTATACTACAGAGCAATAGTAGTTTAAACAGCATGGTACTGGCACGATAACAGGCACACAGACCAATGGAACAGAATAGAAGATACAAAAACAAACCCATACACTTACAGTCAGTTGATCTTTCATAAAGGAGCCAAATTCATACACTAAAGAAAAGTCAGCCTTTTCAACAGTGCTGGAAGAACTGGCTATCCATTTGTAGAAAAATGTAACTAAATCCTTAGAATATGGAAAGACCTGGAGAACCTTATGTTAAGTGAGATTAGCCAAGCAAAGAAAGAGAAGGGACATATGTTTTCTCTAATATGCTCAAGCTAGGGAGTATTAGGGATTCCAGAGGGACTCCCAATAATGGAGGGGAAATTTCAGCAAAGCCAGAAAGGAAGGGGAGGGAAGGAAGAAGACTGAGATTAATTAATGGGAAAGCTACATTCAAATATGTATATATATGTGAATATAACATTGTTAACCTGAACACTCAGTACTGGGAGGGAGGGAAAAGGAAAAACGGGGAGAAGGGCACCAAGTACTGTGTGAACATATGCCATTGTCAACATGATCCACATTATGATGTGAGACTATAGTGCACTGCTAAAATAAAAAAATAAAATTATCTTTTGGTATTTCAATAAATAAAAATAAATAAATAAATAAATAAATAATGATTTTATAAGCCGGGGATGGTGGCACACGCTTGTAATCCCAGTTCTTGGGAGGCTGAGACAGGAGGATCGCAGGTTCGCAGCCAGCCTCAGCTACTTAGTGAGGCCCTCTGCAACTTAATAAGACCCTGTTTCAAAATAAAGAATAAAAATAGGGTTGCAGATGTAGCTTGAAGGTAGAATGTCCCTGGATTCAATTCCCAATACAGAAAAAAAAAAGAAGAAATATGGGGTTCAGGGTCATGTTTTCTGCTCTCCAGTGTTCATATCAAAAGAGAAGGAGATAAAAGGATGGGAGAATATAAGAGTGAAAAATAAAACATTGAGCACTATGACAGCTTCAAGATGGAGATTATTTTACAAAAAAAGAAAGCCATACCTGAAAGGATAGAAAATGGTGTCCTAAGGATTGATTAAAACTTCCCTTTTAATCATAGCATTTGGACACAGGAACAATTTGTATTTAATACATATTATATATTCCACATGACTATTAATACTAATTTCATAAAATAATTCAAAATGTGTTTGCTCATAAAATTTTATTAGTTTTTTTTCCCTAGAATCCCTTTCAATAAGCCCAAAGCCTATGAAGTTGGGAGAGTACATTCCTACCTTTTGAGTTGAAAGATTTCCTGTGAAATGGATAGGCAAAATAAATATCATCAGATTGGAAATTCTGCCAAAAGTGATCTATAGATTCAATGCAATTCCTATCAAAATGCCAATGACATTCTTCACAGACTCAGAAAAATCTGTGTCTTAAACTCAGATCGAAATGCCGGGCATAGTGGCGCAGGCTTGTAATCCCCGCGCTTGGGAGGCTGAGACAGGAGGATCGCGCAGATTCGAAGCCAACCTCGCTGGCTTAAGAGACCCTGTTTCCAAATATAAAGTATAAAATAGGTCTGTGAGTGTAGCCCAGAGGCAGAAGGTTTCCAGGAACCCTAGTACCATCAAAAAATAAATAAATAAAACACAAACAAACAACATAAAAAAAAAACTCAGATCGAAAGACATATGATTGCATTTAGAAGAAAATAATGTGTCTAGCATATCTATTTATATCATGATTCTGCCCTGGAGTCAGTGTCCTTGGTTGCCACCCCTCTTCTTGCCCTATTGGCCACAAATCCTGGTCGTTTCCTGATAATTCTTTCCAGTGCCTTTGTTCATGGGTTCCAGGTGTGCCAGTGTGAGCTCCTCATGGATGCCAGCATTGATACACTCAGTAAGCAATCCTGTCTCACTTGAGAAGCTAGAAAACAAAGTGCACTCACTACATTCACTGCTTCATATGCTGTGAACGTGTCTCTAATGATGATGATGTCAGTGCTTTATTTTTGTGATATCTATTTTACTTTTCCTTATATCTTGTTCTGATTTTGATCTTACAGAATTCTGTATTCTTATTTTTCAGGTGGGGAGATAAAAACTCAAAGAGATAAAAATTCAAAGAGATTCAAAGACAGGAGGATCGCGCTGGCTCCAAACCAGCGCGATGCCCCTGTCTCCGCCTCCCAAGCGCAGGGATTACAAGGATGCGCCACCACGCCCTGCGTAAATACTGTACTTTTTATTTTTGTTATTGTTTTTAGCAGAAGGAGATAAACATTTCTAAGGATTAGCTCTATATTCAATTGAATTGAAACTGCTAAAGAATAATTGAACACTTAATAGAAGCCTCTCGTAGTAGTCCCTTAATTCTCTTACCTAATAATAGAACTAAATCTATGAATGAATTTCAAAAGATGGAGCAAGCGTGTGGACACCCACACCCATGTTGGCTCACGGGCCAGAACACTTGTTCATGCTTTTGTTTAATTGGCACTTTAAGGTACTCACGTTGAATTTCTGTGTTTGATTCAATAGTGATTTTTGAAACTTCATTCTTATATACAAACCTTAACTCTGTATTTTATCATATAAAGGTTGATCAGCAAATACATAAATACTGAGTGCAGCTGTAGAATTTAATAAAACCAAGTTGAGCTAGCAAGTGAAGAATTATACATTATTGGAAACTTGTGCTCCAACTTGAAACTTGAAGGAAATATTTTAGCACTATCGCTATATTACATTGCAGTCATTATTTAATTTATCTCCTCTGCCATGATGGAAGGAAAGTGCTAGCAAAGTCCGATTTACCTCCGCCAGGAAGTAGGGCACTGGTCAGCAGTGATGTCATGGAGAACCTACAATGCTGCCATTGTGAGGGCCCCTCGGAGCATTGTTAGACGTCAAGCAAGTGAGGAGAAAGTGCAGGGAAGTTTTAATTTCATCTTAACCAAAGGGTAGAGCCAGAGGAAAAATATAAAACCAGGCTTTACTTGAATTCTCTTTGTTTCCTCTCATTTGAAAAGTGTCAGCCTAAATGCACCTGGAAGAAAGGAACGTCCTTCAGAAATTAGCAAAAATTTAAAAAACAACAGCTTTACATTTTTAAAAACTCCACCTTAATAGCATAGTTTTTGACCTATCTATTAGTAGATACTGCATAAATTTTCATAAAAGCTCTGCTTCCTATGTATACATGTTATAATTTATATATTCACCACTCA